>NC_140590.1:1738186265-1738786265 GCF_964204655.1 Triturus cristatus | reverse complement strand
GGCTCAGATCTCTGGGGATACAGAGAAGCGGGCGATATCCAAATACTGGAAAATACATTTTTAAGGAGTCTTAATCGGTGCCACAATCAACGTCTTCCTATATTATCCATCAAGAAGCAGGTTTAGGTTTCATATCAGACCCTATAGGTGTAGCACCGTTACTTAAATTCATAAGTGTTTGGACTAACCCGGAGCTTGGGATGAACAGCAATATTATTCGCAATTGTTTAGCCCTTGACCGATCAAATAGTATCCCCTAGCTAAGTCACGTGAAAAGGATTGCATCTTATTTGGGGAGACCAAAGTTATTCAGTTCCCCAGAGAAACTCCGAAAGATGGACAGGCCCTGGGCTAAAAGTATGTACCTGCAACTATCAGAAATGGATAGAGAGGCTGTAGAATTAACCAAGCCCCTTGTGCGGGCGCATCAGCTCTTATCCACCTCACAAACAATTGAACCATATATAAATATAGTTACTAACCCCCATCATCGTTTCCTCTTGGTAAGATTCAGATTGAATCAAATACATTTACTTCTTGCGGAACCAATAGGATGGCAAAAGCCAGAGGGCCTGAATGTTTGTACGAGTGATAACTTTTTCGTTCAGGACTCAATGCATTGTGTTTTCTTTTGTGAGCACTTTTTGCACATCCGAAATCGGTTTATTTTACCCATTTAAAAAAACAAAGGTTTTATACAAGCAAAACCTGCTTTTATATATCTGCCAAATGTTGATCAATGTTTGGGAAATTTTTAACATAGCTAGTTGTTTGACCGCAGCAGTTAGAATACGGAAAAAAAGAAGGACCGCTATTAATTAGTATTTCTTAAATGTGATCAATTATTCCTGCGTATTTTGATGATTCAGATCTTGACTTCTCTGTATTTTGTGATGATCATTTTTTTGTAATATTTTTAATAGGAACATTTTATTGTGATCTTTAATGTAGTATGCTTTTTTGGTTTTAAATAACCGAATAAAGTGAATTTGACTTGAAGCACACAAATTAAAAAAACATACCCATTGGCCAATGTACTTCCGTCAAGCCACATCCATTTCCCATCTGGTCCTTTTCTCAGACCAACCCAGTGATTGTACTCCTGGGTCTTAGAAAGGGCGAAAGCCTAAAAGAAGAAAAGCAAATGTAAAACTTTGCCAATAGTTTCACGTTACATGGGTCACATTGTTTGCCTTTGCACATTTATTCATCGGATTCATCTTTGGTTCTTAATCTACAACATCAAGACCATGGGCGCTGGGTGGCAGAAGGCATTACAACATAGCACGGTAGGGTACAACAAATGATGATGAAAAAAGTGACTGTAAAACATGAATGTGGTCAAGGGCGTAGTAACAAGCCCAATGTAACGGTTCGGTCAAATAACTACATTATCTGCCTGAACCTTGACAAGTGCCATTTACCGATTAGGTAAGGCCTTTCGGAAGACTTTTCTGGAGATCCAATTTAGTGACAGACTGGTGTTACTTTTTTGATAATAACAGGAGAAAACATATATCTTTGGTGATTGCAACAGCGCCATTGTTTGAAAGCGGGGGACATTCTGAACCTTGGAGTGTCCAACTTGAGAACATACAAAAATGAATACAGGAAAAGCACGGTGTCAAATTCTGAACTGTTCACATAGATTGGCTGGAAATTGGAACTGCACAAGTGTAAAAGTAGGTGTGGTCATCACTTCATATAAATATGCGGTCAGACTTTTAACCAGACATCACTGATGATCCCAGAAGCGTTTAAAAATGTAGCGTGTCTAAATTCCTCAGATTTGGCAAGTTTACATCATCACAGCTAGTTCGCCATGGCTAGGGTCCCTTAGATACCGCCTCATAGGTTCAACCAATAAAGGACTTTGGTTATTAAACTCGAAATGACAGAAGTGAATATGAATCTACTGAATAAAACATTACTGCAGATAGGGTAAGGAACACATCTCCCTAAGCAACAAAACTATTGCTCACACACAGATACTAATTTGACATTGGTTTCTGTAGCAAAGAGGTCTACACAAGTGGCCCTGCTTTGGATGCCACAAGTAAACCAATTAAGATAGTTGAAGTGCAAGATGAGGACTGCCTGAGCCTTCATAAGCAGGAGTCATTGGATAATAAACTTGAGCGAGACAAAAGTCCAGGTTTACACTTCATGGGCTTATTCAAAAAGATAATCATTACAGAAAGCAGAAAGTAATTAATCTATAGGACGTCTGAATTAGGCTTAGATTATTTTGATTATGCCAAGTCAGAATCAGCAGGGGGACTAACATAAGGCCCGCCTCGGCCGAAAGCTCGAGTACTGTCAGTCTGCCTACAGGTAAGCCAAGAGAGTCCATGGATAAATTGGATACAGACTAGCACAGAGTTTGCACAGTTAGGCCAGGAAAACTCTGGCTTATCTCAGAATTTGCTTGGCTTTTATAATATTTCAGGGTGCAGGAGCTACATAGTTCTGGTATGACATGACATAACAGGGGTGGACTAGCAATGATCCAAACTCCCAAACCAGTCAACTTCTGGTGAACGAGACATTTCAACACCTACTTCCTGAGGGATTTCATTGTTTAAGCTATGCATAACTAAAGAAACAAATAAACATTTTATGTAACACAGAAATACAATGGCTTCTTCAGCTAATGAATGGCATAGACAGGCATAAGGGCAACCTTGAAAGTGCCAAAGGTAAGAACATCCTGGATATTTCTTCTTCGGGAGAACACAACTATTACAATGTATATATCTGTACAGACACCACAGATGAAGGCTGATTTCCAATGATGTTCCTGTAATGGAAAAAAACACACAGAGAAAGGCTTGCTCACATAAAATAAATGTGCACTATTTTCCTGCAAATTAGAATGGCTGTCAATGCAAGCTGGGTGCGGCCTAGGCTTGCCACCTAAAGCAGAGTTAAGTTACGTATTCTTTTCTAACATGTAAAAACTCTCCTACAATTAAGTAAAAGAGAAAAGATAACCATCTTGTGCATATCCATTCAAAGAACAGTGGAGTGTCCTGCATACGCTGGACTTTCAAGTGACCGAGGGTTGATATCCACTCCCAGAGTTTGACTGCCAGCTCATACTACAGAGGAGTTTGGAAGTTAAGACAGTCCTCAAAAGTTGCAATGGGTCCTGGCGCGGATTGGAACATTGTAGATCCAGATTCCAGGGATCACACTGGCTTGAATTTCATTTTCTTTATCCTGGACTCAGGCCTTAGTCCTGCTAGATCTGCGCTGGGTAGTGGAAAGGGGGGGCAGGAGGGGGAATTTGCACTGCACATACAGGTCATATTTATCAGTTAACCCTTCGGTACAGAGAGTTTCGTAAAGTTGGCATTTTTTAGTGTATTCGTTCCATTTAGGTTTCAGATTCCATGAGAGTTATTTCACTCCCCAGGCTTGCTGTCAACCTCTTGAACTGGCATGCCTTTTAAGGGCCTCTTAAATACACAATACCAACCTTTACACTGCTACACCCTAATCCTGGTTTAGGCCACGGTCTTCCTGTGAGGTCCCTCATTACGCTTCATTTAAAGGGGCAGCTCAATTCCTGAACCCTGGCCAGGCTTCAGTCACTTACAGCCTGTTCTCTGTTCCCTAGCGGTCTAAATAACATCCTTCCGGCCACGTGACAGAAGCACGCAGCCATTGCCGTGTGACAGAAGCAAGCAACCATGGACGCATGACAGAAGCACGCAGCTGTAGTGTTTGGGTCTCAGGCCCACATGCAGAGGAAGGATGGACACGGACACTCAGATAGTGGGTAGAACACTGGCCAGGAGCACGTGCGCTCGGCCCCTTTTATTGCCAGGGTCACCTGACTGGTGACGCCTGTGGTGGGTGGGTGTTCACTGTCTGTTACAACATGCTGAACACTAGAATGCTGACCAGTCCGTCACTACATCCCTCCCAAACTTTAATGAAAGTTAAAACAAATGAAGTCCGAACCTGTGGGAGAAAAACACAAGTTACAAACAAAACATAAATCGGTGATTGGGACTTCCACGTAGACTCTTTGCTGATGGTCAACTGCCGGCGAGGGTGTTCTGGCAGCCGGGACCACTCTGTCTCCTTGGCACGATGTCCGGGTGCTCTACGGATGAGTTCTTTTGGACTTACACCATGGAAGTGCGCCTCACAGTCTCTTTCTTGTACTGCCGTTAGTGGAGGTGTAGATGGACTGATGGTGGACCATTGTTGTTCAACTTTCCGCTATATGGCCCTGGTAGAGGTATTTCCTCCAACTGGTAGTTGTCTTCTAACAGGATTCACCGTTGCAGGATATCCCTCTCACGGATACCCCTCTCTCGTGGGTGTCCCCTCTCACTGGACGACCCGGAGGCCCTTTGTTGCCAGGCTTCCACTGGACGGGTGGACCGCCGCCTTGTCGCTCCAACCGCGTTGGAGGAGTCGCTACGGGTCCTCTTTCCGTGTCCGAAGCTATTCCTGAAAAGGGTGCTGTTGGCACTTGGTCCTTCGTGCGCTGCCTCTGTTCGCCCAGGGTCTCCAGAGCAAGATTCAACAGTCCATCTCTCGTTTTGGGACCTGCTGCCACCGGTGTCCATGAGGCCTCTGCCCCTTGGATATCCACGGTCTTTTTTCCGTTACATCCCAGAGGTGGTTGTTACCAACGGACCGGCCTGCTCGCCTCTGTCGTCCACGGGTGACCTTCGGGTTTGCGCATCGACGTATACTCCCCAGTGGTGCTGATGTTTTTCCCAGTTACTGAGTCTGGATGTCCATGCACCTTCTCACTTTCCTCTTCGGGTCCTCCCCTTCTGGTGTGTGTTGTGTTGATCTGTCACGCACACCACTTTGCTCTTCTCCTTTCCTCTTCGGGTGTTCCCCTTCTGGTGTGTGTGTTGATCTGTCACGCACACTTCTTTGCTCTTCCCCTTTCCTCTTCTCTCCTTCCTTCGTCGTGGTGTCATGCCACTCAGGATCTGTCTTCCTTTTCCTTTCCTTTGCGACGTGATCCAGTCTTCCTGCCTTCTTGCTCGCCCTTACCAGGCTTCTCCATGTAGCGTGCACTCTACACGTTTCCCTCTGGTCTTGTCCCACCACTAGGACACTGTCTTCCTTTCTCTCCGTGACTGGACCGGTCGTCACGACCTTCTTTCTCGTGATTACTTCTGATTTCAAGTGATGTTGTTGGACCTCTCGTCCTTCTCTCCCCGGTCCTCTTCGCGGACCTCTCCTGGGGTCTTCTTCATTGACGTCCCCTCGGTCTTCCTCTTCACTCCCGCTCTGACCTCTTGGCAGGTCAGTGTGCTCTCTGACCTCTTGTAGGTCTGCATCCTCCTTGCGACCATCTGGTGGTCGGCGTCGTCCTCCTTGCGACCATCTTGCTGGTCGGCGTCGTCCTTGCGACCATCTGGTTGGTCGGCTTCTTCCACCTTGCGACCATCGGCAGGTCGGCTTCTTCCTCCTTGCGCGTCGTCGTGCTTCTGGTGGTCGTGCAACCACTTCTTTTCATCTCTAACTGTGGCAGTGTTTCGGCGCGCTTCTGACTGCGCCCTTTGGTTGCTTGGTTGGACGCACTTGCTGCGCACTTCCTTCGGATCCTTTTTGAGACTTGCTGCTTTGGGCTGTTGTCCTGAACCATTCCTATTCTCCCGGCGTGTTACTCATTGATGTCACCAGTCCTGCAATGACCACCCCTGGCCAGTAGGCGTCACTGCAACTCACATACCACCTGGCAGCTTGTCTTTTGAGGTTCCTTTACGAGGTCGCTTGTGGGGGTCTGCCCCTTCAGCGTATGCAGTTCCATATTTTTTCCTTGCTGCTGTGCATTCGTCTCCATCGCCTCTTGTGGCTCTCCTCAGGCACTTGCGTACTCTTTTCCCATGCACCTCCTGTTTCTTATGTCAGCCTTCCATGCTCTAACATTTCCTCTGAGCACTCTCAGTGCTCTCTTGTCGCTGTTCTAGCTTCGCTGCACTTCCCTCGATCAGCAGGTGCAGTTCCAACAGTTTCTTTCCTTGATGCACCTCCTTTGACTAGTGGATGCGTTTCTGAGCGATGGCCGCTAGGTGGCAGTGTTGCACATTTCTCTTTTTTTTCTGGAACCTCGCTGGCTCCGTAGTGCTGCGTGGTGTCCTGGCCTTGCAGGCGTTGTTGGGGGCAGAGGAACGATGGCGATCCATGGCGGGTGCTGCCCCCACCTCCCAACAGTCTCTCACTCACCACACTACCCCCAGGGCACAGGCACTCGTACCAGGTAGGATGTTTGCACGCATTTACTTTGTGGAGGTATCCCTTGCAGGAAGTCTCTCCCGCTGCTGGGGGGGGGGGGGGGGGGGGAGGATTGCCGGTGCCACTTCTGCTTCTCGGGCTGTACAGGGGGGGTGCCGGATTCACTCCACTCGCATTCCGCTTTTCACCCTGGCTGATCGGACTGACTGCAGGCCTCTCGCGGCCTTCACACAACGCCTCCCTCCCAACTGCAGGAGGGGAGGGAGACTCGAGCAGGCTGGCAGTGCTGCACTTGAACGGCCGCCGGCAGCCCGCCTTTTCAGTTCCTCAAGGGCTGCCGGGGCTGGCACAGTGTGTTCTATACCTGCTCCCGCATCCGTGGGCCGCACACCTTTCTCAGCTTCTGCGCTGCCCCTTGCCACAGGCCCGCTTCTTCTCAGGCTGCGCAGAGGGTTGCTGGTACCGCTCTGCTTTCACTCTGGGCCACGCGCTCCGTGTCCATACCTGGTCTCACCCCACCTCCGCCGGCTCGCTCCTCACACGCTGCGCGGGGTGGGGGAGGGGCTGAAGTTGCTCCAGTTCATGCTTCAGGCGGTGGGCACAGTTTGTTCTACGTCGCGGGTGGGCTCCGCTTGTGCCCGCACCAGAGGCAGTCACTGCAGCCTTTCTCTCTCTCGCCTCACTGGGGCATGGGCTGGCGCCGGGAGCGGCCAGACCTCTACCAGGCACGATTCACTCTCCCACGCAGGGGGGCTTAACTTCGTCTTCCGATGCGGGGTGGGCTACCGCTGGCCTTCTTGCACTCGGAGTTTCTTCTTTAACCCCCCCCCGCTCCTTCCTCACTCACCAGGCTCGTCGCGGTCGATGCGGGTGGGCTCCGCTCGGATCGCTCTTCTTTCGGGGCAGGAAACAGCGGGCTCATGAGGGGCAGGGTGGGCTCCCACGAACCTCTAGCTGATCAGGGTCACCCTTCGCTGGACCAGACAGTCTGCTGCTCTTCCGACGCGGGGTGGGCTCCCGCTCGGCTGCTTTCACGCCCGGGGCTTTCTACCGCCCGTGGGCCATCGGGCGCGTGGGGCACCTCGTCCCTGGGGTGAAGGCATACCAGGTGCGGGGTGGGCTCCCGGTCACCTTCTCACCTCCTCCCGGGCCCTTCTCACGCCCCGCGGGTCATCACATCGGTGCAGGGTGGGATCCCGGTCACCGTCTTCACGCCTGGGGCTCTTAACATGCCCGCAGGCGATCAGGCGCTTCTCGCCTGCTGGGGGGGGGGGGAGGAGGCCTCCACGCAGGCAGCTCTCTCCCCCCTTTCTTATCTGCTGGGCTGCTGCACGCACGGGCACAGCCCCCTCGTCGCCATTGTAGTGTTTGGGCCTCAGGCCCACATGCAGAGGAAGGATGGACACGGACACTCCGATAGTGGTTAGATAATTGGCCACGAGCACGTGCGCTCGGCCCCTTTTATTGCCAGGGTCACCTGACTGGTGACGCCTGTGGTGGGTGGGTGTTCAGTGTGTGTTACAACATGCTGAACATTAGAATGCTGACCAGTCCGTCATTACAGCAGCCACAGTCATGTGACAGAAGCACGCAGCCACATTGGCCTGTTCATGGAAGCCCCTAGAGGCATACACTTACTGTTGCATCTTGGGGAGAGGATGTGTCTTACGGCTAGAACTGCCAACTTTGGAGCTGGGAAACCAAAGTTTGAGCCTCGGGGTCGACTTCACATCCTGTGATTCTGGGCAAATCACTTAATCTCCCCGTGCCTACCAAAAAATGAATGTGTTCATGTGTAACATACCTGGTGCTCATGCAAAGCGCTCCAATACCTTTGTGTTGAGTTTGCGCTATATTAATCTGCAAAACAATTTTTTTAAAATGGACGCACGAGGAACGTAGCAATGACTGGCTATCAGAAAAAAAACGGTTGCTGATGCAGTAGCCAATGTCCTGGGGTGTTTTCACACCATTTATAGACATTGGCTGCTTACTGCTGTACTGGGGTGAATGTATGACATTGTTCTTCATTCTGTCCATCAATTGTTCTTTTTGCTTACTGCCACCAAAGACAAACTGGAAACTGCTCTGAGCAGTGGTTCCAGCTCCTCCTGGTCACCGTTTGATTTCAGCTCCTTTACCGGGTGACCGTGTCAAGAGACTAAAGCATAACACACAGTGGCACCGTGTGAGTGGGCAGGTCTGGTAGTAGTATTCAGGGCAAGAGAGTCGTCTAGGATCCAATATGGCTGTAACTGAACGGGTTTTTCAACAATTATCACCCATCACAGGCAAAACCAATGGTGAACGATAGCCAAGACGAGAATAATGGCATAAGTGTTTTTTTATATTAAGATACAAGAACAGTACATTTGAAACTCGCCGATACACTGACAAGTGGAGGACAAGAGTGGGGGGCATCTAATAAATATTGAGACGGGATCTGTACACAGTAATTGGGTGAGGGCAAGAGAACACTTTTAGGTTATCCATATGCAGAAGAATCACAGGAGATAAGACCACTCCTGGACTTTCACACAACTTACCTTTTCTTCATTGCTTTTCACCACAGCCAGATCGGAAGAAAGAGTAGCACATGTATTCTTGACAAATGCCCAGTTTCCTTCATCTTCAGAGAAAAAGAAACACGTACTCTTGTACAGAAACCATCCATCCTCACACTGGCAGTGTTTAGTCCTGTCCTGGTCTTCTTCTGTGCTGTGCATATCAATTGCAGGGGCCAGTTTATTCGCCGCAGAGTTTGCTTATAGTAAAGTAAAAAAGGACATATAAATATATAACTTGAAAATAAAAAATTGAAAATATTTTTATATTAAATATTAATATAACCTCATTTTTTATATTTTAAATATAGGACAAAATAAAAAATGCGTAGCCTTTGTAGCCCGTTTGTGCAGTCTTAAAACTTCCATGTCTATCTGGCCAAATCACCCTTTTGCCAGGCCAAAACCTTTTTTTTTTTTAATTCATGTATGATCGAAGTACCAAAGCAATCTCAACAATAATATAAGAAAGTAGTTTCACGTGATTATTAATTTAAGAAAATTGATAACAAAAGTCAGAGGGTTGTAGACAGTGTTGTGTATTAAAACCAGGAAAGAACAGCTGATACGTGTTCGTCACGCAGTGACTTCTTCAAGGCTAGGTTTGAGGTCATGTGGTCATAAGTAATAGAAGAGAAGAAAACAAGTTACTTACCTGTAACTTTGGTTCTCCAGTATTGGTAACTTTCATAGATTCCCATTGCTTGTATCATTCCCCGTCGTCGAGATGAGAGTCCCCGGTACATAAAAAAATACCATAGAGATAGGTACAAAAGATGAAAAAAGGCCTAGGCCTCATCTCATTTTGTAGCATATCCACCTCTTTTTGTAAAAGAGACCAAATAAAATGAACAACCAATCAGAACAGCCTCACCCCATAGAACCTTCCTGAGAGAGTCTCAGCTTTTCGTAGCAGTTGTGTAACAGTATCACAGAATATGCTGAAGGCTCAGCTATCCCAGGGAAGGAGGGTGGGCGCATGGGAATCTATGAAAGTTACCAATACTGGAGAACCAAAGTTACAGGTAATCAACTTGTTTTCTTACTCCAGTATTGGAACTTTCATAGATTCCCATTGCTTGTATCAGAGTAGCTAGCAGTAAGAGAACGCACATTTTGTGTAGAATACATTCTTGTAAACCATGCGAAAAACATAAGACATCAAAGCTACAAGATATCCAAAGAAAAGGAAATAAACAGCATACTTTACAAAATGTGCTAACAACAATAAAAGGAAGGAGGGTTAGAAGGGAAAGCTCACCACTCCTTGAAAGAGGTTCCTCAAGACTGCTTGTCCCACTGCAGCGTCACTCCGCGTGGAAGATTCCAAGCAGTAATGCTTTGTGAACATATGGGCACTGCTTCAAGTTGCTGCCATGCAAATGTCTTTGATCGGCACTCCGACAAAGAGAGCAGCCGAAGAAGAGATGGCTCTTAGAGTGCGCCCGGACTCGCCCTTCTAGGGGCTTACCAGCCGCTTGGTGACAGTATTGGATCGCGCTGGCAATCCATCTCGCAATCCCTTGCATCGAAAGAGGGAAACCCTTACAAGGGGCACTGAAAGCAACAAATAGTTGCGGCGATTTCCTAAAGCCCTTTGTACGCTAAAGCTAACATTTCAGACACCTTTGAACGTCCAGCGAGTGAAGAGTCCTCTCCGCTGGAGTAGAGGGTCGAGGAAAAAAGGACTTGAGAATCACTGGTTCATTCAAATGAAAGTCAGAAAGGATCTACGGAGGCGGCAGATCTGTTTGTGGAAGACCTGATCCTCACCCGTCTCCAGCCCCGGGGGCTGAGTAAACTCTTTGCGGTGGAACGCGCCCACAGGGTCCCCGGAGGAAGACCTAAGGCCGGAGCCCCGCCGCGGCCTCTCATTGCCCGGATTTTTAACTTTCGGGACAGAGACGCTATCCTGCAGACTTCTAGGCTACAGGGACCGGTCAAGCTCGATAATATGGACGTGAATTTCTACCCTGACTTTACTCCGGCGGTCCAAAAGCAGAGACTGAGTTTTCTCGGAGTTAAACGTCGCCTACGGGACCTGAACCTTAAGTACTCAATGCTCTTTCCAGCTAAGCTGAGGGTGGAGGTGGATGGTCGCACGCACTTTTTTGACCGTCCCGAGGCGGCTGGGGACTGGTTGGATACTCTGCCTGGGGATCGGGGCCGGGGGGAGTGGGGGGGGTGCGGTTGGCGGGGAGGGCTCGCCGGATCAGAACTGAGGGGTGAATAGTAGGCCTTGCTCTGGACAACATTCCTGTTACCATTTACTGATTGTGTATGCTCCCCTCCTGTGGAGGTCGTACGGGGTCTGTTGGGGGCTTTCCCTCCTCCTCTGGGGGACTAGTTAGTTTTTCATCTATGGGGCGACAGGCACACTGCACTTTGGGGGGGCTGTCTGGGCTCATGCAGGGGTGCAGGGAGGGGGGAGTTCTGTTGGGATGGGTGGGTGGGGGTGGAGTGTTGGTTTTTTGCACCGCAAGGCAAACCCTTTACTGTATTGTTGTTTTCGAGATGCTCTTTGGGGGACGACTGATGGCTTCTATGTATGATGGGGGGTAGGGATTTGACTGTGTTGTCATGGAACGTTAACGGACTGGGGGATAGGATTAAGTGTGGTGTGGTCCTGCAGTATCTGAAACGAATTTCACCAGATGTGGTCTTCCTGCAGGAGACACACCTTATAGGTAATTCCTTTCATGCCATGAATCGGCGAGGCTATCGCTTGGTGGCCCACTCGGGCTTCACCTCGGGCTCGCGGGGGGTGGGCATCATGGTTAAGAACTCGCTCCCGTTGGAGATTGATGAGGTGCGCCATGATGAGAGGGGACGCTACACTGTCTTGGTGGGTAGAATGGAGGGCAGAGTGGTCGTTTTTGTATCAGTGTACGTTCCGCCGGGGTTACAATCCACCACGTTTGCGGACCTGGGGCGCCTCCTCCTTGACCTCCCGGGTGGGCTTCTGGTAGTTGGGGGGGACTTCAATGCGGTGGCTTCTGGGTCTATGGATCGTCATCCCCCTAGGGACCTCCCCCGGGCACAGGCGTGGCTGTCCGGCCTTTTAGATACACTAGGATTGGTGGATTGCTGGCGACTAAAGCATCCCGCGCAGCTGCAATACACCTTCCACTCGGGTGCCCATGGTAGCCTCTCGCGGCTTGATTATGTCCTTGTCCCTGCGGCCTATGCTGGGAGAGTGGGAGAGGTGCGCCATCTGGCGCGGGGTATTTCAGATCACTCCCCACTACTGTTGCACTTTGATGTCTTCCCGAGGGGGGAGGGCAGGGTAGCCCCAATCAATGCCTGGTACCTGCGCGACCCCACTATTCGTGCCGACTTGATCAAATCCTTGCAGCGGTACTTTGAGGAGAATGTGGGGTCTGTCCCTTCGGCTATCTCCCTGTGGGAGGCTTTTAAGGCAGTTCTCAGAGGGGAGGCCCTCTCCCTTATCTCCCATGCCCGGAGGCGCGAGCAGGAGGAGGTAACCCGGGTGGAGGCCGAAATTACTGAACTAGAGGGTGACCTGGGGAGCGGGGTGACGGATGCCACATTGCATGTTCTACACCTTAAGAAGGCGGCCTATAGGGCCCTCGTCACGGAGGCGGCCAGGGGCCTCAGTAGAGAGCAACAGGGGCGACTGTATGATGTGGGTGATAAGGCTGGTAAATTGATTGCGTGGTTGGACAAGAAGGAGAGAGCGAGTCGTGTGGTTCCGCTGATCGAGAGAATGGATGGTGTGCGTGTCACCGAACCGGAAGCCATTGTCTCCTGCTTCGCGGATTATTTCCGCGAGGTGTATTCCCCGGTCTCTCCCTACTCGGAGGAGGATTCCCATGCCCTGCTTCGGGACATCGCGCTACCCTCCCTTTCGGTGGAGGACAGGGATTCGCTGGACGCTCCTCCCACCTCGGACGAAATTGCCCTTGCTATCCGCTCGGTCGCATCTGGCAAGGCCATGGGCCCCAATGGCATCCCTATCGAGCTGTATAAGCTGCGACCGGATGTACTGGCGCCCCACCTGCGCGCGATGTTCCTGGCGGCCCGCTCGCGGGGCTCCCTTCCGCCGGACCAGCGTCTGGCCACAATCGTGGTGATCCACAAGGAGGGGAGACCCCGTGAGCGGGTCACATCCTATAGGCCTATCTCGCTCTTGAACGCGGAGCCCAAAATCCTCGCCAAGTTGCTAGCCAACCGGCTGGTCGGCGTGGTGGGCGATTTGGTCCACCAAGACCAGTCCGGCTTTATACCCCATCGCAACACGGCCCTTAATCTGCGACGCTTGCACGGGGTGCTCGCGCGTGTTCAGTTTGTGCGGGAACCGGCCATCTTGGCGTCCTTGGACGCCACCATGGCGTTTGATACGCTCGAATGGCCATACATTTGGGCGATGCTGGCGAAGTTTGGCTTCGGACCGGGATTCATCAGCTGGGTCAAGTTGTTGTACTCGGGCCCATTGGCGCAGGTGGTGGTGAATGGACGAGTCTCGGCCCCATTCGCACTGGGACGGGGCACGCGACAGGGTTGCCCCTTGTCGCCTCTCCTGTTTGCACTGGCCCTGGAACCCCTGGCGGAGTGGCTGCGGTGGCACCCTTCCATCCGTGGTCTCCGCTGGACCCCCGAGCATGAGGACCGCGTGTCCCTCTACGCTGACGATATCCTTCTGTATCTCGCCTCCCCGCGTAAATCACTGATTGTCCTGGTTGATGTTTTGCGCTCATTCGGTCGCAACTCAGGCCTTGTCATCAACTGGGCGAAATCCTGTGTATATGTGCTTTCCGGGGAGGCTCCGGTCCTACCGCGGGACTGTCCGATCCAGATTGCCTCCCAGGGGTTTCGGTACCTGGGTATATATATTACTCTGGACCCGGAGGCCCGCTACGAGCGGAATTTGCTACCCCCCCTCCAGCGCTTGAAGGAGGACGTGGTGCGTTGGCGGCGTCTGCCGCTTTCGCCGCTCGGCCGAGCGGCCTTGTTTAAGATGATGTCGTTGCCGCGCTTTCTGTACGCTCTCCAGAACACTATGGACTTGGTCCCGGCGCGCTACTTCCGTGAGGTGGAGAGTCTGCAGCGTCGCCTGTTCTGGGACGGGAGGCCGCGTATCGCCTTGGCTAAATTGACGCTCCCGTGGTACGATGGGGGGGTTGCCCTCCCGGATATTAAACGGTATTACTGGGCCTCCCAGCTAGCTGCAATTAATCATGGCCTTTACGGGCCCGCCCTGAACCCGGCATTTGAAATGGACAAGATGCTCCTGCCCGGTGGCGACTACAATCGAGCGCTCTACTCTGGCACGCCCGACCCCCGCCTGACGGGACCGACGCGTGTCATGGTGCGTGTATGGCACGCAGCTAACGCAGCTATGGGGTGGAAGGACCGTTTGACCCGGGCGTCACCGCTATATGCGTCTGAGAGGTTGGGCTCCCTGTGGACCTCGAAGGGCTTCGAGAAGTGGGACACGATCGGCATCAGCACAGTGGGAGATCTCTGGACGAGGGGGGGATTTAAAACTTTCGAGACGCTGCAGACGGAGTTTCAGTTGCAATGCAGTGAGTACTTTCGGTACTTGCAAGTCCGCCACGCACTGGGCTCCGTCTTCCCGGATGTCGCATCCATTCCGGAGTCTTCCCCCCTGGAGGACAGAGTGCTGGATGGCCATGTCCCAGACAGCACGATCTCCCTTATATATAAAAAACTGATTAACGACCGATCGGGCCTGCTGACTGGCCTCCGCGAGGCCTGGGTTGCTGATGGGCTGGAATTGGACGACGAGGACTGGATTTCCGCGGTGGCCTCTCCGAAGGAGGTGGCCATCCCGGCTCGCCTTCGCTTCGTCCAGCTTAAGATCCTCCACCGGGTTTACGTGACGGGGCCAAGGCTTCTACGTATGGGCTTTGCTGAGGATGGATTGTGTAAGCGTGGCTGTGGTGCTTTGGCAACTTTCTTGCATATTCTGTGGGAATGCCCAAAGGTGGAGCGATTCTGGCGTGGTGTGCATGAGGTCCTGCGAGTGGTTACGCGTGTCGCGCTGTTGCCTGAAGCGAGGAGATGCTTGCTGAATGTGTGGGAACCAACTGACTACTCGGTTCCGCAGACGCGGTGGGTGACTCTGGGATACATGATAGCTAAGCGTGACATTGCTCAATTGTGGGGATCCCAGAGGCCCCCGGCGGTGTCGGCCTGGAAAGAACACATGGATTGGTGTATGTTTCGTGAAAAGGTGGTGTATGTGGCGAGGGGTAAGCCTGGGGCGTGGGTGAAAATCTGGGGCCCCTGGAACGCCTATCGCGGGGGTATTTGTGAGCCACCACTGCTGCCGGCTGCCTCACCAGCTCCGTCCCCCTAGCCGGCCCCCTCCCCCAGCCATGGGCACGGGGTTCCCCAGTCCCTGATCTGTTCCCATTCCCCTCTTCAGAGTTTTGCGGCTGGTTGGGGTCCCCCACTTAAGGAGCGCGTGCTGTCACTTTGGATTGCGGGTTGCCTTGCGGGTGTGGTTTTTTTTTTTGTGTTGTTGTGTTTTTACAAAAGGAAACCGTATTGTGGGCTTGGAGTTATGTGGCCCGCGCTATTGATATCTCCTGATTTACCTTTTTGCACCGCCAAGAGCCTTTTTCTGTATGTATGTCATATGCTTCTGCCACTCTAGCGGCCGGCCGGACGGTTGTAGGCCCATACTTGTAACTATTTGAGATTGCAATAAACGGTTTCAAAAAAAAAAAAAAAAGAAAGGATCTACGGGATAAACTTCGGATTTGTACGTAGATCAAGGTGTCTTTCTTGAACTGTAAGAATGGCTCTCTAATAGTCAGAGCGTGGAGTTCACCAACCTGTCTGACCGATGTCAGGGCGAGAAGGAGGGCCACCTTCCATGAAAGGAACTTAATGTCCGGCCTATTAATTGGTTCAAAAGGCGGCCTCATGAGTTGAGAAAGGACTAGGTTAAGCTGCCACAGAGGAGGTGGAGGTTTAACTGTTGGAAAAACTCTAAAAAGTCCTTTTAGAAACTGTTTTGCGATTCCGGCAGACCAGAGGGAAGGTCCAGAGGAAGTTCGTCTGAATATAGAAATGGCTGCCAGGTGTACCTTGATGGAGGAATGAGCTAGACCAGATTTAGCCAAAGCCAAAATGTATGGCAGAATTTGATGAGGAGCAGAAGAGAAAGGGTGAATCTTCTCCTGCCTACACCACAGGCAGAATCCCTTCCATTTTAAGCGATATGTCTTGTTCGTACTTGGCACCCTGGCTTGAGCCAGGACCTCTCTACATTCTGACAAGATATCTAGATCCTGAAATTCTCGGTGCTCAGGAGCCACGCTGATAATTGAAGCGAGGCCGGATCCGGATGAACCACTTGGCCCTGGGACATCGTCAGCAGGGAAGGGATTGGACGTAGATGAATTGAATGATCCCGGGAGAGCAGGAGCAGCTCCGTAAACCAAAACTGGCGGGGCCACGCTGGGGCCACCAGAATCATTCTGCAGGATTCCGCTTTGAGTTTCTTGAGAAGCCTGGGAATCAGTGGGATTGGAGGAAAAGCATAAACATAGTCGCCTGACCAGGCCATCGAAAGTGCATATCCCAATGATTCCGGATGGTGTTCCCTGCTTGCATAGAATTGGCATTTCTTGTTGCTCGGAGTGGCAAAGAGATCTATGAGTGGCCTGCCCCAACGATTTAAAATCCTGTCCAGAGTGAGTTGATCTAGTTCCCACTCGTGGCACGCTGACTTGAGATGACTTAGCGTGTCTGCTGTCTTGTTGAGGGTACCTGGAAGGTGTTCCGCTGAAAGCGAAATCAGTCTTTGGATAGCCCATTCCCTCATTTCCTGAGCCTCTTTGGAAAGAGGATGGGACCTTGTTCCTCCCTGCTTGTTCACGTAGTGCATGACCGTCGTGTTGTCTGTACGGACCAGGACAGTGGATCCTTGGATGCATGGAAGAAAAGCTTGCAATGCCAGACAAATTGCCCTGAGTTCTAAAAGATTGATGTGGAGAAGGCGAGGCTGGGGGCGCCAGTGGCTGCTCACCTGAAGATCCTGTAAGACTGCTCCCCAGCCCTCTAGAGAAGCGTCCGTTGTAATACCCAGAGGAGCCGGTGAAACTCTGAAAGTGAGACCCTGAGAGATGTTGTCTCTGACCAGCCACCAACTGGCTGCCTCCTTCATGGATTGAGTTATCTGGATCTTGTCGTCGAAGGAGCACTCTGCCTGGCGCCACTGCAAATCCAGTTGCTCTTGAAGTGGGTGCATACGTGACCTGCAATTTGGAATCAAGGGGATGCAGGACAAGATTGACCCTAGAAGGGATTTGTAGAGGCGAACTGAAAGTGACCCTCTTCTTTGCAATCGACAGGCAGAGGCCATCAGTTTTGCTTGCCTTTCTTTTGAGGGAAACGCCTTGCAACAAGACGTGTCCAGAATGGCTTCCAGGAACTTGGCCGACTTGGAAGGACACAGGACTGACTTCTCTGAGTTGAGCTGAAGACCCAGGTGACGGAAGAGGAGAGAGCATTGTTTGACAGCTTCCTCTGTTGCTTGAAAGGACGAGGCTTTCACCAACCAGAAAAACTTGAAAAGCCTGCTTCCTGAGGAAGGCTGCGACTGGAGCTAGAACCTTTGTGAAAATCTGTGGAGCGGATCTTAGTCCGAAAGGCAGGACCTTGAATTGGAAATGGCTCTTGGCTACTGTAAAGCGTAAAAACATCCTGTGGCTTTGGTGGATGGGGATGTGGAAGTATGCGTCCTCTAGATCCAGGGTGGCCATGTAATGTCCTGGATTGAGGAGCCTCAAAATGTCCTGTAAGGAGACCATTCGAAATGAGAGCTTTAGGAGATAGGTGTTTAGCTCCCTCAAGTCCAAAATTGGGCGCCATCTTTCTACGTTTTTTCGGATAAGAAAGAACCGGGAATAGAATCCCTCTTCCCGTTGTGATAGGGGAACTGGTTCTATAGCCCCCTTTAGAAGAAGTTGGTGGGCTTCTAGACGTAGATGTTTGGATTCGTTGGCGTGAGGGGCTTTGGATGGTGGTTGATGTTGGAATTCGAGAGTATGGCCTGATAGAACAATATTTAGGACCCACCGATCTGATGTCATACATTGCCAGTTGTGGAAGTGTTGGGAAATCCTGCCCCCCACTGGTGTTACAGGTGTTCAAGGAACAGTAGGAAGAGCCGGGAAGCCGCTACTGGCGCTTAGAGGAATCCTTCCCCTGGCTCACTTGTCTGCCTCTAGATGAGGAACGAGAGAAAGAGGACGACTGGCCTTGTCTGATATTGCGGCCTGTAAGATTGGGAAGGCTGCGAATAAGAAGAAGAATAGCGCTGCTGCTATCCTCCTCTGTAAGAGGAAAAACCTCTCCCTCTTGCTCCACGGAAGGGAACCTTGCGGTATTGTAGGGTTCCAAGGGACCTTGCAGTCTCCGTGTCCTTCTTTATATCTTGCAGCGCATTATCAATGTGCTTCCCAAAGAGCACTTCACCGTCAAAGGGAAGATCCAGGATCTTGTTCTGGACTTCTGGGCGGAACCAAGTGGCACAAAGCCAGCCCTGGCGTCGAAGGACAGCTGCACCTGCGAGGGAACGGAACGCTGTTGTGGCAATGTCCATAGCGCAGTCAATTATTTCAGAGGAAGATCTTCCCCTTCCTGAAGGATCTTTTTTGCTTCCAATTAGGCATCTTCAGGCAGCTGGTCCAGATATGGGGAGAGATCGCACCACATCTGGCGATCATAACGTCCGAGAATAGCCAAGGCATTCGATGCTCTGACCAAGAGGCTGGACATGGAGGAGAACCTTTTCCCCACATTATCCAATCGCCGTCCCACCTATCACGTGGTGTGGTAGGAGGAGCCGCAGGATTCTTTGATTTCCTCTGGGCAGCCTGTGAAATGACTGAATCCGGCTTCGGATGGCTGATCAAACAAGCAGGACTATTGTCCGGAGCTTTATACTTCTTTTCCAGACGAGGAAGCACAGGAATGACGGTGGCTGGTGACTTCATCACCTTAATACCCTCACTCCAGACATAGTCCACGATGGGAATCGAACGAACAGATCTTTTAAAAGGCTCGTTAAAGTCATACAGAAAACATTCTGTCTGCACTGATGGGATAGACAGATCAAAAGCTTTCGACGCCCTTTCCATTAAATTGTGAAAGCCTCCAATATCAGCAGGAGGAGAATCTGCCGGTTCTGGAACAGGAGAGGCTGGGTCAGGAATTACATAGTCATCCCATTCTCTGTCCGGGTCAGGGATCGTTGCAGTACCCTGATCTTCGTCAGATGTGTCATCCTGCACTGTAACCACCTCTCGCTGTGGGTCTGGTAACTCCAGTAAAGGAACCTGTTGAGGTGTAATTGGAAGAGCAGGTGGAGTTGGAGGTGCTTGTCGTGGTTCCTGGCCTGAAGATTGTGTAGGAAACCTCTTCCTATAATCTGTAAGCATGAACTGTAGGTCTGAAATGATGGAAGATGGCATACAGACCATGTCCTGTTAGCAATGATCCTGAGATCTGACTTGCGGCATATACTGCTGCTGTTCGAGGTAATTGTCCTCCGAGTCAGAGTCCTGATATTTTACATTCAGTTGGGAAGGGCTATGTACATCCCCATAAGGACCTTCATCCTCTTCAGAATACTCCTCTTCCAGAGGAAGGGGTGTCACCTTCCTTGGAGAAGTCATTTCCGGGGTACTATGACATTTCCTGATAGAAATTGTGACATTTTGTATCATCGACAAGGTCGTCGACGAGGTCGTCGACGGAATTCTCGGCAACGATGCCCCAACCGTTGACGAAGATAGATCCACCTTCGACGGGATCGTCTTCAAGACTGTCGTCATCACCAGGCTGGAAGCTGTCGACGTTGTCGTCGTCGTCACCATCATCGTCGACATGGAAGTTGTTAAAATCGACGTCAACGATGGAATAAAAAGTACCTCAGGCTGCTGCATCGTCGTCGGTGAAGTCAATGGAGACGAGAAAACTCTCGGCGACGAACCAGTCGACGGAGCCGAAGTCGACGCCGATTTTTAAAGTCTTTGGCCTGTCAGAAGGTGAAGAAGAGCCCAGGCCAGTCTTTTTAGAGGCTGCCACTTCCACAGCCAGTCCTCCCCTCTCCTTTACACCTCGGTGAGGAGATTTGATGGGACTACGCCTGTCAAACCTGTCTTATTCTTGTGTTTACAGAACAGACTTGTCTGAGCATACTAGCCTCTTGTCTCAGGTGTAGGCCAAGGCCTGTGTCTATCTGCTGGGTGTTATTGCAGCTGTATTGGTGTGGTTTGCACTCCCACCCTCAGAGAGACGGTGCCTCTTTTATCGGGGCTGTGGGACCATCCTCATGTAGAAACAGTAATTGCGGGACGAAGTCGGCATGGTGGACCTGTGCTGCAAAACTCGCCTGCAGCGCGGGTCTTCGCGGCCACGTGCAGACAAGTGCTCCAATTCAGCTGTGACAGCCTCGAGGTAGAGTCATCCATGGTGGTGTTGTTGCATCCTTAGGGCTAGGCAGGGTTTCCCAACTTCAGCAGTGACACAGCTTCACTTCCCAAATCGGCAGCACCAGTCTCTTGACTCCAAGGTGGATTGCCAGCAACACAGTGTTAGTTTATCTTGAAAAGTTTTAAGTCTTTATGTAGCTCACAGAGGAGCCACGCAGACAGGATGGACTACTTCTTGGCATGGGTCACTACTGGCTTTGTTCTGTACGGTAGTCTGGTGTCTCTGGGTGCTGTTCACACTGATAATACACTGGCTTTCTCCTGTTGTATTGGTATAGTCTCTCCCCCTTCAAGGCCAGATATGCTCCTTCCTTCACTCAGCAAGCAGAATTCTAAGATCTTCAAGCAAACCAGTGGGTCCTCTAGTTAAACTCAGGTACTGTCTCCTCACATCTGGGACACAGACAGTCCTGCAGATTCAAATGCAGGTGGACAGAAGCTCGTCAAGTTCCTGGCAAACCACTCTTTATTAGTCAAGAAGTAAAGTGAAAAGTTTAGAATCCCACTTTTATACACACTTTTCAGACCAAGGACGTGGATGCATTATCTAAGGCTTCAGAATAGGGTTGGGGGTGTTCTCTTCAAAATGTGATTTTCTGAATGTTCCACAGACCGAGCCTTTGCGTAAAGTCATGGCTCCCACAGAAAGTAGCAATCGAGCTGGCTCCAAGCAGAAGTACATAAAACATGGGCACAATGAAGTGACAGGTCTCTGCACCTCGCCGTCATCCGCCTGTCTGAAGTAGTAATCAGAGACACGCACACGGGCACACCCTGGCTCAAAACTCTCATTATTAACAAAAGAAACTGCAGTCCGTCACCTCAGCCATACCATCTACCAATTGGCAGCGCTCCTGAAGCATTAATCACCCACTTCTTGCTAACAAGGTCCACATTTCAAAGGGATTCATCGTCTGTGTGACTGAAGTCACAGCATTCGAGGCAAAGTACTTACACTGTGTGGGGAAGCAGTCCTCGTCCTCCTGCTGGTGCCATGCTAAACTGGAAGCACCAAAAATAGATTCCAATGCCCACAGTATTCAGATAACACAGAGCCTTCCTACCATACACATGCTACATATTCACTGGACATGCACGCTATTGGCAGGCACCAGGTCAGGTATGTCAACCGAGGGTTCTGGGTTTCGTATATCCACACAATTTTACACAACAGTAGGGTTGCTTCTCCTTAAAGAGAAAAAGGTATGGTCAGACTAAAGATTCACAAAACATTTACTCTGCCACCACTTTATGTGATGCAACCAAGGTATGGACATTAATCCAATGTACAGCAGGAGGACATGCTTTGTGCACCCCTTCAGGTCACACACAGGTTCTGGACTTTGTAGCAGCATAGGACTGCGTGTGCTGGCTATGTTAGCATGACACTAAGACCTAATATGAACATCCGCATTCCAATTTCACATGCAGTCAGGCACTCATGGCATGGGTCCAAACCAGCTTACAATACATGGGGCATTTCTATCACAGCACGAACTGACAATTGTGCCAGGCTGTGACGAATGGGCTTGGCACTAACCTTGTGTCAATCAAAGCAGATGCTGCGGGTATTCTACCTTTACAACAGTCATTACTTCGTATTACCATTACTATGCATATTTTCGTTCGCAGATGCCATTACTTAGCATGCATTTACTTAGCATGCATTTACTACGCATGTTCCATTACTTTTTAGCATGCACTTACTACGCACAATGGAGTTACTGTGCACAGGGGCATTTTTAGGGGTCAGGGTGGGTTAGGGTTTTGGGGTGTAGGGTGTATTTTTAGGGTTCAGGGTGCATTTAAGATTTGGGGTGCTGTGGTATTTTTGGGGTTCAGGGTGAGTTTAGGTTTTGGGGTGCTGGGGTAATTTTAGGGATCAGGGTTGGTTAGGGTTTTGGGGTGTAGGGGTAATTTTAGGATTCAGGGTGCATTTAGGTTTAGGGGTACAGGGGTATTTTTAGGGGTCAGGGTGGGATAGGGTTTTGGGGTGTAAGGGGTATTTTTAGGGTTCAGGGTGCAGTTAAGGTTTTGGGGTGCTGGGGTATTTGGGGCTCAGTGCGCATTTAGGTTTTGGGGTACAGGGGTATATTTCGGGGTCAGGGTGGGTTAAAGTTTTGGGGCGCATGCAGTATTTTGAGGATTCAGGTTGAGTTTAAGGTTTTGGGGTGCTGGGGTATTTTTGGGGTTCAGGGTGCGTTTAGGTTTTGGGGTGCAGGGGTATATTTAGGGGTCAGGGTGGGTTAGGGTTTTGGGGTGCATGGGGTATTTTTAGGGTTCAGGGTGCTTTTAAGGTTTTGGGGTGCTGGGGTCTTTTTGGGGTTCAGGGTGCGTTTAGGTTTTGGGGTGCTGGGATATTTTTAGGGGTCAGGGTGAGAGGGTATTTTTAGGGTTCAGGGTGCGTTTAGGTTTTGGGGTGCATGGGGTATTTTGAGGGTTCAGGGTGCGTTTAGGTTTTGGGGTGCTGGGATATTTTTAGGGGTCAGGGTGGGTTAGGGTTTTAGGGTGCTGGGGTATTTTTGGGGTCAGGGTGAGATAGGGTTTTGGGGTGTAGGGGGTATTTTTAGGGTTCAGGGTACGTGCCTGGGGATAGATTACTATTACAATTTATTTTTTGTTTTAAAGTACAAATAATGCGTTGTAACGATATGCGTAATAATTAACAGCGCAGTAAGGAAAATGCTACTTACCAGTATGCATCTGTTCTTGGTATGTAGATCTGCAGATCCACACACTTTGCATTAGATCGCCATCTGGTGTTGGGCTCGGATGGTTGCACCTTGTTGTTGTTTTGGAAGAAGTCTTTGTAGTCACAAGATAGGCGACTCCTCCCTTGGACGATAGTGTGCATGGGCATCGACTCCATCCGTAGATTGTTTTTTGCCATGATGGGAAATGATGGAGTTAGCCGAAAAGAAAATGATGTCCATGTCTGTTTATCTAAGTAAGGTAGTACTGGAACGGATACAGGTCCCGGGGAGGTGGGTGGGCGTGTGTGGATCTGCAGCTCTATATGCCAAGAACAGATGCATACTGGTAAGTAGCATTTTCCATTCGAGGCATATGAGCTGCAGATCACACACTTTGCATAGACTGTACAGCAGTATCTCCCCCAGCGGTGGTCACCTGTATCTGTTGCAGTAGTTTGAAAAAAAACAGCATGGCCCACAGAAGCTTGTTGCTTGGCTCGCACGTCAACACAATAGTGTTTAGTGAAGGTGTGTGTTGTAGACCATGTTGCTGCCTTACATCGGTCTTCTAGGTGAATGTTCCCTAAGAGTGCCATAGAAGCCCCTAGTTTGCGTGTTGAAAGCGCCCTAGGGGTAATTGTTAATGTGCGTTTGGCTTTTTGGTAGCATATTTGTATACATTTAACAATCCACCTTGCAATCCCAGCTTTAGAGATGGGATTACCTTTATGCGGTGGAGAGAAAGCTACAAACAATTGTTTTGTTTTTCGAAAGGATTTAGTCCTGTCAATATAATAAAGTACAGCTCTTTTGACGTCTAGTGTGTGAAGAGCTCTTTCGCTGCTACAGAGTCTGGGTTTTGAAAAAACGCTAGTAACTCCACCGATTGGTTAAAATGAAAAGAAGAGATGACTTTAGGAAGGAATTTTGGATTTGTTCTGAGAACTACCTTGTTACGATGTATTTGTAAGAAGGGTTCTTGTATGGTTAAAGCCTGGATCTCACTTACTCTTCTAAGAGAGGTGATTGCTATAAGGAAAGCTACTTTCCATGTGAGGAACTGAAGTTCACATTTATGCAAAGGTTCAAATGGGGGTCCCATAAGCCTAGTAAGTACAATGTTGAGATTCCACACCGGAGAGGGTGGTAATCTAGGAGGAATGATTATTTTAAGGCCCTTCATAAAGGCTTTAATTGCTGGGACTCTAAAAAGTGACAAGTGTTGTCTGTTTTGTAAGTAAGCGGCAAGTGTTGCTAGATGTAGACGTATGGATGAGTATGCTAAATTACATCTTTGCAAATGTACTAAATAGCAAATGATGTTCTGGATGGACGCATCCAGTGGATCGATATGATTGTTAGTGCAATAAATGGCAAATCTCTTCAATTTTGCTGCATAGCAGTCTCTGGTGGTAGGCCGCCTAGCTTCTTTAATGATGTTCATACAGTCCGGCGGAAGGTTAAGGTAACCGAACCCTTGGAGTTCAGGAGCCAGATTGCTAGATTCAGCTGAGTTGGATCGGGGTGCCTTATCTCTCCAAGGTTCTGCGTTAGTAGTGATGGGGAGAGGCGTAGTTTTTGGTGTGGGACTAGTGGGAGTTCCAACAGTGTGGTGAACCATGGTTGACGTGCCCATGTGGGAGCCACTAGGATCAATTTTAGAGACTGTTGTCGGAGCTTGCATGCTACTAGTGGAATCAGTGGGAGTGGCGGAAAAGTGTACGCAAATCTGCCTGACCAGTTCAGCCATATCGCATTGCCCTTAGACAGCAGGTGTGGAAACCTGGCAGCGAAGGTTGGGCATTTTGCGTTTGTGTGTGGCAAACAGATCTATGTCGGATTGGTCCCACATTTGGAAAAATGGTAGAAGAACTTGTGGATGTAGTTCCCATTCGTGAATCTGTTGTGTCTGTCGACTTAACAGATCCGCAAACTGATTGTGAACTCCTGGAAGGTGCTCTGCTAACAGATATATGTTTTGTGGAATGGCCCACCTCCAAATATTTTGTGCGAGGTGGGACAGTTCCAGAGAATGTGTGCCTCCTTGTTTTTGTATGTAATACATGGCTGTCGTGTTGTCCGTGCGGATCAGGACAGCTTTGTTTTGTACATGAACTTGGAATGATTTCAGAGCTAGGAATATTTCTAGCAGTTCCAGAGGATTGATATGGAGCACTTTTTGTTGAGTGGTCCATTTGCCTTGAGCTGTGTGATTGAGGAGATGTGCTCTCCATCCTGTGAGTGATGCGTCTGTTGTTAGTACTATCTGTGGAACAGGCTCGAGGAACGGCCGCCCTTTGGATACGTTTTTTGTGTTCCACCACTGCAGAGAGCGATGTGTGCAGCTGTCCATCAACACCAGATCTGTAAGTTTTCCCTGAGCTGGATTCCACTGATGTGCTAGACATTCCTGTAAGGGACGCATTTGAAGTCTTGCATAAGGTACAATGAATATGCAAGATGCCTTCATGCCTATGAGTTGCATGAACACTCTGGCTGGGAGAGAGTGTTGTGTTTGAAATTTGTTGATGAGAGCTTGTATACTGGCTATCCTGGCTGGACTGGGATATGCTAGAGCTGTGGAAGTATTTTTTGTGGCTTCCAGGTATTTATGTACATGAGAGGGTTGGAGGTGCGACTTGGTATAGTTGATTGTGAACCCCAAGTTGTGCAGTGTTTGAATGGTTTGTTGAGTTGGTTGAACACACTGGTTGAATTACTTGGCTTTTATTAGCCAGTCGTCCAGGTGTGGGAAGACATGGATTTGCTGTATCCTTAGGTGTGCTGCTACCACTGCCAGGCATTTGGTAAATACTCTGGGAGCGGTGGTGTCTCCGAACGGAAGGACTTTGAACTGAAAGTGTTGTCGTCCTCTATGAACCTTCGATACTTCCTGTGAGCAGGATGTATGGGAATGTGGAAGTGTGCATCCTTGAGATCTAGCGTGGCAAACAAGTCTCCTTGTTGGAGTAGAGGAAGAACTTGTTGGAGAGTGATCATGTGAAAATGATCTGAGTGTATATACAGATTGAGGGGTCTGAGGTGGAGTATTGGCCTTAGGGACCCGTCCTTTTTGGGGCTTAGGAAATACAGGGAGTAAACTCCTGTTCCCTGATGTAGTAAGGGGACTGGCTCTATGGCATGCTTCTGAAGCAGTGAAAGAACTTCTTGTTTTAAGAGTGTAAGATGTTGTGTGGACATTGGACGCTGTTTGGGTGGTATGTTTGGGGGGGTAGCTGTAAATTCCAGGCAGTAACCATATTGGATAATTTGTCTTACCCACTTGTCTGTTGTGATGGATTGCCAGACAGGTAGGAACTGTGATAATCTTACCCCGACTGGAGTGGAATAGTCTGGGGGGACTGGAGCGAAGTCATGGTTTAGCAGCAGGGGAGGTGAGTGTTGTTGCTACCTCAGCCTCTTCCTCTGCTGTTATTGCCTCTGTATCCTCCTCTAAAATATCCTCTATTGGTGAATGTTTGGGTAGAGTTTTTAAAAGAAGACGAGGTATCTGTGCCCATGTTCTTGGAGGCTTCTCTGTAAAAGGAGCGACGAAAGGAGCCACGTGTTTGTGGAGACTGTACCGCTCCCATGGACATAGCAGTCTGTCTTTTTTCATTTTTTCCAGAGCAGTGCCCACAGCCGGTCCAAAAAGTTGTTGTTGATTACACGGCTGATTTAAAATAGTTGTCTGGACTTTTTGTTTAAAACCTGAAATGCGTAGCCAGGCATGTCGTCTCAGCAGTACACTGGTATTGATGGACCTAGAGGCAGTGTCTACTGCGTCAAGGGCACATTCAATTGAGGCGTTTGTTATTAGTTTGCCCTCCTGGATGAGATCATTTGCTCGAGTTTTATATTGGTCAGGCAAATGCTGTAATAGGGTTTCCAGCTTATCATAGTGGGCCCTATCATATCTGGCTAGTAGTGCTCGAGTGTTAGCTATGCGCCATTGATTGGCCACCTGCGCAGCAACCCTTTTGCCAGATGCATCTATTAATTTGGATTCTTTATCCGGGGTGGTGCATCCCCGGAGGTTTGTGAATTTGCGTGCTTCCTAGCATTGGAAACTACTAGAGAATCCAAAGGCAGTTGTCCCTTGATGTACGCAGAGGCAGGTCTATATTTTTTATCGATCCTTGGGTTAAGAATCCTGGCTCGTACACAGGATCTTTAAATATGTCAGGGGCATGTTTAATGACCCCTTTAATCAATGGTGATATTTGTACAGTTTTTTGGGACTGTTCAAATGTATCTAAAAGGAAATCCTCCTCTGCTTTTTCGGAGTGCATTGTGACGCCGTGAAAAACGGCAGCCCGATTGATAAGTTGTCCAAAACCAATATTATTGTCTGTGGGAGATGGTTTGGTTGGGGGCTTGGGAGGTCTGGAAGATCTATTGGATTATTGTAATCCCAATAGTCTTGTGGTGGGTCATCTGGATCTGTGAACAGATCATTGGGGTCTCCCCCCACCCCTAGGTTATCATCATCATATGGTGGTGGTGTATGTGGTGGAGAAGTTACATGTAGAGGTGCTGTAACAGGTTTGGGGAGAGGAAGAGGATTAGAAGGAGGTACAGGAGAAGAAGGGGGCATAGGTGATGTAGCAGAGTCCTTCACAGACACTGGCTTTTTGTTTTTGGATGGCACAGCTGTGACATGTACTGTTTTAGGGTTAATATAGATCTTTTTCTGCCTGGGATCGACAGGATCCGGATGAAAAAGCTCCTCTTCCTTGATAACCACTTTCGGCATCGATTTTTTGCGATTCCGAGCGGGGCTGGTGATGATTTTTGTGTGCTTTGGCCTGAGGAGGCGGGGTAGAGTCCTTAGGCTGGTTTTTTGGTTCCTTAGGTTTTGGTTTCGGAGCCGAGGTGTGATCCTTAGGCTTAGGTGTGTTCAAAGCCGGTTTATCTACGGGCCTGGAGGTGTTCGAGGCCGCTTTGTCTTTCGAAGCCGAAGGAATCGGAAGCGATTTCGGAGCAGAGTGTTCTTTTGGTTTTTGAGCCGGTGAGACTATTATATGCGGTTTGCTCGGTCCCGAGCTACAGGGAATGCCTGTCTTTCTTCTTCGGAGCCGGGCACGGAGGCGGGGCTTCTGAAGTGTGCTTTCGGTCGCGACTGGGGCCAACAGGCAAAGTCTTGACCAGTGCCTTCTGTTTTGATGGTGGGGTTGGGGTAGTGGCAGTAGAACTCACTCGTTGACCAAGAGTGATGGGGTCATCGGAGTCTTCTGCCTCTGACACAATTTTGAGATCTTCGGAATCTTCTTCTGGGATATCTGGGCCTTGGTCGAAGATGTCCTCTGGTTCCAGAGCTGATCTCTGCATCATGATGTGTCATCGATTTCCGACGATCTCGAATTGTCTTTTTCGATCGAAAGGAGGCGCAGGCTGGACAGCTGGACTCGTCGTGTTCTGGCGAGAGACACAGGTTGCAGACCATATGATGGTCACTGTGTGGGAACTCCGCTCCACACTTGGGGCATTTTTTGAACAGCGTCCTTTCCATGAGCTGTAGGCCTTATGGCATCGATAGGCCCAGCGGCCCTCGTCGATGACTGGAATCGGGCCGATGAAAGTCGCGTCGAAGACTTCGATGTCTGAAGTGAATTCGAAGAGTTTAAGAAAGTTTTGCGCATCGAAAAAGTTTCAAATTTAAGTTTCAAACCGGAGCGCAAAAGTTGCATCCGAACCCAATGGCGGAAGAAAACAATCTAAGGATGGAGTCAATGTCCATGCGCACTATCATCCAGGGGAGGAGTCACCTATCTCGTGACTACTAAGACTTCTTCCAAGGCAACAAGGTGCAACCATCCAAGCCCAACACCAGATGGCGATCTAATGCAAAGTGTGTGATCTGCAGCTCATATGCCTCAAACAAGCATTTTCAGTGTATTTGTATACATTTGCGAAGTTGAAGCATGCGCACTAAAATCATGCGTAGTAATGGTATTTGCGAAGTAAAAACTTCGAAGTAAACCCCTGCGGAGTAATGGTATGCTAAGTAACATCATATATTCGATGCTGATTACTGAGGTATGGATCTGCCTTTTACAGTTATTAATAAGGGAGGAGTCTGCGCTCAAAACAGAATTGATGGAATGATAAACAGATTCATGCAAGTTGTGTAGTGTTTGGGCTCTCTTAGGAAAATCCAAAAGGGATCAGTGATTTTCTCAGTTGTTGGCAACCACTGGGAGGCAATTTGCAGTCCATTCTTTTTCACACAGTACCATTCCAGACATATAGACTAGCCATATACCTGGGTCATGCCCTATTTGGAACAGCCCAGACCTAACTGAGGACCAAAAGATGGACTGGAATGAGACCCGAGCGATGCCAGTGAAGGGAGGCTTCTGCCAGCATCAGGTGGACTATGGTCATAACCCAGGGAGTGTGCTAATTGTTGTTGAAAATGATTCTGTAGAGTGCCCTGTTGTCCTCTTTCACAGGGTATACTCAAGGAACCTTCTGTGTGGAACTATTGAAGCAGGTGTACATGAGGTCGCACGTCTTGGCGTACATGATGGTACCTATACGACTTATGTTACATTACAAGTTTAGCTCAGCTGAGTAAATTCAAGCCCTACAAGTCCTAGGACTTAAGAGAACAATTTAACATCAACATAGCCTTCTAATTGTGCCTGATGATTCCATGGTCTAAACCGCTATACTCGATGGCTTAGTGGCCGCAATACTCGATTGAACTTGGACTATTGGCAGGGCCACTGGAATTATGCGTCACATGAGGGCCAAATTACGTGGCAAGGTTGAGCAAATTACGCAGCAAGAAATAGCAAATTATGTAGAGTAGCGGGGTGCATTTTGTGATAGTATTATTTCATTGTTTTGTCATTTTTACACCCGTTAACACTGTCTGGGCATTGATTGCACCTCATTAGCACCAGTTTTACACACAGATACAATAATAAGCAGCAGAAAGGTGATCAGTCAACCTTTGCAAAGGGCCTTCCACCACGCGACAATATCTGCAGCCACATATTTTGTAACTTTTAAACCATCTGAGCGAGAAACACATTCTTTTGTTGAAACCTGATAATTCTGCAGCTAAATGCGGGCAATCCATAATTAGGCGAAAAACTTCATGGCTACACAATAGCACAATTCCAGTGGGCCAGACTACTGGCCATCAATGATAGATAACCTCTTAATCTAGAGGTCGTTGGATATGTACAGACGACTATGTAAAGCAGGCTTCTCCTACGAGTAGCTCTCCCATGTGCAGCCCTACCTAGCAAATAAGAACTTTCTTGGTTGAATGAATATACGTTCACCAAACATGAAAACCATGGATTTAAGATGAAAATGGATTTATTTTCAGAACTCATTATCAGATGTTTTGGAGAGAAATTGTTGAATTTCCAAAATATATTTCAAACTGATAATAATAGACCAATTATGAAGCGGTGTAGAGGTTTATTAGTAAAATGATTGCCTTGGTACTAAGTGCTCTGCAGATATGGCTGTGATGATTACCCATGTAGAAACATTTACACCTATAAAGCCTTTTTAGGTCGAACCTGGGCAGCGCAGGCGCTGCTCTGCAAGGCATGCTGTATTCAGGTAGGGACTTGAAGCTCCACCCAGGTTCCATCCATCTATTCAATTGGCTCATTTTACTGTCCTTTCTAAGTCATTGCTTTTCATCCATGAATAGGCTTGATAGTCCCTCCTTTGTACTGCCTTGTCTGCATTTGTAACCTCCCATAAGGACTGGACTTTTTACTTTTATTGTTACACGGTCTGTTTTATGTAGTCAGTGACCCTCTTCCACCTACTACGTGCTTTCCTACAATCAGCACACCGCCCGCTTTTATTCCAATTACTAATGGCGGTCCTCTTTAACTATAGCGGCATTAAATTACTTTAGCAGTACGGTCCACTTTAAGTATAGCGCCTGAACATATTTATTTAATTTGGCAGTGCGGTCCGCTTTAACTTTAGCGGCCACGCTACCAAACTTTTTTTTTATGCAGTGAAAGCCCCCATACTAAGCTTTCCCTTACATAGTGGCAGCGCCCCTTTCTTTAGAAGAGGTTCACTGTAACTTGAATACGGCGATCAGTGCCTAAAGAAAGGGGGGCGGCCACTATGAAAGTGGTCTCGCATTTGTGAGAGTTTTAGCTATTGGCTTTAGAAAAGACAATGCCTTTTATATACGTGTTGGTTTTGGAAACACAAATAAAAGTCATTGTCATTTACAATGCCAATAGCTTAAACTCGCAAATGCAGGACCTATTGCATTTCAAATGCTTGTTTACATTATTGCTGGTAACCCTGCGAGATGCATAGAGGTGATCCCTGCTCGCAATCTTGCATATGGTGGCCATGAATGTAATCTTGCCCTGATGCCGCCACTATTACAATATTATTAATATTAGTAGCTCAGGATGACGTTCATTGAGCATAAATAGCTCCTAGTGAAGAAAAGGTGGAAGCCGGCTGATGTAAAGCATGTTCTACTTGCCCATGTCTGTAACCTGGTGCTTGTGGTCTAGGGTCTATGGCTTAGAAATGGCCTTGCTGTGGCAATCAGAATGGAACACATTTGTTTTGTGCTGCTAGTATAAAGTGCTACAGAATATTTTGAAAACAAATAAATGCAGAATTACATGTACTAGAGTTTAAAGTCCAATCCAGGAGGGGATGAACTGGCCATTATCCACTGTAGAGCTCCGTTCATTCTCTAGATTTTCCTGCATTGACTTTTCTGTATTTCAGGGCAGACACACTGCAGCTTTTGAAAAAAATACATTTTTAAAAAAGTGCATTCCCCGCAACACCCCCGCCCCTTTGAAAATCTTGCATACAGGCACCACATGACCCTGACTCCCAGTGGGAGAATATCACAGGCACTGTTCCTTCTTCAGGGCTGAAGCGCTGCTTCAGTGCTTCAAGTCTTTGGAACATGCAGGCTTCAAAGATTTCTTTTCATAAACTGATAGCAACTTACTCAAAGGGACCACAATGGCGATGACGAGGATGACCAAAAACACCACAGCAGCAAACAACCGCCAATGAGCTTTGAAACTTGTTAGCAACTGGTGGAAAACTCTGCCGCCTGAAATAAAATGCAAGAAAATAAAAACACATTAATGAGTTTACCTTTAAGTGTTTTGGGGGGGGGGGGGGGGTTGCCTAGACAACGCTTCAGGTGCAGCACCAACAAGTAGTAAAAAATAAAAAAACGATGTGTACACACACACAGACGTGCACATGCACCACCAATGTCTATTCCTTCTATTCTTGTTTCAATGTGTTATCATCCATTTGTGTTTAAGCCAAGTCATCAAGTTACATAATGCCAGAAGCATATTTACTTTGCACCAATAAGAACCATACTTTCCTGTTAGGTGCATCACAGCTAAAGGATTTCTTGATCAGTTTAACATATCCACGTTTTCTAGGGGCACACATATTGTTCTATTAAAAAAATTAATTACAAAATTATTCTTTTTTATTAGTCAATCACAGACCCGTAACAACAATTCATGATACAAATATAAAAAAAAAGTAGCATACAAATTCTTCAGCCTATCAACATGTATATTAGTAGTGTTTACCAACTATCCGTATCTGTTTCTTCACCTTATGCCTTTATTGAAGTGAGTATAACATATTAAATTCTGGCCTGCCCCCCATATTTGTATACATTTCTGGATAGCCCTATTCTAAGGGAATATAGTTTTTCCCTTCCTTCCTTTCTTTTGCGTTTATCATTTTAGCTACCCATTGTGCAAATTTTGGTTGATCTGGTGATTTCGAATTTTGTCAAATTAAAGTTTGAGCTATTAAGGAAGCATTAAAAACAAGTTGTTTTGGTTGCACTGTTAAAGTTTGATTTGGGATCCTGAATAAGATAGTTATATGGTTGGGATCTATGTTCTGTTTGAGTCGCCTGCTAATCGATTGAAAGACCCTAGTCCAATAGTCAGATAGTTTAGGGCAAGGAAAGCACATATGGAGCCAGTCTCCATCTTGATGATTGCATCTAGGTCATCCTGGTGATATTTCTGGGAATATTTTGTGCAGTTTCTTAGGAGTGTGGTAATGTTGCCATTTAGAGAAGAATGACATACATCTAAAATTCGCTCAGTGTATAGCTTTAATAGACCATTTATTATATTCCTTCCATTGAGCTGCTTCTATATGACATCCTGTGGTTGCCTGAATTTTTAAAAGAGCTCTCAGGACTATTAGATCGTGAATTTGTTGCTGGAGAATGTGATTCTAGTTCCCAATTCCTGTCGTTTGTTTGATATATAGTGCATGGGTAATGGTTGCGGGAAATGAGCCCTCCGGACGTCGTAGCTTTCGCACTAGACTCATAATTTGGAGGTAGGAAAACCTTAGGGTCGAGCCGGTTTCTGTTTTGTCGTGTCTGATTTGTTCCCATGACTTCATCTCCCCCTGTATTACTAGACCTTTAATTTGATAGATTCCCAGCCTTTCCCATCTTTTTAAAGTAGGTGTATCGATTGTAACTCCTAGTTCCCTACAGTGTATTAATTTAGTTTCTAAATGTAAAGGTGTAAATCGATAGTCTTCCTTCAATTGTTTAAGTCTATCATGAATTATTCAGGGCGTCTTCTATCTATAACGTTTGGGTAGCTTGTTTGCTGTCCTCATACCAATTTTGAAAACAGGTGTTTGATTTGTTACTTCCTGGTGTTCATAAAAGTCTCAGATTTTTTGGCGAGCCAGGTTATAATTGAGGGCCGTTGTTTCCGAGTGGAATAGAAGATTCATTCGACCAGCTTTATCGAAATTCTGCTGGAGATGTTTAGCTAAATCGTGTTTCTCTTTAATAATTCCAGCTTTATGAGAAATTGCCTCTCCTCTGATGAAAGCGTTACAAGCATCCCATAAGAGATCTGCATTTTTTTAATCCAGCTCTTTTCATTTAGTAGAGTTTTATCTAAAATCCATCTGGGCCGTTCCCTTAAGTCGGTTTTTGCCTTGATCTATATAACTGGGACCGAGTGATCTGAAAAAGGATTGGGAATTATCCAGGACTCTCCTTTTTCACCCTAATGGGAAATTAAAAAGAAATCTATTCTGGATGCTGAGTTATAATTTTTTGAAAAGCAAGTATAACTGGGCTGCACCAAGGACCAAAAAACCCCAGGGGGGGGGGGGGGGGCAAGCCTCCCAGTGGCCGGCCACCCCCCCAAAGACCTAATGTCACCGCCATTGCAGTCCTGCAAAATGCTCACAAAGACATCAGCCCACAACAGCGAAAGGCAGCCTGCCCAGATCGGCTTGTAGTGCCTAAAAGACACGGCGGAGAAGCTGCCTGCCAGAGCGTTGGGGAGGAAACCAACACTACTGCCGGAGAACTATGAAAGCACCACCAACAAGAGACTCGTGCACGGCCACCCTGCTGCTAGTCATCTGTAGAAATCCAACGTCCTCTAGAATAAGAAGTTATCTTTCAATGCTTGCCAATAGTCTGGGCCACTGGAATTGTGCTATTGTGTAGCCATGAAGTTTTTCAAATAATTATAGATTGCCCGCATTTGGCTGCAGAATTAGAATTAGCAGGTTAACAAAAAAGTGTGTTTCTCGCTCAGATGATTTAAAAGTTACAAAAAATTGGCTGCATATATTGCCCCGTGGTGGAAGGCCCTTTACAAAGGTTGACTGATCACTTTTCTGCTGCTTATTACTATATGTGTGTGTAAAACTGGTGCTAATGAGGTGCAAGTAAAACTGTAAACAGGAAGCTGGTGAGTTTGTGCAGCCGCAGTAACAGCGCGGCCGCACGGGGAAAGAGGTAGCGGGGCGTCTCCCGGCGTACCGCTCTAGATTTTATAACGAGAGCAGGCGCGGCCGTACTACAGCCACGGGAGGTTGCGGCAGCTGCGTGCGCATGCACAGCCTTGCCGAAAGGGGGGGGGGAAATAGGAGGGCCTTACTCCTGGGCAGGGCTCTGGGGGGAAACCGAAAGACAATAAGGAGCTGCCAGCAGGGGGACCGGGGGAGGATGACGCCCGGCAGGCCCAGGCACCTCAAGCAGCTACAGCATAATGAGTGGGGGGAGGGGGGGGGGGGGAAGGGGCCAGGCTCCTTGTAGAGCAGCACTAGGCAGAAAGGGAGTGGGGGTAAGGACCAGGAATCCAGGATCAGCAGCTTTGGAGGGCAAAATGGGGTTAGATGGGGGCAGATGCTGTCTCTTGAATTGGGTGGGTAGTTGGAAAGGGCCTCTGCGGGGCTCCGGCAGAGCTGGTCTGAGGAGAGGGGTTGGGCACAGTATAGGATCCCCTCGGCACTGGGGGGGGGGGCAGGGAGGACTCGGCAGGGAGGCCCACAGCCAAAGAGGGAGGGGGTTTGGCGTTAGCGTCCGCGAGGCTGGTGGACATTTTGAAGTGGAGTGAGGGGGTGGAGCAGAGGGGAGGGGAGGCATAGGCGAGGAGCACCGGGTCCCGGCAGCGGTATATTCGCGCCGGAATGAGGGTGGGGGGAGAAAGAGGGGGGGACCTCTGGCGGGTCAGGATGGCCACTCATCTGGTTTGGCAGGAAGAGGGGGAGGGGGCAGAGCAGGCTAAGGGGGCAAGGGACATGTCACTTGAAGGACGAGAGGGGGGTTATTGGCAGTGGTGTACAGGGTTGCCAGGAGCAGGTGAGGGCATTAACCTCGGCATGTCGGACCCTGCTTTTCATTTGTAGGGGCAACAGGCCATGAATTTGTGCGAGTCCCATGCGGCTCCGCGGCACCGATCTGACGGGTGAACATTGCCATGAGCGGACAGCCAGACCCCAGCGAGGGACCTAAGGGACTCAGAGCACTGGAGGACGGAGACGCGGACAGTGGTGCCAAAACCCCAGTTGGTCGATGCGGCCTCAGGGGCCGTGGAGCAGGGCTCAGGGTACACTCAACGGGTCAGGGAAGAAGGATTAAGGCCAGGCCAGTTTGGGTCAAGTTTGGGCGTGGAAGAATTTATACGCAGTGAAAGGGAAGCGGCACAGTCAAGCATGCTGGAGTCATTGGCAGAGGGACATTTGCAACTGGACTATGACGAGGATAGCGTTGAGGAAGGTGAAATTCTAGATGAGGACGAGGAACAGGAGGGAGGCGAGGGGGGTTTGAATAATGCTGTGCCCAGTGTGTTACAGATGGACTAGGAAGAGCGACGTATCGGTGCGAAGGGCGGGGTGCCACCTCCTGCACGACTGATTAGGCGGCGGGATCCGGTGAGGACGCCGACCTTGACGTTAGGTAAGGGCGAGAAAGAGGCACACATGTTTAGTCGTGTAATAGGTAGAGTGTCAGTGGGGACGGATGCACGGGGGGGAAGAGGGGGAGGTGCGCCTGCGGAAAGGTTTATAAGTCCATGATGCTGGGGTAGGTCCAGAGTCACTTGAGTTAGTCGGGGAAGAGAAGAAAGCATGGGCGACAGCAAGTGGGCAGGGGGACGAGCAGGTGGACGGGTCAGAAATGGTGACCGCTACGGAGGACAAGAGCGAGTGGGAGGCACAGTGATGGGAATAAGGAGAGCCACAAAATTAAGCTCAAGTGGCTACCATACATGGGAGTGACCAAGCCGCTGGATGCACACCTTATGTTGTCGACGAAGGGAAAGATTTGGAAAGGGAATATGTAGATATGTTGAAACTGCTATATAGAGAGCTGAGAGCAAAAGAAGGGTCAAAGGAGGAGGAGCTAGAACTGGCTAAGACGCCCCCGGGTGCCCATGACCATTGAAAATTGGTTGGCAGCCTTCTTGATATTCGCAAGCGTCTACTGAGAAAAATACCATGATAGATCCGTTGCCCTGTTCAAATATATGGACGTGATCAGGCGTGCATAATTGACATACGGGGGGTACTCATGGTCACATTTTGATGAGGAGTTCAGGGCTAGGCTCGCATGGGACACCGAGGCCAACAGGGGAGAGATAGATTCAGATCTGTCTCAACAGACAACGGGAGCTGTGAAGTTTGGCAAGACAACATATACGGCCAGTGGCTTGCCGCTGGTTTACTGCCCCTTTCAGAGCCACCCCACCCGGGGAGGGGTGGGATACCCAGCCAAAGGCACAGGAAACATGCAAGGGCATATTGGGATTTCAATAAGGGTACATGTTCCAGGGAGTACTGCAAGTTCAGACACGAATGCTCTAAGTGTTCAGGCAGGCACCCATTGGTACAATGCTATGGGCCAGGCTTCGGCAAACAGGGACAGCAGTTTAACCAAGGGGCACAGCAGAATGCTGGGAATAGGGGTAGCAGAGGAGTGCAAGGGAATATGGGGAAAGGCTCATACACCCATTAGACAGGCATGTTCATAACAGTTCTTGGCCGCCTAGCCAGACGAGGAAGACGCAGAATTATTGAGAGTAGGTTTTAGAGAGGGTTTCCGACTAGGCTATCAAGGGCCTCGGTCCGCCAGGTGGGCCGAAAATGTGAAATCAGCCAAAACACACAGAAGGTTGGTGAGGTACAAACTGTTCAAGGAAATAGCGTAAGAGCATGGCAGGCCCATTTTCAGTCCCACCCATCAGGGACCTGATTATTTCTCCCATAGGGATTGTGCCAAAGAAAGAACCAAAACAGTTCAGGCCGATACAACACCTCTCCTGGCCAGAAGGGTCGTTGGTTAATGATTTCATAGCGGACGATCTGACATCAGTTTCTTATTCATCAGTGTACGTGGCCAAGTATTTAGTGGTGACAGTAGGGAAGGGAGCCAGGATGGCTAAATGCAACATTAAATCCGCTTTTCGCTTACTGCCTATACACCCTGACGATTACCAGTTACTTGGCATACAGTTTGAAGGACTCATATTTGTGGATAAGGCACTGCCAATGGGCTGCTCGATACCCTGCGCTTTATTAGAGCGTCTCAGTTCTTTTTTGCAATGGGTTTTCAACTTGGCACATGGGCAAAGAGACGGTGACACACTACCTTGACTACTTCTTCCTGGTGAGCCAGCCTGGTTCAACAGACTGTCAGTACCAGCTGACAAGTTTTCAAGAGCTCATGTGCCACTAGGGAGTGCCCCTGGCACCAGAGAAGACATAAGGTCCAAGTGCAGTATTGTCATTTCTTGGCATCGAACTTGATTTGAAATCAATGGAGGCACGCCTTCTGAATTACAAAAAGCTGGACATGTTCATTTTGATTGGTGACATAGTGGCAAAGAAAAAGGTGACTGTCATGGAAGTACAAGTACTGCTAGGACATCTGAACTTCGGATGTAGGATAGTCCGGGCAGGACGGACTTTCTGTAGGAGGTTGGGGAGGTCTCTGGCGGGTTTGACTATGCCACACCATCACATGTGTCTGTCCGCAAGGACGAAAGAAGATCTACGCATGTGGCGTACATTTTTGGAGGATTTTACCGGCATCCCCAGGAGTGGGAGGTCACCATATACTCTGATGCTGCGGGGGCTCACGGTTTTGGGCTTTACCTGGATGGGAGAAGGTGCGCAGAGGAGTGGCCTCGTCATTGGAAGAATGGAGGGGGGAGGGGGGGAATATCGCCTTCTAGAACTTTTTCCTCTACTGTTGGCTGTTGCAGTTTGGGCAAAGGATTTGGCACACAAGAAGGTAATTTTTAAAGTAGACAACATGTCCTTGGTTCAAGTGATGAACAGGCACTCGGCAAGGGATGCACAGGTATTAAATTTGATGAGGGTTTTTGTCCATAGCTGTCTGAAACACAACATTTTGTTTCAAGCCAGACATGTGCCAGGTGTGGACAATGACATAAACAGACGCTTTGTCGCGTTCACAATTCGAGAGGTTCCATGGGCTAGTCATGGAGGAGGACGAAGGCAAGACACCGGTTCCAGCAGAGATGTGGTCCGTAGGAGACAAAGGATGCTCAACCTGGTGGTAGGGTCTCTGGCAGCTTCTACGCAGAGGGTACATACTCAGGTATGGAGGGAATTCCTGGAGGGGGGGGGCTCAGAGAAGATCAGAACAATGGGCAAGGGAGGAGGAGGTGGTCCAGTTTATTTTGTCAATGATTGACAGAGGTTTGTCAAAGGTGACTATCGCGGGCAAATTGTCAGGCATTGCTTTTATGGGGAAAACTGTAGTGGGGCTATGCTCCTTCAGCTGTGGAGTTAGGCAGCCGCATACTAGAGAGCTGGGTGAGAGAAAAGAGTGCCAGGCCACGGGTGAGGAGACCGGTGTCTAAGGTTCTGTTGGCAGCTTGCTGCAAGCAGTGCCTTGGATCTGCAGGAACCAGCAGGGGGTGCAGTGGGGCGAAGTAGAATTGGGGGAAGAGAGGGTGGCATTGAAGATCAAGCAATCCAAGAGGAACAGGGAGGAGGGTGGTTATGGGTGCCACAAACGACAGAGGTATGTCCAGTTCTTTGGGGAGAGGCTTTGAGTAGGCGGCGGATGCCAGGTTTTGGGGCGGTTTTCTGCAGGGGAACAAACCACCGGGTTACAGTGGCATAACTGCTATGGATAATGAGAGGAGCGCTTTTGTGCACACGTGAATTGCTGAGGGACTTTGGTACTCACTCTTTCAGCATAGGGGTAACAACGGATGCGGCCAAGCAGGGTTGGAGAGGGACAGGATGATGCACTTGGGAGGATGGAAGTCGGATTGCTTTAAAAGATACATCCAGTTACGGCATTCGGTGGGGGGTGAAGCATACATTTTTCTGTGTTTTTTCTCACATATGTGTCTTTTCAGGTGCAGTGGCTGGGACAGCGTCCACGGAGTTGTCAGTTTGGATTGTTGGCCATTCCTTCATTAAATGGGCCGAGCGTCATGAGTGGGATAAAGGGAAAGATTTGAGTCTCAGTCTTGACACAGCTTCAAGTGTTCTTTGCACAGAAAAGGGGGCATGAGATGGCATGAGTTGTTTCCGGTGTTAAATAAACTAGTTAGAGGTAACATTTACCCAGATGTTGTGATCATTCACTTGGGTGAGAACGATTTGGTTTTGGGTAAGGGCTTGGCTCTGTTGAAACAGAAGAAGAGGGACTTATTGGAAATTAAGCAGCAATGGTCTGGCTGTTAGGTCAAATGGTCAGAATTCATACCGAGAAGGCACTGGAGGAGGGCAGAGAGACCTGCAGCAATAGCTAAGTCAAGGAGGAAAATCAACAGGGATATGAGATTGTTTTGCGAGAAGGAGGGCATCGGGCGAGTGGAATACACCGAGCTTAGGTACGCGGCAATCTATTTTTTCAGACAGGATGGGGTGCACTTGTCATGTTTTGGTTTGGAGTGTTACATCATCCAAATTAAAGAAGTGCTAGACAGAGCATTGCACATCAGAAGGTATCTGAAGAAGTCCTAGGCCTATTTGGGGGAGGTCAATAATGTTTGAGAAGCAGGGACTTTGAGTGGCATTTTTCTTGGTAACTAATTGTTTACAGGTTAATTTTAGGTTTGGAAAAAGTCACTCCGGGAGTAGGCAGGAAGGGGAAGGTAGCATAGGAAATGTTTAGTTAGATTGTTATCTTAGGAAGAGGTTACAGGTTTAATGTGGCAGCATGGAATGACCGAGTTGGGGGTTATAAACTGTTGCAAAGGAAGGGGAAACGGAGTGCGGAGTGCAGAGAACTCCGCAAACGAAGCGAAATTCACCACTCAGGCCTACACATTTAGAGCTTTTTGTGGTCTGTGCTGTGCCCCCCTGTGGCCCAAAAGGGCTTTTGGGGGGCAGCCGACCACTGGGAGGCTTGCCCCCCCCCTGGGTTTTTTGGAGCTTGGTGCAGCCCAGAGCCCAATTGGGCTCTGTGGGCTACATTTGGGGTAAGTGGAATAAAACCAGCCATTTTAGGGTGCTGTGTCACCATTTTAGCAAGGTGACACGGCGGCTGGTTGGGCTTAGTTGGAAGCGTGGGTGGTAGAAGTTTTTTCTCCCGACCGCCCACCCCTTTTTTGGTAGTGGGGTGTTTCCTTTTCCCCTTTTTCAAAGGGCTGTTTTTCATCGGACACGTGCGCTAGAGGGGGAATTTTGTACATTGGGTGTCGCTTGAAGCAAGTGCTGGCGTTTTTCTTGGTAACTAGTTGTTTATATTGTTTACAGGTTAATTTTAGGTTTGGAAAAAGTTACTCTGGGAGCAGGCAGGAAGGGGAAGGTAGCACAGGAAATGTTTAAATGGATAGTTATCTTAGGAAGTAGGAAGAGGTTACAGGTTTAATGTGGCAGCATGGAGTGACCGAGTTGGTGGTTATAAATTGTTGCAAAGGAAGGGAAAAGGGGAAACGTTAGGGGTGGGAGGCACGGTAGGAAGAAACCGGTTTTCAATAAAGCAGCCTTTTCCACACATTTAGAGCTTTTTGTGGTCTGTGCTGCGCCCTCCCTGTGACCCAATCACGGGCCCATCCAAACTCGTTTCGCTTGCAAGTGGTGCATCAGCAGTCAGCCGGTGTGCCTCTTGCTGGACTGTTCTCGTCCCTTCATCTCGAAGCAGGCACTTGGGCACAGTCTCCTCTCCCCATGCAGCTGATGTAGGTGCTGAGGTCACTCAGTGTTGAGGAGGCATTTCAACCCCTTGGCCAATCATGTGCAAGCAAACAGCATGTGTTGAAGGAGCATGCCTTACAGGCAACAGGTGCAGGGTGCCTCAAGCTGTAGTTCCCCCTCTGGACACAACAGAGCTGCAGCCGGCAAACATGCAAGGTCAGACCTGCTCTCGTCGCCAATATAAAGTCGTGGGCCCTAGGCCCACATACTTGGTAAATGAGGACACAGACACACAGTGTATGGTTACTAAACTGGCCCTGGCCCGTAAACTTGGGCCCTTTTATTTGCAGGGTCACGTCACTCGTAACGCCTGTGGTCGATGAGTGCGGGATGCAAGTGTGTCCAGCCCTGGAGGGATGCAGCTGGCAACATAAAACCTGCTGAGACACTACAATGTGTCCAGCACGACACTACAGCAACCTTGTGAATATCTACCAGCAGCTGCAGTGTGCACTTCAGTTCTGTCGTGTGACCTATGAGGGCTCTCACAGACCCTGTTCTGTTAATGTGTATAATATATTCGCTGACTGCTCAGCCTCTCCTGAAATCGGTTTCTTTGTCACATCAGGTGAAGCAGGTGATCCCAACATTAAAGTGGAGAACGTCGCATTCTCTTAACTTTGCATTTTTTTTGCTAGAAAGCCTTTTTGTTTCAATTAACATGTGATACTTATATTTACAGAATAGTAAGTATCAATGAAACAAAAAAACTAAAGTATTTGATGTCAAGTGGGATAGATAGCTAAACTAGTCATGTGGCTGAACTGCACAGTTTGAAACCAGAAAACCTGAGATCAATCCAGGCTTCCTCATTTGACCAAAGTGTATAATTCTAAGCAATTACCACATTTCAACATTGTATGCAAATTTTTTATCACAACTGAGACCACATGGAAATATATTGGCAAAACCTTCCTGTGTTTGATTTAATAAACTATAATGTTGTTTACGTATTTTAGAAACCCAGGACACCCAAAGAGCGCCCCTAACTGACTTGCCTCTTGGTTCACTATTGGCATTCTTGCCAGGGTGGTGGGGGAGGTGTAAGAATGAATGTTTCTAAATTGATGTCTGAAAACTATCACTTTAAAAATATACTTCACAATGCTCTGATGTAATCTCATGTATTAAGGTGAAATGGTTCTGTATGCTAATGAAATACACTTTTGAAGAGAATTCATCATATTTTGACACTTTTGCTGCAATATATCTTTAAAAAAAAAATCAAATGTTCAGCTGTAGGAGACACCCTAGTTACTTCCTTTCTTTAACTTCAATTAACCTATAAAATAATTGTTGGCGTGTTTACTTAACAGCTCCTCAGTATTGCTGTTGAGGAGGGGGCCGCATGTAAAGGTCAGGAGGGGGCCGTATATAAGATCAGGAGGAGGGGGCCGCATGTAAATATCAGGAGGGGGCCGCATGTAAAGGTCAGGAGGGGGGGGGCAGGAGGGGGGGGTCGCATGTAAAGGTCAGGAGGGGGGGGTCGCATGTAAAGGTCAGGAGGGGGGGGTCGCATGTAAACGTCAGGAGGGGGCCGCATGTAAACGTCAGGAGGGGGCCGCATGTAAACGTCAGGAGGGGGCCGCATGCAAAGGTCAGGAGGGGGCCGCATGCAAAGGTCAGGAGGGGGCCGCATGCAAAGGTCAGGAGGGGGCCGCATATCAGGAGGGGGCCGCATGTAATGGTCAGGAGGGCCCGGGCTGTACGTTGATTACCACTAAACAACCTAGGCCACGTGTAAAGTATACATGTACTACAGCTAACCTGCTACTAGGGGCATTGTTGTTTTAGGTTTCGAAACTAATAATCCTAGTGAAAGACACTCAATGCAGTGATATAACCTAGTGTACCAAAGTGAAATGCTTCTACACCTTAAAAAGTGTTTCGATTATTTTTTTTAAATCTATGACTTTTACATGACATTTGTTGCATGATTTACAAGCCAATATGTTGATGTCATGACATGTGTTACAGCTCACAGATCCAAGGCACAGTACTGGCTGGGCTGTGGGTCGGTTCTACCTTTTGATTTGCTGGCTTGCCACTTAAATCTGAAAGTCCCGTTCAAACACCCCCCGCCCCCCATTTAATGGGGCGGCGATAAAATGGGAATACGGTTCTCAATGTCAACAAAACCATTCCGAGAACATGTAAGCTTAAGAATAACGTATTAAGTTAGGTCGAGGACAGCATGTGACCTATTGACTCTTTTTCTGTATATTAATGCTTCACTCACTTACCAGTAATTGCTACTTTGACTCCTACCCCTGCTTTAACTCATTACATAGTGAGGTAGACCTGCCTCTGAAATGCCCCAATCCGGAGACACTGTTTAGCATAAATGCCCCTCCCCCTTCAACATATCCTGTGTGTACAAGCCGCATACTGCTCACTTGGACTGAGGTAACAGGGTGGAAGGGAGGGAAGTATTACATTAAAGAAAGAGTAGGAGTCTGAGTAATTTAAATACCAATATATAATTGAATCCTTACCTCCTCCATTAAATGTAACACACAGTGATCTTCACCCAAACATACAGAGGACAACGGCCATGGAATGACCTGCTCTTTTATTCACCATAAAGGCTTTTCTCATATTCACTCCATTGGAAGAGGAACCTTGAACCAAAAACCTTCCTTTACGCCCACTTGTTGCATGATCCCATAAAGCGTCAGAGGGTTGGACGGGGCGGCCCACGCGTCTGCCCTGCAGATCTCAGCCAATGATGCTCCTCGAGCCTCCGCTAGGGAAGCGGATATTCCTGAAACCATCCTTTCTTGAACCCCCAGGGAGAAGAAAGGGCTGATTCACGGTATGCCCAAGATCAGGGGTTTATCCACCTGCTCAGGGTTTGGACTGTAGATGTCAAAACTATTTGCCGATCCGAAATGGACTAAAAGGGAATGAGAAACTGAAATCTAAAACCCTCTCCAGATTCAGCCGTTTGGGCCTCTTTACATTCGAAGTGTGAAGGCCCTCTGCTGGAAACCGATGCTTTGAAGGGATGCCCCTGCCAGGCACAACCCATCGCTCCTGTCAAGGGCAGGTGATTACCCACACTCTGCCCCCCGCGCTCACCCTCGGGTAGGTTGGCACTGAGCAGTCAGGTTTAAGACCGAGGCAATGAGTAAAGCAAAGGCACAGCAAACAATCAGGGTAAATACACTGCACAACACAAAAGAGAGACTCCACACAGGTTGGAGGAAAATATAATTCAACACACATTAATCAATGCCTATGAATATCATGTATTTCTGACAATAAATCACACTTGGCAATATTACTAGCAGTACCAGGCCCAACCGTGTTGATAAGTAGATAGTATGCAAACATGGGGTAATTCCTCTTCTAACCCATTATGCAGTGCAACACATTGTCAACTCTAGGCCCACCACCAAAATCCTCATAATTCAATATCACTCAGCTATAGAGTGCATTATGGCTCATAAGGACATCAGAAATATATACATACAAGGAATAAAAAATTCCTAACAGCACCGCAAGGCCACACGGGTAAAAAACATTTTAAATGTAAAGTGCGTTTGGCAAGAAATCAATGTATAAAATAACACCGCCAATCAGTGTCATGAATCACAGGCGGTTCACAGACTGTCACTCCCACACCCACTCGCTCACTCATCACTCACTCCGCCCCGCTACACGGTGCCACGGGTACCAGCCTGTTCCATACAGGACACTATGGCTCACATATACACACAACACCCTAATGTGATGCATCTTATACCCAGTAGGTCAATGGTTTACCCGCTGCAGACCACATGGCTCCAAGTCTCTAACCACCCTCCAGTTCACGCCAACTGTCCTATCCACTCAGAGGGAAGATCATCAGCCCCTCCCTGTAGAAAAGAGGCTGCAGGCGGCCGAGGTCACACTTAGTCTGGGTGCCCAGAAAGCAGGTGGGGATAGATAGCAGGAATAAACAGGCAGAAGGGGGGTTTGGCACCACTCAGGAAGTTCACCAACAAGTTGCGAAAAAGCAGAAGCGGGCTGAGGCAATAACCAGTTACCAACAGAGGTGCATCAGGACCTTCCGGCACCAGCCCAGTCCTGCGAAGCCCAGGGCAGTCAAGCAGTCTCTTGACCTGCAACCAAACTTCCTCAGAAGTGTTCCTCCAGCCTAGTAAATCACTCGGTCTCTTACCTGGCACCAGGAAGTCTTCGGGAGAGGTCAGGTGGTCCATCATGATGGGGCCAGAAAGGGAACAAGCGATGAATGGGGAATAACACAATGGGAACATTTTGGCTTGAGGAGGCTTCCCATCCAGTACACGCTGATCTGGGTCGTGCCTAGGCAAACCAGGCACAATAAGAGGTGATAAGAAGCACTCCATGAAGGGTAAAGATGTTGAAACATAGCATTACCTGAACCTCTCTCATTCTATATAATGTATATTTTTAAATCATGGGTGCCAGAAAGCTCTATGTCAAGAGTAACACCTTCAGACAGTGTTGGCGCTGTAGCCAACCTCACTGTATGAGTTCGGATTTGAGACCATGGTGACAGCATTAAAGGCAAAGCTACAGCTCCCAGAAAGCATCGAAGTTTATAGAAAAAATCAAGGACTGGGAGGTGGTGGCACATGTTGGTGAGACCACCTGGGAGGCTTGCAAGAGGAAACAAATGGCAGATTTAGTGGTTTTCTACAGGTTTCCTTGGTGGCTACAATATTGATGGCTAAGCAGTCAAGGAGCGAGAGAAAAATAAGTCATTTCAAACACAGACGCGAGAACTGACACCCTAGAGCTCGTTAATAAGGCTTTTGCCCAGATGAAAGTACATCGGGTTTGTGAATTTGTGACACGGTCTTTGTGTAGCTGGCCCAGGAGAAACAGGTTTTCCCAAAGTGGGCAAAAGCCCCCGCTCCTCCTCCAGCCCCAGCCCAGGGCAGCCTGGCAGAGCCGCGGGTGCTGTTAAGTGAGCAGCGTCACTAGGCGCTGACCTGGCGCTGACCTGGCGCTGACCTAGCCTTGACAGGGTTGACGCGGAGCTACAAATGGAAACACTGTACCGCAGGGCAGGGCAGGTCCGTTTCTTTCCGAGAAGTGTCGTTAATGTCATGGCAGAGAAGGGGTAGCAGAAGATGCCCTGACATCAGAGTACCTGCCCAGTCAAAGCGGTAGATGGAAGGGAGGGGGGTGTGTGTGTGTGGGGGGGTGGGGGGGGGGGGGGGGTGGTACACCTCAAACTCACCCGTCTTCTGATCCCGGCTGCGTCGGCGGGGGGTTCTGGTCTCCTCTATGGGGGGCTGGTGCTCCGCCGTGGCTGCGGACAGGAGCGCGGTCTCGGTCTCCTCTGTGGGCACTGCCACCGTCTCTGATCCTGCCCCGTGCCCTACGGCACCCGCCGGGGTCAGGGTGTCCTCGGGGGGCGCTGCCGCCGCTTTGAACCCCGCTATGTGCCTCCCGGCTTCTGACAGAGACAGGTTCACCTCTTCCATCGCTTCAGACAAACTTTTCTCTCTAACGTGCAGGCACGGGCGGACGAGGCGCTTTGATCCTTGCCTGGACGCCCGAGCTGCCTCCCAGGGCAGTCCAATGCTGTTGGAACGCGCTCATTGGAATGCCCCACCCCGAGTCCCCTCATGCCCCTCCCACCTCTTCACTACCCTATCGCCGCAGATGGGCTGGGTCTGACAGTGACATCAGCTCACACGCTGCCCTGCTCTTTTAAAGGGCGCTTGTCGTGAGAAAGTATTTCAGCCACACAGGCGGGCACTAGAGAGTTCAGCAAATGATACGGCTTGTTTCTAAGCGCATGGCACTGACACACCAAGCCCTCTGCTCGGTATGAAATCGTCATGTAAAAATGTGCTAAAGACGCTTCAAAATTCAAAAAGTATATGTCTTTCATTGAAATGCGTTCCAATTCAGCACACTAGAATTGATTAATGCATTAAATGAAACTTATGAGAAATCCTATGGGCAGATTAACTAACATCCCAGGTATGTGTCACAAAAGTGACACAAAGTAACGTAAAATGTTTATTTGGAATTTACTTTGCAGCGTTTCAAAGTGCCTGGAAGTAACACAGAGCAGCGCTTTGCTTTCTTTGCGTCAAGCGGGTGTTCCACGGGCAGTGCATGGGTGTCCCATGGTTTTGATGCGAAGCCCTTTCTACTGATGGTAGAGAAGATTGTGCACCAAAAAACGCCCGCTTCAGGCAAGGATACAACAGGTCGAACTAAAAAGGAGAAAAGAGGGAAAATATTTAAAATTGTTTAGGCATGGTATTTTGTACTGGAATGGTACCCTTCCTGGAGGGCCAGACTGGGAACCCAAGGCAGCCCTGGCAGTTTTGTTGAACCGGCTCCACTCCCGGGGGGGGGGGGGGGGGGAAACAGGTGAGAGGGATGTGCAGGCCTCAAGCACTGCTACTTTAAACAAGCATTGGCATAGCCAATAGGTCTCGCCTTTGGGACCTTATAAGTGTTTAGCCATGCAACAGTTGATATTGTTGCACCAAGGATATTCTGCTGCATAACTAAATACTTATAGGGTCCAAAAAGCGAGACCTATTGGCTATGCCAATGCTTGGAGTAGGTAAAGAGTATGTAAAAGAGTACTCTGATAGCACTACTTCCTGCAATCATGAATTCTTTTGTGGATCGGTCCCAGTGCAATTGTATTTATATAGTGCTTACTACCCTTGATGTGGTGTCAAAGCGCTTTTCGGCGAGTAGCACATTAATATGGAACCCAACAAGGATTAGTGGTGAGTTTTTATAGGGAAAAAATAAATGAATTTGAGCAGTGGACATGCAAGTCTGTTATTTGGGTTGAAAAGGATAGTGGAGGGATAGAAGAGGGAGGGGTTTGCATTTATGTAGCTCTCGGTACCCTTGATGAGGCATCAAAAGCACTTTGAGGAGTAAGAAATGCTGATCATTTTGTGTTTGTTTAGTACTGCCAGGTTGCCTGGCAGTGCAGGTCAGGAGGGGTGTACCTGCCTGTCTCTGATGTTCTAGTGACATTCATGCCTCACCTTTCTCTGCTGAAAGCCCCCAGCCCACATGTGGCTTTCTGACGACACACCTGCATCCGGTAGGCCCTGTGCGCCCCACGACCATGTCAATAACACAATATAAAACCAGTTGAGCATGTGGCGCGCTCTATGAATTCCTTAAATAAGAGAAGAGGCGGTGGCAGGAGAGGGCACGAGATAGCGTTAGAGCACACCCTGCAGCCCCATGTTTGGGTAGCACCACTACCCTCTGTAATGTTGTGGCAGAGGACTCTCCTGCACACTTTCTCTCTCTTCCGGGATCCCTGCGTGCGTGGTCTCTGGAGAGCAGGATATCTGTTTTCATCCAAGCTCTAAATTTCGGCCCGATTGCCTGTTGTCCCCTCCCCTCCCACATCCTCCTGCTGTTGTGTCGTTTGTTAGGTCACTCCCTGGCCTCTGTTGTTGCTCTCAGCTGAGGCTGAACTGCCAAACTGAGGCCTCTTGCCCGAGGGGGGCTGTGCGCATGAGGGTAAGGGGCTGTGGGTAGGACATCAAGGAGGGGTACAAGGACTGTACTGACTCCCGGAGGACGCCCCTCACCTGCTGCGAAGAGGGATGTAAAGTGCCTTGTCTGTTTACTCTTAAATGTATTGCGCCGGTCCTTAACTTAAAGCAGGCCTTCTGGTACACAGAGCAGACCTGCAACACTTGTGTTCTTTCATCGACACCACCACAAATGTATTGTCTTTGAGAATAGTTTGGGGACGCCTTGCTGCTTTTGTTTCTGCCCGTTTGGAATCGCCTGCTGCCAGCCTACTTCTTGCGGAACCCGCTCCGCGGGTCCCGCTGCGTGAGGAGTGTTGACCGCAGCGCCTTGAAGGGGACACCGAGGGAAGTACTTGCACGGGGCTGCGAGCGAGTGCGTGAGCTCCTTGGGACTGCATTTCCCAGGAGCATCCGCCAGCCCTGATCAGCTACACCTGGGCCGCTCTCCCCGACCCCTCCTACCCTTCCACCGAGCCCTTATCATCTGCTCTCGCTGAGACGGCGAGTGGGACGCCTTGCTGCTTTTGTTTCTGCCCGTTTGGAATCGCCTGCTGCCAGCCTACTTCTTGCGGAACCCGCTCCGCGGGTCCCGCTGCGTGAGGAGTGTTGACCGCAGCGCCTTGAAGGGGACACCGAGGGAAGTACTTGCACGGGGCTGCGAGCGAGTGCGTGAGCTCCTTGGGACTGCATTTCCCAGGAGCACCCGCCAGCCCTGATCAGCTACACCTGGGCCGCTCTCCCCGACCCCTCCTACCCCTTCCACCTATTGTGTTCATACTCCTTATTAAGCCACAAGTACTCCCGCAGCGCGGGAGAAGCCCGGGACAAGGGCGGGACCGTCTGTGGCCGTCCGGGGCCGAAGGAGGCCGGGCTGGGCCACCCCCCTTACCAGTGACATATAGTATCACCTCCAGTAAGTGGCTTAGAAAAGTTGGATTTGTTTAGTGTTTAACATGGCAACGTCTATATCAACAAACTCTGTAAATAGCCATCAAATAACTACTCCTGTAGAGTCTGGTCCACTGGCAATTGGCCCCTTAGATAAATTTTTCTTTAATCGTTCACTGGTAATAGACAAAGAGTTGACCTTGGCAGAGAAGCGCGCAGAGCGTAGGCTGTCAATCGAAATACTTAAGAATTCAACGGATAAGTTTTCAAATCTAGCTTACCCCACCCTGGTAACTCCTCTGTCATCAGTGAACCTGCCAGTTGTAAACGACCATTTTGAGGTCCGGGCCCAAAAACCAAACAAGGATGTTGTGATAGAACTAAATAATCCTTGTGGCGGCAAAATCCTACCAGCACCGCTCACTGATTCTGGCGCCCAGGTTACATTGGCCCAACCCAAAATCGGGTCCAAACGGAAACGACCAGCATCTGTAAGAAAATGTAAAAGGGTGGTCAAACCCCCTCAAAAACTCAGGAAGTTACATAAACTCGTGAACACAGGAGAGGTAGCTACTAACGAAATTCAAAGCACAGAAAGTGTTACACCTACTAATCTTGTCTCCTTGAACAGCCAGGACGGAGATGACAATCCTTGTACCGACTCCACTGTACCATGTAAAGATAAGGAGCAATCACTTGTAATTGTTCTCCCTGAACTGGAAAAATTGTTTAGATCACTACTCACCCCCATTGAGGATAGAATTGCAAAGCTTGTAGATAGGCTAAACCATTTTGAACAGACTACCTTAGACAATTTTTATTCCACAAAATCACTGATTAAAGCGAATAGGGTGGAAGTAAGCACAAACTCTCAGGTCCTAAACAACCCTGTTATTCAGGATAAGGGAAGAAATCCCCGAAATAGCTCTCCTTTACCTCCCAAACTGAGCAAACCTACAGTTAAAGCCATTACAAAATCCTCAGACAGAACAGAGAGAGCAAACGTTGGCCCTGATTTACCTCAGTCGACCATAATACACCCTACACAGCCCACAATCCCCCCGACACAAAATCCACCAATCGCAACGAGTGCTGAGGCTACAGTGCGTCACCAAGCGGGAATAGTACCAACAAACGCAAACGTAACTAATAGCACGCAGAAAGCTCAGAATATTCCGGTGGGAGGGAATAGGGCTAACACAGGTTTGTTGGTAGGTAAAACTTCAGTACCGTCCCAAATAAATAACAAACAACAGGCGCTGAAGCCTGTCCCCCAATATGTCCCCCAAGTTCCCAAATCTATCCCACCGCCCGTGGCAAAACAACCCTACAGAAAACCACCAATTAATCTCACCCCAGACTCCTTTCCCTATGTAGCAGTTCTTATAAACGTCCCACCATTACCGCCAGGACAGAGAGAAACTTTCCAGATGCTCAAAAACAAGATCATGCACTGGCTAAAGGAAAACCGTCCTCTGCCTGGTGACATCGACGGGCTAATCATAGGGGTAAGGAGAATAGATTGGATGGGATATACATCGAAAACCTTGGGTGGGGATTGCATAGTGGTCAATTTCCAAGACCCAAGGGTGGCGGGATGGATAACAAGGCAGGGATGGGGAACAAATAAGGGAGGTATCGGAATTGTAGACCTTACCTTTTTTTACCCCCGACCGACTAGTGTAACGACTAGTTTACTCAATGAACCCCTTATTCCCCCTACTGTATCATGGCCAGTCAATCCCTTACCACCTCCTCCTGTAGGTCATAATCATACCACTTACACATATTACAACCCTCATGTAGGATGGCAGGAGCTGGGATGGGGATATTGACAAACCAGTACTGACAGTTTAGGAGGGAACACTAACGAGCCAGAAGGGCAATGTGATGTTCATGGTAATACAACTGTTACGAACTTATTGGTCAATTACATCGAGACGGGGGGTTTGGTCGAAGAAGGTGGTTTTAGACTGGGAACCCTAAATACAAATGCCAAGATAACATACCCAGCCAATACGACAGTGGATCCGACAGATGACCAAGAAAGGCAGACTAATTCTACTGAAAGCCCTATGTTAGCCCAAGTATTTCCATTGACTAACATCCGAGATGGGCTAGATGCTAGCATTGGTACGCTTTTATCTTGGAATGTCGCTGGGCTGGCAAGTAAATTGGATTCCCAATCCTGGGTGGATTTTATAAGTGGGTATGACATCTGTTGCTTCCAAGAAACCTGGGCTTGTGATCCCCTTTTCTGTCTTGGTTATTTGAACTATTGTATACCAGCGTCAAAAGGGGGAAGAGGGCGGCCCAAGGGAGGCTTAACTGTTTGGGTTAGACAGGACCTGCAGGTCAACATCAAAATGTTGGACCTGGGAAATTGTGATTTGCAATTATTAAGAATCTCCGTAGCAAAGGGTCAACTAATAGATTTGTACAATGTCTACGTGAGAGGTAGCAACGTAACCAATTTACCCACCATTGAGCTGTTGTCTACTGCCATTGAGACCAAGTCCCAGGAAAGTGTAACGATAATTGTAGGGGACCTCAACAGGACTTTTGAACCTCTGGACTATACAAATGACCTCTTGGAGAGCGAAGAGGACAATCTCTGGGGAGTACCACCTCTATGCCTAAAACCTGTAAGGAGATGGACAAAAGAGATCTTATCACTGAATGGAATTTGTATGGAACATGGCTTAAGAGCACTGAACGGGAGGACACCTGGGGACAAGGAGGGCAGCTACACTTTTGACAATGGCATCAACAGGAGCCGAATCGATTACATTTTGTGCAGTCTCCAACTGTGGAAAGGGGTTGTTGACATGACAGTTAGGCCCTGGGTTGAAAGTGACCACAACCCCCTCTGTGTGACTCATAGGTGGTGGAATACTGGTGCGGGTAACCCTCTAGTGATATACGATGAAACCCCTGTTATGAGTAATGATGAACGCAGGTTAAAATGGCCCAAGGTACTGGCAAACGAGGCCACTATGACTTACATCAATAATGCTGTTGATTGTGCAATTTCCGCGATGGAAACAGCGGTTCCAGTGGTTCCAGGGGATAGTGGAATCACCGAAATCCACAATAAGTTATTCTCCCTCCTGAGACCATGCTTCTTCATTAAAAAAAGGAAAGGGAAGAAATCTAAAGAAGTGGGAAGGTGGTTTGATAGTCATTGTAGATCAGCACGATTAGCCCTGGGACAAGCCATAAGGAATAGGGACCGCGCCGCTGTGACAAAGAATAGGGAACTGTACAAGATGGCCATCTATCGTGCAAAAAAGAATTGGGATGAAGGCCACTGGGCCGAACTAAAAGAGGCCTCTGATAGTAAAGACTCCAGGGCATTCTGGAAAATCATCAAGTGGGGTAGTGGAGCCGGTCCTGCGAAGCCAGACAACAATGTAGCAGAGGAAGCTTGGGTTGATTACTTCAGACCTCAGTACGCGGAAGTTAACCATCCTGTGGCAGCTGATAGTATAACACCGGTTTATGCAACCGACGATTTGTTCTCCCTTAGAGAAGTGGAAATTGCCATTGGTTCCGCGAAATGTGGGAGGGCGCCAGGTCCAGATGGCATTCCACCTGATATTTTTAAACACGATATGACCAGATGGCCGAGATATACCCTCCTTGTAGCGAATGCCCTAGCCAAGGGGGAAGTGGTCCCAGACCTCTGGAAAGGCGCAACTATTATCCCCATCCACAAGAAGGGAGATTGTTCACTGCCTGCAAACTATAGGCCCATAAGCTTAATAGCCACCATACAGAAAGTAGTTGGGAGAATGGTAACAAACCAGCTTATGGACTGGGTTGAAGACAACAACGCCCTTTCTCCATACCAAGCGGGATTCAGGCGAGCAACCAGTACCATCGATCAGGTCTTCCGCTTTACCATATTAAGGTGGAAGACCGTTGTACTGGGAAGGGGCTGCCTGTACGTCGCGTTCGTCGACCTGCGGACGGCGTTCGACCTAGTCCCCCGGTTTAAGTTATGGTTGGTTTTGCAAAAGTTGGGGATCCCTGCTGATCTGCTAACATTAATTATGCGATTGCACGAATCCAACTTCGCTAGAGTCCAGTGGGGTGGAAGTGGAGAGACAACCGAGGATTTCCCAGTGGAAAGGGGTGTTCGACAGGGCTGTTCCATGGCCCCTTTACTTTTCTCGTTATTTATTAACGGAATCGTTGAGAGGATGCTGAAGGCTAGTGTTGATGCCCCATCGTTAGCGGACACCAGGGTTCCGATCCTGATGTTCGCTGACGACACTCTTATCTTGTCTAAGACCCCCATGGGGCTGCAACGTGCATTAAACATTTTTGATGCTTTTTGCATTGAGCATGGGCTAGAGGTAAATGTGGGAAAAACAAAACTAATGGCTTTTTCCCCCGGACGCAGGAACTACCCCAAGGTAACCTTAAACAGCAGTAGGTTAGACATTGTCAAAGAATTTACGTACCTGGGTGTACAGATCGCAGAGGGCATTGGCTGGACGCATCATGTAGATAAAGTGGTCTTAAAGCACCAGCAGCTTTCTGGTGCTTTAAGGGGGGGGAACACCGCAAATCCAAAACAAAACCCATAAAACCCGCATTAATAGTGTATGACGCGAAGGTTTTGGGTGCCACATTATATGGCGCGGAGCTATGGGCCTGGGATGGTTTAGCGGCTCTTCAGACTTCAGAGAACAAGTTTATGCGAGGGATTACAAGACTCCCACAGAGTACCCCCTTAACCCCACTGTTTTTGGAGTTAGGTAAACGCACCATTGTAGATAGAGCCCGATTGCGCCCAGTCCTTTACTGGAGACGTCTCTGGACGACTCCAGAAATAAGACAATATGCAGAGGGTTTTCAATGGATTATCAAGGAAGATACCTTCCATAAGATAAAATGGCTAAAACATCTGAAGTCCATGTTAGTAAACTTAGGGTTCTCAAATCTTTGGAATAACCCTGAGGGAGAGATCTTCCCTAGCAAAGAAGCCCTTAAAGAACAATACTGGGATTGGGTTGGCGGTAAGATGCTGAATGACACCAGGGCCGACTCTATGACTGGTCGCTTCCTGGAGATAAAATTTTTTCCTGCCCTGGAAAATTACTGGGACAACATCACGGTACCAATGGACAGGAAACTTGTATTTCAGCTAAGATCAGGATCTATCCCCCTCAAGAAACTGACATCTGGCTGGCACAGACCCACCAATAACTTATGTCCAGCATGCGAAAATGCCGAGGAGAGCATAGGCCATTTTCTTTTCGTATGCCACGCTTATGTGAATCCGAGGAGAAAATGGCTCTCGCCGGTATGCAAAAACTTGGGGACACGAGACAGCACAGTGGCTCTAAGAATCCTACGTACAACAACTCAGGATTCGATAGTCATAGGGGTAGCTAAATACCTGGGTTGGGCATGGGCAATTAGAAGACGGTCCCTGGGGGGAAGCAGGTAACAAGGTATTCCTCTCAACAATGATTAATGTAATACTATTTGTAAATATGGTTTTTATATGCAAATGTTGTATGAGCTGTACTCTATGCTTAATGAATTTTTAATCCGTAATAATGTATTATTGTATAACTGTGCTGATTTTATGTGCTTTTATGAGAATTGTCTCGAATAAAGCTTATACAAACGAATAGTTTGCATCTACATCTTATTCAAGTTATCAGCATCCAAAGGATTAAAGGCTGAGCCAACACTGCTGAGATTTACACAGACCCCGAGATAATTGCAGGTGAGGAAAGCGTGTATAGTGCCTTACCACAAACAGATTCAACTCTATGCGCTGAATTGCATTAGCCGACGTGTAGAACGATGTGGACTGGTGCGAGTATGGTGAGCATATGTCTCATCTCCCCCACTTTTCCTTTCCTGGGATTTGCTTGTACATATCATTGTTATCAGGGATAATGGTCTTGTTAAAATAAACCAAGACTACAACTCCCAGAATGCACTGATATGTAAAAGCAAAGGCCACGAATGGAGCCTTCTGGTCCTCCTAGGTATGAGGACAAGGGGGCACTGATTAAGAAGCACTGCAGTATCGTAAGCGTTAATAACAGGTAGCCCCTCTATGTTACCAACCCCACAAATATCGAACTAATTCTACTTAACATAGGCACAGAAACCATTGTGAGTGAGTACTGGACTGACCATTATTGCAAGCTACTTGCTGAAAGTGCATATGAGATGATAGTTCCAGTCAGTTCAATTTGCAGGAGCCCTATAAGTGGGAAAACCTACAGTGAAATGGTATAGAGTTAGTTTTCATAGTTGGAAGCGCAGAAGGAGCAAAGTCATGGTGTGACACTGAACCAATAGGGAAAGACCTATAGAAAAAACCTAGTGGCAAGACCCGAATGCAAAAACTGGTCACATAAATGAACTACTTCAGAAATACTCTTGAAAAACTGTCATGGAGGGCCCAATTCATGAAACTATTCTCACAGAAAAAATGTGATCAGATTTGTAAGTATTAAAATCTAAATGTCTAGACATCCAATAAAGGATTTTTTTGCAATGCATTTTTCCCCAACCAAGTCCTTAGGGCCGGAACCTTTGCACGTATTAAAACATATGGCCATGCTCCTGTGAAAAGTTCAAAAACGGCAATGGTCTAGAGTTGCTACATGAGACCACTGCCCGCCAAGACACTGCGAGCATTTGCCATTCTTCATATCACCATCGTGGAGATCAGATCTTAGCCTTCTTCTACCTTCCTATACTTTATGTGGGCTCTCTCCAAACAAGAGGTAGGGCCCAGAGCATCTGCAGCCTGCGTCAATCCATTGCCCGACAGCGAAGAGGCGATTACATTGGGGTGCCACGACTGGCTGGATTTGGGCCTCAAAGAGGAAGTGTGAAGAGTGTCTTGGGCTTCCAGACTAAACAGTCCTTCTGTTCACATCAGTCTATCAAGGGTGGGTTCAAGATGCTGCTTATTCAAAATATCGAGCCTCAGGAGTAAGACATTGGATAGAGGGGCCTCAATGTTTGAAGACACAGGAAACATGCCAGATGTGTTAACTCCCCTTTCACATGTTCCAGGAATTTTTGCACCCCCTTTTCCTGTTTAATGACTTGCCCAATATTTGGAGATTCAGCTTTATGAGCTAGTTCAGCGGACCCAGGTGGATCATTTCCCACACATAAGCTGAGGCCTCAGTAAGAGTATGGGAAAGCGGCAACACACGAGGAAGCATCACCATCGAGTGAATGTCTCCTTTTGGCCAAGTTATTACCCCAACAATAGGAGCCAACAGGCATTTGCAATGCACTGGGTCTTGCATTTGTGAGGGTTAGAGCTATTGGCGTTTGTCACGGGGACAGCAGGGACTACGAACTCGAAGGGGGCGACTGGTGGTCTCCTCAAGGTCTGACCAGTCCTGAAATGAAATGAAATGAAATGAAATGAAATGAAGAGTATGTTTATATAGCGCAACTGTCACTCCGACTGGAGCCTCCTGGCGCTGTAGATAACCAAGCAAACTGATACAAAGCAACCTAAATTAGAGCAAGAGAGCAGGCATCAGATAAACCAAATATCCAGGTCTTAAGGGCACGTTTAAATGGCTCTTGCTGTTGTATTGCCCTCAGTTCCCTAGGTAACTGGTTCCATGCCTTAGCTCCAAGTATTGAGGCTGATTTTCCTCCCCTAGTTGACAGTTTGAACCTGCCCTCTGCCAAGAGGTTAGCTGAGCTTGATCGTAACGTTCTGGCAGTGGTATATGGTTTGAACCTGGCAGAGAGATAAGCGGGGCCAACTCCTCGAACAGCTCTAAAGGTTGTCAGGAGGAGTTTGAAAAGAATTCTTTTGGGAATTGATAGCCAATGTAGGGTCTTCAATGCAGCTGAGGCCGAAGATTTACGAGGAAGGCCCAGGGCTAGTCTAGCTGCTGCATGTTGGACAACCTGAAGCCGTCTTAAGGACGATTTATTGGTCCCAACAAGAAGGCTATTGCAGTAGTCCAACCGTGACAGAATCAGAGCAACTGCAACTGTTTTTCTCGCTGTTGCTGGAATGACATTGAAGAACTTTTTCAGAGTTCGAATTTGGCTAAAACAAATCCCTGTTAATTTTGCTACATGCGGCTTGAATGAAAGTGAGGTGTCAAACGAAACTCCCAAATTTCTGGCAACCTCTACAATAGATGGAGGTGCTGCCACATCCTTTGGCCACCAATCCTTGGGTTGGAAAGTGTTGTTTTTGCCAATGGGAAGGATCTCTGTTTTGTCGGTGTTACAACAGAGGTGGTTGTTAGTCATCCATTTAATGATCTCTGAGAAACAGATTTTAAAGTTCTCCTCTGCTGATGTTGTATTATCCTCCAGAGACAAAATGAGCTGAGTATCGTCAGCGTAGGATGTGGTCTCAATTCCAAAGGAAGAGATCAAGGAGATCAGAGGGGCCATGTATATATATTAAACAGCAGGGGACTGATGGAGGCCCCTTGAGGAACACCCGTAGAGACAGTGCGTTCCGATGACATGCAAGATCCCAAAGAGATGACTTGTTTCCTGTTAGACAGGAATGATGATATCCATGCCAGGGCCAAGTTTGTGATGCCGCATGTTCTTAATCTGGCCAACAGGATGTCATGGGAAATGGTATCGAACGCGGCAGACAAGTCTAACAAAATCAAGACTGCTTTTCTGCCACTGTCCAAGATGAATTTAAGGGTGTCCGTGATCTCTAATAATGCTGACTCCGTCGAGTGTCTGGGACGGAAACCCGATTGTCGGGGATGGAGAATAGACGCAGATTCAATAAAGCTGGCCAGTTGTTGACACACTATTTTCTCAGTGATCTTACCCAAGATGGGGAGGAGCGAGATGGGCCTGTAGTTAGATAATATTGAGGAGTCTACGTTCTGTTTCTTTTTTAAAGGTTTGACAATCGCGGATTTCCACTCTGAGGGCACTTTACCCAAGGCCAGAGAGGAGTTCACTATGCCATTGATTACAGGATTAACCACATCAATAATGTGATGTAGAAACGTCGGGGGGCAGACGTCCTGTGGTGAACCAGATTTGCAGGCTAATATAGCCTCTCTGGTTTGAGCTAGGGTGGCCGCTTGAAATGACGGCAGAGCTGGAAGGTTGGAACTGAGGTCTGATTCCTTTACATCGTTAAAATCTTCCGCTTTCCAAGTCCTAAAGTTTCTTTGAATGTTTTTGATTTTGTCCTCAAAAAAACATGCAATTTCATTACAAAGTGCTACAGATGACGGTATGGTGGTGTGCAGGACCTTGGGATCAGTAAAAGATTTAACAATTTAAACAATTTCTTTAGAGTTATTCTTGGCTATAGCAATTTTATTGCAAAAGTATTCCCTTTTTGCGGAATTAATGGCCGCCTTGTATTTCTTCCTAAATACTTTGAAGGTCAGCAGACTGGATACTTCGTATCCCCTCCTCCATTTACGTTCCAACTGCTTGCTCAGTAAGTGGAGCTCCGCTAGATCCTTTGAGAACCAAGGGTCATTGTGGATCTTCCTTTTAGATGTTCTAATGGCTCTTCTGTGGGGTTCCAGTTTATTCCCGATGGATGTGATCCAGTTCTTCAGTCTAACTGAATCTTCTTCAGGTTCCCCAATAAGTTCTGGAGCAGTATTTAAAGCCGTGGCTGTCAAGAGGGGATTAGAGACCAGCAGATGCCACTTCCGCTTATTAGAATGGCTGTGGTCACTGTCGTTAGTAATTGCACTAACGTTTTGGGGAATAGGAAAGTCGAAGGGAATAAAACTATGGTCAGTCCAGGCCTGTGGCACAGGTTTGCCAGTCTGTAGGGACTCTAGGTTGGAACAAACAATGTCCAAAGTATGTCCTCCACAATGGGAAGGACCTTGAACCAACTGTTTGAGCCCTAGCATAGAGATAGTTTCTAGAAAGGAAGACACTCCCGGACTGTCCTCGCATTCTAAATGAAGATTGATATCCCCAATAAGAGTAAAGTTAGCGTATCTGAGTACTGCCTCGCTAAGGGCTTCTCCTAGGGAATTTAAAAAAGCATTGCTATTGCCTGGTGGCCGATAAAACAGTACTCCAGCAAAGGAAAACGAGTTATCCATAGTACAGCAGAATCCCATGTTTTCTGCTCCTGTGAGGCCTTGAAGGGAAAAGGTCTTCACCTGCAAAGATTCCCTATGTATAATGGCTACACCTCCTCCCCTGCCCTCCTCTTTGTCCAACCTACACATGGTAAACTCTGGTGGCAGAGCGGTTACTATGTCTGGATTGCAGTCCTCCCTCAACCAGGTTTCGGTGACTAAGAGGAGATCTAATTTGTTCTCCACAATCAACTCCTTAATATCCAGGGCATGCTTTCTTAGAGAGCGGGCATTTATTAGGCCTCCTAGGGTGGGCACTGGAAGGGAGTGGGTGGTGTGTGAGTCAAACATTATGTCCTGGCTAATTACATTGATTTGGGTCCGACATAAACGACAACTTAACGGACCTGAAATGCCATCAACCTCTAGCGAATGACCGCATTGATTACCTATCTTTAATGCCTCCAATTGCCGAGCTGTCATGGTCTGATGTGGAGGTAAGCCGGCAGCATGGCTGGCTCTGGGCGCGTCAAGGTCGCGGGCGGGCGCAGACGGGCTTGCCCGGGCGCGCCGGCGTCATATCCTGTTAAAGTACTGTGTGTGAGGGAATGGGTCCGAGGACTAGACCGTAACCCTCGCAAGATGGCGGATATCAAATGACCCACCGGAAGTGAGGAAAATGAATGTGGCGTGGGCGTCCCTCCACACAATCAGCACCAGCTGTGGTGGACCGGGGAGCAAACGCAGAAATCCAGACAGAATACACCAGTTTACAAGGTAAGATAACGTTTTTAAAATAGTCACAAATCGTAAAATAACGTTTTTTAAAAAGGTAACAATGCGTTCACCACAGCATGCAGTGCAGTGCAGTGAGGCACATAAGTATTAGGGATATTAGCTGTCGTCTCCAAATGAAAAAAAACAGCAAAATTAAAAGCAAGTCTTAAGCACCAAAACGAGCCTAGGTTGCAGCGTTTCACAGTCTACCTAGTTATCAAGTGCGCGTCAGCGCCATATCCTGTTAAAGTACTGTGTGTGAGGGAATGGGTCCGAGGACTAGACCGTAACCCTCGCAAGATGGCGGATATCAAATGACCCACCGGAAGTGAGGAAAATGAATGTGGCGTGGGCGTCCCTCCACACAATCAGCACCAGCTGTGGTGGACCGGGGAGCAAACGCAGAAATCCAGACAGAATACACCAGTTTACAAGGTAAGATAACGTTTTTAAAATAGTCACAAATCGTAAAATAACGTTTTTTAAAAAGGTAACAATGCGTTCACCACAGCATGCAGTGCAGTGCAGTGAGGCACATAAGTATTAGGGATATTAGCTGTCGTCTCCAAATGAAAAAAAACAGCAAAATTAAAAGCAAGTCTTAAGCACCAAAACGAGCCTAGGTTGCAGCGCTTCACAGTCTACCTAGTCCTGTGCTTTGTGTCCCTCAGGACGATCCGTGGACTGCAGCGGCATCGGACTCGTCGGAAAAGGGACTCTGTGCCTTTAACTGGGACGACTTCCGTGACAGTGCCGCCCTCTATTCCAACGTGGATGGACAACCACCAATAAGAAGCCGGGAGGAGAGAACCAGGATGTGTGACGACACCGGAGGGAGAACGGAGAAGGAGCACGACGGTGAACGGGAGGAAGAAGACGGGACCGAGCGAGACGAACAGCGGAGGAAAAGCAGAGACCGAGAGGAGGACTGGAGGCCGGAGGCGGGAGACCTCCGCAATCACGCTCCGCCGAGCCACGCCCCAGGAGGAGGTGCGTGCATATCCCAGGTACGGGATCGCTTCTCGGGTTGGGTCGGGAGGCGGGAGAAGGGAGCGCGCCACTAAACGCCACTGCTCACCGCCTCGTAGATAGCTAAAATCCCCCTCCTTTTCACTCACTACTTTCACAAACGCCTGTCGAGAGCACCTCAGCACCTGTGTGGTTTCCTCACTCCCCGTCCCCCAAACAACGCGATAAGGAAGACTTGTGTCCTAACGCTAGCCTCTCTCTTTGTTTGACATGGTCCGGAGAGAGCCCTCGTCCCACCAGTCAGACGCCTAGAAGCAAGAAGGACTACAGCCCGCCGTGAAGAAGAACCTAGCATCGCTAACTACCCAACTGGGGATTAGAGACAGCGGCCTTTCAGTGAACGCTTAATAAACCTCCTATACCTACACCTCATCTGCAGCGTCCTCATTGCAACCCGCTTACAGTGGTGGAGAATGCGGGCATAGAGGACCCATCTGTATCCCAAAGATGGAAGCATTGATCCAGCATATGATTAAGGGGCAGGAGAAGCTGGAATGGGCCGTGGAACGTCAGATGGCCTCCGCCAGCGCAGACCGTGAAGCCTTTAAGGACACGATAGCCGCACAGTTGGAGGGACTACAAAAAGTAGTAACAGACCCCATGGTCAGCTCAGGACGCGAAACACGTAGCCCCAGTCACCCCACCCCCGCCGGGATCTCCTTACAGAAATATGTGTCGGGGGAAGACCCGGACGCCTTCCTCACAAACTTCGAGAGGGTTGCCAGGGCGTGTAGCTGGCCGCTGGAGAAGTGGCCCTTCTTTCTGGCTCCTCTCCTGACAGGAGAGGCGCAAGCAGCCTATCAGGTAGCTAACGCCACCGGAGATGCACCGTATGGGTCAATCAAGACACTTATCCCAGATCATCTGGGTCTTGACGCAGAGGCCTACCGGGTACGATTCAGAAGAGAGAAAGGGGCGCCGGGGGAAAACCCAAAGACCCTGTATTACAGATTAAAAATGGCTGCAGATAAGTGGCTGAGCCCCGGTACCAGCACAAAGGAGGAGATAATGGAGAAGATTTACCTTGAACAGTATTTGGAAGCCTTACCCTACCATACCCAGAGGTGGCTGAGGCAACATACGCACTTAACAGCTGAACAGGCCGTCGAGATGGCCACCACGTTTTCCAGGGCCCAACCGAAAGGCTATGTAGGGGACATAGAGAAACTGCGGAACACGTCCTTCCAGACGGAGAAAAAGCCTAAAATCCAGGAACAGCCAAAAATCCGTTCCCCGAGATATGAAGTCCCCGTCATGAAGGGCCCACAGTGCTTCGACTGTGGGGAGTGGGGTCATATCGCCCGAGCCTGCCCCAAGAAACGAACGATGGAGGAACCAATGGAAGTAGGATATGTACCCAAGTCAATCCTCTACACCGCAGAGATGGGGTCAGCGTATCATGTACAGGTGCAGGTAAACGGTACATCCCTCCAGGCACTCTTAGATTCAGGGTGTAGACAATCCGTTATTCAAGGCGTGTGGGTGTCACCGGATCAGTTGGTACCGGACTCCTCGGTACACATTCGGTGTGTCCACGGAGATGTAAAACCATATCCTGTAGCTGACATCCCTGTAATTCACCCTTCAGGGGCCCAAGGCCAGGTGAGAGTAGGGGTCCTAGATAACCTCCCAGAAGACCTCATCATCTGAACCGATAACCCGGCGTTCCAAGATATGTTCCGCATGGTGCTAGGTGAGCAAACGGGAGGGAATAAGTACCAGGGCAAGAGGGAGAACCCTTCGGCGATGGCCCTGATAACCCCAGAACCCTGGCTGTTGGACCGCAGTTTTAAATTCGCCCAGGCCAACGATGCCACTCTTTTCAATGCATGGGAACAAGCCCATAGTTCTCCAGAAAGAAACCCGTGCATGTATCCCCGCTTTCTCATTAAAAACGATTTGCTGTATCGCCAGGGAGGTCCCTCTGATCCCCAACAACTTTTGGTTCCCCAATCCTTCAGAGAGCAAATCCTGTTCTTTGCACACACCCACCTCACTGCAGGTCATTCCGGCTCTGAGAAAACCACGCAAAACATACTCAGACACTTCTACTGGCCAGGCATTTACAAGGATACCAAAGCCCACTGTCAGACCTGTACGGTCTGTCAGAAGAGAAACACCCGTATACCACCAGCAGTCCCCCTACAGCCTCTCCCAGTGATCGGAACACCCTACGAAAGGGTAGGGAAGGACCTTATAGGACCCCTGCCCCGTACAAAAAAGGGTCATATGTATGTCTTGGTGGTGGTAGATTACGCCACTAGGTTCCCCGAGGCTTTTCCCCTAGGTGCCCCCACAACCCGTAACATCGCAGACCGATTTCTGGAGCTGTTTTCAAGAGTCGGTTTTCCAAAAGAAATACTCACGGACCAGGGCACCCCGTTTGTGTCTCGCCTGATGAAGGAAGTGTGCCGGCTACTTGACGTACGACAGATTAAAACATCAGTGTACCACCCGCAAACAGACGGGTTGGTGGAACGCTACAATGGTACCCTAAAAACCACTATCAAAAAGATGCTCAACGTAGAGGGAAGAGAGTGGGACCAGCTACTACCGTTGGCCTTGTACGTCATAAGGAGCCAGGTTCAAAGTAGCCTAGGATGTTCATCTTTTGAACTATTATACGGACGCCAGCCAAGAAGTCTGATGGATATGACGAAAGAGGCCTGGGAGAAAGAAGATAGTCTGGAGTCCCGAGAGATGCTGGAATATACCCAGGGCCTACAGTCAAAACTAGGGAAACTCCGTGACTTGGCCTACTCCAACCTTGAGAAGCAGCAAGGAAAACAGGCGTTTTACTACAATCGAGGGAAGAGATGGAGAACCCTGAACGTGAACGACTGGGCTTTAGTGATGTTGCCTATCTCCTCCCAGAAATTCCAGAAGGAGTGGAAGGGACCGTACAAAGTGGTAGAAACCATAAGGAAAACCACATATTGCAGATCACCCCACGGCGGACCCAAGTGTGCCATATTAACATGTTAAAGAAGTGGATAGGGCCGCCCCCCCCAGACAACCAGCCTAACGGTACCCACGCAACAGAAAGATCAAGTAACCCTTCACCAGCTAGTCATCAACCCACAGATAAGCACAGACGAAGCCGGAGACTTGATGGAACTCCTAGAGTCCCATGCCTCGCTCTTCTCCAACATCCCCAGGAGGACGCATCTCGCAGAACATCAAATAGAAACCAACCCAGAGAAGATCATCAAACAAAGGCCGTATCGGGTCCCTGCAGCCCGAAGAGACGCAATACGACAAGAAGTCCGGGACATGTTGCGACTGGGGGTAATACGGCCATCCAGAAGTGATTGGTCTACTCCTATAGTGATGGTACCAAAACCGGACGGAAGCGTACATTTCTGTATGGACTTTCGGGCTCTCAATACTATCTCCTCCTTCGACGCCTATCCCATGCCACGTATTGACGAGTTAATTGAGAAGTTAGGAGAAGCCGTGTACATCACCACGCTCGACCTAACCAAGGGTTACTGGCAGGTGCCCCTAAGGGAAGAAGACCGCCTTTTCAACACCAGACGGCCTCTTTGAGTTCACGGTCCTTCCCTTCGGCCTCCATGGTGCCCCGGCCACCTTTCAGCGGCTGATGAATAACGTCTTGCAAGAACATCAGAGCTTTTCATCAGCATATCTAGATGATATTGTGGTCTTTAGCCCTGATTGGAAAACACACCTCCAACATCTCCAAACTATATTCCAGGCCCTGCATAACGCCGGCCTACAAGTGAACGCAAAAAAATCAAGGGTCGCCTTTCACAAAGTAAACTACCTGGGGTATGTTCTGGGTCATGGTCTCATAGCCCCCCAGACTGAGAAGGTGAAAGCAATTAAGGATACCACTTTCCCGTCCACAAAAAAAGAGATGAGAGCATTCTTGGGTCTGGTCGGTTACTATAGGCGATTCTTCCCTAACTTTTCCGAGCAGGCTTCTCCCTTAACAGACACCCTTCTGAAAAACGTAAAACCCCACGTCTTCCAGAGTCCCACTCCAGAAATGAGAAATGCTTTGAGCCTTAAAGGACATAATCACTTCTAGCCCTGTGTTGTCTTCCCCCGATTTTTCCAGGCCGTTTATCCTGCATACAGATGCGTCCAACCACGGCCTGGGTGCAGTCCTGTCTCAAATAGCGGCTGATGGTATAGAACACCCCCTGTTGTACATAAGCAGAAAACTGTTCCCATGGGTAGATGAGGTATCCCACAATCGAACGGGAATGCCTTGCTATTAGATGGGCCATTGACAAGCTCCGATACTATCTGGAGGGGAGGCACTTCACCTTATATACAGATCACGCCCCTCTTCAATGGATGAGTCATAACATCTCCAACAATCCCAGGGTACTCCGTTGGTTCCTCGCTCTCCAGCCCTTTTCCTTCACTGTGAGACATAGGAAAGGGTCTGAAAACGGCAGCGCCGACTATCTCTCACGGACAACCCCTCTCCCCGAGCGGGAGAATCCAGTGGTGGAGGAGTGTCACGGGGACAGCAGGGACTACGAACTCGAAGGGGGCGACTGGTGGTCTCCTCAAGGTCTGACCAGTCCTGTGCTTTGTTTCCCTCAGGACGATCCGTGGACTGCAGCGGCATCGGACTCGTCGGAAAAGGGACTCTGTGCCTTTAACTGGGACGACTTCTGTGACAGTCCCGCCCTCTATTCCAACGTGGATGGACAACCACCAATAAGAAGCCGGGAGGAGAGAACCAGGATGTGTGACGACACCGGAGGGAGAACGGAGAAGGAGCACGACGGTGAACAGGAGGAAGAAGCCGGACCGAGCGAGACGAACAGCGGAAGAAAAGCAGAGACCGAGAGGAGGACTGGAGGCCGGAGGCGGGAGACCTCCGCAATCACGCTCCGCCGAGCCACGCCCCAGGAGGAGGTGCGTGGCTATCCCAGGTACGGGATCGCTTCTCGGGTTGGGTCGGGAGGCGGGAGAAGGGAGCGCGCCACTAAACGCCACCGCTCACCGCTTCGTAGATAGCTAAAATCCCCCTCCTTTTCACTCACTCCTTTCACAAACGCCCGTCGAGAGCACCTCAGCACCTGTGTGGTTTCCTCACTCCCCGTCCCCCAAACAACGCGATAAGGAAGACTTGTGTCCTAACGCTAGCCTCTCTCTTTGTTTGACATGGTCCGGAGAGAGCCCTCGTCCCACCAGTCAGACGCCTAGAAGCAAGAAGGACTACAGCCCGCCGTGAAGAAGAACCTAGCATCGCTAACTACCCAACTGGGGATTACAGACAGCGGCCTTTCAGTGAACGCTTAATAAACCTCCTATACCTACACCTCGTCTGCAGCGTCCTCATTGAAACCCGCTTACAGCGTTGTAAATGACAATGTCTTTTACCTATGTGTTTTTGTGTGGAGTGTTGTGGATGCGAGTGGAATTATGTGGGTTGTATTCGAATTGATAGTTGTGGAATTTTGTGGTGTGGAGTATATTTGTGTAATGGACTTATGTGGCATGGTGAAATGGGTTGAGAGCTGCACAGAATAAATAGGAAGATAGAGAGGGATAGGTAGTTTGTGCAGGAAGCAGATTTTTAATTGTGACTTGCAGATGCCGCCAAATGTTTACTACAAGTGGTTATGCTGCTGAGCCACTGAGCCAACTTGAATATTGATTATATATAGTACAATCCTATCATTTCTAATGGTTCAAATAACAAGAAGGGTGGAATGCAGATGACCGTAATCAGATTTGACTGCTTGACCTTTCAATCACTGCATTTTTCAATGGGGACAGTTAAACTCACTAAGCCATCCTTCCATCTTACTGTTTATAGTACATGTTGGGAATACACCCATATTTGTGCTGAAATCACTTTGTTGGTTTCCACGAAGTTAACCTAAGCTATGCTTCAGGCATACTTCTGGCAACACATACAGCTCCTAAAAACAGACTTACAGATGCCAAGGCCTCTGTCTGCCATGTAAACATACATTCACTCTTTATGTCAAAGGCCCTCTCCAGAACTGTCTGAACCACGCCTGCATACCAGTGCAGTGCAATTCCTATCCAGTAGTAAAAGTTATTCTATAAATATTTCAAAACATCTTTGATCAAATCCAGAGGCCTTTCTTTGTTTCAATTCTCACACAACTAACAAATTCCAGTATTCATTCGTTTGCAGGCACACATAGGCAGCTGTCAATAAAAATGCTGGTAAACACGTCAAGCTAAACAAAAATGCAACCGGTGCTCATGTAAAGCGTTTTGTTACCTTCGGGTCGAGTTTGCGCTATATAAAACTGCAAAACAACAAAGAAAAAAACCAATATTGTATAATTCTATATGAATAGCACAAGATTACCGAACACAATTTCTTAATTGGCTATATTTATGTTGCAACATTGTATTAGGTATATAAATTAACTAAAATTCTTTCATACTATAAGAAAGTTCTGTCAGGAGCAGGGCTGTTTTCTACTCAGTGGAAGGGAGGGTGAGAGCAGGGAGGAGACAAGCTAAGAGGCTGGGGGAATACAACATCACGAAATACATTTAAAAAGTAAAATGTTGCATAGGTTGTCAGTGCAACCTGTAGGTGGATTTACAATGGTGCAAGCTGCAGCTTTAACATGTGTAATAAAGAAAGAATGCAGAGACTCTGTTGTGACTTCCATCATAGGGGGAGGGGAGAGGGGCAGAGAAGATGCCAGGACCAACAGGAAAAGCGAAAGGATGAGAAAAGGGGAAAAGAAGCTGCCAGGACTGCTACGAGCATTAAAGTAAAGCTAAGTTATTCAAGTGAGGGCAATAAAACAGAAAATACGAAGAATCAAAGAAATTAAAAAGGCATTGAAAATAAAAAGAAGAGAAGTACTTGTATTACATTACAACTACTTGTAAGGCAGGGAGCATAATATGCTCTAGCAAAATATTTAAACTTAAAGTGAAGGGAGGCAATGGCATAGGTGGGATGTTTGTCCAATTGCCCTATGCTGTAGCATTGGTGCGTGGGAGTAACGTGAATAACAGACCAGTGGTACCTGAGCTGGCAACTTTGAAACCGGGTAACCAAGTCAGAGTATCGGCGTTAGCTCCACATACTGTGTGATTCTGGGTAAATCACGTAATCTCGGTTGAGACGCCACGGGAAGCACGGACCTAGATGGACGCAGCGCGCCCTTCAGCTGGAAACGAGATACACAAATGAATTCCGTTTCCATCCTTTTAAATAGGAGGCCCGAAACACTGCAGAATTGACTGATGCCACGACTGCAGCGCGACAGCCTGTGTAAATATACCTGACAGGACTGCATACATGGTAATTGATTGACCGTGATACGTTATCTATGGTAAATTATCACCTGGATACACATTAGATACAGAGTCAAGTCAAGGACCACGCCAGGTTGCTCTTATCCCCCCGGTTGTCCTGAAGAAGACCCGCACGGTCAAGGTCTCAAAATACCTCTGTACCCCTAGACGGGTCGAAACGTCGACATCTCTCTTGTTGTCAAGCCTGGTACACGCAATCCCTCAAACGTGCTTCAAATAGAATTAAATTCTGTGCATGAAATACTTAAACTCATTGGTGAAATCCCTGAACGTGACCAGGACATCTCAAACGGCGAATCATAACCGTGTACTTTGTAAAGGATTTTAATAATTGTTCTATTGTCCTTCAAATCTACCTTTTCTACACACTCACTTCTTATCACTTCTGTTCTATGCACGTTCCCTCTGGAGCAACCATGTGTCGAACATTATAGAATCTATGGGTTTTTTGTAAATAAATACATGATGAATCAAGTATTGTGTGTTGCATCGCTTCATGTTAGAATGTTATATTGAATATTTTGAGCTATTCTGAATGAATTCTTTTGCTATCTAGCTCTAAATTTTGAAAAGACATAACTGGATGGGATTATTGTATTTTGGTAATAATTGAGTTAGGACCATTGTCTTTTGTATTGATTCTACTCCCAGGTCCCTGACTTTAAGGGTAACCCCATTCTTGTGATGACGTGAGACACCAGCAGGGGGTTAAAATGGTGCTATGCAGGCACTTGGAGTTTGACATGAGCACCGGATCCATTTCCTAATGGTAACCGAGTAAATGTGCCATTTAAATGGTCGTAAAAGTCATAACTTTGTAAGAGAAATAAAAAAGTGGAAATATTTGCAATTCTTGCCAAGATGTAAGGTTTTTATCAAACCTACACAAAGGCTCTGAAAACTGTTTTAAACTTCGCGCATGCTGCATAGATTAGAATCACACATCGCTCTCTGGCACGTTCCTGCTTGAAACGGACCAGCAGGCAGCTGAAGATGATTATTGCGACTCCTCTATTAATTTAAAAGAAAATGTTATCACCAGGAACTAACTCACTTAGCGAGGCCGGCAAACAATTCCGTGATGGTCAGCCTCAAGGCGGCAGTGACTCCCGCGGTTCATTCAGCAGCCAGTGGGTCTACGGGTCACGGCATCTGCATTTAATTTAATGTGCACACGCACAAGCAGCGCTGCCATTGCCAATGAATGCAGCCTGCAACTTTCTAATGATAAACTGAAGCGCGCCGCCTTAGCTATCTTAGTGTGCGAGTCATCATGTCCGGCCACATGTGGGTCAAGGCCGTGTAGAGCTGTTCTAAATAATACACTGTATCAGAGTAGCAGCTGGAGCTGCAGACTCTGAGTTATCCCCGCTGCATACCGGGAGCTGCTGACTTTAATATAGCATACCCAAGTTTGAGTCGTGGCATCGGCTTAACATACTGTGTCACTTTGGGCAAATCACGTAAACTTCCCATACTGACCTGGGACCCCAGCAGGGGGTTAAAATGCTGCTACGCCGGCGCTCGGAGTTTGCCATGAGCCGCGGGGAAGACATACACCACAGGGTGAAGGGACACAGAACCATCGCAGAGTGCAAAGTGCAGCGCCCGTTTCAAGAGCACCGCGCTGAGAGTGAAAGTGTGTTTGAACTGAAAGCAAGCCGCGATGTCCCTGACAAAAGAAAGGCGCGTTGCCATACTTGAAGAAAACTCTTGGCATGGTAAAGTAATTAGGAAAAAAATGGTTCTCTGAAACACCACATCATGAATTCCAGCGAAAGGAAACTGAACTTTGACCGGGCTGCTCTGTAAACAAGCATTGAAAGCGTGCGTCATTGCGATCGCTGTGAAATCTAAAGTGATCGCGATGACGCAGGAGTTTTCAAAGTGCTGCTGAAGGCTAGCGGTTCGCGCGTGCACGGTCACGTGAGCGCAAGCGCTAGGCCAGCCAGCAGCACTTTGAAAACTCACATACAAAATGTCTCTCCGAGCCAGCGCGAATGCGCTGGGCTCAGCGAGACCTAAAAAACGACCCTCAGCACAGCTGCTTTTATGACTGAGTGTTTGTATTGCAGCACGGATGCAAAACCGGTCCCCAGTAACAAAACTGGCCCTCACCACTCCAAAACCAGCCCCCATCTCCTCCAAAACTGTCCCCCACCCTTCCAGCCTCCCAGGAAAATTCCAGATGCCCGCTACAGCCAGTCCAGCCCTGCCTTGCAGTACAAAACCTATGCTAGAAAGGACGCAAGCACATTTGCACTAACGTGCAAAGATGCGCCTGTGTGGCAATAGGCAGCCTTAATGCACTCTAGTGCTACAGAAAGAGCAGGTAATTGCCATATCTTGATAGATATGGCACTGCCCTGCTCTCTCCCTCTCATGCACCGCAGCACTTATTTTGGTGATAAAAGATCTTGTGGATCCTGGGCAGATTATACTTGGTGAAATGTACAAAGTGACCAATGCTAACAATGTCAGAACAGACCATTCTCTGGCAGTTGTTAACTTCTCCTGGGGAGGGGTAACTGGCCTTAAGAAGGTTGTGGTAAGTGCAGACCTACCAGTACAGTGCTTGCTTGGCAATGATCTAGAGACTTCAGCTTGGGCTGAAGTGGAGATCAGGACACATGCAGAAATGTTATGGTTTCCTGCTCATGTCTTTGCTGTGACTAGGTCTCAGGCCAAAATGTCTAAAGCTGGACAGGCCCTGGATTCTGGAATAATGGACCAGGTGCCTCACAAGAGGAGGAGCAGTAGGGTTAAGGCACAGCCTTCCCACCTGACTCAGAATGCCTATCAGTCTCCTCAGAGAGATGATCTTGAGCCTGCAGAAGGAACTGTCCCAGAGGAGCTTGAACCTGCCCAGGTTGAGTTCTTGGTGACAGGGGGCTCTTCCAGGTCTGATCTGAGCCAGGAGCAGAAAACCTGCCCCTCTCTTGAACCCCTCAGAAAGCAAGCTGCTGATGAGGCTGCTGGGAATGCTAGTGGCACCCATAAAGTTTATTGGGATGATGGACTCCTTTACTCAGAGAGTAGAGACCCCAAGCCTGGTGCATCCAGGAGGTTGGTTATACCTCTGAAGTTTAGGGGTTTCCTATTGACACTAGCCCATGATATTCCCCTAGCAGGACACCTAGGCCAGAACAAGACTTGGGACAGATGTGTCCCTCACTTTCACTGGCCCCACATGTCTGAGGACACAAAGGACTTTTGACGCTCCTGTGTAACCTGCCAAGCCAGTGGCAAAGCAGGTGGCACTACAAAGGCCCCCCTGATACCACTACCTGTGGTGGGGGTGCCCTTTGAAAGGGTAGGGATTGACATTCTTGGCCCCATGGATCCCCAAACAGCATCTGGGCACTGGTGGTGGTGGCACCAGGCACCCAGAGGCAATTCCCCTAAGGACCATTACAGCACCTGTGGTGGCAAGAGCTCTCTTGAGTGTATTCTCAAGAGTAGGCTTTCCTAAGGAGGTAGTATCTGACAGGGGTGCAAACTTAATGTCTAGTTAAAAACTCTTTGCTGATCCAAAATGATTTAAAAAGGGAATGAGAAACTGAAATCTAAAACCCTCTCCAGATTAAGCAGTTTGGACCTCTTTACATTCGAAGTGTGAAGGCCCTCTGCCGGAAACCGATGCTTTGAAGGGATGCCCCAGCCAGGCACAACCCATCGCTCCTGTCAAGGGCAGGTGATTACCCACACTCTGTCCCCCGCGCTTACCCTCGGGTAGGTTGGCACTGAGCAGTCAGGTTTAAGACCGAGGCAATGAGTAAAGCAAAGGCACAGCAAACAATCAGGGTAAATACACTGCACAACACAAAAGAGAGACTCCACACAGGTTGTAGGAAAATATAATTCAACACACATTAATCAATGCCTATGAATATCATGTATTTCTGACAATAAATCACACTTGGCAATATTACTAGCAGTACCAGGCCCAACCGTGTTGATAAGTAGATAGTATGCAAACATGGGGTAATTCCTCTTCTAACCCATTATGCAGTGCAACACATTGTCAACTCTAGGCCCACCACCAAAATCCTCATAATTCAATATCACTCAGCTATAGAGTGCATTATGGCTCATAACGACATCAGAAATATGTACATACAAGGAATAAAAAATTCCTAACAGCACCTCAAGGCCACGCGGGTAAAAAACATTTTAAATGTAAAGTGCGTTTGGCAAGAAATCAATGTATAAAACAACACCGCCAATCAGTGTCATGAATCACAGGCGGTTCACAGACTGTCACTCCCACACCTACTCACTCACTCACTCACTCCGCCCCGCTACACGGTGCCACGGGTACCAGCCTGGTTCATACAGGACACTATGGCTCACATATACACACAACACCCATATGTGATGCATCTTATACCCAGTAGGTCAATGGTTTACCCGCTGCAGACCACATAGCTCCAAGTCTCTAACCACCCTCCAATTCACGCCTACTGTCCTATCCACTCAGAGGGAAGATCATCAGCCCCTCCCTGTAGAAAAGAGGCTGCAGGCGGCCGAGGTCACACTTAGTCTGGGTGCCCAGAAAGCAGGTGGGGATAGATAGCAGGAATAAACAGGCAGAAGGGGGGTTTGGCACCACTCAGGAAGTTCACCAACAAGTTGCGAAGCAGAAGTGGGCTGAGGCAATAATCAGTTACCAACAGAGGTGCATCAGGGCCTTCCGGCACCAGCCCAGTCCTGCGAAGCCCAGGGCAGTCAAGCAGTCTCTTGACCTGCAACCAACTTTCCCCAGAAGTGTTCCTCCAGCCTAGTCAATCACTCGGTCTCTTACCTGGCACCAGGAAGTCTTCGGGAGAGGTCAGGTGGTCCATCATGATGGGGCCAGAAAGGGAACAAGCGATGAATGGGGAATAACACAATGGGAATATTTTGGCTTGAGGAGGCTTCCCATCCAGTACACGCTGATCTGGGTCATGCCTAGGCAATCCAAGAACAAGGTCTGGTGCACGATGAGATGGGTCGTACCAGACACTTCAGGTCACACAACAAAGTTGCAAATTCCACAGATCCCTGGAAATGAGGCACTCTGTCCTGTGCACGTTGATGTAGGCTGCACCAGACGATTCCGGTCACACACACACACGTACAAGTTCATCAATATCTCATGAGGTAGAAGGAGACACTGCAATGGGTTCAGCCCCCCACCCCGTCTCTGAGGGTCACACCGAGTGAAGCGGACACAGCACACAATGAGCATGCAGTCAGCATATCGCAAGAGAGATATGCCGCACAACCAACGAAGCTGGCTACTTTGGATCCCGCAACTGGTGAATCGGCTCACCACCAAGATGCTTATGAAGGCTGAGGTCCCTGCAGTACTGTGGCCACTTTGCCTTAGATGCAGGCAAGGCTTTGTGGCTCTGCATTAGGCACTCCAGTCTCCAAGCCCAATTCTTAGTCCAAGCTCACGCCGCACTCTCAGTTGGAATTCAGCAGGCGATGTGGGTACTTAAGAGGGCACCACTCTCCAGATGTCACCAGTAGATGGTGTGGGTCCCTCGTGTGAGATCTTTGATGTCCTTGTGATCTCCAGAAGAACAGGGGACCACCCAGCTCGTCTTTGGGGAGCCCACTTCAGAGTGGCACACTTCAACAGGTAGTCGGCCCAGGCCATCCACTAGTCAGGATGACCACATGGTCTTATCCAATGGCAGTAATCCTCCTTGTGCACAACAGATTCCTCTGGCAATGTGCCCAGCGCATCCCAGGATCTCCGGTCCTGCATCCCCACAAGCAGATCTCTCTCGAGTGAAAGGGTAGCACCAGTAGTTATCATGAAGAAGGCCTTTGAAGTTGGGGTGGGGGTGTTCAAAGGGTTTCGCTTTGAACCATAGTTGTGTCCAGTGCTTAATTTGTAAAATATGAACTGTAGGTGCTCAATTCTTTCCTGGAGGTCACACCATCTTTCCTTGGCTCCACCCACTTCCGCCAGTGGCTCCGCCCACTTACTCTAGTTGCTCCACCCCAGTGCTTAATTGCCCCTACAGAGCTGTCAATGACAGTACCAACACAACTATACCATCTCACACCTAAAAATGATACGATTTCTACTATTTTTATGTATTTTGACTTAAACTCAGTTGTTGTGCTCTTGTGGGCAAATATTTTACAGGCATGGTTGGGATTTTAATTTTAAGGAAAATAAAAATTAAGAAAAAAGAGAGAGAAAGAAAAAAAAAAAAAAACTATTGAGGAAGTCAATCATAACCGGCGTTTTCCCTTTTGAAACATACACTTTAAAAAAAAATATACAAGAATAATACAATTAAAATCTGTTTTAGACCCGTCTCATCTATCCATAAATAATTAGTAATGCAAATAAAGACAGAACAGACTTGTTAAAAAGGTGATACAGAGGACCTTCCAGAATCACTAATTAAGATTGAGTAAAGGAATATTTATTTCACTGAGTAAGGGGCAGAGCTGGCCTCAGAAATAGCAACAGAGGGGCAGAAAGAAGGGGGGAGAGATGATTGGAAAAGGACGACGAAGAATAGAGCACCTGCAAGAGCGAGAAATTTGAACAGAAGTGGAGCGAGATGCAAAATAGGAATGAGGGAAATTAAGCAACCGTGCCATTAGGATGCGCCGACAGGCCCCCAGAAATCCTTGAGGCCCCTGCGCTTAATATTTTACAAGATAATCATTGTGCACAATGCACCTCAATCGTGTCCAGCAGCAAAACATGACACCCATGCTCAACTTCTCTGCTAATGCACCTCAACAGTAAACTCGCTTTACTCTGATAACAAAAGCATGGAACTCCCACAGTTAAGGCAGGGCAGAATAGAATGGTAAAGAAACACAAGAACGATGCGAAATCCACCACAAACACCACCCGTCCAGTGTAGCAGCATTACACTTTTTTAATCTAATGAAAAGCATCCCGTTCCGTCCCAAATTCAGCCTGCACCCGTACATGCAAAGGCATTGAGGTGGGGGGGGAGATATGGAAACTCTACACATGAATAATACTTATGACTGACATTCAACGACTATGAGTGACACTTTCTCGCAAGCAAAATCAAGCAATAACGACCAGGGAAACACATATATCAGAAATGACACCCATTTGAGCAACCTGAAACTCTAAGTATATCTTAAAACTGCTGCAAATCACCAGAAATGGAAGGGCACTAACCTAGTGTCCAGTTTACTCGTGCTCATGATCATGAACGCGTTAAAAGTAAATTAAATAAGGATTGGAGAAGGTACCAGTGACACTTATTCCTCTGTAGTAAGCAGCACATGGGTTGACAGACAATAAACTGATTAAACACTGCAGTGAGTGTGTTTAATTCTTATATCACCCTGACCATCATAGCTGCCAGGTTTTCAGACTGCTTATGTGGGACATTTTGGTGGTTTCAGTGTGCGTATTGGTGACATTCACTACGTAACAAGAGACACTTTCTCGCAAGTAAATCTAAGCAGTAGCTAGTATTTTTGTGATCCTCTGCGAATTTTCGTTATGCACTGTAAAAACCCAGCTTCTGTAGTGAACAAGGCCAGACAAATGGAAAACCTTGTAATACAAACAACTCCTCAACGTTTCCCAGGTGACAAGTACATGAAGATGTGCCCCTACATTAGCTGTACCTGAAATAGCCTTCTCGTAAAATGCACCTAAGTTACGTATTTTCCTCACTAGAAAAACCCAGAAGTTCCTGCCACATTGAAATAAGTAACGGGTTCTGCTGAAAACAAAACTGCCCACCCGACGACCTACCAGCTGAGAGACGCCAGCCAGGATCTCAGCTGCTATGAATCAATAAAGATTAAAAACCATCTGATGTTTGGTAAAGCTTATCAATCGATCATAATTACACATCCAAAGTGCCACAATCAACACCCTATCAATCATGCACCCAAAGGGCGCCCAGAAACCTCCTTGTATAAGCACTAGATCATCGACTAACACGAAGTGGCACCAGTTTACTCAACACTTCAAAAGTGTCTCAATCCTATAATTTGGAACGTGCTACATAAATACTAACACAGTACTTTTAAAAAAATCCCTATTAATATCTGCTCCACGTGTTGCCTCTTTAATAGGCCGAAATCCTGCCTGAACACTGGGAGTGCAAAGCTGTCCTCTTCAGTTTTAATATTTCCACCTCTACTGCCCATCCCTCGGACCCCACTTTCGCAATTATATTGTGCTGCTCAGAGCATCACTCCAGGCCTCTCTATCCCAGGAGGGACCCAGCCTGATTCCAAACGGAATGTGAGGCCCCAACAACAATCTTCTCACGTGCCACTTGTGCCTAGGGTTCGCAGGTGGGGCAGCAGAAAAACTGTTTAAAAGAGATTGCCCGCCTTTGCCTCATCAATGGGCAGGCCTCCTCCCTGCTGGAATCAATCAGGAGGGCATCAGTATTCCAGAGCCTCTCTCTGTCCACGTGGGACCCAGCCCTACAGGAAGGGTGTGCGAGGCCCGAACATGAAGAAGTTGCAGACCGATCCAGGCATCTCAGCTGCCAAAGTGTGAGAGTCTCAGCTGACTCGCACCATTTATTAGACTAACAAGCTGACTGCGACCTGCGCATTATTCTCACGTAAAAAGTGGTCTGCTAGTACTGTGAGAAACTAGTTTTTAAGCTACCTCGGATCTTTTGAGATATACACCGAAAAGATATTAAGGGGACAAGAAACACACAGTTGTTCCAAGCCCGGGCCGCGGCCTCTCCAGGGCAGAACATGTGTAACACGGCGGCCCCACTGACTGCAGGCACTGCCCGAAGGAAATATTTGCAGTTTGTTTGTACAATACAAATTATTTAACACACACACATACTCACTCTGGTGCCGGCATTACACCCCTCTGTCTCACTCACTGCAACTTCACAACAGGTTTCTTTCTTGCTTGCATTCGGCTATTCATGCAGACCGCAAACCAGCAAGCGCAAAGCCTCGCCTTCCTCAATACTTCCTGCTTTCTGTCAGCAGGAAGTGACGTCCGCTGTGGCGCAATGACCCCCTTTCTGAAGCGTGCGATAGCAGGACAGCTGGGGAGAATGATGTTCAATCATCAGCCTTACGTAGGAGCATGGGCAGGTACTGCTCTGCTGTGTGCTCTCAGGCAGTCCCTCCCCAGAGAGGCTGAATGGGTCTCGTAATAAAGCATGCTGCATTCAATTTGAAATATTTTATGACATTCACTGGGAAGACCCGTGTGAACTTAAGTGCGTCAATATGGAGTCTAGACCCGGCCCTGAGAAATAAGTGCCGGTGCTAAGCACCGGAAAGCACCGGCACAAATTAAGCTCCGTCCTCCTGTCTGCCATGAGGCCACAGAATGCAGGTCTATCTTTATAGGGGCCATCATCTGGCTCCAGAGGCCAAGTGTCACAACCTCCACCTCCCATCTAATCCGCCAGGCCTGCAAATGGCAGAGGTCAGCCTATCTAGTTGCATGGTCAGTGGTTTATGGCTGTTGTTGGGGGAAAGCCCAGATGTGCTCCCCGATCTCTGGTGTTGACCGGCACCATCCTTCATGGCCCACATAGTTTTAGAACATAGAAATGTTCTCATTTCTATAAGTGGCAATTCTAAGAGAGTTATGCCAAGTCCCCCTTTACCACTGGAAAGGGTTTGGCATTGCAAATCTATTGATAGGAAACATCATGAGACTGTGCCAGTGCAATCCACTATTGCAGCTTGAAGTACTGTCTAACCCCTTTTCTAACCTAGGGGAGGAGCGAGCCTCATAGGACACTGGTCTCCAATCACCATTGGTGCCCATGCACACGGGTAGGCCCTTCCATGGTAGACCTGACACATGGTTAGAATCCCTATTGGTGCCCAGGCGCGGTTCGGCCAACTAGGGCAGGTGGGAAGCCTGCAAAGCCCATTGTTGGCCCCCGATCACTGCCTCTGATTTGCAGATATCATTGGTGTCAGTACACCTTCTGGCCTGCAAAGGCAATTCGGACACACCCTAAGCACATAATTAGTGCCAGTGCGCACATGGGCCTGCCATGGCCGTCTGGTGGCCTGGGTCTAGAAACATCCTTAGTGCGCGTTTACAGACCAGCTTGTAGTAGCAGGCCGGACACATGCTCAAAACATGATTGGTACACACCACTTGCAATGGCAGGCAGTGGATCTGTTTCACCCCCCCAGAGCGTGGAGTCAGGACTCCAAGCTAGTTCACAAAGTAAACCGCTTCCTTGTGTTTCTGGCAGGACATCGTTTTGTCATCTTTTTGACTAAGGCAATATTCATAGGTTGCGGTAATTACCTGTCAAGGCGCATGTTATACGTCTGCACCTGGGTTTCGTTTTATATTCACATTTGGGGCATGTTGATGGCACTTGTAGACTCGACATGTCTAATGGCATTGTCGTTGGACAGAACTTTGACAGTTTACCATTTCACTTACATAATATCGCGAATACACGTTGTGTTTGCATAGTTTAACATAGCCTGGTTATTAGTCACTTCCTGGGTGCATAGAATGTTTATTACGGATAGGCTTGGCGTGGAGGCTTCTCGTGAGCAGCCCACTTGTGTATGGAGAATCAGAAGTTGCATCCAGGTGTTGTATGCTACATGGTGTCTTGGTCACAGATGTTCCCTACAAGCTGTGCTGAGCAGACCTTTAGGACTCCACTTGTCATTCAACTACCCCTGAAGAAGAGCTTTCCTGAATCACATTGGGTTTTGGACAGGACTGTTTAAACAAGATTTCCTGATTGTCAATTATTATTGTTATTGTCTTTGCAAATGCGGAGCACCATTTTGTCTGGCTTTGAATACTTAGCATCAACGTTTTCAATGAAGCCATTGAAGTACTGAAGAGCATCAATTTTGTCTTAATGAACGGTTTAATCATTGTTGATTTGGTCTACGCTTGGGAAGCAGTGATGCCCTTGAAGCCGCGCTCAGAGGCAACAATTTATTATCGAACAGGACATAATGCGCCCTCTGAATGTAGCATACCTAGAGGCAATCTCATACACAACCCCGGGAATAAATAGTGCAATATATTTTTGAATTTATTTATCAACTGTACAATTAATTAAAATCATTACAGTAAAAAACAAAGATGAGCAGATAAATGAATGGTCACAGTAAAAGTATAGCGGCAACAGATAAAATGTTGTTGATGTGCTATATCCCCTCCCCGCGGCACCCACTCGATCTGCCAGCACCGGTGGTCATTGTCACGAGTCCTTGCACCAAGTTTCGAAGGCACCCACGTAAACCATGGCAGTTTTCTACTTCGGCAGTCTGTACGTTATTCTCCTTGGCCCCTCCCATTTAGAGCCATAAATATGCTGTGGTCTCGGTAGGACAGGTGAGTAGGATCAGGGCTCTGTACTTGTTTGGGGGAAACTGCTTTATCCCCCTTATTAGACCGTGCTGGACACCCTGGTTTGATTGTGTTCGTTTGCAGCCTTTAAGCCATCCTAATCAGACGAGTACATGTCCCCAGCCTCGCCATGGTCATCGCGGTTGTTTTAGAAAAGCACAAGGCTGATGCTTTGCTACATGTCTTAGTTCCCTTGGTGATACAAACTGGGCGAAGAAGTCTTCGCCGTTCGTCCCTAAGGGCGGGGCAGCAGCACACTCCGATATTGGCACTCACTTTTGAATGTCAAAGCCCAGCATGTGTGACGCTCGTGCTACAAGTACTGCAGAGTGATGGGGTCGTTAAAAAGGGTGGTGCTGCAGGGGGTTTACATACAGGTCTACACAAAAGGCAAAGATTTGCTGGGTTTAAATGTCAACAGTGCAGTTCAGCGCCCTGCAAAGCTGTAGTAAGCGCTATATAAATGCTGCAATGCAACACAATAGGCTGTAGTGGCTTCTATCAGCTATAAGAACAGTGATAAGAAGCGCTCCCTGAAGGGTAAAGATAGTGAAACATAGCATTACCTGAACACCTCTCATTCTATATAATGTATATTTTTAAATCATGGATGCCAGAAAGCGCTATGTCAAGAGTAGCACCTTCAGACAGTGTTGGCGCTGTAGACAACCTCACTGTATGAGTTCGGATTTTTGAGACCATGGTGACAGCACTAAAGGCAAAACTACGGCTCCCAGAAAGCATCGAAGTTTATAGTAAACGTCATGGACTAAGTGTTGGTGGCACATGTTGGTGAGACCACCTGGGAGGCTTGCAAGAGGAAACAAATGGCGGATTTAGTGGTTTTCTACAGGTTTCCTTGGTGGCTACAATATTGATGGCTAAGCAGTCAAGAAGGAGAGAGAGAAAAATAAGTCATTTCAAACACAGACGCGAGAACTGACACCCTAGAGCTCGTTAATAATGCTTTTGCCCAGATGGAAGTACATCGGGGTTTGTGAATTTGTGACACGGTCTTTGTGTAGATGGCCCAGGAGAAACAGGTTTTTCCAAAGTGGCCAAAACCCCCCGCTCCTTTTCCAGCCCAGGGCAGCCTGGAGCCTGGCAGAGCCGCGGGTGCTGTGAAAGGAGCAGCGTCACTAGGCGCTGACCTAGCGCTGAAGAGGGTAGACCGTAGACGCAGCGCTAGAAATGGAAACACTGCACCGCAGGGCAGGTCCGGTTTCTTCCCGATTAGTGTCGTTAATGTCATGGCAGAGAAGGGGTAGCAGAAGATGCCCTGACATCAGAGTACCTGCCCAGTCAAAGCGGTAGATGGAAGGGAGGGGTGTGGGGCTATACCCCAAACTCACTTATCTTCTGATCCCGGCTGCGTTGGCGGGGGGTTCTGGGCTCCTCTATGGGGGGCTGGTGCTCCGCCATGGCTGCGGACAGGAGCGCGGTCTCGGTCTCCTCTGTGGGCACCGTCTCTGATCCTGCCCCGCGCCCTAGGGCACCCGCCGGGGGCAGGGTGTCCTCGGGGGGCGCTGCTGCCGCTTTGAACCCCGCTATGTGCCCCCCAGCTTCTGACAGACAGGTTCACCTCTTCCATCGCTTCGGACAAACTTTTCTCTCTAGCGCGCAGGCACGGGCGGACGAGGCGCTTTGATCCTTGCCTGGACGCCCGAGCTGCCTCCCAGGGCAGTCCAATGCTGTTGGAACGCGCTCATTGGAATGCCCCACCCCGAGTCCCCTCATGCCCCTCCCACCTCTTCACTACCCTATCGCCGCAGATGGGCTGGGTCTGACAGTGACACCAGCTCACACGCTGCCCTGCTCTTTTAAAGGGCGGTTGTCGTGAGAAAGTATTTCAGCCACACAGGCGGGCAATCGAGAGTTAAGCAAATGATACGGCTTGTTTCTAAGCCCATGGCACTGACACACCAAGCCCTCTGCTCGGTATGAAATCGGAACGTAAAAATGTGCTAAAGACGCTTCAAAGTTCAAAAAGTATATTTCTTTCATTGAAAAGCGTTCCAATTCAGCACACTAGAATTGATTAATGCATTAAATGAAAGTTATGAGAAATCCTATGGGCAGATTAACGAACATCCCAGGTATGTGTCACAAAAGTGACACAAAGTAACGTAAAATGTTTATTTGGAATTTACTTTGCAGCGTTTCAAAGTGCCTGGAAGTAACACAGAGCAGCGCTTTGCTTTCTTTGCGTCAAGCGGGTGTTCCACGGGCAGTGCACAGGTTTCCCATGGTTTTGATGCGAAGCCCTTTCTACTGATGGTAGAGAAGATTTTGCACCAAAAAACGCCCGTTTCAGGCAAGGAAACAACAGGTCGACCTAAAAAGGAGTAAAGAGGGAAAATATTTAAAATTGTTTAGGCATGGTATTTTGTACTGGAATGGTACCCTTCCTGGAGGGCCAGACTGGGAACCCAAGGCAGCCCTGGCAGTTTTGTTGATCCGGCTCCACTCCCGGGGGCAGGTGAGAGGGATTTGCAGGCCTCAAGCACTGCTACTTTAAACAAGCATTTGCAATGCAATAGGTCTCGCATTTATAAGAGTTTGAGCTATTGGCATTGTAAAATTACAATGCCTTTTATTTATGTTTTGGTTTTAAAACAAATAAAAGGCATTGTCATTTACAATGTCAGTAGCATAACCTCGCATAAAAGCAGTGTGTGGAGTGCAGCAGTGTGCGGCGTGCAGCAGTGAGCGGCGTGCAGCAGTGAGAGGCGTGCAGCAGTGAGCGGCGTGCAGCAGTGTGCGGCGTGCAGCAGTGTTTCGTGTAGCAGTGTGAGGCGTGCAGCAGTGTGAGGCGTGCAGCAGTGTGCGGCGTGCAGCAGTGTGAGGCATGCAGCACTGTGTGGCGTGCAGCGGCGTGCAGCAGTGTGCGGCGTGCAGCAGTGTGTGGCGTGCAGCAGTGTGCGGCGTGCAGCAGTGTGCACCGTGCAGCAGTGTGTGGCGTGCAGCAGTGTGCGGAGTGCAGCAGTGCTTCGTGTAGCAGTGTGAGGCGTGCAGCAGTGTGAGGCGTGCAGCAGTGTGCGGCGTGCAGCAGTGTGCGGCGTGCAGCAGTGTGAGGCATGCAGCACTGTGTGGCGTGCAGCGGCGTGCAGCAGTGTGGTGCGTGCAGCAGTGTGGGGCGTGCAGCAGTGTGCGGCGTGCAGCAGTGTGCGCCGTGCAGCAGTGTGTGGCGTGCAGCAGTGTTTCGTGTAGCATTGTGCGGCGTGCAGCAGTGTGCTGCGTGCAGCAGTGTTGTGCAGCATGCAGCAGTGAGTAATGCAGCAGTGTGCAGCAGTGTGTGGCGTGCAGCAGTGCGTGGCGTGCAGCAGTGTGCGGCGTGCAGCAGTGTGCGGCGTGCAGCAGTGTGCGGCGTGCAGCAGTGTGTGGCGTGCAGCAGCGTGTGGCGTGCAGCGGCGTGCAGCAGTGTGCGGCGTGCAGAAGTGTGCGGCGTGCAGCAATGTGCGGCGTGCAGCAATGTGCGGCGTGCAGCAATGTGCGGCGTGCAGCAGTGTGTAATGCAGCAGTGTGTTATTGGATAGTGGAAATGCTTTTGTCAGATGCCAGATGTCTGGCCACAAGCATGGACAGCTCTAATGCCCCGACATTACCAAATAAGTCTCTAATTGAAAATCTCATCGTCATTTTGGTGCACCTATAATGCCGGATAGGAGGCCGGGGCTTTGTTAGGTCTGTGGAAAAGCCAGATGAAGGATTGAAGCGTTAACGTGTGAGCTCTATGGTCTGGTACGGCCTAACGCCCCCTCCTCCCCTGACGGTGACAAAAAACCAAGAAAACTTTCTTGTTTTTTGGAATAGGGGGTCGTTGACCCCCGATCGTATTTATTAACATACAAACAATTTATATTCATCACATACCATAACGCAGAAATGACAAGACAGGATTCGGTACATTTTGCTTAGATCCTAGCTTTAACAAAAGTCTAATACATAAATGTTCCTATCCTAGTCTAACACATTGCTGTTCACATTTCTGCGTATTGTTCTGGGCCTACGGCAAGGTCAAAATGCTGGCCCCTCCCCCTTACACCGAAACTGTCCCGCGCACCCCAACCGGGATGCGCATGCGCCGGAGGCCCAGCTGACCCGGAAGTACTTACCCCCAGGCAACCCCCAAACGTTCAGGACTTACTCCATAAAGGGGCCATGCAGACAGCGCAGCTTACTTACGCCCGCGTGCGGGGTGGCTAACCAGCCAATGGGAAGCGTAACCCCCCCCTTTGTCCCCGCCCCGTTCCAACCAACCGGTTGTAACTGCCCCTGGAGTCTGGTGAGAACCAAATGTCCCTCCCCTCTGGGCGGCTCACGTAATGAGACGCCCCAAAAGATGAGTCAATTTAGTCTGTCCAACCTATGACCTTACCGCTCGCCTAGGAATATCGCCTAAAAACACGACAAAAAAGGCATCAAAACATATCTACAAATTGGTAACCTGTGGAAATTTTTTTACAGAAAACATACATTTTACAACAAAACATCTTAGTTCAGGGATGGTGGGTGGGGAAAAAGCAATTAAAGAGCCTCCCGAGGGAGGTAACGCACATGCGCCCGATGTGCTGCCGTGGGGAAAGAAAAGAGAACGATTCCAGAGCTCCCCCCGGCTTTAAAGACCCGAGGGTCGCCCACGCCCCCGGAAGTGATCGGATCACCTCCGGGGCGCGGGGGAGCCTCACGTGACCCGGAAGTGATTCAATCACTTCCGGGGCACGATCGCCAGCGAGTGACCAGGTCTGGGGGGGGGCACGGCCGACCACCATAATGGCGGCGGGGCCGATGCTGGCCCCGCCTTCCTCTATGGTCTGGTACGGCCTAACGCCCCCTCCTCCCCTGACGGTGACAAAAAACCAAGAAAACTTTCTTGTTTTTTGGAATAGGGGGTCGTTGACCCCCGATCGTATTTATTAACATACAAACAATTTATATTCATCACATACCATAACGCAGAAATGACAAGACAGGATTCGGTACATTTTGCTTAGATCCTAGCTTTAACAAAAGTCTAATACATAAATGTTCCTATCCTAGTCTAACACATTGCTGTTCACATTTCTGCGTATTGTTCTGGGCCTACGGCAAGGTCAAAATGCTGGCCCCTCCCCCTTACACCGAAACTGTCCCGCGCACCCCAACCGGGATGCGCATGCGCCGGAGGCCCAGCTGACCCGGAAGTACTTACCCCCAGGCAACCCCCAAACGTTCAGGACTTACTCCATAAAGGGGCCATGCAGACAGCGCAGCTTACTTACGCCCGCGTGCGGGGTGGCTAACCAGCCAATGGGAAGCGTAACCCCCCCCCCTTTGTCCCCGCCCCGTTCCAACCAACCGGTTGTAACTGCCCCTGGAGTCTGGTGAGAACCAAATGTCCCTCCCCTCTGGGCGGCTCACGTAATGAGACGCCCCAAAAGATGAGTCAATTTAGTCTGTCCAACCTATGACCTTACCGCACAGGCCTGCATAGTAGACCGACTATCAGGCCCCCCACCCAAACCCAAGGTCATACTTACCACCGGAAACCCTCCAACCAAGCTAAAATATTGCCCAGGAAGAATTTGTTACCCAACCGAGAGAGGTGGACTCCGTCTTGTACGTAGCATACGTCCCCCTTAATGCAACCATGAGCAATCACCTGTAATCTAGGGGTCCTAAACAGCCTGTCTATTTTGTTATTGACCCTCTGCACCGAGCGGTTGAGCGCCTTCACCGATACCCCCCCACGCCATTCAAGTCGCGGTATCATGTGTGACCACACGATAACCGTCTCAGGGCACTGCTTTGCCAGCCATGCCGACTCCGACAGCACCGTCTCTATCAGGACCCTCCTGTTGAGGTGTACCAAATCATTGCCTCCCAGATGCAAAATGATGGCGTCGGGAGGGGCATCCAAAGAGGTAAGCATGTGAACTATCCGTTCCCTGAACCTGTCAAAACGTAAGCCCCCATAGCCGAAAAAGGAAACCCTGAAGCCCAAACGCTGTGCACGTGCTGCCCCATTGTTTGCCCTGAAAAAACTGCCCAACCGGGACACATAAGAATGGCCAAAAACACAGGCATGATGCTCCCGCTGTGCTTTCGGGGAAATCCTTGTGGACTTGACTGTGTTGCTGTCTTGGTGGGGCGTCGCCGTCACTCTACCCGCGTGGCAGGCAGAGGGAACTGGTGATAGACAAGAAAAGAAAGCCGTCAGTACCGTTAACAGATGGAGTCACAACATATCCACCCGCACATAACGCCTGAAGCAATTGGAAGCCCACCGCCCAATCCTGCGCGCCGCCTCTTCCCCGAGACCCTGCGCCACCGCCTCGGTGGCGGCACCTATCCTGAACGAATGTGTCCCAAAACTACCTGGGTCCAGACCTGCCCTGCCTATTGCCTTGTCTAAAACCCGCCTAAACTGGAACCTTGTCAGCGGATCCCCCCCCATGTGTATCAGCAATGCCCCCCCCCTATCGCTCGGCCTGTGTGACAGGAAAGCCTCCACATGATAAACCGGGCAGCAGGGATTGCCCGGCGCCCGGCTGAGAAACACTACCTGACCTCTTCCCTGCTGATCAGTCTTTGAACGCCGGATTGTAACTTGCAAAGCACCGTTGTGGAAATGAATGTCACCCACCTGTAAACCACCCTCCAGGTCCCTTTTGTTGTTAGCCACTAGCTCCCCTATTCTAAAGGCCCCATAGAAAGCCAACGTAAAGGCTGCCCTGAACAATAAGCATTCAAAAACGCCGTTGCAGATCTGTTCTAGCGCTGTCAAGACTGCAGTCAGGGTATTCAAACCTATAGGGCGTCTAGTATCCGGTGCGTTCCCCTGCAAACGCTGCCAGCCCTTCAATGCCTTACGCACTATGAATGATTGCGTAGGGTCCCGCCCGCCGTCCAGCTGTGCAAAGAATGAAATTGCAGCTATGTGTCTCCTAGCTACCCCCACCGACTTCCCACTGTCCCGCAGGGATTGCAAGAAGCAGCAAACCCCGCCCGAATCCGCCCAATGTGTGCCCCCCTGACTCTGTAGGAAATTACAATATGCACCAAACGCCCCTTCGTATGCCTTGCGCGTTCCTGGTGCTAGACTTGCTGCCACCAAGTCTGGTAAGTGTGGGCACCAATCTGCCAAAGCTGCTCGGGAAACGGTGTTGGGCATGGTGCTGCTCCCGGGAGTTGTGCTCTGAACACCTGCATCTTGAAACGAGACAGAGCGTCAGCAGCATGATTCAATACCCCCGGCACATGTTTCGCTCTAAAAAGTAAATTCAGCTGGAGACATCGCAACACAATTTCCTTAATCAAACGCAAGATCATTTTACACTTTGCCGCCTGGTTGTTTATACACTCCACTACTGTCATGTTATCAGACCAGAACACCACTGCCTTATTGCGTAGTTGTTCAGGCCAGACACACAATGCCACCCAAATGGGGAATAATTCCAGGAAACCAATGTTAGACGTTAGTCCATTGTCCACCCACCAGGTTGGCCAACGCTGCGCCACCCACTGAACGCCCAGTATGGCGCCAAACCCCTCACTACCCGCAGAGTCCGTCATTAAACCCAACTCCTTGCAGGAAGTGACAGGGCCGGGCCACAGGACAGAGCCATTGAAGTCCCGCAGGAATGCCAGCCAAATCCGCATATCCTGCTTGACCTCGCCGCTCAATCTGGTGTGGTGGTGTTTGTGTTTAAGACCTGACATTGCCTGTGCAATGGACCTGGAAAAGGGGCGTGCCATAGGTATGATGCGTAGCGCGAAGTTTAACTGGCCCACCATCTGTTGTAGCTGATGCAACGTTACCCTTTTTGCTTCCAAACATTGTCTCAGAGTCTCCCCAAACCTAGCCACTTTGTCAGCGGGAAGCCGTGAGCATCCCGCGACTGAGTCCAGTTCAATCCCTAAGAACTCTATGACCGGGGAGGGGCCCACAGTTTTCTCCTGTGCCAGGGGTACCCCAAAGCTCTTCATTAATGCGCAGAACTGCTCCAGTGCCATCCCACAGCCTGCGCCCCCTGGAGGCCCCAGGAAGAGAAAGTCATCAAGGTAATGCAGCACATGCCCATGACCTGTCACCTGTCTAAAAACCCACTCCAAGAACGTACTAAACATTTCAAAGTAGGCACATGACACCGAACACCCCATTGGCATGCACATGTCCATGAAAAACTTGCCCCCAAACTGAAAGCCCAGGAGGTGAAAATCGCTCGGGTGTACAGGCAGGAGCCTGAAAGCAGACTCTATGTCTGATTTCGCCATCAGTGCGCCCGGCCCCAGACCCTTCAGCATCTCAATGGCCTGATCAATAGATGCATAACGCACCGAGCAGCAATCATCATCAATGGAATCGTTCACAGACTGCCCCCGTGGCGCCGACAAATTATGAATCAGCCTGAACTCTCCAGGTTCCTTCTTCGGGACTACCCCCAGGGGGGAACACACGAAGTTATGCACTGGAATGCTGTCAAAAGGCCCTGCTACTCTACCCAATCGACATTCCTTTGCAATCTTGGCCTCTGCCACCCCGGCATTATGGGTGACCGATACTTGATTCCTGCAGAACGAGGGACCCACAAAATTCACCACCGGAATTCTAAAACCATCTCTGAAACCCCCAATTAAGGTTTTTGCAGAGGTTGCGCACCTATATCTATTTAACCAAGGCATCATAGCGTGGAGGAGGATGGGAGTCCTAGCTCTGGTGGAAACCCCTACCGTCTGGTTTCTTCCCCCCCCTATCTTTCTGTTTCTTAAGACACTTTGCCTCGCCATGCCCTGCGTTACCACAGAAACTGCATGCATGTCTAAACCTGCATGTCCCTGGTGCCCTAACGCAGGAGCGTCTGTTATAATCCCAGCAACATCCCTTCTTTCCGCCCCCCCCGCCCTGCGCAGCTGGGGGGAACGCCCGAAAGGGCTGAGGTTTTGGCGAGTCACTGACAGCCTCCGTTGAAAGGCCGCCCACGTGATCCAACCATGAGATCCCCTCGACCTGATTCCACTTTAACGTAGGATCAGAAGCCCTGATACGCCTGAACTTCTTATCATACTCCAACCACCCCGAGCCCCCTTTTGTTGCCTGCGCCGTTGAAATCCTAGACATGTAGCACGCCATCGCCGGTGCCTCCTCAGGAAAACGCTCAGTCACCACCGCCATGTAGATGTTATATGCCAGCATCCAATGCCTAATGTTCTCCTCAACCCTATACTTTGACATCTCATTAGCCCACTCCCGTGCAGGCATATAATCCTTTTTTCTCCTCATCTCCTCCCTCTCCACATCATCTATCAGGAGTGAAAAAATATCAATATAGGTCCCCTTCCAAATGCGTTCCTTCACCTCCTGCGACAGGTGGCGCGAGAGTGATTCGTAAGACGTGCGTGCCTCACCCATACCCAACATTGGCAACGTCTGTGGCTTACCCTGCGAAGGTCCCGGGATTTCCTTGGGGGCCCCAACCGCCGGCACGTCTTTTGGTTTTGCCAGTTCGACAAGCTGCTTCGCCCTTTCCAACGCGTCCGCCCCGACAACACCCGCCGCACTCACGTTCAAACCCATGCCCCCCAGCCAGGGAAGCACAGCTGCTAAATTGGAAACAAAATCGGGAGGCAGCGTTGGCACCCCCCCAGGTGCGGGGGGAAGAGGTACCGAAAGCGCAGGCAGCGCCGGGACTGGCAGCGTTGGCGCCAGGGTAGGATTTGCCGGTGCCGGGGGAACAGGTGGAGAAGGATCAGGCATCGCTGGCACCGGAACCGCTGGAATTGGCGCCGCTGGCGCGGGAGTGGGGATAGGGGGTGCAGGCGGGACAAGAGGCGTCACGGGGAGCAAAGGAACAGGCCCCCCTAGCGGGTCAACAGGCAGGGGCACGCCCGGCGGTGCGTTAGGCAATGCGGGAAGTATAGGCAAAACAGGGGACCCACCACTACCGGGGACAACCCGCGGGCCTTTCTTAACTCTACTCCTCTTAGGCAAGGGAGGAAAAGCTTCCCTTGGTGGTAAAGCGTCCCTGCGCGATCTCCCAGATGGCCTTTCCTGCGCATCCAGCCTTTCTGCCAGCTGTGCCATGGTACTATCCATCTCCCCAATCTTCCTCATGAGCGCGTCTAACACAGTCGCTATACCTGGGTGCCGCTCGCCGTGCTTCGCCTTTGGGGGCATGGCTACACTACTACCTGCACCAAACTTTTACCAAATATTTGATGGAGGAAACACGCGGGCCACTTCACCCTCGCTACCGGAGCCTCACTACTAGCTAACCCAGCAGGGCAGGTGGGCAAAAAAGCTCCAACCCGCTTGCTCCCAGCAGCGCCGGGGTGCAGTCCTCAGACTGTGTCCTCAGGCACTCTCCGATGTTACTGCCACGTCCCCCCGATGAGAAGGCACCTTCCTGCGACCTGGAGCGGCCTTCACCCAATCTGCGTAATGCGTATAACCGCGTGCCGTCCTATGATGCAGGAAAGAAAAGTGATTAATAAATGCTTGGTATAATGCAATATTATCAAACGCCTGATGGCATCCAGGACCGTATAGACTTTATGCAAAACACCAAATTGCAGGCGACCTGATACCACCCTACATGTCACACAGCCAACAGTAATATTGAATTAAACACAACCCCCTGGTAAAAAACGGGCAAAAACGCTGCTTAATTGCACCCCACACTCACTACTACCAAACTCCCAGCAAAGGTGAAACCAGATCGGAATAGGAAATCACCCCACCTCTCGGGGGCCGGTATCGAACCAACGAGCTGGTCAATAACTTTTCTTTAGGTGAAGCGAGCCCTCTTCTCCTAGCAATTGTGCACTTCTGCCCCCAAGGTCTGCTCGTAATGCACCGCCGGAAACCCCCTCCTCCGCTGCAAACCTAGAAAGCAAGGCGCGCTCGCTAACCGGTAGGGGCTTACAATCTCCCGCACTCGGGCAGCCTCCGGGGGCCGACAATGACGACGAGATACACACGCGCCGACCCCGGAAGCCACACGCTACCCCACACCTTACCTCGCACAAGAGGAAAAAATACCGCCGAGAAGTTATTCCCGCCTGTGTCCCACGTGTCTGACGCAGCGTGTTCCTCGGCGAAATGGCGAACCACGGCCAAAGACTGCTTCGGGCGTCCCGCAATCCGCCTGTATCTTCCACACGTGTTCCTCGCCGAGCTGTACAAGCCGCCGCCCACTGGATCCCGTCGCTCTAGCCTCCACACCGCAACCGAAGGAACCCGTATAAACCGAACTCAGCAACGGAACCTGAAATAAAAAAGAAAAAGCAATTAAAGAGCCTCCCGAGGGAGGTAACGCACATGCGCCCGATGTGCTGCCGTGGGGAAAGAAAAGAGAACGATTCCAGAGCTCCCCCCGGCTTTAAAGACCCGAGGGTCGCCCACGCCCCCGGAAGTGATCGGATCACCTCCGGGGCGCGGGGGAGCCTCACGTGACCCGGAAGTGATTCAATCACTTCCGGGGCACGATCGCCAGCGAGTGACCAGGTCTGGGGGGGGGCACGGCCGACCACCATAATGGCGGCGGGGCCGATGCTGGCCCCGCCTTACTCTTTTGTGGCAAAAACTACAGCCAGGTACAGAGAATGCATCGCACAGTGCATAAAGGGATACTGATACAATTACTGTATTGCGCTGCTCTTATGGGACAGCGGAGTCCTTCAACAGATAGTGACATGTATGCTGCACAGAAAACAGCAGGACTGGGGGAGGAAAATATGTAGCATCAATGATACAAAACAGATTATAAACTGGGCCAAGGTTTTAAAAATGTACATGGTACAGTGCACGGATGCTTTAAAGTAAATGTATTATTACGTTTTGAGGACTTTTAGAGAAAAGAGAGTATAGTAGATTGGAAATGTATAACCTACATTAAGATTCAAACAGTGCCCTGTTAAAAATAGTCCATAACCCAGAATAAACATAAAAATGCCTGGAGCTGGGACGGATGTATGACGTTACAACGCATGCTTTTACACCGCATGCCGTTACAACGCATTTTTTACACCGCAAGATCTGTTACAACGCCAGCCTTTACAACGCATGCTTTTACAACGACGTACACTAGATGGAGTGCTGACATTAGAAATGTATAATTTACTATTCTAACTCCAGTCCACGTTGCAGTAGGGAAGGTGTTTGGATAGTAAAACTACACTATTTCTAATGTTAGCACGCCATCTAGTGCATTTCGTTGTAATGGCATGCGTTGTAATGGCATGCGTTGTAACAGATTTCGCGTTGTAATAGTTTCGTTGTAATGGTAGTGCGGTGTAAAAGTTGCGTTGTAAAGGTTGTTCACCGCTGGGACTAGTGGGAGCCTGTTTACACCAAGGAAAGATAATGATACTCCCAAATGTCATATCCTACAGTGCACACCACCAGGATAAAATAATTGTCAGTGCAATCTGCAGACAGATCTCTCAGATGAAACGAGGCGACGGTAGAGCTCCATACAAGACTGGTGTCAACAAAGGCTACATTTGAGAGAAAATTCGAGGTATTACAGCAGAACTGCCTGGCATACAAATAACTGCATAGGCTCAGTTTGGGTAAAGGCCCACCGAATGCTATAGCTGCAGCAAATATATGCTTGTCACATTTTGGAAACACTTGAACCACTGCACTTTGTAGTAGGAGAGCATTTCGTATTTAAAGCTGTACTGACAAGCAAGCATTTCTTGCGTTGTTAACAAGTCTTGTAGGACTGATACCGAGTAAGAGGAAAATGAAGTAGAGTGTTACGTTTATGGTTTTAGCCGTAATACTGTAAAAGAGGCCGATTGTAAACTATTTGGAAAGCTTTCTAGCCCACCATTCGCATATTGGTATGCAGACATAATCAAAAGACTATTTATTAGGTGAGGCTGCATTATTAAAATATATGGTTGACTCATGAAGACAGTCATCTATATTTGGGCGACTGTTGCGATATGATCGCGGAAAACATTGTGGACTGTGGAAAAAAGAAACGAGACGCGATGGTGGAGGGGGTGGGGGAGAGAAGCGGGAGTGTGAAATAGCAGCAGGGAAGGGGGCGGATAGGGGCTACGAGGGAGAGCGACGTTAAGCCATATGGCTGCTTTGCGCGCGTGCACGATAGCTATGGAAAAGTTATGAACTGGGCCAAAGAGGAGGTCCTGCAAATTATCAGCCTCTGTTCCTACCGAAAGAGGTGGGCAGCATACAGCAGCTATGTTTTCCAATCTATAGTAAATATTTACATTAGGATGTCAGCAGGAGTTCAGTATATAAAAATACCTTAAGAAAAAAAATACAGTAAGGTAACGGAACGGCTTTGCTGTTTCAGTGCTAAATTCTCTTGATCTTGTGCACATTGTAATGACTCTACTAGCTTGGCTAATGGTTTCTAGGATTAGTTTTATCGACTTCTAGCAGTGCTTTATATAGCGCAAACATGACCCGAAGGCAGTGGAGCATTTTATATGAGCACCAATTACATTACAGTTGGACACAATTTGTTTTTTAGGTAAGAGGAGATTAAGTGATTTGCCCAGAATCGCAGGATGTTAAGCCTACGTCAAGACTCAAACCTGGTTCCAAACTCAGGAGCTCTGGCCATAGCGCCACATCCTCTCCATTGCTCTGCTTCTGAGTTCACTGCTTACAGCGTGAAGGTACATGCATGGAGATGAACCAAATAGAAGTACTAAAGGGAGGTCCGTGGGGTTAGAAAAAGCTCTCATGTGTGCAAAAGAGTCACATTCATTGGTAGAGAATCCCGTAGTGATATGGGATCAAGCAACTAGTGCCAGTGCCGTGCTCGAGGGAGGTGCATGTGCAGCTGCTACACAGTTTGTCAGCTCGAGGCACAACGTCTACTGAGCACTGCAGACCGCTGGACACCAACGGGGATGTTGTCTATAACGCTTTGCACAACGTTCGTGCTTGAAGTTCCAATTAATGTGCAACTGCTGCTTATGTAAATACACCAATGACATGTAACTTCTGCAGCTCCAACAGCAGTGCTGAGTTATTAGAATACTCACTTCTCCAGCGCGAGACACGAAGGTGGGGGGGTGGGGGAGAGAAGAGCGAGTTCTGATAACTGGTGAACTGGTGTGAAATAGGAGCAGGGAAGGGGGCGGAGAGGGGCTACGAGGGAGAGCGACGTAAAGCCATATGGCTGCTTTGCGCGCGTGCACGCCTCGTGCACTGTAGCTCTATGCCAGGGGAAGCACTTTCAAAAACCCACATACATAACATTTGTGAACATTTTGGCCATCCAAACACAGTGGCAACCCCTCCTCACGGCTTGACTGCGAGTTTTTCTTTTTAACAGGACGTAAATATTGCATGATCGGGTGGTTTACGCCCGGGTAAACTGAACTATAATGAAAGAGCCATGAGTCTCTAGTTTTAGAACTCTCAAAGGGCAACTTGTAATACTTCTCATTCCAACAGCATTAATACTCCGATAAATCGAGTTGATGTAGTTTGATTCTTAGGCCTGCCCTGTGTGTGGCTTTAAATCTTAAGCGTTGTGGGGGAGGGAACGCATCTCGGTTTATTAGAGAGGGTTCAAATCGCAAATCGCATTTCAGCATCTGCTGTTTGTGGGAATAACATGCGTTAGATTTCATGTGATGTTACAATAACTTGTGCCAGAAGAACTGGGAAACACTGGGGTATGCAACGATGCGTCATCGGAAACCCCCTCCCCTACAGTAGTGCACATCACTCGTGGACATCCGGGTTCCATGTAGCGCCTTAAAACGATTCAGCGCTTGAGTTCTGAGCGGATTTCTGTGTGAATCAACAGAAACAACACCTGTTACCAACAGAGCTTCGAGCATAGAAAGACTGTATTGTGTTTTCTTGTTTTCACTGCGGTTATCATTTGTGTTCTTGTCGTTACTTCTGTTGTTATGATTACAGTGTAGTAAGTCTGGCACGTGACGCGCCGCACCCCAGGCCAGCAGAAGCAGGCACTGTTTTTGCAGTGACAACGGTAATTGCAGCTCGTTTGGAAATAAACATTTCACACCCTGTTATCGAAGTGCCCGTGTGCCCGGCTTCAGTCGGCTGGAGTGATTGGGTCTCCGCAGCTGTTCTGTCCTTGTTTTGTGCCATTTCAGTATTTGCCTGTTTGCTTAAAGTGCCGTCACTTCAGATAGCCGTGATTGAGCTGTGCTGACCACGACACACACGGCACCCAGCCCCGAGAGGGCTGATAACACACAAGACACGGCGCTGGAGTGGGCTGACAACAGCACACAAGACACACGGCCTGGAGAGGCCAAAGCCTGGAGGGAGGGGTGCACACAGGTACAGTGCACGCGATGGTCAAAGGACAATAATAGCATTACAGAGAGGTGGCGCGAGGACAGACTATGCACAAGTACAACGCCCCTGCTGTTAGATAAAAGGAGTAAACATGGATGCGTTTAACGAACGTGTATGAAACAAGGCGAGGTGTGGAGGTGATAAAAGAAGGAGCCGCGGCGCGGCTGAGTCATAAAGAGCACAATCGGGTATGAAACATAAGGCACTGGGCTCGTGGCGAAATGGAAGCAGACACGGCGCGACTTCACTCGTTCGACCGTTTTCAAAGCGTGTAATAATGCAAAACGACTTACAAGTTACAACACCAGGGCGAGTAGATAATCGTGGCATGAACCTTACGAAACGTTAAACCTGGATCCATTTAAAAAAAAACAAGGGGCGCGGCTCGGCACCAGCCAAGTTGGCCACATAACTGAAAAACTCTGTGCGATCCCAGCCCATCCGCCGAAAATCCAACATTAATCCGCCCGGAATAGAAAGTCACGACACTCCGGGATTACCCCTGTAACACGGTGACCCTGAAAACCTCACTGAGACTTGCAGAAAATTAACAGCGGCGCTGGGGACTGGGAACCAACGCTGCCGAAGGCCGGACGACTGTGGGCGGGCACAGTAGCTGAGAAACTAAACCAACTGCTAGGAGCCGAGAACAAAGCAGAGGCCCGACGCACACTGGACTGCACTACAGAAGGTCGCAGCCGGAGTACAGACCCAGTACGGAGTGAAGAGCGCACCGTGACCTCCACCCAACGTCCGGAGGGAGGCGCGAGCAGAGAAGCGGCCGGAAGAGGCAGAGAGAAAGGGCCGCTACTTCAGAATGGCGTGCGGCCCAGTACAAGCGGAGCAGTGGAGAAGACCCCACCCTGGTCCCAAAACTACCCGCCGAGGCGCGCACGTCACAGAGGTGAGCGATCGGCAAGTTGAGCGCGACAGGGAACTCCAGGGAGAGCCTAGAGGAAACAGAGGAGTGGGAGGAAACTGAAGGCAGCCAGATAGCAATCTACAGCCAACAGATAACAGGACCACAGGGGCTCGACCAGGAAAAGAAATTAGGCAAATTCAAGCTAGCCCAAACAGGTCAAAAAGTGGAAGGGCCCTTAAAAGATTGGGGGGCAGTCATTAAAAAGACAAGAACAACAAGCAGGAAGTGGGATAAGGGAGGGGGTAGGGGAGAGAGGCAATGCAGGCTGGCAAATGGTGAGCACTTTTCGCGGGCGGCCGTGCTGTCGCGTAAGTGAAAGAAAATGAGTGCTTTCAGGCTGCCAAATGGTGCGCGCGCCCGGAGCACATGCACTGTAGTTGGCGGCCTGAAATGCACTCGTTTCCACTTCCAAAAGTCGCTTACTATAAGTCTCGCCAGAGCAGCGCTAAAGCGCTGTCTCAGGCGAGACCTAAAAAACCAGCGATCTCGGAGGGATGTGCGCGTGCTATAAGGGTGAAACAAGCAAAAGAGCGTTGTGTGCAACCTGACACACGAGGAATGCAGCTGCCACCCTGCGTGCCGCTGCTCGCTCCCGCAAGCAAAGCTCTGTGTGAGTGAACATTTGCAATAGAGGTCGAACATGCACCTGCCTTTAGCCATTTGCAGGCTACAATAACAAAATGACACAGGCAACTGCCAACCCAATGCGTGGGGGGTGGGGAGGGGGGGGGGAATCAGACCCACCTAGAGAAGATTAGGATGCTTACAAGAAGCCTCGCAGAGCAGGGCATGTGCGCTGGCTCGGGCTCGATCTAATGAGGTTTAAATTCTGATAATAACCAACGGAGAATTAAACATTACTGAACCCTGTGAAAGAGAGAGCAGACTTGAGAGGCTCAATTATTCCCCTTCTCACCACTTTCTTCTGCCATCTCGCTCTCGGTCACCCCCCTTTTCTCCCCACATCTTTCAGAATTCCTCCATGTTAACATCTCACTTGTCATCACTTTTCCCTTCATCACTGTTTTCTCACCTATAAACACAACAATCAGTATTCCACAGCTGTGCACCCCTCCTTCAGATACTCATATTTCAGACTGGTAACTGTACCCGGTACACGTGTGATCTCCGCCCTCTGCAGAGGGTATGGACTGGGTACCATGTTCACTCAACACTAACAGGTGAGTTGGCGCAGCTAAGCACAGGCCCATTACTTACCCACTTTCGTTGGACAGGTAAGCAATGAAACTGAACTCCAATAGAAATAACACTATTCCCTGCATCACTCATACAATTTATAAACTTAGCTTCCAACCTTAAGACTCTCCCATATCCCAGAGTTCACCACATAAAATACCATGAATCATTCTTACTCCCTCTTCATCCGTGTATCCTCCCAGACCAATGTACTCACACTCCTAACCGCCAGCTGTTGGCCCCTGCACCTCTGACCCATTTCCTACACACCCACCCCGCTGGGCTGGCACGACCCACACCATGGCTACCATCCTGGGCCACTCAAGAAAGCCCAGTTAGGTGTTTTCCTGCCATACTAGAGAGAGAAGACACCATTATAGCTTTTCTCCTAAAGTGCCCCCTCACCATGTCCATCCGGTCAGACATTGTTTGTTACCTAAAAAGGACGATAGGACCCCGTCTGAGCGATATAGGGAAAGCTTCGCCTCAAAGTTGGTGTTTACCATCACCCGGAAACCTGCTTTCTACAAATCTCATCTATTTACTTTTCTCTAGCTCTGCCCATCACCACGTGTTTCAAAGTCTTTCCCCACACACTTCTTGGTACAATTATCAACCAGACTACACGGGTCAGCTCACGATTGATTCAAATGTAACAAGTTCACTGAATTATTTAAAGCAACACACACCTGACAGCTGCACTAGACCCTTCTCACCTAAAAGTAGAATTAAAACCTTGGAGCAACCACTTCCCACATAAAACTCTGCAAGGAACGGCAGTTATGGAGGATACCATGGCCAACAGCCTTATATTCCGCCCCACTCTGTCTTTAAAGGGGCCCAACCTATGTTGAGGTAGTGTTAGTTTCTTCTTTCAGCACATATACTACCTCAGAGTCTAAAAGTAACGCCCTATTGACCGTCCATTTAATACTCGCTTGCGTTTCTGGAAATCTTAACTTTAGAATGATGTCAGAATGGTCAGAGCTGTGAGCGGGGATGTGCCTCGTCTCAATCATTGCAGCAGCGACTTATCTATGAGAAAATAGTCTATTCTCGTGAAACTGCAATACTATTCACTGTAAAAGGTAGACAGTCTTGTAGAACCCATCCTTGCACACCACACATTACGCGGAGCAAAATCCTGTATTAAGGTCTTTATTGCTTTCTCAACTCTGCAAGGCCCCATTACCCACTTCTTTGAGGACCTAATTCACCATTCATAGTAGCATTAAAATTCCCCCAAACACTAGAGGAGCTGCAGAATCAAAAAGAATCCCACTCATGGTAGAGGGAGGAAATATCATCACAGTTTGGATCATAATACCTGGTGCATGTGATTGTGCTCTGCCTCAGCTTCAATTGGTTATCACCCATATGCCAGAGTGATCGGTTCTGAATTCATTTCTCTATTCCCAAGTCTTCTCTGATGATTAAAAAAACTCCCTTAGTAGCTAGTGATTGATCAGAGTGATTGATCAGAGGTCACGACCTTGTGCTCCCACACCTGACCACTAAAAAGTGCCTTACACTCTGATAATGTTAGGTGCGTTTCTTGCAAAATTATAATCTGGGAAAGGCTGATCTGCAGCTATCTACTGATCACCTGCTGCTACTTCTTCTAGGACGAAGCCCGTTAACATTCCAGGTCAAGATCCCCATTCCACTCACACATTTACCCATCCCAACCATCTTGCACCAGTTGACTTGCCTCTCGCCAAATTATCCTTCCCAAACTAACAGGCTCAGATATACTTGGTCGGAAGACACCCCTGGAATGCCTTACTACATTCTCTCTTATCCAGACAACAAATCAGACATTTTCTGTTTTTCCCCCTACTTTGCTCCCCACACAGAGCCAACCCCAGGTAACCCTGCTACTATTGAAGAAAAGTGGAGGCGGCACCAGGAATGAAGTCACATGTCCATAAAAGCCATCATATTTCAAAAAAATCCTTTATTCATCTTCCTATAACGATAGGCATACACAGGACAACAGCCGACGCGTTTCGTTCCAGTTAATGGAACTTCATCAGGGCTGAAAACAACACAGGACAACATGTAAAAATCAACACAAATATAACATAAAATTAACACATCATTTTATTCCTGTAAAACCAATAACCCTAAACACATAAATCACAATTCATAAATCACTTAGTAATTAAAAATACATACGATCAAAAAAAACATATCACAACACATAAGACTCTAGACAATATAAAATCCTATTAAAAATGACATGTCAATTTAAATAAATCAATATTATTAGTCGTGTTACTATTTGACTCGTCACTTTAGAAATCGTCCATATTATCTAATTATCATATATACAATTGGAAAAAGGAGAAAAGGGGGTGAAGGAGAGGAAGTTTTGTGAAAGGGAAAAAAGCCGCAATAGAAAAACCAACAGAGGAAAACACATCAATTGTCAATACACATAGGAAAACCTACGTGTTTAACCATAATATCATCCATTACCAAGGAAAGGGCTTACAAAAGTAATTAGGAGTCTCACCATAATGTTGTAAAGATTTCAACAGACTATCACTAATAATGTCCCAAAGTAGTAATCATCCAATATAGAGCACAAAGTATATGTGTAAAGGTTCAACAACGGTTACCTAAAAGTAGTAGGATGACACACATTACAATTTGACACAATGACATCATTTCCATAGTTATCATGACGATATCTATCTACCTCTTCCAACAAATTGCTTCTTAGTAGCCACATGCCACTAGCCAATAATTATCTAAAAAAACATTTTGAGAGAGAGTAGTAATGAGTTGTTCTTGTAATCACCATTTTGAATATAACAATGTAGTGTACTTCCGCCACATATATTCATAACAATAGAAACAAACAATTGAGTCACACAATAATCTCAATTTAGTGCATAAATATAAACACAATCGATGCCACATACCAACGTTGACATGACTTTTATTAAAACACATCTGCCTCTAAGTTTATACGAATATCATCTGTAAACGGCTATAAGTATTAGCCTATCAACATAGTAAGTTGGTAACCACTTGTCATGTGAAATTGCTCCTATGAGGAATTATACTAATAAATATGTAATATACTACATTTCGTTCCTTGAACGTAACCGCTCTACCCTATAATATCAGCTTAAATGGGTAATAGACAGTTGAAACATGGTGACAATACTATTTTGGCCCTACTTAGCTGCCCTTAATATAAAAACACATGCTCTCTCGCAGCATTACTTCAAAAAATTATGAAAATCACGTCTAGCTAAAGTGGGACAAAGCCATACTCTAGTATTACAGTAGAAAGTAATGTATTTAAATACGAGCAATAGTCCCAACAATTCATGAGAACGTTGTTGATAACTAAAGCTAATAACGATGCCATTTTAAAAAGGCTAATCTGAATTACGAGAGCATGTATTAAAACAGGGGCATAGTGATGGATATAAGCTAAGATTTTTTCTTTTTTCTTTTTTCATTGGTGTTTAATAATCCTTTGTCCCTTCTCTCTCTAGGGCACAGATAGTAGTAATACCACAGAATACATCCTATCATTATGACACACAACTTGGGGAAAAAAAGTCTAAAAAATCTAAGGCAGGGTCTACCAAGATTACCTCTATAGTCAAAACAAACATGTCAATATACAGTAGAAACTATATATGCCAGACATCAAACTTGGTGCAACCAGACACAAAACTACAAGAGTCATAGTGAGACATCCAGACACACATCTCACATTCCTGAACTGTTTACGGTAGTCACAATTGTGCAGAACTGTCTAAGAGGTCCCAACTTTATAGAAAGTAATGCATTTCGCTATCAGTATTGTGTCCGAACTGGATAGATTGCAAGCGACATATCCATTTTGCTTCTGCCCTTCTGAGAGTAAGCTCCCTATTACCACCCCTCCTATTGCTCTGGATATGCTCAACAGCATGAAACAGAACGTATCATCACCTGGGTGAATTAGATCATAGTGTTCCGTAATAGGGTATCTCGAGTTCCTGCCCCTAATGGCTCTCCGATGTTCCTGGATTCGGAGATTTAATGGGCGAACAGTACTCCCCACATAGATTAGTTCACATGGGCAGCCCAGAATGTAAACAGTATGTGTGGTATTGCAATTGCAGAAATGATTAACAAAATATCTATGATCAGTATTGTAAGAAAAACTCATGGTCTTATTCCTACCCATAGGACAGGTATTACACATTCCACATGTGAAAAAACCTTTAGGTTTGGGGGGTAACCATGTTCCACCACTAGATGCTGATGTTATATAACTGGGGCATAGATGATTACGTATTGACGTACACTTCCTATATGTAATAGAGGGTCGATTTCCTAAATGTTCCTTCAGTCCCGGAATGGCTGTAAGTAAGTGCCAATTTTTTCGAAAAACGTTGAAGATCTTATCACTATGCATGGTATATTGTGTGATAAACCTTACACCAGCAGTATTTTTACATCTGCTTGGCCTGCCACACAGTGTGGCATTTCTGTCAATCTGATTAATTCTAGCCTCTGCTTTATTAAGGTTTTTGATGTCATAACCTCGTTTGAGGAATCTATGTTTGGTCTCAGTAACATTTGCATGAAAAATCTCTGTATCACTGATTTAGATCTCTATCTAAATGAGAATATGTTCAACATTAAGCTTACTATGTCTTATCATAATGAAACCATTAATTTCTTAGATATAACTTTTTATATCCAAAATGGTACTATTCATAGTAAACTTTACCGTAAAACTACATCCTGCAATTCCCTGTTGCATGCATCAAGTGCACACGCGAGGTCAGTTATCAACAATATACCCTTTGGGGAATTGACTCACGTGAGAAGGAATTGCAGTGATACAGAGATTTTTCATGCAAATGTTACTGAGACCAAACATAGATTCCTCAAACGAGGTTATGACATCAAAAACCTTAATAAAGCAGAGGCTAGAATTAATCAGATTGACAGAAATGCCACACTGTGTGTCAGGCCAAGCAGATGTAAAAATACTGCTGGTTTAAGGTTTATCACACAATATACCATGCATAGTGATAAGATCTTCAACGTTTTTCGAAAAAATTGGCACTTACTTACAGCCATTCCGGGACTGAAGGAACATTTAGGAAATCGACCCTCTATTACATATAGGAAGGGTATGTCAATACGTAATCATCTCTGCCCCAGTTTTATAACATCAGCATCTAGTGGTGGAACATGGTTACCCCCCAAACCTAAAGGTTTTTTCACATGTGGAATGTGTAATATCTGTCCTATGGGTAGGAATAAGACCATGAGTTTTTCTTACAATACTGATCGTAGATATTTTGTTAATCATTTCTGCAATTGCAATACCACACATACTGTTTACATTCTGGGCTGCCCATGTGAACTAATCTATATGGGGGTACTGTTCGCCCATTAAATCTCCGAATCCAGGAACATCGGAGAGCCATTAGGGGCAGGGACTCGAGATACCCTATTACGGAACACTATGATCTAATTCACCCAGATGATGATACGTTCTGGTTTCATGCTGTTGAGCATATCCAGAGCAATAGGATGGGTGGTAATAGGGAGCTTACTCTCAGAAGGGCAGAAGCAAAATGGATATTTCGCTTGCAATCTATCCAGTTCGGACACAATACTGATAGCGAAATGCATTACTTTCTATAAAGTTAGGACCTCTTAGACAGTTATGCACAATTGTGACTACCGTAATCAGTTCGGGAATGTGAGATGTGTGTCTGGATGTCTCACTATGACTCTTGTAGTTTTGTGTCTGGTTGCACCAAGTTTGATGTCTGGCATATATAGTTTCTACTATATATTGAAACTTTGAGATACGTTTGTTTTGACTATAGAGGTAATCTTGGTAGACCCTTCTTTAGATTTTTTAGACTTTTTTCCCAAGTTGTGTGTCATAATGATAGGATGTACTCTGTGGTATTACTACTATCTGTGCCCTAGAGAGAGAAGGGACAAAGGATTATTAAACACCAATGAAAAAAGAAAAAAGAAAAAATCTTAGCTTATATCCATCACTATGCCCCTATTTTAATAAATGCTCTCGTAATTCAGATAAGCCTTTTTAAGATGGCATGGTTATTAGCTTTAGTTATCTACAACGTTCTCATGGTTTGTTGGGACCATTGCTCGTATTTAAATACATTATATTATCATATGCTTTTGCAACCTAATTCATATTATTCTTTACAAAATAGCAGCTCTACTAATTCTAGTCACTTACAATTTATTTGTGTCATGTCTTTGGCTTTAGGATTAAATATTTATCATTATTTTCGTTTGTACCTGCGATATATACACTCTTATAATGATTATCTAAATCATATATTAATATGCAATTTTGCGCCCTTATTGGATGGCGGTTCCTTTAGCTTTCTCTTAAAATGAGTGCCTATTGGTGATTTTCTACACTCCAAGATGGCGCTTATGTTTGTTGGGTCACGTCGAGGTTAACTCGTCAATCTTATGACGTCAGACGCCGACCCGTGTATTTCATTGCGATTTGCTTTATAAACTGCCGGAAACATGAAAGGCGGTTGCTTCCCTTTTGGATTGCGGGTATGGTTTACCACAACCGAAGCGTCAAGTGTAACGCTATTCCAAGTAAGTAAACGCCATGCGAATATAGCCTCTGTATTAGATTTAACGGGCATGACTGTTTAATATTGGAGACGCATACATCGCGTCTCATTACGACTCGTGTTGTATTTTCGCTGGGAGATAGTGTCATTGTATTTTACTTTCTACTGTAATACTAGAGTATGGCTTTGTCCCACTTTAGCTAGACGTGATTTTTATAATTTTTTTAAGTAATGCTGCGAGAGAGCATGTTTTTTATATTAAGGGCAGCTAAACAGGGCCAAAATAGTATTGTCAACTTGTTTCAACTGTCTAATACCCATTTAGGTTGATATTATAGGGTAGAGCGGTTACGCTCAAAGAACGAAATTTAGTATATTACATATTTATTAGTATAATTCCTCATAGGAGCAATTTCACATGACAAGTGGTTACCAACTTACTATGTTGATAGGCTAATACTTATAGCCGTTTACAGATGATATTCGTATAAACTTAGAGGCAGATTTGTTTTAATAAAAGTCATGTCAACGTTGGGATGTGGCATCGATTGTGTTTATATTTATGCACTAAATTGAGATTATTGTGTGACTCAATTGTTTGTTTCTATTGTTATGAACATATGTGGCGGAAGTACACTACATTGTTATATTCAAAATGGTGATTACAAGAACAACTCATTACTACTCTCTCTCAAAATATTTTTTAGATAATTATTGGCTAGTGGCATGTGCCTACTAAGAAGCAATTTTTTAGAAGAGGTAGATAGATATCGTCATGATAACTATGGAAATTATGTTATTGTGTCAAATTGTAATGTGTGTCATCCTATTACTTTTAGGTAACCGTTGTTGAACCTTTACACATATACTTTGTGCTCTATATTGGATGATTACTACTTTGGGACATTATTAGTGATAGTCTGTTGAAATCTTTACAACATTATGGTGAGACTCTTAATTACTTTTGTAAGCCCTTTCCTTGGTAATGGATGATATTATGGTTAAACACGTAGGCTTTCCTATGTGTATTGACAATTGATGTGTTTTCCTCTGTTGGTTTTTCTATTGCGGCTTTTTTCCCTTTCACAAAACTTCCTCTCCTTCACCCCCATTTCTCCTTTTTCCAATTGTATATATGATAATTAGATAATATGGTCAATTTCTAAAGTGACGAGTCAAATGGTAACACGACTAATGATATTGATTTATTTAAATTGATATATCATTTTAATAGGATTTTATATTGTCTAGAGTCTTATGTGTTGTGATATGTTATTTTTATCGTATGTATTTTTAATTACTAAGTGATTTATGAATTGTGATTTATGTGTTTAGGGTTATTGGTTTTACAGGAGTAAAATGTCTAGATGTGTTAATTTTATGTTATATTTGTGTTGATTTTGCCGGACCCTCTCGTGGCCCTCCTGGGCTTTGTGCTGAACGTGCCTAGTGCCTCGCGCAAGTTAGTTGCCCTTCTCCTATTGCTTGCTAAGCGCCAAATAGCGTTACACTGGAAGAAAAAGGCTCCGCCAAGGGTTTCGGGATGGGTGGCGTCAGCAACTTACTGCAAGGAGCAATTGACCGCCTACTGGGATCAGATGCCGCTGCGGTCAAGACCCGCTGACATTTGGCAGCCGCTGGTGGACTGGCTGGCTGCGGCTGAGGTGGCTGACGATGACTGAGAGTGACTGCTGGATGGGTGGCATTGTTGCAGGTATGGCGTGTAACTGCGAAGTGGAGTCGTGTGTGCAGGGTCTCACGTAGCGACGCATGAGTATAGCCGCATGGTCGCTGGGTGTTCACTACAAGCAAACTTTGTGCAGGTGCTAGAGGACTCTCCTCCGTTTTCAGATTGCAGCCGCTGTTGTAGTTTGTACAGTTCATATTTTTATATAGTAAAATGTGGAAAGCCGAGACACCAATGCTGTTGGAATTTTGCTCAAGTGTATGACTTTGATCCGAGCTCGCGGCGCGATGCCGCAATCACAAGCTGTCGGCCTCCGGGTTGTTGGCTGAATAGCAGTGTACACTTTAAATGGTTCAATAAAGGTTTTTCAAAAAAAAAAAAAAAAAAATATTTGTGTTGATTTTTACATGTTGTCCTGTGTTGTTTTCAGCCCTGATGAAGTTCCATTAACTGGAACGAAACTCGTCGGCTTTTGTCCTGTGTGTGCTTATCGTTATAGGATGATGAATAAAGGATTTTTTTGAAATATGATGGCTTTCACGGACATGTGACTTAATTCCTGGTGCCGCCTCCACTTTTCATCAAAAGTTTCTTCTCGGGCTTCCCAGTAGGACCTATCTGCAGCGGGTCTTGGAGACGCTTGGCACAGGACTTCTTGATTCATGGGAGTTTTGTATTGATGTGCTCAACATTAGTTGGCTGTGGGAACTCTTTTGTGTCAAAACCCTGCTACTATTGTTGATGTCATTTCCATATATGCCAATTCAGGTTCCCACCATAGGAAAAGAAGCAATAATCTACATACTACCTCTTCTGCTTCTACCCCCCATAAATAGTAAAAAAGAAAAAAGAGAGAAAGAGCCACCAATTCCGTGCTACCCTCCTTACATGTAAGAGAGAAAAGGAGAGGAGGGGGCCCTGGAACAAACACCCCTGTTGAAACTCCAGCTTGCCTACACCTCACTGCCATGTCACTTAACAACCCCCCCACTGTATACTGGTGGGAGGGAATATGTAGTAATCACACTTAAATGGATTATTCCATAAATGCTTGATTGAAGTAAAGAAGCAATAAGTGCATGCAGCTCAGCTGAGAGTCAGCTTCATAAAGACTCTTAACATTCTGGTACCAGCTATTGCATACAGACATTCTTATTACATGTCATACTTCTAAATTCCAAACTACTTTAAGGGACATACAAGTTACTACACACCTCCCTTCTTATCGAAACAAGAAAAAAAAAATAATAATAACAAAAAAAAGAAATTTAAAAACGAACAAACTCCTGAAACTTCTTAGGAGTTACTATACGTCTCCCACACTTGCTGGATTTATTCTTCACATTGTCCTCTTCAACCAAAGCTCCCTCTTCAACCAAAGTTCCCTTATGCAAACCAGATTCTCCTACCTTCACCTGATCATCAGATTCAAACCTTTCGGAATCAATCCCCAACTCACCACTACTACACTTCTCCTGGGGAACTTCAATAATCACTCCATTCTCTAGCCTAGATGTACTACACCTGTCCTGTGGCCCAAAATCCAACAACTGAGACGTAGCATCCTGAATTCCAGAAAAGGAACCAGGATCCGTAAAATTAGAATCCTTAGTCACATCATTCCCCCTTTCAACAGAAGGTAAAACATCCAACCACCAATAATCTTTCCTCCTTTCCGTCGTACAAGTCTTATTTCTAACACTAGAACCATCTGACATGGAAATGCGACTCATATGATGGATACTACCATCATCCTGCTTAACTGTGTTTCACATGACTTTAGTCACAATCCTAAAATCAGAAAACTTAGGCTGTAACTTGCCAACCTTTTTTCTACACTTAACTCTAACACATTGTCCCACCTTTATGCAAACTTCCTTAGTTCCATGTTTGGCATCAAAATAGAGTTTATTTTTACATTGCGAGTTGATGATGGATTTCTTCACCTGTTCACAATCCCAGTCATACTTTTTGCTTCTACCCATCCATGCGGGATTAATTCTACAAAAAGGAAACCTTCCACGCATTAATCCAAAAGGGCTCTCCCCAACTGTATCGTGGACAGTTACTCTGTATGACCATATCAACTTATTGAGTTCATCATCCCAATTCTTGTAACCTTTTTTTGCCAACTGCAAAACACCTTTCAATACTCTATTAACTCTCTCAACAACAGAATTACCCCTGGGATGATACAAGGCAGTAAATTTCTGTTCAATTCCAGTATTATCCATGAATTTTTTCATCAAATCTGATTTGAATTGAACTCCATTGTCGGTTAATATGGACGCCTGAAAACCCTCTCTTAAAAAACATTTCTCCAAGAAAGCAATAACACTCTCAGTGTCTACCTTCATGACGACATCAACCTCAAGCCACCTTGAAAAAAGGTCAACCAATACTAAAATATACTTGGTAACTCCATCTTGCCAAACCATGGGTCCCATGATATCTAAGGCAACATTTTCCCATGGTAAATTGAGACAAGCAAGTGACGACATAGGAGGGTTGAGAGCCTTTTGTGCTTTGTCTGAACCTTCACAACTTACACAAGCACGTACAAATCTTTCGATGTCTAAATCAATTCTTGGCCACCAATACAATGCCTTAATGTTTCTCTTAGTACGAGATACACCTGGATGTCCCTCATGACCGATCGAAACAATCCTTGCCCACATACCTTTAGGCGGTACAATTTTTTCTCCTCTACAAATAAATTCACCTTCTATACCCAATTCGTCACGTACCTCCCAGAATGCTCTTAACTCCAAATTGAGTTTGCACTCGTTAGACCACCCGTTCGTGATCCTGTTTTTGACATCAAACAAAATATCATCCTTCTTATATTCTTCTTCCCAATCACTCTTACTTAACCCAGTAGTGTCGGTAAACACTCCAGCAACACAAAAATCACACCAGGGATCGGGTCAATGTCCTTCATCGGTAAAGACAGTCTACTGAGAAAATCGGCAATAACATTTTTTTCTCCAGGGACATATTGCACTTCGTACACAAAATCTTAAAGTCTCATTGACATTTTGGCAATTCTTGTCGAGGCTCTTGAAAGACCCTCAGTAGTGAGCAGTTTAGTCAATGGTTTATGATCCGAGCGTAAAATAAACTTCTTCCCCCATATACATTTTCTAAAATGCTCCATGGCCCACACGCAAGCCAACGTTTCTCGTTCTATCACTGAATATTTCTCTTCAGTGGGAGAAAGAGAACGTGACATAAAGGCTATGACAACCTCTCTGCCCTGCTCAGATATTTGGGACAGAATACCCCCCAAACCAGTGCCACTTGCGTCAGTAGTGACAAATGTGTTTGCGAGAGGATCAAATCCTTGTAATGTAGGAGCACCAACAATAGCTTCCTTGATACTATCAAATGACCTTTGGCAAGCGTCACTCCATACAAAGGTAGCTTTGTTCTTCATTAGTAACCGCATATCATAAGTTTTCTATGAGAAGTTGTTAACAAACTTCGAATAAAATTCTGCTAAACCAAGGAAAGATCTAAGTTCGTCCTTTGATTTGGGTGAAGGGGCACTGACGATGGCTTCCACCAAATTGCTTTTAGGTTTAATTCCTGTTCCACCAATTTCATGACCCAAGTATGTAACAGATTTTTCAGTAAATTTGCATTTGCTACCTTCAGCACTCAACCCATTGTCTTTAAGTATGGTTAAAACCTCTCTAAGGATGGCATCATGCTGTAATCTGTCCTTTCCCATTAGCAGAATGTTATTGTTGAAAGAAGGACAGCACGCCAGATAGGTAAGACCTCTTTATTCCACCTCCACAGCGTTCTCAGTTCGTCTCTAGTGTACTCCACTAGGAACGTTGCCAACATTCTAAAGCAGCCTCTCGGCCAACAGAAGGAAAGTACCAACGGAGGACAGGGAGCAGGGGGGAAGAAGAGGAGGAAGATTCCAAAGGAGGAGAGAGAGAATGAGGAAAGGAACAGTGTAGGAAAAGGGGCATAATTACAACACATCTTTCCCCTTAAAGAAGAGGAACTGGAACATCACCTTAGGCTTGTAAACATAAGCAAGGTAAAGGCGGTTAAATACAATATCATTAATATGAAAAAGAACACAGGCTAATGAAAGGTAAAGAAACATATGGTTTTACAAGATAGGAACAGAAGAGCTGGATAGTCTGTCCATACTCCAGCATTGGCCATTTTCAAGGATGACTATATTCTGCCTAACTTCTACAATCTTCATAGGTTCAGAAAATTTCGATTCACTCTCCCCACTGCGAGTGGGTCTTTTAACAACCACCCAGTCACCAATATCCCACTTCTGTTCCTTAGTACCCTTCTTGGTATCATAGTACTGTTTGTATTTGGTCTGGTTGGAAACAACTTTCCTACTTCTCTCTTCCTCATCATATTCAACAGATTCTCCCCCACCAATCCAATTAGGAAAGAATTTGGTTCCAGGTTTCCTCCCTCTAAGAGAAGAGAATGGGGATATGCCTGTAACTTGATTGGGAGTGGTATGGTATGCCCATAACATTTCTTGCAACACCAATTCCACTGACAATTGATTATGACAAGCAAGTTGAATATGCTCCTTGACCATTCTGTTAACTCTTTCAACCATGCCGTTCGCCCTGGGACAATAAAGTGCTGTCTTATGCTGTGTGATCCCAACTTAGACAGGAAGGACGACATAGCTGTAGAAGTGAATTGCACTCCATTGTCAGTTACAATGGTTGATGGGATTCCTTCAGATGCAAAAGTATCCCTCAAGAAATTTATGAGTGTTTCAGTATTAGTTTGATTAACCATCTTAATAACCACCCAATGGGAGTGATAATCAGTTAACACAAATGCAAATCTTTTGCTCACACCTTTCCTGTTGATGGGACCTATCATATCTAGGGCTAGCTTGTCCCATGGTTTGCAAGGTATAGATACCGGGGATAACGGTGCTTTGGAAGTAGCCTTGGACTTGTCACTGTTAGCACACACACAGCAATTTTTTACTTTGTTTTCGATCAATGAATCCATACCTGGGAACCAATAACGTTCCCTAAGTCTAGACTTAGTCAAACTACGTCCTAGATGTCCTTCATGGACGAGATCAATGATTTTCTCTCTCATCCCTGATGGTGGTATAATTTTGTCATTTCTCCACACTCGGTCTTGGTGTAGATTAATTTCGTATCTCACCTCCCAATATTTTTTTATTTCTTGGTTGAGTTGATCACATGTGTCAGGCCACCCCTGTAATGCGTAATTCTTTAACTGTGTAAGGATCATGTCTTGTTCCTGCAAGGTACACCACCCTTCAGAGTTTATAGTGGATGAGTGTATTTCCAGGATGGGGTATTCCGTGATCCCAAATTGTTCTTCCACATTTAAAGGTGCTCTTGAAAGGAAGTCAGCAACCAAATTGTGTTCTCCTGCAACATATTCTACCTTGAAACAGAAGCCCTCTAACCCTAACACCCACCTTGCCACTCTTGGGGTGCTGTTGTGAGTTCCTTTCGGGTTGAACATGAAAATAAGAGGTTTGTGGTCAGTGCGCACAGTAAATTTTATACCCCATAAATAGAATTTAAAGTGTTTAATGGCCCAGAAGCATGATAGGGCCTCCTTTTCTATTACGGAGTAGTTTTTTTCCGGTTTGGTAAGCACGCGTGAAGCAAACGCAACTATGCGTTCCTTACCGTCAATTACTTGTGATAGGGTAGCACCAAGACCTTTGTTACTAGCATCTGTAGTGATTATAGTCCTCCTATTGGGATCAAAGTTGCACAGGTATGGAGTGGAGAGAATAGCTGCCTTCAATTTCTCAAAAGCATTCTGGTGTTCTTCCTGCCACTTAAATTGTGTGTTACTCTTAGTTAGATCTCTGATATTGCTAGTGAGATCTGCAACATTTTTCACATATTTCGCCATATACTCTGCTAATCCTAAGAAAGACAGTAGTTCTTGTTTGTTAGTAGGGGCAGGGGCATTCTTCACTGCTTCCACTAAGCACATTTTTGGTTTAAAACCCTCTTTAGTGATAGTATGTCCCAGGTAGTCAACTGTGCTCACCCCTATTTTACATTTTTCTTCCTTGAGTGTTAGACCAGCCTCCTTAAATTTTGTGAGTACTTGAAGTAAGTTTTTATCATGCTCTTCTGTGATAGCACCATAAATTAGGACATCGTCCTGAAAGCATAATATCTTGGGTATACCTTCCAATGCGTGCTGCATGATTTTCTGAAATACTGCAGCCGCAGACGCTAACCCAAAGGGCATTCTGCAAAACATGAATGTACCCAAAGGGGTGGTGAATGCCGTAAGTTCTCTCGAATCCGGGTGTAGCTCTACCTGGTGGTATGCCATTGATAGATCTAGAACACTAAAGCAAGTTGCTCTGCCCATCGTACTGAGTATTTCGTGTATACGTGGCAATGGGTGTCTCTCAACTATTATGCTGTCATTGAGATCTCTAAGATCAATGCATAATCTGATGTCCTCTCCATGGGCCTTACGGGCAATCACAATGGGGGCAACCCATTCAGAGCAATCTATCGGAGATATTATCCCTAAGTTCTGTAATTTAGTTAACTCTTTTTTTAATGGTTCCCACATAAGGTGTGGTATCGGTCTAGTTTTATGTACCTTGGGCTTAGCGTTATGTTTGAGTTTAATGCGGTGCTGATAATTTCTGAGAAGCCCTAACTCTTCAGTAAATACTTCAGGGAATTTTTTACAAATTTCTCTACTTGACACATCCTGGTCTACGACCAGCACCTGCTCAGGATTGTTAGGGTCTAATCTTATTCCTAATTCTTTTTGATGCTGCCAACCCAGCAGATTGGACCCTTCTTCCACAACGTAAATTTTCCCTGTGGTGGAACAGTCCTTAAAAGAAATTAGGGTTTTCATCATCCCTTTTATAGGAATAGAGTCTTTAGTGTAACTGCTAGGTGAAATATCAGCAACCTGTAATTCTTCCTCTTGACCAATATTCATTTCATTGAAATCAGATACATTAAGTAGAGTAAACGGTGAACACGAATCTGTGTACATCTTAATCACTTTACCATTCAATTTTACATCACATTGAGAATACTTGATCTGATTGATCTCACTACCATCATGAATCTGAAATACAATTTTCTTCACACTCTCTTGCTTACTGTCACTTGTGTCATTGCCAACGAAAGGTTTCTTTTGATTACTGTGGCATAATCTAGCCAGGTGACCATTTTTATTACACTTTCTACAGATATAAGATCTTGCTTGGCAATTAGGACTATTGGCTAAGTGATTGCTGCTGCCACAGCGATAACATTTTAATTTAGTATTATCATCGCTACGTGAGTTTTCATTACTCTTCTCTTTCACCTTGCATACCGTATCCTCAAGGGTCAACTTAGCAACTTCTGACACCTGTTCACTAATAGTAGGTGTTTTCATCTCTTTGATGCATAGCGCTGTGTGCTCTATAGACTTCGCTATTTCTACAGCGTTTTTAAGATCAGGTTGCTTCTGTAATAGCTTTTCTTGAATTCTAGGATTGTTAGTACATCTAACTACTTGATCTCTAATTAGAGAATCTTTAAGATCTCCGAATTCACACAATTCACTCAAACCCCTAAGTATAGCCACATAACTAGAGACACTCTCCTGCTTTCCCTGAACCCTGCTAAAAAATTTGTGTCCTTCAAGAACAATATTCACTTTATCACCAAAGTGTAACCTCAATTTTAACAACGCCATGTGGTAAACATCCAACTGATCATCTGCTAAGTTTGAGTCTTGCGGAATATCAGGAAGCGTATCAAAAACTTTTCTGCCATGGGAACCAAGATTATGCAACAATATGTGTTGTTTTCTTATCGGACCAAATCTTTCTCCCCCAATGGCTATTAAATATGATTCAAACACTTTTTCCCATTCATTCCAAGGACAATTAGGTTCTGAAAATTCATTTAAATATGGAGGAGGTTGTGACATATTTGCCGCCATTTTAACAAGGTTATAGAACTAAAATTCAAACAGAAGAATTACAAAGGAAATTTCACACCACAATTCCGAAGTCTGAATAGTGTCTGTCCTGAACAACAGGCTGAAATGAGAAAATACTACGAAGATTCAGGTTGAGAATATAACTCCGTCACTGCCGAAATTACCACAGAATGCTTCAGAAAAGATGACATCCGCTAGATGACAGGCTAATAAGGGTTGGAGGTGTGCCTGTCACCGTTACGAGAAACTAGCAAAACTTCCTCAGAATGCTTCAGAATGGATGGGAAACGCTGTTGAAATAGAGATGACAGGCAAAGAGGACTGGAGGTGTGCCTGTCACCGTTGACGAGTAAATACCACAGATAAGGCACGGCAAAGAAGGCTTTGCGAATTATCACACAGAGACCAGCTGGAAATGTGAACCCTTGAAAGTTAGGCTGTTGAAATAGAGATGACAGGCTAATGAGGACTGGAGGTGTGCCTGTCACCGTTGACAATTAAATACCACAGATAAGGCAAGGCACTGTAAACTTTGCGAAATATAACACAGAGACCAGCTGAAAATGTAAACCCTGGGATGTTAGGGGTTAACCGTTCGTGAGAAATAAGCTCTGCCTCTGTATGGCCCTCCGCTCTATGGAAGTAGGCGTGTAAGCTGAGGGCGGCTGCGCTGGTGCCGTCGAACACGGAACAAGGAAGCTGCCCCCGAAGGTTCCTGAGGGAAAAAGGTGAATACTCCGCTTCGTAACCCTCAAAACATCAGCTGTTTTCCACTTGAAAGCTTGGTTCCGGACCCACAAGTACACCAGAAGCCTGAGTATGACGGAAATGCCAAAGACCAGGGTGCGCCCGTGAAAATAGCTTCAAGGAAAAGGCAAGCGCCCAAAGCACATAGAAACCTGAGGGTGACGCGCCCCCAAGGATCAAGCTGGAACGTGTCCCTCAGCGAAAAATCGCTCTGAAACCAAAACGGGAATCAGAGTACGTCGTAAACGCTGAGAAACAGCTGGGCAGAGCTATGAGTTTCCCCGCAGTGTCGTCAATACATAGCTCAGGGCTAAGCTCAATTACACCACCGCTCCGCTGGAAAGGCACCAACCTTATCTTGACTTTATAAAATGTACCTGACCTCGTGGGCCACAAGGTGTATGAACGACACTCCGAACACGAATACACCAAAGGGATGGAGGTGGACACTGCTCCCTCACGCAGTCTTCTCGTCGCCAGTGTTGAAAGAAGGACAGCACGCCAGATAGGTAAGACCTCTTTATTCCACCTCCACAGCGTTCTCAGTTCGTCTCTAGTGTACTCCACTAGGAACGTTGCCAACATTCTAAAGCAGCCTCTCGGCCAACAGAAGGAAAGTACCAACGGAGGACAGGGAGCAGGGGGGAAGAAGAGGAGGAAGATTCCAAAGGAGGAGAGAGAGAATGAGGAAAGGAACAGTGTAGGAAAAGGGGCATAATTACAACAGTTATCCTGAAAAAATACGACCTCACGAATGTGGCCGAATAAGTTCGACATCAGCCTCTGAAATTCAGCAGCGGCTGATGCCAACCCAAAAGGCATTCGTTTAAATCTGTAACAACCAAATGGTGTACAAAACGTGGTAAACTGTCTGCTCCCTTTGTCTAACACAATTTGGTGATATGCGGCAGAAAAGTCCAACGTGGAAAACCATTTAGCATTTCGTGTCAAGGATAACATTTCGTCAATTTTGGGAAGGGGAAACTGGTCAATCAAAATATTTTTATTCAGATATCTTAAGTCCACACATAAACGGACCTTTCCATTGGATTTTCGGGCAACAACCAATGGAGAAACCCATTTGGCAGCTTCCACAGGTTCAATGACGTTATTACTCAACATTTTTTCCAATTCCCCTTTAGCTTCCTCCCTAACTATAAAGGGAATATTTCTTGCTTTATGTATTTTCGGAACAGACCCTTCTTTCAGACGAATCTGATGAGTGAAACCCTTGAGTTTTCCCATACTGCTAGCAAAAACTTCTGGAAACTCTTGTAGCTCCCACTTTCTGGTATCTTCGCTGTCACACGACACCAAAACTTGCTCCTTACTGTTCGAATCAAGGATGATGTTTAACAACTTCTCGTCTTTCCACCACAGAACAGATGGGCCATCTTTGGCTATATAGAGTTTCCCCACTGACTGTCTCTCCTTGAAACAAAATATTAAGGTTCTAAGACCCAACATGTCAATTTTTTCCCCTGTGAAACTCTCAGCAGAAATGTCATTTGGTTCTAACCACACACCAATACTGTTGATGAATTGACTTTTCCATACATCTTGTGAAACAATAGTAAAGCGGGTTCCTGAGTCTGCAGCTAATTGGACTGTAATGCCTCCAAGAGAGACCACACACAAGGGTTTTGACGAAGAACAACTAGTGATATTTAGTACCACCTTCTTCTTCTGGACACAGTTCACCTGCACATTATCATTACTAGAGCTTGAGCGACTATCATCATCCCCATCTTGTACACAGGCTTTTTTTTAGGTTTACGTCTGCAAACCCTAGAGAAATGCCCAATCAAACCACATTCCATACATTTTGCAGATTTAGCCGGGCACTTCTCGTATGCTGCTGAGAGCGAGTAGCTACCACATCTATAACAGATTAAATTACTATATTTCTTTTGCTCAGAATTATCGCCTTTTCTCCTTTCCATATTTGTACCTCTATAACTTTTATATGAAGATTTCTTTTCTACGACCTTCCCCACAACTCCTTCAGAATCTTTTTTATCTTGAGAAAGTGTAGCTTTTGCACAACGTTCCGAGAGTTCAGCTTTTTTTACCAAAGCAATAATATCCTTCAAACAACCTTCGCCTTCTATCCAAAGCTTATCCTGTAAGATTTTATTCTTGGTATAAATGACCACTTGGTCACAATGAACTCGTCGTGTAGTTGTGCAAATCTACACTTACTTGCTAGTTTTTTTAATGCAGAAACATATTCTTCAATTGTTTCATGTTTCTCCTGCTTCCTGTGAAAGAAAGTGTGTCTTGTGACTGCAATACATACTGAAGGGGAAAAGTGGTCATCTAAATCTAAAATAGCCCTTTTAAACACATCCATATCACCCTCACTTCTCTCATGCTAATGCAACTCGTTAAAAACGCGTAACCCTTCAGGACCTAAAGAATATCACAACATTCTTTTTTTCCTCTCCGGTGAGAAAAGTCCGCTTACATCCTCTAAGTTCACAATGTAATTGAGAAAATATTCTTTCCCGTCTAACCACGCTACAACAGGTTCTCCGGGTGTTGGTAAAAATTCTTTAGGCGAATTGATGTGCATATTTGACAGCGTGGTATCCCCTGCAGCGTTTGTTCTTGAAGATGTCGCATCAGTACCTTTATTAGACATGACTGATGTGGAAAGAAAAAGTTATGACGGTTGAAAGCAAAAGTGTCAAGAGTATTCGTAGAAAAAAATAATAATAAGTCTTCCCAAAAGTGTAGACAATAGCAAAAAGAACAGTAGCACAATGGTTTAAAAAAAATTACAGTACTTAATGGATCCAACGAAGACTGAAGTGGAAAGTCTCTGTCCTATTTAACCTCAAGCAAAATCTTATTATAACGCTGCATGCACTTGAAAAAAAAATAGGATAGAAACAGTAAATATCGTAACGCGAGGCTTCCAACACAATGAACTTCCTTATTGACGATAGTTTTATCGAGTTTAGGCTAGTCCAAGGTGTCCGGTTTGTCCTCCTTCACGGAGCGTTTCTTTTCAATCAGGAGTGATAACAAAAAAAAATGGCCTTCGTGCGTGTGAATTTGCGTGACTGCATAGGAGCGTACAGTCCTAGGAGTTCACAGTCCTTCTTTGTTGATGTAAGCTCCCTCGCATTGTGACGAGTCGTCGGGGGAATGCGCAGACAATTCTGGGATCTCAGACGTCTCGGGTCAACAGCGTAGCATTTGAAAAATATTAACCGCCGTTAATATGGCTCCAACAGACGGCGGGCTTTCGGAGAAGTTTCCCATTCGGAGGGGCACTCGTCAGGGCTGTCCGCTCTCACCGCTTTTATTTGCATTAGCAATGGAGCCTCTGGCCTCCCTTGTCCGTCAGGATCCCCTCATACAAGGCTGGGCTTGGGACCAATATCAGATCGATAAGATCGCCTTGTATGCCAACGATGTCCTCCTCTTCCTGGCGGACCCAGAGAGCTCAGGTCCGAGGTGCTTGGACGCCCTCCTGGCCTTCGAGCGGGTCTCTGGTCTCCGGCTCAACCCGGCTAAGTCTACATTGGTTCCTTTGCATCAATCTCGGGCGTGCTTCAACTGGCAGACGAGCATCCCCCTGCGCAGGCAATCGTTTAAGTACTTGGAGGTGTGGGTCGCCCTTTTCCAGACCTAGAATGGGCCCCTGGTCACTAAGGCCAAGGCGGATCTCAAGAAATGGCAATCCATCCCCCTCAATCCCCTCGGCAGGAGCGCTCTTTTTAAAATGATGGTCCTCCCCCGTTTTTTTATATATTTTACAAAATATCACCATTCATCTCCTTGGGGGTTGGTTCCGAGAGGTAGACAGAGCCCTTACTCGGTTCCTGTGGGGTGGCGGGAGGTCAAGATTGTCTTTGGCGCATTGCCGCATAACGCCCTACGATGGGGGCATGGGGGTAACCAGTCTCCACCTATACTACCTGGCCACAAAACTCATTGTGATCCACGACTGGTTCGTGGGCGGCTGGTCCGACCCCGCGTACCAGGTGGAACTCTGGTCAATAGATTTCACACAGCTCTACGTCTTCCTTTATGGGACCCCCGTGTCACAGGCCCTCCCCTCCATCACTCGAACGGTACTTATGGCCTGGCGTTCTGCTTTGCATCACACGAACTGGGATCGGAAACTCACCAGACAGACGCCGCTATGGAGTGGTGTTTGGCTGAAGGAGGTCTCGTCACTTGAAAATTTCCGCCGATGGGACCGCATCGGGATTTCGTTGTTGGGGGACGTATGGGTAGGGGACCACATTCGATCCTTTGCAGACTTACAGCAGCGTCACTCCCTCCACTCCTCCCAATTTTACAAGTACTTATAACTACGGCATGCCCTCCGAACACATATTCCATCTCCCACATCCCTCCCCGAATTCATCCCTATGGGAGCCCAAGTGATGATGGGGAACTTGGGCAGAGGGGGGGTGTCGTGCATTTACCACTCCCTGGTGAACAATGGCCCCGCGTCCCTGGCCCTGCTGCGAGCCCACTGGGAGGGGTGGCTAGGTCCCCTGGAGGAAGTGGATTGGAGGGATGCCCTGTACTGGGGTGACTGTATGACATTATTCTGCATTCTGTCCATAAATTGTTCTTTTTGCATTTGTCACCCCGAGTGAGACAGGTATGCCCAGACATGGGTCTCATGCAAAGATATCCTGGCTGATGAGGTGGTGAAGCCCCGAAACCAGTCCTAGGATGCTTGTTTCCAGTCCAGGGAGGACCTGGCCTGGCAGTTTGGGCTGGACTGCTCCCATTGGACGCAGGGTCAAGACTGATATGCACATGGCTGGGTTCGAACTGGAATGGCAAGGGGAGCAAAAAAAAACGATGGATTTAGGCCTAGATCTCTGTGCTGGGGTGAATGTAGAACTCCAACAAATGATGGACGGAATGCTGAATGATTCAGACATTCTACCCCAGTCAAGAGATCTGGGTTAAATCCGTTGTTCTTTTGCCCACTACGCCACCCCAGTTTGGACCCAGCCATATGCAAACCAGTCTTTACCCTGTGCCTCACGGGAACAGTCCAGACCAAACTGCCAACTGGGGTGAATGTATGACATTGTTCTGCATTCTGTCCATCAATCAATTGTTCTTTTTGCATCTCTCTATGCAGCATCTTTTACACATCCACAAATTCCCCTCTCCATTTCCTTTCTTTTGTTGCATCGGACAAATGAGCTCCCAGTGGTATTACCAATCCCATATAAGGTGACTTCTTCTTGTAATCGGTCCCGTTCTTCCCTTCTCCACCCTTTCTAGCACCAGTTTCATCATTCACCACCTCTCACCAGGGCCGGACTGGGAACCAAAACCGGCACTGGCAAAGTGCTCGCCCCCCCCCCGAGGTTGGGGGTGTGACCGAGCTCTTTGCCAGGGCCGGTTTTCGGACGATTATTTTGTTACAGGGCTGATTTTGCAGCCATGCTGCAAAAACGGCGCTGTAACAAAAACGGCCCCCAGGGGCCCAAAACCGGCTCCCACCCGTGCGGCCCACCGGGGGATTGCCCGGTGCCCGCTACGGCCAGTCCGGCCCAGCCTCTCACATTGTCCTTCATGTTAACATCCACCATTTTAGTCCTTATTTGAACATCGCCATTCTTGTTTCCCATTGGTTTTACCTCAACGTTATTCACAGCTGAGGACACAGGCTTTTTGTAGGTTCACCACCACTTTTCGCCCCCATTTTGACTACAAGGCAGTGGTTTAATGGCTCTGAAATGCCCTGATAATCAGGACTCTGCGCATGTGCTTAGACCTTTAAAAAATGTACATGTTTAATTGGCTTATGCCCACTTGGCATACCTTAACTTACTTGTAAGTCCCTAGCATATGGTGCCAGGGGTACCTAGGGCCTGCAGTTTAAAGTGAAGGGACCACAAAGCTTGCGAGGAACCCACAGAGCCCCACTATTGTTGGAGAAGGAGATGCCACAAACAGGTGGGGAAGATGAAGAAGAGGAGGATGACAGGACTGTGAGCAACAGAAGAGATGTGGGGTGGGGGAACAAGGTCCTTGTCCCAAACTCCAGGCCATGGGAGCCGTTTAGAGCAAGCAGTGTGAAGAGCTCCCTCAGTGCAGGAGATCACATCTGGAAGGGGTGGCAGCCCTGGAGCTGGAGGAAAGAGCCCTGGCTCTGGAAGAGAAGAAGAGCCAAGCTGGGCATGAGGCCCAAAGAGAATGGTGCAGCAACAAGGCGACAGGTATCTGACAAGGGTGCTCAAGATGTCAGATTGCCCAAAAGGATTGTCCCAAGCTATGTCCAGGGGGATGACAGAGACAAGTGAATAGCACCCTATGACAGAGCTCATAGGATGTGGAAGGTGGGTAACACAACACTGGGGGAAACTCACATTCGAGGATGAGGTGGCCGAGTCCTATGCCCAGACAAAGGCAGCACTTTTAGAGTTGTTTGGTCGCACTCCTGAAAAGTACAGGCAGAAGCTTAAGACAACACAAAAGGGGGCAACATAGACGGGTGGACTTTGAGCATGCTTCTGCAAAGGCACTGGATGGTTGGGTAAAAGGGAACAGGGTGAGCACTTATGGAGGGCTCTACAATTGGTGGGCTCTACAATTTGGTGGTTAAGGAGCACATTTTAACTAGTAGTTCTTCAAAAACTTTACACAAAAAATCTAGACGCCAGGTTATCTAGCCCCAGAGAGCTGATCAAGATACCAGATAAGTGGGGCAGGACAAGAGTAACCAGTAAAACACAGAGGGGTGATCCCAAGAAGTGGGGTTAGGCCCATTGAAGAGAGGGAGGTAGAACGTCTACCCAAGAGGTTGCTTCAGAACCCCAAAGCCCTAAAAAGGGTGTCAAGAACCAGCCAGCCTCCAGTAAGCAGAGTAGTGGGGACCCAGAGTTAAAGAAAGTCTTGGAGAAGAGGTTGTGCTTTGACTGTCAGCAGCCAGGACATCACGCAGGGGATGCAGCATGCCCCACGAGACAGGGGACCACTGGGGTGGCTAGTGACGCATTTAGTGAGGTGACCTCAGATTAGGAAATCCTTGTAGCTTTAAATGGGAAAAGGAACGGATGGTAAGTTGACGATCCCAGAGGATGGCAGTGGGAATTTCCACCAGATCAAGGTAAATGGAATTCCCACCACAGCCCTGAGAGGTACTGGTACCTGTCACACAATTGTGGTGGACCGGTTAGTGTCCCCAGACCAGTGCCTGCCAGGAGGCGTAGTGGGGGTAAAAGCAATCTCAGGGCAAGTCACTGACACCCTATATCCCTAGTGACCCTAGAAATAGGGAGTTACCTTTAGCATACATAGGATGATAGTCAATCCTGACCTACCCCTAGATTGACTCTTGGAAGTCACTGTGGCAGCAAAAGTACTTCCAGATTTAAGAAATAGGCAGAGTGGACATGCAGGTGGTCTAGGAACAGGTGTAAAAACAAGTCTCATTAACAAGTAATTGGACTTTTAAAGGCCTGTGAAATTCTCTGATGAGGCTGAGATAAGGTGCCATCCACTGCCCAGTCAGCCCACAGTAGCTCAAGCTAGGTGTGTGTCCTGAAACATGCATGATCTTGGTGCGCCTGCCACAGAGCCCGGTTTCTTGCCGAGCAGTCTCGCTATGGTCATGCTACAAGTATAGAGTCCCGGCAGAGAGTTGACCTGGCATCAGAGTCCCTGCCTCGTGAAAGAAGTAGATGGAAGGGCGGGTGCACCCAAACTCACCTGTCTTCTGATCCCGGCTGCGTAGAGGGCCGGCTCTTGACTCGTCTGTGGGCGGCTGGACCTCCACCGTGGCTGCGGAGAGGGGCACGGTCTCTTCGGATGGCACTGCCACCTGACATAGTAGTGCACAAGTCAGGGGGAGGGTCTCCTCGGAGGGCTCTGCTGCCGTTTCGAACACTGCTATGGGTCCCCCGGCTGCGGACAGGGCGAGGGTCACCTCGGAGGGCTGGTCCATCGCTTCGGACACCAGTGCCCCGCAAACTGCTTGCACTAGCGCTGCGTGTGCATACACCGAGGCGCTAGGTCTGGCGGTTTCAAGTGCAGCGCTGTCCCCTGTCGTGGTCACCATTCCTTCTCCTTACACATCCCACCCCGTAAGAGTGCTCAGATGGTGTTAAAGAACTTTCTGTACAAAAAGAAGGGGTCTTTACAGGGCTGGGGCGTGATCTGTGTATAAGTAACCGCGGTCCCTGCACTCTCCTAGTCCGCCCCAGTGAGCGACAGGCTGTACCACTGGATGTGGGTGTGCTGAGGAACAGAGCCAAGACCGGCCACCTGGCTCACATCGCCGCCCCATCTGGCATACGTCACTGGCCCGTCGTGCCGCCCCATCTCCCTCACTTCACCGCCCCATCTGGCTCACGACGCCGCTCCGCCAGAGTGGGCGGCTGGTCTAATAACTTTGTGTAAACAAGCATTGGCATAGCCAATAGGTCTCGCCTTTGGGACCTTATAAGTGTTTAGTTTTCCAGCACAATATCCTTGGTGCAACAACATCAAGTGTTGCATGGCTAAACACTTATAAGGTCCCAAAGGCGAGACCTATTCGCTATGCCAATGCTTGTTTTAAAAGTCATGACTAATGCCAGATCTAAAAACAGAGGTGCTATAAGGAGAGACTCAGAAACAGAAATTTATATTAACTGTACACCACAAAACACAAGTATCCTTGGGGGTAAAATTGCACTTAGTGCCAAGTTTAACAATTTGTGATTGTACCTGGCAGAACTGGGGGTAAAAAGAGAAAATATTATTTAATATATAGAGTCTTGATTTCACTGAGCAACTAGAAGCATAAGAGGTCGAGTCTAAACTAAAAACTGGGGTGTCAAATGGTCAAGTGAGCCAACCCTCTGCAGATTTTCATGATAACCACTCACTATACATAAATGGTTTCCATTTAGATTCGGCAGAAGTACTTTTAGCAGCGTTACTATAGCTTGGGCTTTGGACTTACATTGGACATGCCTGCACTAAATACATTTCGACTTTCCTGGAACAGTTAGATTGGAATAATAAAAGTAACTGTATAGCTGCGATAAAGTGGAGGCATGCAGTCTGAAAGTTACACTTACCAAGAAAATAGACCGACTGCTTGCCTTTACGTGGAGCTGACACTACTTCCGCGAGGAAGAGGCCTGCTGCCGAGTTTATGTTGCTACTCTGAGTGGTACTACACTGTGGTATGGCTGGCATCAATCTAAGATGGTGAGAATCAAGTAAACAGTGTATGCCCACATACACACACAAAAGAAGCAAAAGGCGGCAGTCTGTTCAATTCTAAGCTAGGGAATGGAAGCCCCTTTGAATCCTCTGAACTCTAGACCCGATAGGCAGGTCTGTTTACAAAAAGTCCCGGGCCTGTTCTATCTGTCTCAGCAGCTCGTATTCACTGCTTGGAAATACTGCGCAGAGGTATGAAACTTCCAGTGGGGGGGCTGTGGGTCGGCGGTATTCACAGAAGACTTCAGATTCTGAAGTTAAAAGAGGGCCGCTTGGAAAAACAATGCGCCAGTCAACGATAGGCCTCGTCTATTAGTGCGCTGTGCCAAGACCTACGCTGTGCTGGGTGCCGAGATGAAGGATAGGGCATTGGGACGCTTGTTTCTCAGCTACACAAGTGGTGACCATGCTGACGTGGCATCGCCTGCATCGGCATCTGGTGACCAGAGCAGTTGTCTGTCAGGCCATACCCCGGGCAAAACAACAACAAGCAGGAAGTGGGATAAGGGAGGGGGTAGGGGAGAGAGGCACGCAGGCTGGCAAATGGGGAGCACTTTTGCGGCCGCTTTGATGTTCTCAGTGGCCGCGCGGCTCACTGGGAACATCAAAGCGACCGCGAAATGATCACGCAGGCTGCCAAATGGTGCGTGCCCCCGGCGCACATGCACTTTATTTGGAAGCCTGAAAGCACTAGTTTGCACTTCCAAATCCCCCATTTACTAAAGCTCTCGCCAGAGCAGCGCTAAAGCGCTGGCTCAGGCGAGACCTAAAAAAGGGATGTCTTTACAAGGCTGGGGCGTGATATATGTAAAGGTGACCGCGGTGACCCCGAGAGAACGGAGTATACTTAATCTGCGCTTCAGATTGGGTGCGGAAGGGGGCCCTGTAGTCACTGGCCTCGCCCTCTCGATCGCTGGATGTGCGGAGGAGCAGAGTTGACGCCTCCAGACGTGACAGCACAGCCCTCATCAGTGCAGATTCCCTCGGAGGTGGCACCAGACAGCGCCGCTGCATTCTCTGGGATACTCTCCTCTGCCCCGAGATGACCAACTCCTCCCTGGGGGATGTACTGCCGTCACTCTCTTTATCGCGCTTCAAGAAAACTACAGAAGTTTAGCACAGCACTAAAATAAATTAAAGGCACCAGGTAATTCCGCCTACCTGAAACCGACCCCGTACCACTGCTTTTAGTGGGATGTAAAACATGGGGAAAGGTTCCTGGAACTAGGGTGACCACCTGGCATGGGTGCAAATTCAGGACGGTGAGTGTAAAAATTCAGGACAAAATTTCAGGACAGGTGGTCAAAATTCAGGACAAGAGGTACGTTTTACAGACACATCAGAAGAGGTTGCGCAATAGTATATAAGTGAGTAAATAGATAACAACCTAAGTACAAGTGAAAAGTTTATATTAGGTTGAACCAATTGTGCACTTCATGGTTTTTCAGTATGCGCGCAGCACTGAGCAAATGTGCAGGTCTTTTTGTGGTAACAAAACCGCCCCCCCCACCCCACCTTTCCAGCTGCCCAGGGAAATGCCCAGTCCGGCCTTGCTACCACCCTCCAATGGTACCCTCCAATGGTGCTCGTCCTCTTCACATAGTGCTAATCCTCCCATGTATGTAGGGCAGTGGCGGAGTGCGTTACATCACACACATGTTATCTAGAGACAATGACTCGTATAAATGTGAAAGTCAATCTATAGGAAATGTACTTAAGATAATGGGAGGTACAAGGTGTAATTATTCTTTCAGCCATCAGTCTTTCACCATTCATTCTGTCCTTCCATCTGTGTGCCCCTCCATATCAATACTCAACCATTTGCAAACCTATCCATCATCTAGCCTTCCATCCCTCCATCATTCCACTCATCCATCCCTCTATCCACCCTTTCACTCATCCATCCCTCCATTCTTTCACCTTATCCATTCGTACACTCCTCCATCCACTATTCCTCCCATGCATCTACCCTTTCGCCCATCCAGCCTTTCCCCTACTCATTCATCCACCCAGTCACTCGTCCTTCCACCCTTTCAGTCATCTACCCATCCTCCCTTTCTCTCTCCACATCCCGCTTTCATTTAGCCATCATCCACCCATCTACTCATCCATTAATCCATCCATTGACCCTACCACTCATCCATCCATCTTTTCTCTCATCCATTCACCCTTTCACTCACCCATCCACCCTTTCTCTCATCCATCCACACTCACTCATCCATCCACCCTTTCACTTATCAATTCATTAATCCATCAGTTCACTCATCTATCCACCCATTCACTCGCCTGTCATCCACTTGTCAGGCGCTGATCCAGTGCGCCTACCGAAACTGTAACCAGACCACAACTTCCAGAAAGCTTGGCGGTAGAGGGCGTGGCCTCCGCTATTTAGTACGGGAGAGGAGGACCAATCGGAGCGCGTAATCCTGTTCACTTGAATTCCGTTCGGTGGGTTCCGAACGAAACGAAGAACTGCTGAAGCTCGCCAGCGCGGGACGCTAGAGTAAGCGTTGCCGCGTTATTCTGAACCCAGGAATTGCCAAAGGTGAAGGACCACTCGCGGGATGCTGATGCCAAGCGTTGCCGCGCTACTTCGAACCTAGGATTTGCCAAAAGGTGAAGGAGCACTCTTAATTCGCGGGACGCTGAAGCCAAGCGTTACCGCGTTACTTCGAATCCAGGATTTACCAAAGGTGAAGGACCACTCGCGGGACGCTGACGTAAGCGCCGCCGCGTTCCAGGAGTTCGGGACTGATATCTAAGCCTCGGACCAAAAGAGGCACTAGGAGCGGACGCTTCCTCCGTGGAAGCCGGAGCGGTGCCATTCCCCGCCGGAGCCGCAGCCTGCCAATAGCAAGGTAGAGTCGTTCTAAGGAGGGGCTGCATTGTGCGGGACATTTCTTGACTCCGACGAAGCCACCAGCCTGGTGTAATAGGGGGTGTGCGTGACTTTAACTCTACCTCACCTAAAGGGCTAGACAAGGGTGTCAGTGAAAGACTATAGTCACTGAGTCGTTTAGTATTGAAGCACTGCAGAAATATATCGGGTGCTACCACCTCAAAGGAGCCTTAAGTCAGGGGGAACAGAACCCAGAGAGCCATAATCAACCTGGGGTGTGTGAGATGAAAGGAGGAAGCCTCTTGTTGTAACTTGTGGCGATTTCGGCAATGTTCTTGGTGTTTTGTTGTGTATGAGGTGACACATTGAGGAGACATAGTGAGACCTAATGAGAGTAGGTTGCCCAGTGTGGTTGTACTATGTATTATGATTTCCTTCTGTTACAGGTATCCCATTCCCCGCTGTTCCCTTCCTAATTCCCCATCCCTCGCCTGATTGCCCTGGTACTCTGTGTTCACATTCAGAGCCGGTGACGTCGGGAGGTGGAACTCTTGTACTTCATTCGCCCCCACAGAATCCACAGAGGATCGCGACAGAATTACGCGCCCAAGAATTATTTCTGTGGGTTCGAGTCAAGCACAAGTATGGCCTCCCTAGACGATGTATTGCAAGCCCTCCTGTTGGTCCAACAGGAATTGGCTGCCTCAAAGATAGAAACAGCCGCCCTGAAGGATAGAGTAGAACGACAGGGGCGCAACCCGTTTGATGCCTCGCCGTCAATATCGCCTATACATGTGAATGTATCACCGCCCATCACCCTGGCGAGCCCGGAGAGGTTCTCGGGTGACCCCCACAAGATCCAAACATTCCTGACACAAATAGCTTTACATTTTTCATGCAAACCCGCTTCTTTCCCCACCAATCATTCGCGGGTAGCGTTTGCGATATCTTATATGACGGGGGACGCTGCCAATTGGGCAGTTCCCTTGGTCAAATACGATGATCCCCTGTTATCCGATTGGAACGCCTTTAGAGACGAATTCGAGCGAGTGTTCGATAGAAGGGCCACCACGTTTTCGGCGGACAGAGAGTTATTGGGACTCAGACAGGGCAAACATGAGTTAGTGACATATCTGACCCAGTTCAACCGGCTCATAGCCGAGACGGCGTGGCCAGAGGAAAAGCGTATGTCCCTGTATTATCAGGGCTTACATGATGATATGAAGGACGTACTGGCGCAGATCGATCCGCAGCCTAAAACTTATACAGACCTGATGAACCTCACGTTACGGTTAGACCACCGATTGGCTGAGCGGAAGGGAGAGCGGGTGTACGGCCACGTAGATAAAACGGAGAGAGGACCCAGGACCACAGGGGTATCTCCGGAGTCTCAGGCAGAACCCATGGAGGTGGGTGCGATCAGGGCCCCGTTATCTAAAGCCGCGAGAGAAAGTCGCAGACTCGCCGGTCTCTGCATGTATTGCGGGAAGAAAGGCCATTATGTTCGAGAGTGTCCGGTTAAACCCAAGAAGAGCGGGTATGCCGGGGCTAAGAAAGTGGCAGTGGCTTCGTTGCCGGCGTTGCCCTCAGGTAGGCAAACCTCAGAAGTACTGGAGACGACAACCGAACCTCGGGTTATGCGGTTGCCTTCTTTGGCCGTGATAGAGTCGGTTGCATCCGAATCTCACGTAGTGTTAACCATGCGATTGACCGCGGGCACTAGCGAGTACGAGATAGGGGTGATGATTGATTCCGGGGCCACCGGGAACTTCGTGGATAGTGGGTTAGTACAGCGGCTAGGACTAAAACGCATTCCGAGAACCAGTCCCGAGATAGTTTGGGCGGTGGATGGGAAGCCTCTTAAATCAGGGCCCATCACAGAAGTCACTGAATCTCTAACCCTGACCAAAGCAGGACTCCTGGGGGATCATGTGGAAAAGGTGGCCTTCAACATCATCGAGGCTCCGCAATACGAAGTGATATTGGGAATGCCTTGGCTGACAACCCATAACCCCACGATCGATTGGAAGCAGAAATCGGTGGAGTTCGACACCGAGTACTGTAGAGAGGAGTGCGTCACGGCGCATCGAACCCATCTTCTAGCCCTCACTCACGGTTTTCACCTCGGTACCGCAGCTGAGAAAGAGACGGTTCTCCCGGCAGCCTATGGCAAGTACAGGGAGGTGTTCAGCGAGAGTAAGGCGGAAACCTTGCCACCACACCGCGTTTACGACTGCCAAATTGACTTAATCCCAGGGGCAGTCATGCCGTCTTGTCGAGTATACGCCTTGTCAGAGCCGGAGACAGAACATTTGCGACACTACTTAGACCACTACGTTGAGTTAGGGTTTATTAGACCTTCACGTTCTCCAGCGGCTTCACCACTGTTCTTCATCAAGAAAGCCAATGGTGAATTACGAACGTGCATCGACTATAGAGTACTGAATAAAAACACAGTGCGCAACCGCTACCCTCTTCCTCTCATCCCAGTCTTACTAGACCAGGTGAAGGAGGCGTCCATTTACTCTCGCTTGGATTTGCGAGGGGCCTATCACCTGGTCCGGATAAGAGAGGGCGATGAGTGGAAGACGGCATTTAAGACGCGGTACGGGCTATTTGAGTACAGGGTGATGCCGTTTGGGCTGTGCAACGCCCCGGCCGCGTTCCAATACTTCCTAGATGACGTTCTCAAGGAATATATTGATAAAACTGCAGTAGTATATATCGACGATATACTAATATATTCCTCAGACCCCAAAGAGCACATCACGCACGTGTCACAAATCCTACACATACTACAAGAGAACAATTTGTTTTGCAAGTTGAGCAAATGCGAATTCAACGTAGAAGAGGTAGAATTCCTGGGGGTGGTCTTGAGTCCGTTAGGGTTGAGTATGGCTGAGAGAAAGGTGGTTGCAGTGCAGGAGTGGCCTATACCGAAGAACGTGAGAGATGTGCAGTGTTTTCTGGGATTTTCTAATTATTATAGAAGGTTCATCTCTCACTTCTCGCAGCTCGTCTCGCCTATCACTCGTTTGCTACGCAAAGGTCATCCGTTCTCTTGGTCTCAGGAGGCCATGCAGGCGTTCTGTGACTTAAAAAAGGCCTTCACTACTGCCCCAATCCTGCAACATCCTCGCTCAGAAGTCCCATTCATAGTAGAAGCAGACGCTTCCGACATAGCGGTGGGGGCCGTGCTGTCACAGAGGGAAGCTCTAACAGGACAGTTGCATCCAGTGGCCTTTCTGTCCCGGAAACTGACTCCAGCAGAAACAAACTACACGATCGCCGAAAAGGAGCTCTTGGCCATCAGGAAGGCGTTTCAGGAATGGAGGCACTATCTGTGGGGGGCCAAACATCCGGTAACTGTTTTCACCGACCACCGGAATTTACAGTACCTAAAAACGGCACGGCATCTCACGCAAAGGCAAATGCGATGGATGCTGTTTTTTGCTGGCTTCGAGTTCATCATCACGTATCGCCCGGGGTCAGAGAACAGGAAAGCGGATGCACTTTCACGACAAGACGGGGGGCAAGAACACCGCTCTGAAGTCATTGAGGCCATCATACCCCCAGAGAAGGTGATATGCGCGGTACGGGCAGACTCGTTTCTGGACTCCGTCAGAAAACACCGCACGTTAATGGACTGGCTCCGATGGGAGGAACAGGAGGCGGACAGGCGCATAAAAGGGGGTTTGCCCTTTTATCAGAATCGACTGTTCGTGCCTTCAATGGAGCTACAAAGGCAGGCCTTCGCATGGTGCCATGAGTCCCAGATAGCAGGACACCCCGGTTGTACGAAAACGCAGCACCTGATGCAACGACACTTCTGGTGGGAACACATGAACCAGGACATCCGTCTTTGGATACAGCAGTGCGCGGTATGCGCTCGAGCGAAAGGAGATCACTCGAAGGCTAAGGGCAAGCTGGTTCCTTTGCCGACTCCTGCGGGGCCCTGGCAAACCATAAGCATGGACTTTGTGGTGGGCCTACCGCTGGATCAGGGATATGATGCGATTATGGTGGTGGTGGATAGTCTCACCAAAATGGCACATTTCGTCCCGTGCAGGAATCTACCCTCAGCCAGCCAAACAGCCCAGTTGTTGTTGTCTCACGTGGTGCGATTGCATGGATTTCCAGGAGTCATAATCTCGGACAGAGGCCCGCAGTTTGTTGCCAGGTTCTGGAGAACATGGTGTAAGGCCCTACAAGTGGAAGCGGCCACGTCCACAGGGTTCCATCCCCAGACGGATGGCCAGACCGAACGTCTGAATCAGACGCTGAAGACGTATCTCCGGTGCTATGCTACAGAGGCGAGTACGTCGTGGGTGTCGCTTCTCTGGTTAGCAGAACTCGCCTACAACAACGCGTGGCACAGCTCCACCAAGGAGTCCCCCTTTCGGGCTAACTACGGATATCATGCCAAGGTGCTCCCTTTATCCTTCCCCGCGGAGGTGCGCGATCAACCTGCCATTTCTGCTCATCTACAGGAGTTGAGTAGGCTGCACGGCCGCTTGAAACTCAACCTGGATCGGGCCAAGCGGTTGTACAAGGCGTGGGCGGACCGACATCGGCAGGATGGACCCCGGTATCAACCGGGCGACAGAGTGTGGTTATCCACGAAACACCTCCGGTTCAAGCTGCGCAGCATCTTCCATCCTCGTTTCATAGGTCCGTATCTGGTGGTGCGTCGCGTGGGTGCCGTGGCGTACAGATTGGCGTTACCTGCCTCTTTGCGCATCCACCCAGTGTTCCACTGCAGTCTGCTAAAGCCGGCGCTGGGGGCTCGGAGGGTGGCCGCCCCGCCGGTGTTCAGAGATGGTCATTTGGAATATGAAGTACGTAAGGTGTTGGATTCCAGGTTCCGGAGGGGTCGTCTGTGGTACCTCATAGCCTGGAAGGGGTACACCGCTGAGGAGGACTCCTGGGTTCCGTCTTCGAATGTGCACGCCCCGACCGCGGTGCGGTTGTTTCACGCCCGTTTCCCGGACAAGCCTGATTCTAGGAGGCGCGCGGGAGGGGAGCATACTGTCAGGCGCTGATCCAGTGCGCCTACCGAAACTGTAACCAGACCACAACTTCCAGAAAGCTTGGCGGTAGAGGGCGTGGCCTCCGCTATTTAGTACGGGAGAGGAGGACCAATCGGAGCGCGTAATCCTGTTCACTTGAATTCCGTTCGGTGGGTTCCGAACGAAACGAAGAACTGCTGAAGCTCGCCAGCGCGGGACGCTAGAGTAAGCGTTGCCGCGTTATTCTGAACCCAGGAATTGCCAAAGGTGAAGGACCACTCGCGGGACGCTGATGCCAAGCGTTGCCGCGCTACTTCGAACCTAGGATTTGCCAAAAGGTGAAGGAGCACTCTTAATTCGCGGGACGCTGAAGCCAAGCGTTACCGCGTTACTTCGAATCCAGGATTTGCCAAAGGTGAAGGACCACTCGCGGGACGCTGACGTAAGCGCCGCCGCGTTCCAGGAGTTCGGGACTGATATCTAAGCCTCGGACCAAAAGAGGCACTAGGAGCGGACGCTTCCTCCGTGGAAGCCGGAGCGGTGCCATTCCCCGCCGGAGCCGCAGCCTGCCAATAGCAAGGTAGAGTCGTTCTAAGGAGGGGCTGCATTGTGCGGGACATTTCTTGACTCCGACGAAGCCACCAGCCTGGTGTAATAGGGGGTGTGCGTGACTTTAACTCTACCTCACCTAAAGGGCTAGACAAGGGTGTCAGTGAAAGACTATAGTCACTGAGTCGTTTAGTATTGAAGCACTGCAGAAATATATCGGGTGCTACCACCTCAAAGGAGCCTTAAGTCAGGGGGAACAGAACCCAGAGAGCCATAATCAACCTGGGGTGTGTGAGATGAAAGGAGGAAGCCTCTTGTTGTAACTTGTGGCGATTTCGGCAATGTTCTTGGTGTTTTGTTGTGTATGAGGTGACACATTGAGGAGACATAGTGAGACCTAATGAGAGTAGGTTGCCCAGTGTGGTTGTACTATGTATTATGATTTCCTTCTGTTACAGGTATCCCATTCCCCGCTGTTCCCTTCCTAATTCCCCATCCCTCGCCTGATTGCCCTGGTACTCTGTGTTCACATTCAGAGCCGGGGACGTCGGGAGGTGGAACTCTTGTACTTCATTCGCCCCCACAGAATCCACAGAGGATCGCGACACCACTCTTTCACTCATCCATCCAACCTTTTACGCATCCATCTACCCTGCCACCCATACATCCATCTACCTTTTCTCTCATCCATCCTTCCTTTCATCCATCCATCATTATTATGTTTCTTATATAGCGCCTGAATCGACCCCCGAAGGGGTATCTCCGCGCTTGCCTTGGGAACCCGTCCTGGCTTTTCCCCGTGAGATAGCCCCTACAGGGCATCCCCAAGGTGAAAGCCAGGCATCCCGCTGCGGGGGGCCATTGTGGAGATTAAGCAAGCTTAATGCCCAGAGTTGCAGAGTGTGAACCCATGATTAGGTCAGGCACCGAAGCGAGAATTATCGAGTCCATGGACATTTGAGCTCAAGACCCTGCCGCGTCGGGAATTGAACCCTGGTCCCTGTCTGACCTCTGCTTCAGGGTCTGCCTGCTCTAACCAGTGAGCCACACTTCTCCACACCCTTTCACGAATCCATCCACCCATCCCTTCACTTACACACCTTTTCACATTAATTATGAGCTGAGCCTTTGTCTGCTGAGTTGCAGACAGAAGAGGCCCATCAAGGACTTCACCTCTGCTGCAGTTCCTAAAGCAAGGGGTGGGGCAGGGGAGGGCTCACTATGCCTCTGTCCATAGGCAATCCCAAAAAGTGGAAGTCATGTATGATGCACAGTGCCACTGTGACATGGTGTTGTTTCCGGGGCTTTTAGTGGAATGAATAAACTGGGGGGTCTCTCCAAAGGGGGTGTTCGATGTAATTAAGCTAAAAATCTGTGCTTAGCATAGTGTGCCCCCCAACTAATAATTTGCTGCTTCTGTCATTGCATCCAGATATATAACACAAGTAGTGTTACACCTACAAGCCAGAACTATTGGCTTTGTCAATTTTTGCTAGTTGCATAAAATTAAAAAAAAGCAGCAACCATGGCTTAGTTGAATATAACATTGAAAATACATCAGTTTTAAAATGATGAGAGTGAAAGACCCGCAACACTTTTTTTTAAACTTATTTCACCACCTTTTCATGAACTGGATGTCACCTAGCAGCATGGGCATTTTTGTTCATTTCTTCACCTGACTGAATGTCCTGCCCTAGACCGAGACTGTAGGAGGCCACCTCATGCAGTAAGAGCCCAGACTGGCCCATTGTCATTCTGTATGTGGCAATCAGCCAATGGGCGGGGTGGGGCTGCTCTTGTGCTCAGAGGAGTGCGAGGTGGCCCAGACAGGGAGCTGAGGCTGCTGGCAGGGGAACAGTGATGTTCCCCAATGCCCAAAATTACGGACAAAAGGCGTCCGTAAAAGGGATCGTCATGGACATGAGATCCAAATTAAGGACGGTCACCCTACCTGCAATGGCGCAGCAAAAAGCAGAAACTAGTAATCTAATAAGCACTCTAGAAATGCAGAAAAAAATAAGGGGCGTGGCCCATGTAATTATGGGTGTGGCTTAAAATGTGAGCACAGCCTGCTTCATGCGCGGTGTGTTAAATGGGAATATAGAAGTGACGGCACTCACTCTTAGAGTACCTGCTTGCTCCTGAGAAGTGCAGGTACTCACTCTTTACAGTACCTGCTTGCGCCTGAGAAGTGCAAGTACTCACTCTTTACAGTACCTGCTTGCTCATGAGAAGTGCAGGTACTCACTCTTAGAGTACCTGCTTGCTCCTGAGAAGTGCAGGTACTCACTCTTTACAGTACCTGCTTGCGCCTGAGAAGTGCAAGTACTCACTCTTTACAGTACCTGCTTGCGCCTGAGAAGTGCAGGTACTCACTCTTTACAGTACCTGCTTGCGCCTGAGAAGTGCAGGTACTCACTCTTTACAGTACCTGCTTGCTCCTGAGAAGTGCAAGTACTCGCTCTTTACAGTACCTGCTTGCTCCTGAGAAGTGCAGGTACTCACTCTTTACAGTACCTGCTTGCGCCCGAGAAGTGCAGGTACTCACTCTTTACAGTACCTGCGTGCGCCTGAGAAGTGCAGGTACTCACTCTTTACAGTACCTGCTTGCGCCTGAGAAGTGCAGGTACTCACTCTTTACAGTACCTGCTTGCGCCTGAGAAGTGCAGGTACTCACTCTTTACAGTACCTGCTTGCGCCTGAGAAGTGCAGGTACTCACTCTTTACAGTACCTGCTTGCGCCTGAGAAGTGCAAGTACTCACTCTTTACAGTACCTGCTTGCGCCTGAGAAGTGCAGGTACTCACTCTTTACAGTACCTGCTTGCGCCTGAGAAGTGCAGGTACTCACTCTTTACAGTACCTGCTTGCTCCTGAGAAGTGCAAGTACTCGCTCTTTACAGTACCTGCTTGCTCCTGAGAAGTGCAGGTACTCACTCTTTACAGTACCTGCTTGCGCCCGAGAAGTGCAGGTACTCACTCTTTACAGTACCTGCGTGCGCCTGAGAAGTGCAGGTACTCACTCTTTACAGTACCTGCTTGCGCCTGAGAAGTGCAGGTACTCACTCTTTACAGTACCTGCTTGCGCCTGAGAAGTGCAGGTACTCACTCTTTACAGTACCTGCTTGCGCCTGAGAAGTGCAGGTACTCACTCTTTACAGTACCTGCTTGCGCCTGAGAAGTGCAAGTACTCACTCTTTACAGTACCTGCTTGCTCCTGAGAAGTGCAGGTACTCACTCTTTACAGTACCTGCTTGCGCCTGAGAAGTGCAGGTACTCACTCTTTCAAATGTAGGAAGTGCAGGTACTCGGTACCGGACAGCACCTGCCCATTTAAAGCACTGTTTCTGCCCAATATTAGGACGCCTCTGGCATTTGTTGTTTTACAGACAAGGAGCTCCTGCTCACAGCAAGCAGCAGCTGCTCCTGCTCTGCTGTAGAAGACAGACGAGAAACGACCACTTTGTTGTGAATCATTAAAAATGATGAGGTTTCAATTCTGACAATGTCAGAAACGGAATCAAACACTACTGAGCCCGTGAAAGCGAGAGTAGACTCCGTAGAGCCTCAAACACCCTCTTCTCCTCACTGTCCTCTACCGTCACGCGCTCTGCCCCCACCCCTTTCTCCCGCCGCAATCAGTATTCCACAGCTGTGCTCTCCTCCTTCGTGCACTCCCCTTTCAGACTGGTCACTGTACCCGGTACACTCGTGACCTCCGCCCTCTGCAGAGGGTAAGGGCTGGGTATCATGTGCCCTCGACGCCTTCTGGTGAGATGGCGCAGCTCACCACAGGCCCATTACCAACCCGCTTTCATAGGACACCCTGCAATGAAACACAACTCCAATACTAATTACAAATACCATTCCCTGTTTCATTCATACAACTTAACTTAAATAGAGAATATGTGGCGTACCGGCCCGAGCTGCCGACTTCGAAAACGGTGGGAACCAGACTAGAGTCTCCGCATCAGCGTCAAAATCCCGTGATCGTGGGCAAATAATAACTTCATCTCCCTGTGCCTGCAACTCAGTACTTGCAGACCATCATGGGTGATTTGCAGCGCTTTACAAATCCTGAATTTATGTATTTCTTTTAAACTCCCCAATTTCCCAGCCTTCTCCACATTCCACAGATCACACCATGAATCATCCTTACTCGCTCTTCGTCCATGTATCCTCCCAGCCTAATGTACCCACACTGCTAACCTTCAGCCCTTGCCCCCTGCACCTCTGCCCGGGCTGGGCTAGATCCACACAGTGGGTAGCACCTTGGGCCACCCAGGAAAGCCAAATTAGGTGTTTTCCTGTCTTCACAGAGCGCAAAAGACAGCCTTCACCGCCTATTGCATCACAGCTTTTCTCCCGGAGTGCCCCGCCCACCATTCCTCTCAGGTCAAACAGACCATGTTCATGACCCCAAGAGGACACATGGACACAGCCTGAGCGATGCAGGGGCCGCTCCTCTCCAATGGGGGTGTGCGCCATCACCCCGAAACCTGCTTTCCACAAAAGACTCATCTCTATTAACTGTCCTGTAGCTCTGCTCATCACTACGTGTTTCAAAGTCTCTCCCCACACTCTTCTTGGCACACATTTCATCCAAACTATACGTGTCAGCTCATGATTGCTTCAAATGCAGCAAGTTCACCGAAGGAGTTAAAGCGGCACAAACCTGACCGCTGCACGAGATCGTTCTCACCTAAAAGTAGAATTAAAACCCTTGGAACAACCACTTCCCATAAAAACTTCCCAAGGAACGGCCCTTATGGAGGACACCGCAGGCAACAGCTTTATACGCATCCCACGCTGTCTGTAAAGGGGACCACCCCTATGTTGTGGCATGGGGTCGTATATAGTTTGTTCTTGCTGTGCATATATTACCTCTGAGTCTAAAAGTAACGCCCTATTGACCGTCATCTGATGCTCGCTTGCGTTTCTGGAAATCTTAACCTTAGAATGACGTCAGAATGGTCAGAGCTGTGAGCGGGGGTGCGCCTCGTCTCCTTATCATTGCAGCAGCGACTTATCTACGAGAAAATAGTCCATTCTTGTGAAACTGCATTCTTTTTTACTGTATAAGGCATGCAGTCTTGTAGAACCCATCCTTGCACGCCACACATCACGCGGAGCAACATCCTGCTTTGAGTTCTTTTTTGCTTTCCTAACTCCACAGGGCCCCATTACCCGCTTCTTTGAGGACCTATCTAATTCACCATTCATAGTAGCATTAAAATCCCCCAATCACTAGAGGAGCTGCAGAATCAAAAAGAATCCCACTCATGGTGCTGAGGGGGAAATATCACAGTTTGGACCATAATATCCGGCGCGTGTGATTGGGCCCTGCCTCAGCCTGGCTCTCACCCATCTGCCCAAAGGTGATCGGTTCTCAATTCCGTTCTCTACACCTGAGCTTTCCCGGATGACGAGGATTGAAACTCCCTTACTAGCCAGTGATTGGTCAGAGCTCATGACCTTGTGCTCCCACACCTGACCACTAACAAGTGCCTTACACTCTGATGACGTTAGGTGTGTTTCTTACAAAATTATAACCTGGGCGAGGCTGAGCTGCAGAGATCTACTGACCACCTGCTGCTTCTAGTACGAAGCCCGTTAACATTCCAGGTCCAGATCCCCATTCCACTCAGACCTTTACCCATCCCAACCATCTTGCACCGGTTGACTTGCCTCACGCCAAACTACCCTTCCCAAACTAACAGGCTCAGGTGTACTTGGCCGCCTGACACCCCTGGAATGCCTTTCTGCCTTCTCTCTTATCCAGACAACACGTCAGACAAATGAAACAAACAGGACTTTTTCTGGTTTTTGTTCCCTACTTTGCTCCCTACCCAGAGCCCATCCCAGGGAACCCTACCACTATTTTGATGTCATTTCCATGTATGCCAACTTAGGTCCCACCTTAGGAAAAGAGAAAATAATTTACATTCTACCCCTTCTAGCTCTTGCCCCCCCCCCCCAATAATTAGTGAAAAAGGAAAATAAGACAGAAAGAACCACCAATTCTCCAATGGTTTGCACGTGCCCACTAAACCTTGTGTGAAGTTCTTCACTGTGTCTCAACCAGGCGGTCTCCATCCATCTGTGCCGTCACTAATCAAGACCCTATGCTGAAATAAAGCCATACCTCAGTCTGAATGCATCTGAAAACACCCCAAACTCACCTGTCCAACGACCCCCGGGCGGGCAGCGTCGGGGGCCGGCTCTGGGCTCCTCTGTGGGCGGCTGGAGCTGCACCGTGGCTGCCGCGAGGGGCGCGGTCTCTTCGGAGGGCACTGCCGCCCTCCATGGCACTGCCCCGTGCCCTAGCAGTGCACCCGCGGGGGGCCGCGGCTCTTTGGAGGGCACTGCCACCCGCCATGGCACTGCCCGTGCGCTAGCAGTGCACCCACGTGGGGCCGGGTCTGTTCGGAGGGCACTGCCGCCGCCCATGGCACTGCCCCGTGCCGTAGCAGTGCCCCCTGCGTGGGGCCGGGTCTTTTCGGAGGGCACTGCCGCCGCCCATGGCACTGCCCCGTGCCCTAGCAGTGCACCCACGTGGGGCCGAGTATTTTCGGCGGGCACTGCCCCCCTCCATGGCACTGCCCCGTGCCCTAGCAGTGCACCCGCGGGGGGCAGGGTCTCCTCTAAGGGCTCTATCGCTGCTTCGTACACTGCCATGGGCCCTCCGGCTGTGGAGAGGGTCATCTCGGAGAGGACTTCCATCGCTTCGGACACTGCCACGCAAACTTATCGTACTAGCGTTGCTGGTGTGTGCATCCGCCGAGGCGCTAGGTCTGGAGGTTAGCGCAGCACCGTTCGCTTTTGTAGTCTCCACTCACTCTCCCTACCCAGAGTTGGTTGTAGGTGTTGACGACTCTCTGTGAACGTGACGTCTTTACCCGGCTGGAAGCGTGGCGTCCGGGCGCGCTGAGCGCTCGTAGTCCTCAACTCTGGTCCTGTCAGTGGGTGTGGGCAGCACGCGGTTGTCACTGGCCTAGGCCCTGTACCACCGGATGCGCCGAGGAGCAGAACCGACAGCGGAAGCACTAGGGCACAGATTTCCGCATAGGTGGCGGCCCAAAGACAGCGCCCCCCCTCTCTGGGATCCTCTCCTCTGTCTTGAGGTGACCTGCTCCTCTCTGCCGCTGACCGCGGCCCCCGCAGGGGGCCACTCGGCGGTCGGCGCCTTAGTGGCCCCGGGGCCCCGGTCACCCCTCCCCACTCCCTCCTTCGGGGGGGCGGGGGCAGGGTTCCTGATTGTTGCCCCCCCTCCGTGTCGGGGGCCGGAAGTGACGCGCAAGGCGCGTCACTTCCGGGCCCAGGTGTGAGGGGAAGGCTATTTAGCCTTCCCCCACCCTCACTGGCGACCTCTTTGTCACCAGCGTGTGAGTATCAGATATCTGCTTTCCAGCAGCACCATGCCCTGGGAGCACATGCGTTGCCCTAACTCTGTGGCCCTCCCACAAGGGAGCCGGGTAGCAAAACAAGTGCATAGGCTCCTTAGGCGGGCCTCTGGCCTTCAGCTGGGTGTAATCACCATCAATTGGAGAGGGGCCCAGGTAAAAATGGGCTTTCCGTAATGCTTGGAGGACCATTGCGGTTGGTGGCACCCCCCACCGGAATCACTGGTCGCGTACGGCAGCTGCAGGAGACTGGTGCTGCTGTCCCAATTCTGGGGTGTCAGCGGGGCAAACACAAGGGGACATTATGACAGCGCGCAACGCTTAAGCCAAACAGATTCCCGAAGCTGGTATGCCTAAGGGATCATCACTGAGGGATCCGTAGGGGCATAATTCCTATAAGGTATAAGGGATGGTGGGCAGGGGCAAGAGTCGCCCCTTGCCCATGGTCACGCGCTGGCAGTGAGGTGCACTCCTGTGCCCCAGGTTAACTATCTGAGGGGACTGTACAAACGTTAAGTAACCCTTCTCGTCATAATAGTCAAAGCGGGCAGGCCCAGGATTGTGAATAGGTGTAACCTTCCCGCTGGGGGGCGAATAGTTATCGCACATCTTCACAGGCCCCTCTATTTCAACAGACCCTATCCGGTTGGGATGGCGTCTAGGGATTGGGGACATAGATGGGGCCATCTACAATCCAGGAGCTATAGCTCACTGATATGTCTTGGGCCTGTGGTTATAAGGGATCTCACAGGGTTTGAGTCCCGCCCAAAGGGGTTTGGGCTTTATTCGCCATGAGATGATTCGGGGGAATGTAAAGGGGTACTTCGACTTGGATGGAGTACACCTCTCCCAAATAGGCATGGACCTGTTTTTATTGGATTTAAGCGAAGCATTGGTGAATAGAGGGTGCAGGTAAAGAGCTAGGTTGGTGGGGGGCCCTGGCTGCGACGGTTAGCCGCCTCCAGGGCTGTGGCGGAGTTACAGGGCGATCTGGAAGCAGGCCGGTACAAAGGGTACCTCTGCGCGGCACCACGTGGTGCCTGAGCCAAAACGAGGAGCCTCCAGAGAGGTCCCGGAAGCCGGTCGGCGCCCCGCTAGGCCTGCGGGCGGTTGTGGGCCTGAACAACCGGGGGCTTGCTATGCGACGCTCCGCCCCGAGAGGGGGGGTGTGAGTAGAATTTCAACGGCACGTGATCGAAAAAAGAATCACTTGGGGGGCAGCACTTGCGGGTCGTTCCCGTGCTGCCCGGCTCATCAGGCGGGGCAGGTGAAGTAGATGGCCGCCTGCCCTTGGATCGCCCGTAAGATAACCCACCTATTACATATCCTGGAATTATGTAATAAATCCTGCAGCATTTGTTACCCATTTACAACTGTTTCTTGTGTCTTCTTTGGGTAACCTAATTTGGGGGAGGGGGGAAAGCGGGGTGCCCCTGGGGGTACTATGCCGCTGACCGCGGCCCCCGCAGGGGGCCACTCGGCGGTCGGCGCCTTAGTGGCCCCGGGGCCCCGGTCACCCCTCCCCACTCCCTCCTTCGGGGGGGCGGGGGCAGGGATCCTGATTGTTGCCCCCCCTCCGTGTCGGGGGCCGGAAGTGACGCGCAAGGCGCGTCACTTCCGGGCCCAGGTGTGAGGGGAAGGCTATTTAGCCTTCCCCCACCCTCACTGGCGACCTCTTTGTCGCCCACCTCGCCTTTTTACCCTCCCTACCGCTTACCCGGCGTGGTGTGGTGGGGTTTTTGGCTGAACGTTTTAATGTTTTTCTTTTCGTTGCAGGCGGAGTTACAGGGCGATCTGGAAGCAGGCCGGTACAAAGGGTACCTCTGCGCGGCACCACGTGGTGCCTGAGCCAAAACGAGGAGCCTCCAGAGAGGTCCCGGAAGCCGGTCGGCGCCCCGCTAGGCCTGCGGGCGGTTGTGGGCCTGAACAACCGGGGGCTTGCTATGCGACGCTCCGCCCCGAGAGGGGGGGTGTGAGTAGAATTTCAACGGCACGTGATCGAAAAAAGAATCACTTGGGGGGCAGCACTTGCGGGTCGTTCCCGTGCTGCCCGGCTCATCAGGCGGGGCAGGTGAAGTAGATGGCCGCCTGCCCTTGGATCGCCCGTAAGATAACCCACCTATTACATATCCTGGAATTATGTAATAAATCCTGCAGCATTTGTTACCCATTTACAACTGTTTCTTGTGTCTTCTTTGGGTAACCTAATTTGGGGGAGGGGGGAAAGCGGGGTGCCCCTGGGGGTACTATGGTAATTCACTGCTGTCACTCGCTGTATAGCGTTTCAACAAAACTGCAGAAGAGCAGAACAGCGCTAGAATATATATAATAGCCACCAGGTAATCCCACTCACCAGAAGCCGACCCTCCTCAACCGCTTTCAATGGGATGTAAAACGTGGAGAAAGGTATATGAAAAAGCGCGGAAACCAGGAATCTGCTAAGCGCTATAGAAGTGTAAAATGGGGGAAATCTGCTCTAGAGAGTGTGGCTCACTGAGCACAGCCTGTTTTCTCGCGAACAGATGTGCAAGCGAGATTAGACACAAGTTTATTGTCTGCGTAATTGAACAAAATATTCAGAGCCCCTCACCCCCCGCCCCCCCCTTGGGGGTGCCGCCGAGCCCTTTGCCAGGGCCGGTTTTCGGCCGATTTTGTTACAGGGCCGATTGGGCCCAAACTAGCTCCCACCCGTGTGGCGCACCGGGCGTTTGCACGGTGCCCACAACGGCCAGTCCGGCCCTGACCGACCCGTGCCCTGGAAAATGCCCCTCCGGTACCCGTGCTCTGCAAGCGCCCCTCCGGTACCCGTGCTCAGGCCATGGTAAATGTACAGAGTCCCGGCAGAGGTACGGCGAGGGACGAAGGAAAGGCGTAGAGTATATGTTCTGGGCGCAAGAGAAACGCATGATTTTTCTGGAGCGAGTAAAAGGTCTCCCAAAGGCCTCCTTCTGCCCAGGCCGGCCTGGAGCCTCACATAGCTGTGGGAAAGGGAGCGGCCCTAGGAGATGCTGTAGAAATTGGGGGTGACCTAGCGCAGAAGAGCAGCAGACGCAGCGCTTTAAGAAATACCTCCGATACCTGTGCCCTTGCAGTGACCTGCGGCCGGCTCTCCGAATCCTCGGAGGGAAATACCGCCATCTACGACACTGCTCCCCCCCCGGGACAGGGTGATAATCACCACGGAGGGCACCCCAAACTCACCCGTCTTCCGATCCCCGAACCGGCTGCTTCGGGGGCCGGCTCTGGGCTCCTCTGTGCGCGGCTGGAGCTCCATCGTGGCTGCGGACAGGGGCCGCATCACTTCGGAAGGCACTGTCACCGTCCATGGCACTGCCCCGGGCACTAGCAGTGCAGCCGCGGTGGTCCGGGCCTCCTCCAAGTGCTCTGCCGCCTCTTCATACACTGCCTTGGGGCCTCCGGCTGAAGACAGGGAGAGGGCCACCTTGGAGGGCTGTTCCATCTTCGGATAAACTTCTGGCACCAGCGCACAGGTAGATGCACCACGTCCGTCTCCGAGGCACTGGGATTTGCAGCACGCCGGCTCTGCCTTATAAAGCCAGGACCGCGCCCCTTTCTTAGATACCGCCGCCTTATTTTGTCAAAGTTACCCATTAATGCCAACTCCAGGTCAACCTTTTTAAAGCAGGACCATGCCCCACAGGCCCGCCCCCTTATTTTGTCAAACTTAACCATCTATGCGGACTCCCTATCTGCCTTTTTTTAAAAATTTCAATAAGATTTTATTGAGATGTTGTCACATACAAAAGCCAAAAACAGGTACAGTTTGTTTATTTCTGTTTCCTTTTTAGGCTGCCCCCACCTTCTGTTCTCGTAAAAGGTCACAGGTAGGTACAGGGAAGAAGGGACCAGAGCGGAGGAAGAAGAAAAACGTGCTCGCGATTGTCTAGAGAGGTTGGAGTCAAGTCGCTATACTAGACTTCTTCAGGGAGGTTCATAGGGGTCTAAGTACTTGTCCAGGGATGCTCACATTCCCCTGTCGGGCTGTCTCCACGGTGAGTCTCGTAGGGCCACCGTATCTGCACCTCTAAGGTACGTCACCCAATTGAGCCATCCCTAAAAGGATGCCTTGGATGTGTCTTTCCATTTATTTAGAGCCCTTTTTAGGTCTCGGCTAGCGAAGGCTGCGCTTGCGCAGTCTCGCTTGCGAGATTTAACGTTTTTCAGTAGTGGGGCTTGAACCCACCCCTCTTCTCCATTGGCTGGCCTCTTAAATGCTGGTCAGCCATTGGAGAAGAGCTTTGTCTGTCGAAACAAGCCCCGTCTTTTTCGGATTCGGGGGTGTGTTTTTTCGCTTCTTTCTCTTTTTTTAAGCCCGTCCCTTTTACACTGGTGGGCGTGGTTCTTTTTTTACAGGGACCTTCTCGTGTTTATTAGGTCTTGGCTACCGAAGGCTGCGCTTGTTGATCCTTCGGGTCGAGTTCGCGCTATATAAATATGCACACAAAACAATAGGTGGCTTTGGAGAACGCTATTCGTGTCCTTTTGTTGGCGGGGAGTGCTTTGGTTCTGTTCTCACGGCGGCTCCCTCGGTCACAGGACGGGCGCACAGTTGATCGAGCCGAAGCCCACTGTGCCGAAGCCCAGCTTGAGAATGTCGAGGTCACGGTAACACACAGGTAAGTGAAAGCGGCCTGCTACCACCCACAACAACCTCCTAATTATAGGGGCTGTTGTTTTTAATTTTGTGCTGCCGCTCCAGTCCTTTATCTGTTGCTCAGCCGGCGGCTTCCTCCGTCCACTGTCCGCAGACCACCCCTTCTATTGTCCACAATTTGCAGTTCCCAGTCACACACCCTTTTCCGTCCCTCGGCAGACCCCAGACCTTCCCGCCTGCTGTTCTCTGGTAGGCTCTCTTCTCACTAATTCTGTACTCATCTCCCCTCACTGCCCACAGCAGATCTCCCTCCCATCCTCTTCAGTGGGATCCTCCTGACCTCCTTTCCAGCCTCTTCTCACTAACTCTGTGCTCAGCCCACAGACCACAGATCTCTCACCCATCCTTTTCTCAGCCTCTCTCCACAGTCCACAGATCTCCTTCCCTCCCCAGACAAGCCACTCCGGAGCCCGCAGGTCTCTCTTCTCACTCAAGATCTCTCTCAGCCCATCATCTGCCTCTGCTCACAGACTGTAGATCTCTCCCTTCCATTCTCGCTCCACAGTCGGCAGATCTTCCGCCCCCACTCGCACCCCCGGAGCCTGTTGACCTCTTTCACATCTCACTCGGTGTCTGTCTACTCAGCCCCTCGTCTTCTGCCTCAGTCCACAGACCTCAGATCTCTCACCCATCCTCTTCCCAGCCTCTCTCCACCGTCCCTAGTCGCCCCTGCTCTGTTACCCTCCCTCCCAGCCTGACCGCTTCCCCGTCATCCACACATTCCCCAGACATCTTCCACTTTTTTTTTCGTTGTTGTTGCATATTTATTTAGCACGAACTCTACCCGAAGGTATTGGAGCGCTTTACACGAGCACCGTATTTGCATTACACATTCAGGCACGGGGAGATTAAGTGATTTGCCCAGAATCACAGGATGTGGACGCGACCCGAGGCTCAAACCCTGGTTTCCAACACCAAAGTCGGCAGTCTAGCCGACGGACCTCATCCCCTCCACTTTCAATCTCTCTCTCGGTTTCTGCTGGTCCTCGCCAGGCCCCGCTCGTGGGGGTCAGCACCACTGACAGGCGTGTCTCGCTCTTCGTGCAATGGCGTCTATCCTCTCATAGAAGAGCTGGGTTCAGTTTAAGCCACCAAGTTTGGTCACCTTGGGGCTAAAAGTGTGTACAGATCAGAGAGCAGCAACCCCCCCCTCCCCTCCAACCACCACAACCGTGTGGCGGTTTCCGAAGTGCCAGTACTAGTTAAGGGGGTACTGGTCGAGGAACTCAAAACCATACACTTTGGGGGAACTTGTAACAGGGGCCCGCATTTGCGTGGAAAAAGGATGTTCGCTAGCTATATTAGTCAGCCATACTTTATTTTTTATTTTTAAAGCAAAATTAATCTAATACATCTTTCAATAATAATGTTCATTTGTTGACAGTAAAAGGTTCCCAAACAATCTTAAAACGGTGTCCCTTTGACAAGTGGATCACGTATTCCAACACTTTGCACGCAGTGAATTTCCTCTCACAACAGTCATAGTGCCGGGAAAAAATATGACACTTTATTATCTATGACACAGCAGCAGCGTGTGTGGGTTGCTCTATGTGAATAGCTCTGTGTAGGTTACTCTATGTGAATAGCTCTGTGTTTGTGGGTGGCTTTGTGTGTGTGGCTCTGTGTGTGGGTGCAAATGCAATAGGTCTCACGTTTGAGAGAGATTAAGCTATTGCCATTGTAAATACCAAAGCCGTTTCTTTAAATGTTTTAAAAACAAAAACATAAACAAAAATAATGTCATGAGCAATGCCAATAGCTCTAACTTTAACAATGCCAAGACCATTGCATTGTAAATGCTTGTTTGGAGTGCCGCTGACTGGAGAGATCAATAGATTCAAAGTGAAAGCAGTTACAGCGGCGTGAGCCACCCTACTCCTCCTTCCCTACTTCCTCATCGCTTGCAAGGTGATCTATTGTCGCTACGTAACACTCTTTCTGCAATAATAGCTCAATGGCCTGAGCACAAAGGACTATAAAGCGACAAGGCCAGTTCACCCACATTCACAGTGAGCAGGAGGGACGCAGACTGAAACATAGGTCTAACTACACGGTATTAGCAGAATTGGCATCCAAGACGCTTCATGGCGCTTAATAACAACCCTTATTCAGTGTATTGTGCCGCCGCCAAATCGTCAAGTATCAAAGTGCAGTTATGAACTGTCCTGGTTAGATAAACAAATTGTATCCACTTGCCCGACCACAGAATGATGAGAGGTTGAGACAGCCTGGCCAGGAATGCAGACTTCAAGCTCCTGCTACTACTTAGCATAACAACGTTTAAGATGCATCAATTTGAAAGTAAAGAAATAGACAAACTTTTTTTTTATTTTCCTATTTCTTTACTTTTGAAGCAATTGAGGCACCCGCGCTTTAGCTTAAGATCTTTAAAGCTAGGTGTGCCGCCATTGTAAGAAAAGTAAATAAATAGGAAAAAAGACATGCAGCCGCATTCGGCAAATAACAAATTAAATGCACTGCTACCATTATTTCAGCGAAGGCATGCCGCGTTGGTTAAATAAAAAAAAAAGAAAAAGCTACTAGCAAATGGAAGCCCCCCCACCAGACCCTAGACACTTGCCCGAGCTGCAGGGGGAATGTCGAAAGCATGGCACATATTATGTATGAATGCCCAGCATACAAAAATCCAAGAAGTAGATGGCTGGGCCCCGTTTGCCGAATGCTGGGCACATCAAATTACCGTGTGGCACTAAGAATATTACGATCTGACACTAGCTTAGTGCTGGTCTGTGGTGTGGCTAAATCTCTGGGTTGGTCATGGAACATTAGAAGCAAACTCCTTCGTCTCACTACATGATCCTGATCAACTTCTCTTTTACCTTGATTTCACTGTATAAAAGCTCTAGGGACATTTATAGTTCTTTTTTTTTATGATATTTGATAATTATTAAATTATTTATTACGATCACATTTTAAATTTATTACCAATGGAAGTCCCTAACACTGTAACTTATCTTAGGCTGGTGTAAAGCATCCAGATGGTTAGTCTATCCCCAGATACTAATACTTGTTTTAGATGCTTTTTTTTCGACAAATTGTACTTTTTATGTTTGTTTGTTAATGCTTTTATGATACAATTTTTATCGAAATAAAGCTTTTGACTTGACTTGACTTGAAAAAGCTTTGTGGGAGAGGTGTCCCGAACCATAATTTTTCCGTTGTGGATTTACTTCATGGAATCACCTATTGACCAAGTAGTATTATCAAGTACTTTTGCAGTTATTCATTTTTACAGGTAAGTAAGAGTTAAATATCATGCGTCTTTATGCAGCAGTTCTTCCCTATGGGAGAACACGCATATATTGCATACATTTATTTGCCATCAGTGTCTGTGGACCTCCTTTGGGACTTGAGGCCCTAGAGGACAAGGGTCCAAAGTATCACTAGCATTTACTGATTACCTGCCCCAGGGCATCTGGTTGCAGAGGCGCTGGTCTGTTTGGTAGTTGTGTGTGCTCCGCCAGTGGAAACAAGGTGGGGGAGGATGGGTAGGGGGGGTCACCTATAAACAGTCTGCAGAGGGGGACTTGGGGACAAGTGTGGGAGCTTGTAGGTACCCGGACTGGGGCATTCGGATGCAGAGTGAAAAAAAATCGTATTAGCTCTGCATCTTAGGGCTTTGCGGTTGGTGGACTCTCCGGTTGGAAAGTCTAGAGAGCTTGGCCACTCAGGAAGTGGGTCTCAGCAATGCTGACGTCCTACAATGGCTTCTCTGTCTCAGTACAGTGGGAGTCCGGACTGGACTCTCACATTGTTTGTTGCAAGGGGTCCGGTATCCTGGGTATTGGTCCTGTGCATCTCCGGGTGGTCTCACTTGGTGGGGGGACAGATCTGACCTTCAGGAGCACAGGCTCCTCTTCCTGGGGGGGCTGCTGCATTGGAGAATGGAAATCCTGTAGGCCAGACTTAATGTTTTGGTGCCTGCGGACAGCACAGGAGTAGTTCCTCTACTCCAAGAGAGATTGCTTGGTAATTGAAAGGCTGGCAGTCTCTGGGGGTTCTTGGAAGCTGGTCAGCTGCAAGACGAGTCACTGGTTATGATTGTGGAGGCAGGCAGGGTTTTGGCACAAAGATTCCATAGAAGTCCGTGTGGGCTTAACAATACGAGATGTTGATACCAAACATCTCTGGTGTTTACGAATTCCCCAGCTACATGATGGCTTGACTGAAACCAGTGTCCTGCACATATACTCAAAGTGGCTTCCCTTTTCACTTGTAATATCTAAGAATCGACTTGGACATCACAGGGGCATATCTCCTCATACAGATATGGCCGCACATATAGTATACCCTACCTTAGGACCTTAAGGCCTGCTGTAGGTGCGACCTAGCTATACTGCGTACACAGTGTCTGCAGGCACGGCACTCAGGAGGTGTGCCATGTCATGTCTTTCCCTTTCCCTGCACCATGGCACGCAGCCTGCAACAGCAGTTTGCATGTCGGTGGGGCGTGGGTTCTCTTACGTTGGCACAATACATGCTGCAGCCCTTAGAGACCCCCCTTAGCTTCCCTGCCCTAGGCATTAGAGGCACCATTTACTAGCGGGTGCTAAAGGCATTGCCAATTGGGAGAATAATTGTACAGTTTTGGGGAAGGGGTTCTGGCACTGCAGACCTGGAAAGCAGTAAACTCAGTGCACTTCTTTCAAAATTGCATCTGATACCAGGCAAAAAGTGGGGTTGACCATGTCAAAAAGGGGCACTTTACTACAGTCAAAAATCGCAACAGCCTCAGAGTGATCCACTCTGAGATCCAGGAGAGAGACTGCAACTTCTGCATCATAGCCCGAGTGTCCTGGAGTCTCGATCCAGGTGAAAGGCACCAAGCTTTACTGGATCCAGAATCGCTCCGATGAATGGAAGCTTTTCGCGAAGGAGTCATTTGTGACTTAAGCACTTTGATAGTGAACCCCCAACAATGTTTGGTGGTTTGTCATTGAAGGTGGTTGATGACTGCCTGGGGCACGCCTGCCTTCAGCAGCTAGTCGTCTAGGTAGGATATGACTGCTACCTCCATAGGATTGCTGAGGCCACCACTTTCATGCACATCTGAGGTGCACTGGTGGGGGGGGGAAAGGAAGCACTGTGAACGGAAAGTGTTCCTCCTAGACTGTGAACCGCAGGTAGCACCTGTGAGCTTGCAGGATGGGGATATGGAGGTAAGCATACAGCAGTCCAATGTCACCATCCAGTCTCCAGGGTCTAGGGCAGACGGGAGCTGGGCTAGCATGAGTAGCTTGAATTTGTCCTTTCGCAGGAGGCGTTGAGAGGGCAAAGATCCAAAATAGGATGAAGGCCTCTGTTCTTCTTTGACGCAAGAGGTCAGAGAGTAACACCTTGTTCATTTTCCGAGGTCAGAGCCCTATGCTTCCTGCTGCAGGACTGACGGGTGATCTTCTGTCAGTGGCTCTGACTGTGGAAGGTGCTGCAGAGTTGAAGAAAATGAGGGTGTACTCATGATTCTATAATTTGGAGGGCTTGCTTGTCTGAAGTGATGGATTTCCACATCTGGAGGAAATATCGGAACCTGCGTCCAACTTACCTGTGTGCTGGCAAGGAGAGACTAAAATGGTTTTGTGGTTGCAGATGCAAAAGGGTGTGGGCGACTAAGCTGCATGTTATGCTAATAGAATTTCTAGGGCGCGACTTTTACCCTAAGGTGTCCTGGCGCTAAGCACTGCCTAATTGGTTCCCGTAGAGTGTAACAACTATAATGTAAAACCAGGTTTTCAGCCCTCGCCTGAAGGAGGGGAGCTCAGTTTCATTTCTAAGGTGGAATGGTAGATTGTTCCATGCTTTTGCGGCGGAGGCAGTAAAACTCCTGCCACCCCAACAAGCTTTTTTGATTAATGGAACAATCACCTGTTTTGCTGCCAGGTGTTTCAGGTAGTGAGAACGTAACTTTATAAAATGTACATACCCTAAATATTTATTAAAACCTACCTTTACCAATAAATGAAGTTTTAATAAATAATAATGTAAATTTTCCTAGCAGGTCCCAAACCTGCAAATTCATATTTTAATCTGCACTCTAGTTTTGAGAGACATATCCTTCCATAGTGAAAGTAGCTTTGGCAGTCTTCTCACTGAATAGACATGGGAAACTGACAATTCTAATATCCCATTTTTAAGTACCATGCATCCTTCCTTGTGGCTACCTGGCTTTCATAGGTTTGACTTGTCAATATTTGAAAGGACATTTTTTTTCCTGTCAAAAAGGTTATTTTGACCCGTCAAACAACAGGTTTAAATCACAGTCATCAGGCTGCGTTGGTAGGGTGGAAGTCATGGTTTCATTAGTGGATGTCATGATCAGTGATGCATTTAACTTTCCATGCCATGGGTTTAGATCCTACACCACATACCATGGCCCCTACAGGGGAGTTAAATATGCCATTCAGGATTATCCAATTTCTACATCTTTTATGGGCACAGCACATATACTGGAGAGCAGTGTTTTAGTATGCAGAGACAAAAAAAACAGCAATACATTTCAGTGAAAAATGGAGGTGACCACACAAAAGGATTGTGTTACTTACAGCGTAAGCATCTATTTTTTGCATATAGTGCTGTAGATTCACATGCTCTGCATACTCCTGCCATCTAGTGTTGTTCTTGGATGTTTACAACTTGTTTATCTTCTTTGAGTCGCTGTGAATGTTCATCGGCACTAACTCCCTTATTAGATTGTTTTTCGCCCAGTGTGTGAGAGTAGAAATGGATAGTGAGTAGGACAGAATAATTACAATGCACGTAGAAAGTGAGAAATGTGAAGATACGTGTAGCAAACATTGGCTTCCGGAGAGGAGGGTGGGCACGTGAATCTACAGCACTACATGCAACAAACAGATGTTTACAAGGGAAGTAACAATACGTTCATAGCATGAGTGGCTGTAGATGTACATGCTCAACATCAACTGTAAAGCAATACTCCCCTAAGCGATGGTTAGGCAGTGGATGGTGCACAGGTCTGAAACAGAGTCCCGAGGACAGATTAACCAACTCGAGCTTCCTGCCTTGCAAACATTTCCACACAATAATGCTTTGTAAATGTGTGTATGTAGTGGACCATTGGCAGCTTTACAAATGTCTGCTACAGGTATGTTCCCTAGAAAAGCCATAGTGGTGCCCTGCTTGCAGGTGGGAGTATGGCCTAGAGCAGGAGGACAGGGTTGTTTTAAATTTAGTGCAACAGGTTTAGATGCACCTGGCGATGCCTGCCTTAGAAATGGCATGACCTTTATGAGGCTGTGAAAAGGCTAAAATGAGGAGCTGTGATTGGCGAAAGGACTTGGTCCTAAAATACACGAGAGCATGCTTGACATCAAGTGCGTGGAGTGCTCTTTCAGATTCTGAAAAAAGACTGGGAGATTGATTGTCTGGTTAAGGTGAAAAGAGGAAGCAACCTTAGGTAAGAATGGCCGATTGGTCGCAAGAAACACTGTCACTGTGTGGTTGGAAAAAAGGTGCCTGCAGTGTCAGGGCAAGTAGTTACCTGCTCCTTCTAAGATATATTATGTCTTAACAGAAAGGCAACCTTCCAAGTTAGAAACTGCAAAGGTCCTAAATATACATCTGTGGAGGCAGTCATTCAGCCATCAAGCACATTTTTCTTAGATAATGAAGTAACAACACTGATCCAACAGTCAAAAATACATTATAGGGTTTCCAAAACAGATGTTCAAGAAATACTAGTTTACAATTAAGGCTCCCAGTTTTCAGATTTTTACAGATAAATACATAAGAAAATAATATTTCCGGTCTGTGAAAAATACAGAAATGTGTGCTTCTTGTGAATGAATCTTCTTTCTGTTCTTCATGGTCAAACAGCTGAACACAAACAGCATGGGGAGATAAAAAAATGGGAGATGTCCTTAAATACAGGCATAGCTTAACACATTTGTATATAATACTAATATTTACCTGAAGATGTAGTGTTTTGTTATTTTTGGCTACCTAATTTGCTAAAACACAACAGGAATTAAAGTATGAGTGCATATGTATATGTTAAATAAATGTGGAAATATACCATTTTACAACTCCATTTGCTTTCAAAACATGAAATAAATATGGATAAATACCATCTAAGATGGGTAAAAACATAAATATGGATAAATACAGATGGAAATGTTAAAATAATAAATACCATAAAAGCGGGAGCCCTATTTACAATATATTGGACATTTGGGGCCATATGTAGGTAGGCTGTGTTTTGCGATTCTCTAATTGCAATTTTTAGGGAATCGCAATTAGAGAATAGCAAAACGCAATGTAGGTAGGATTAGCAATTTTTTTAGCGAATCCCAGCTATTCCTTATTTGCGATTCTCTAATTGAGAATCGCAAATAAGGAATACCTTGCCATTCATTCCTATGGGCTAAAAGGCCCATAGGAATGAATAGGAAGACATTCTCAATTTGCGATTCTCAATTAGAGAATCGCAAATTGAGAATGCAATTTCAAGGGTGTCAATAGGACACCCTTTTGCACCCCTGAAATGAGCATGGGTGCACTTGTGGCGCACATACATGCCCAAAGGGCATGTATGTGCGCCACATGGCACTTTGAATAATGCAAAAAACTGCATTATTAACAGAAATCGCAAATTACCACCAACCTGAAGTTGGTGGTAATTTGCGATTCCTTAAGCCAAAATAGCACAACTTGGGTGCTTTCTACATTGCATTTAAGGAATCGCTATTAGGGATTCCTTAAATGCATTTGCAAAATAAGGAATCACAAATTTTGCGATTCCTTATTTTGCATGTGGGTTGTTGTTCCCTACATAGCATACTGCCCAAATTGCGATCGCAAACGCTGAAAATCTGCGAATTTCAGCATTTGCGATCGCAATTTGCCTTTCTACATATGGCCCTTAGTGATTACTCAGTGGGATCTGGGGGCTGCAGTGAAGCTGCTCGAAGGAGAGACAACTGAACTGAGATCACGATTCATTTTGGTGGAGGGACAATAACCTACCTAGAATATGGTCGCTCCAATATACTCTAGAACATGTAATGCTATGTCGAGTGTTACTCTTCGGCATTTGTTTTTTCTTTCTAGTTGGGCATTGCAGTGTGGGACACAGGGATGCATGGCACAGAAAGGAGAACTATTCTATGGAGGAAAAGTAATCGATCTCATTTTTCTTGCCTCAACCTGTCTGCAACAGAAGATTGCTGGAAACATTTTATTAATTCTAGAAGAACCTTAAACTGCATTCATCCAAAAGATCATGATATACACCAAGAAAGTGTGGCACCGGCTACCTGCGTAAAGGATAAGATGCGGACATGGCTGGCTCCTGCTTTCTGAATCACACCTGTAAGTCAAGCTGGGCCCTTCCTTTCCTGTGAGGCCAATCTCATACAATAAATATCTCAAACACCTACACTTATAGGGATCTGCTCCTCCAGAGTCTTGAAAACCCTCACAATTGTCTCCCAAATGCACAGCACATAATCACCACTCAATAAACGGGCAATCAGTGAGACCTACTGGCTTTGGTGCTAGCTTGTCAGGGGTGTCAATGCTGTCAGTATGGTCAGATTGTGCCCATGTAAAGGGTGAGCGCTGTCTGTAGTCTGCGACTGATTGTCTGGTCGATATTTTGCTTTTTCACCCTGAGGTCTTTAAAAGTTCCCCTCGTGTTTTCAAGGAAACCTTGGTTGAAAACAAGCTGTGGATTTAGTTGGTCTTAATCTTGAAAGAACGCTGCAGCAGCAGCAGTTTACAGTGGAGCCATCTTGGTCCCCTTGTGAGCATTGATGGGCTGCTTGCTTAAGTGAGGATGGCTAAATATTGGGGCCCTGAAGGCCCCAGGCTATCCTTATAGTTACTTTTCAGAATTCTTGTCCACCCACCCACACTGCACAATCAGTGACCCCCACTTCCAGCAGCTGCTCTACCCTGCTGACGTCAGTCCCAACTCACCAACCAGGAAGCCACTTCAGCTCCTGCACATGTGCACACCGATAGAGCATGTGCAGTAAGGTGACAATCACACACCGGGTATGTGCACCTCGGTAAGCGTGACATGGGGACTTTGTCCACCACCAGGCTGGATCAATAAATGTGCCTGTGCAGAAGAGTAACTACTCATGCATGCATCAAAAAGTGCCTTACTTGAGCTGTACACAAACCAGTTTAGCACAGTATCCAGTACTCCCACCACTGGGGGCGCTCTATGCTGTGTAACACTGATTGTGCAACACTTACTGTGAAGACCACTTGGGGAGACACCCACAGCCAACAGAGTGAAATGGACCTTGTTTACTGCAAAATGTATCATCCTCCAGACCTTGGTTTCCATACGCTGCCATGCCATTATGTTTGGATGCAGCAGCGTCCTACGGATCCACCGTGCTCCTGCTGGCACATGCCATATTGTCTTTTAAGCGGCGACCGGTCCTGCAGCGGTGTCAGCTAGTGGTACCACTGGATGGGATGCTGGGGGATGATGGACAGCAGAAGGGCTGGCTTCTTCAGTACTGGCAGGAGCAATGCACCTCCATTGCAGTTTTGTGGGAACTGGTCTGGTGGGGTGGGCGGAATCTCAGGGCAGGCAGGGACTACCCGGCTTCAATTTGACACCTGCAGTCTTTGACCTCTAATACTAGGGAGAACACTTACTATTGAGCCAAACCACAGCACAAGCACACTCCTTTACACCAGACCCTAAAGTTAGCAAGTCAAAGTACTCCAAAGCTCATTTTATTTTTTATTTCAGGTATCTGATAAAGTGCAAAACATTTTATAGCAGCAGAACCATCTCCAGGAGAGAGAAAGGCACATTAGGCATTTGATGCAAAGATAAGAGGAACCTTTAAAAACATGGCAAGTTGTTAAAAAATGTCATATACTGGTTAAACTGTACATCTCATTCTCGCCAGATGTTTTTTTTGCCTCCATGGGAACTATTCTATTCAGATTTGCCACCTTTTACATCCACATATGTAAAGCAAAAACACTTTTTATGAAAAACATGTTTTGTTCTGGCAAACAGTAATTGTGAATTTCAGCAAAGTCTTATAAACGTAAAACAATTCAAGGAAAATGTGCAGTTAAAGAAAACGGCCAATGAAAATGTTTGACCGACACAGGCTATGGTTTCATTTGTTTAGTTCCGGGTGAATGCATTATTCTTAACCTGAACTGTCTTTATTTTCTTGGAGCAGGGGCTTGTGCATTTGTTCTTGCCATTCAGCTGTCTGACGGGGGAGTAAAGAGACCCCTCCATGCTGGGATCCACCCAATTACATTTCGCCATACAATTTCTTTCCTAATAGACTTTCTTCCTCTTGTTCCTTTTTCCATGAGAGCAATTTTAATTCTTCAAATATACTGTGGCAGAAGAAGCTAAACTGAGAACTGAAAATGCACGGACTCACCTCTCAATGCGTATGCCGATAAATTACACCTACAAGCACAAGGTTATTAAACAATATTAACTCAAAGCAATAAAAAAAACATTCAGTCATCTCTTTTACAGTGTTAAGGTCAGTGCTTAATTTGAACTAGTGGTATCCAGTGCTCAGTGACCACACTTGTCAATACCAGCACTTTTGACACATAGTGGCGCGGTTTGTCTACTTTTGAGATCAGCACAGTAATAGTTGTTTATTAATTCAATATACATTAAAAGTGACTAATACCTGCAGCCCAAGTCATTCCTATAGCTATGGGGGTCTGGAATGGGCTGAACGGTCACACTTGTAGGCGTGTGGTGGTCAGTAGTTGTGCTGGTATAGTTATTGGCAGTGTGGGCTGAGGCAATGGGCTGTGCAAGCTGCCATGACCTGCTGACAAGGGCCCAGGCACTTTTTTTCTTTTTTTACAAATTAAGCACCGGTTAAGGCTGATGTGAGAGGTAAACTCATCCGTAAGATTAGTCCCAACATTTGTTAAGAGCATCTGTCACAAAGTCATTACTGTTGCATTTGGTTAGGTGAGTTACGGATGTGCATAGTTGTGTGGGTTACAGATTGTGGTCCTGACCATTACTTGAAAGTTGCACTGTTTTTTTGCCATTTCAATCTGTAACAATAACTGCTCTGTAACTGTTTTTTTTGTGAAACTGATTTAAAACCCCGTTTAGATGTTAAAACCAAAGTTGCAGGTCTTGAATGGCCAGATCTGGTGTTAGTTGCTCTTTAAATGCAGTTTCTTCTTTACGCAGCGTGCAGGTCTGCTGCAGATCCATCGCCGTTCAAGGGAACACTTTGCCCTGGCGAAAGCCTTGTGATTTAGATACCAGCAATTTGAGCCTTCGTTTCTGCCAGTCCTAAAAAAAAAAATAAAAAAAAAAGCCAAAGTTTTAGCAGAATGTTCCAAATAAATCGCAATTCTTTTTCTTTTACACAAATAATTAAAATGTTCATGTGCATTTGCAGCCTGAGGTTCTACCTCCCTGACGATACCTGCGCGTCATGGCAGGTTCATGTGCATTTGCAGCCTGAGGTTCTACCTCCCTGACGATACCTGCGCGTCATGGCAGGTTCATGTTCATTTGCAGCCTGAGGTTCTACCTCCCTGTCGATGCCTGCGCGTCATGGCAGGTTCATGTGCATTTGCAGCCTGAGGTTCTACCTCCCTGTCGATACCTGCGCGTCATGGCAGGTTCTTGTGCATTTGCAGCCTGAGGTTCTACCTCCCTGTCGATACCTGCGCGTCATGGCAGGTTCTTGTGCATTTGCAGCCTGAGGTTCTACCTCCCTGTCGATGCCTGCGCGTCATGGCAGGTTCTTGTGCATTTGCAGCCTGAGGTTCTACCTCCCTGTCGATGCCTGCGCGTCATGGCAGGTTCTTGTGCATTTGCAGCCTGAGGTTCTACCTCCCTGTCGATGCCTGCGCGTCATGGCAGGTTCTTGTGCATTTGCAGCCTGAGGTTCTACCTCCCTGTCGATGCCTGCGCGTCATGGCAGGTTCTTGTGCATTTGCAGCCTGAGGTTCTACCTCCCTGTCGATGCCTGCGCGTCATGGCAGGTTCTTGTGCATTTGCAGCCTGAGGTTCTACCTCCCTGTCGATGCCTGCGCGTCATGGCAGGTTCTTGTGCATTTGCAGCCTGAGGTTCTACCTCCCTGTCGATGCCTGCGCGTCATGGCAGGTTCTTGTGCATTTGCAGCCTGAGGTTCTACCTCCCTGTCGATGCCTGCGCGTCATGGCAGGTTCTTGTGGGGAATAAGAGACCCTGCAATACAGAGGATAATCAACATTAAACAGGGAATCAACCAGTGGCTGCAGGGACCCGGACTGTCCGACCGTGCCATGGGTGGCCATAGTCTGGGCACCAGAGGTCCATGGGTTCCCACACTGCACAGGCGGACCCGCAGAGGCCATCAGTTCCTGTAAAAGAGTCCTTCCTGGCTCTTCTTTGGAAGAAGGGCGGGGCATCAAGGCACCCTTATTGAAAAATGGAGGAGGCGTGTGTATACAAGCGACCAATCAGCAGTCCCAAGCAAAACCAAACACAAGCTACAAAGCCAACACCAAGATAAAAAAATAATAATAATGGATTCAAATATATACTTTAAAAGAACGGGAAGAAGGTAATAAGCACAAATATGGATGTGGTACTTGTTGAGTGGGCAATTATCCCTCAGTGTGTTGCCTACAAACACGTTTAAAACAGAAATCAATTTATAAAAACTGGTCAAATGAGTTGCTTTAAAGTAAAGCTTTCTGAAGTTTAGAACCTTCCGCACCAAGAAAATAATTTACAAAATAATAGCAACTAGAGGACAAAAGTACACTAAATATTCACACTCATTTCATAATAAGACAATTGATCAGTTAGGGTTTCGATGGTTGGGCTGCACACCACCTGCTGAACTGTTTTCCAGGTGGTCGTGCCCACTAGTCTTTTCAGAACTAGCTTTATGATCTAGGAGTTGTTTGCAATATTAACGTCTTGAAAAAGGGGAAGGGAGCACTCAGTGGCAGATCAGCACACAACTCACCAAGATGCATTGTGGTAAATGCAGTGCATGATAAAACTCCATTTGTAGGCACAGCCACTGCTGGGAATTCCTAGACACGTTTGAAAGGATATGTAATTCTTGCTCCTCTGACATCAGAGGACTCTGATCTTCAACGTCACTAGATGGGCCACCCACCCTAAGGTGGAGGCATCCATCACCACTGGGACGACTGCTGGTGGTTCTCCTCTACAGATCACCAATGGAGATCAGTCGTCAATATAGCTCCATGCTGTCACCACTGCAGATAGAGGCACTACCGGACAGCCCTCCTATGCAGTGTCCGTGAGTGGCCAACAGAATACAGGAAACCTGCGGCTCCAGCAAACAGAGAACCTTTCAGACTGGAATATGAGCTTCATCTAGAAAAATCTGAATCATATCCCGAATCCTCTGGGTAGTAGGAAAGGCTCAAAGAGGTGTTTGTGTCCAGTACTGGCCTGGTGAACAGAGTCACTTGGTGCTCCTGCTGTGACTGGATAATATTGATGGAGAAATCCTAGCCGAAGAACTGCGATTCTGTGGCGTTCAGGTGGTCGGACACAAGCCGGGCTTGTTCGAATCGAGCAGCCAATCATCCTGGTACAGGAACACTGAAATCTCCAAATTGTGCAGATGTGCAGCAACCATTGCCATGACCGTGGTGAAGGCCTTGGGTGCCAATGTTAATCCGAACGGGAAGGCTGTAAAGTAGTAATGGTTAGAACCTTCCACAAAACGCTCCTACCTATTGTGCAATTGCTGGATCAGTATGTGGAAGTATGCATCCTACAAGTTGAGGGATACCATTTAGTCTTCCAATCCAAGTGTCAGAAACACTTGAGGATCTAGGGACCGCATCTTGAATTTCTCCTTGCGAAGAAAGGGATAAGAATCAGACCACGTCCTTCATGGGCACGAGGAAGTAACGAGAGTAAAATCCCTCTCCAATCTCCTAATTTGGGTCCAACTCCATTGGCCCCTTAACCAGTTGCATTGGCACATCCTGCTGAAGAATGCAGGTCTATACATCTGACAGGGAGGTTGGAAGTGAGTGAATGGGTGGGAGGTTTCTCATGAAAGGAAGGGCAAAGCCATCCTACCCACCATTCCAAGACCGATTTGCATATAGCTGGGTCTGAACTGAGGTGGCAAAGTGAGCTAAAGACTGATGATGGATTCAACCCAGATCTATGACTGGGGGTGAGTGTTTGAAAAGTTTCAGTGCTCCGTCCATCTCCTTGTGTTTGCATGGTCTATTTCTGAACATGATAATGAAACCGAGATTCTTGCGAACTTGTTATTGACTTGGAGGTCAAATCAAGCTAAACTGTTGATAGTTGCTGCCCAGTGGCGGTTCTTAAAAATATCCCGGAGGTCGTTGCATCTACCCATACACCCTTGTTTAACAACATCAGACTTAGGCGAGTATCCCAGGATGTGGAAATCCACCTCCATACTGCCGCTTATAAAAAAAAAAAAAACACTAATCTGGACAAAAACGATCCCAACAACTACAGACCTGTATCTCGACTCCCGCTGCCGGCCAAGTTGCTGGAGAAGGCCATCAATAGGCAACTCAGCTCTTTCTTACAGAGCACTAAAGCACTTGACCCCATGCAGTTTGGGTTCCATGAAGGACATAGCACGGAACTGGCCCTTATCAAGGCCACGGAGGAGGTTAGAGCTGCGGTGGATCAGGGAGGGGTGGCGGTTCTGATTCAAACGGATCTATCAGCGGCCTTCGATACGGTCCACCACCAGGTGCTGATGGACCGATTATCAAAGGCGGGGGTGGAAGGGAGGGCCTGGAGCCTCCTGAAATCCTTCTTGGCAGACAGAAGCCAAACAGTTAATTTGGGACGGGATAAATCTAAGCCTTTTTCCCTCCCATGCGGGGTGCCGCAGGGGTCCTCCCGGAGCCCCACGCTTTTCAACATTTATGTCAGCCCGTTGGCGGCATTGATTAGATCCTTCAGGCTGCAACTAACATCCTATGCAGACGACACACAAATTGTGTAGTTCATTCAACGAGTGACCAAAGATGATATGACCTCAAAATGTCATGACAGTCTAAAAGACATCGCTGGCTGGATGGCTTCAAATTGCAGGAAATTGAATGCGGAAAAGACAGAGGTCATTATATTTGGGAACAATCCCAATGTCTGGACTCCCGATATCTGGCCTGAGGTTATGGGTAAGCTTCCAGCTGCCTCAGGGAAAGCCAAAAAACCTGGGCATGATCATTGATCATAAACTTGATTTTGGGAACCAGGTCAGCGGGGTGGTATCTTCCTGCTTCTTTATCCTTAGGATACTAAGAAAAATATTTTTTTTCCTTCCAGCAGATGGTTTCAGGACAGCAGTCTCAGCCCTCATTTTGTCGTGCTTCGACTACTGTAACAGTCTGTACTTGAATTTGGAAAAAAAACACCTGTACAGACTACAGCTTGTTAAAAATGCAGCGGCGTCACTGCTAAAAGGCCTTCTTAGGTTTGCCTCAGCTCGAGATGGAGTACGGCAACTGCACTGGCTGCCAGTAACAAGACGAGCACAATTCAAAGCATTGTGCATGGTTTTCAAGGCACTGAGGGGCAGCGGCCCGGAATTTTTGAATAGATGCTTTGAATGGTATGTTCCGGGTGGAGCGCTGCACTCCACCGAAGGAAGACTTGTTGCTGTGCCTCGAATAAAAAAGGCTAGTTGGGAGGCAATAGCTTTTCCTATTGTGCGGCAAAAACCTGGAACAGTCTGCCGGCGCATCTCAGGAATGCCTCGGAGCTCCTTTCTTTTAGAAAGGGGCTGAAGACATGGTTATTCACGGTATAGGCACCCTTTGCTCCAGTGAGTCAGAGGATAGCACCAGGACACCCCTGGGTAGAAGTGCACTTTATAAGCTCCTATAACATAACATAGCGGCTTAAAAATGACGTCCAGTTTTAGTCCTTAGTTGCCTAGTGGGAATAATTTGGATTTGTTTTATAAGACAGTAAATCTAGATTGTCATAAATGGTTGAAGGGTAGTGAGTGTAAAACATCTAGGAATTATGAACGCCTGACCAAACACAGAAAGACCAGCCCTTTATGAATTGAGATTAGATGGTAATGTGATCATTGAGGCGAACAAGGGAGGTAATATTGTTATAATGGACCAAGAGTAAGAGGTCATATTACAGCTCTCTTACAGGCAGTGCTATTCTAGCTTGTATAGCAACCATATATGAAACGTTTGTTATTTTATTAACACCAAACTTATGAGCTGGTTGGATAGCAGCCTAATTGATGGGGATGTGTACATGTACCTTAAAGTGGATAAACCTTGGTATCCATGTATTTATGCATTGCCGAACATACATTAAGAGTCATCCTTTGCACTTGGTTGCCCCTTCATATCTGTGATTGGATCACCTATGGAAAGATTATTGGAGTATGCAGATGTATTCCTCAGGCCATTTGTAGCTAATCTACCCTCACATATTCAGGATACTGTCAAGCATATACTGAATCTAATGAGTGATACGATCTGGAGTGAGGATATGACCCTGGTAACTTTCAATGCTGTTTCTCTTTACACTAATATTACCCATGACTTGGGTCTTGAGGTACTTGGATATTTTCTCAACAAAAGACCAGCAGAATAAATGGAACATATCCAGATGCTTATATTAGAAAATAATGTATTTCTATATAATGATGCATGGTCTGTCAATTGCAGGGAACAGCAATGTGCTCTAGATTTGCACCCTTGTATGTAAACCTTCTTATGGGGTGGTTCTAAGGTTTGCAGGTAAGGGGTCCAGATGGTTCGAGATGGGTTGATAAACATTTTTGGGGCAGATTCATTGATGGCATTTTGGTTATCTGGACTGAGACAAAGACAGAACTCAAAGACCGTCACATATTTGAATAGACACAAGAATATTAAAATACATTTTGCACACAGTGAGAGCTGTATTGCTTTGTGGATATTGAACTATATGTTTCAGGTGACAAGTTGAAAAGCAGAATGTTTCACAAGAAAACATCTTGCAATTTGATGCTGCAAGATAGACATTGAGACCCTTATTCTCAAATTAAAGCAATCCTGATGGGGGAGATGGTGAAAGCTAGAAGGAAATGTGGTACTAATGAGGAATTTACTGAAACGGTCATGGATATCAAAGATTTTTCAGAAAAAGATATGATCACCCGCAGATAGAACAGGTGGGTCAGAAGGCTTTACAGCTTGATTAGGCTGAGTTACTTAAAAATGACAACAAGAAAAACAAGCATAAAAAGAATCATTTAAGATTAAATATGGCAGCAGTGTGGATAGATTGAGCTGTATACTTAAACATTGATATATGCTCCTACAGGATTTGAAGATTGGAGAGTTCATAGCATTACATCCAAGTGTCACTTCCCACAGAGGCATAACTTTTACAAATATCATCAGTCCTACCTTCCCATGACCATTGAAACCACTCCATTGTTTGGACTCAATCTCTAATGTTTGTTTCAGCTGTGGATTTTATTGTGTATGCAGAATGGCATTTGACATGAAGTGCTCCTCTTGATCATGTATTCTGAGCTATAATGGGAGCTCAGAATACATGATCAAGACCACATTGACTTGACAGACAAAATAGGTCGTAGTATGCACTTGTGGTAAAATGTATGTAGGCAGTACCCTTTGACACTTCAAGGAGAGGATTTCAGAACTTTATAACTGTGAAAATGAATATTGAGAAATATCGTTTTACAGTACATGCGACTACCTGTGTTCCGATAATAAAACCACTCTGATTTTAAATTCCATGTAATTGGCAATGTATGTGTTGATCCAAGGGGTGATAATAGGGAATTACGTTTAAGATGTCTAGAGGTGGAGTGGATTATGAAACTAAAAGCCGTAGATTGGGGCTTGAATGTGTACCATGAACCTTCAGTACTTTCTTGAAGACTGATGCTTTATCTAATCTGAGATACTATTTATTTCTCAGAGTACGTTTTATTTTTCTACTTTCTTGTCCATGGGTGGCTCTGCCACTCCCTCTTTTTATGCTTTCTTTCATAACTTTCCTGTTTTTCCTCTACTGTTTACTTTACTATATGAATGGCGGATTTATGTTTATTAAGGGGACTTTTCCTTTTGACCTGTTTTACTATAGTGTACAACAGGATACTACTGACTACTTACTGTGTACCCATCAGGCTTGTAATAAACACATCAAGATGGGACCCCTTCTATATGCTGCATGCCCAGGTTCCCGTATTATAGTGCTCTTGTTTGCTTCTCTTCTGTATATTATATGAATTGTGGAATTAATGTTCCTATGTTCACTGAGGGGGGACGTTCCTTCAGACTTGATTTTATCACAGTGCACATCAAGATAAGTACTGAAAAATTAGCATGTACGTATTTCTCAGGGGATGTTTCTCTTTTATTAAGGGCTTGTAGTACACACCAAAATGGCACCCTCTTTCACATCCACGTTTTAGGATTATATTCCTTCTTTCATTCTACCTATTTATACGTGGTACGTTATTGGGTTCTCTAGTCTATCATTTCAAATGGCAAGGAGTTAATTACATTAACATGTGGCTTTACACAGCCAACTTTCTGGATCATAGCTTACAACAAAACAATGCGGACTACTTGTGTGTACCTATAATTGTGTTGAGTGCATTTGAAACCATGATATTCAGACATCCATCTTTTATTAGGTTTAGTTTTTTTGTTGATATTACGTGTTTGGGGGTGCTTACTTCTTGTAATATATTCACCCTTTTGATTATGAGTTGCGCACACTACACACATTAAGATGGCACCCTATTTTATGCATTTGTCTTACGTGTTTTACACATTGTATGCCCAGGTTTCAGGATTATAGTCCTTTTATTGTATGGATTTATACAAGTGTCCACGTTGGTGCCCATGTAATATGACGAGAACTCAAAGCCCTACTGATTTATTTTAAAGTGGCTTGGAGGGTTTGACTTGGGTTGGATGCGGTCGGGATGGAGTATGTCCTTCCGGATTACCAGTTTCTTGGATGGCTTTCATTACCCTTATTATATGTACAGATCAGATACACTACATTTACTCAAATTACAAAAAGCTAATTTCGAGTGATGACTGATTTATATTAGTTGGGTGAGCCTTTGACTTTATTTTTGTTATTATGGGATTTTCACACTCTTATGGATAACTGGACATACCTCTACACTGATGTATGTCACTCTGGTATTGGTGTTTTTAGAACGGGTGAGAGTGAGTATTTTTAAGCTCTGCTTTTATTCTTCTACACAAGCCATTTAAATTGGATGGTGTAGCAATACTGTTTCAGCTTTTAAGTCCCTGAACATTTTAGCATTTAAGAACTTTACAATTAGGGGTATTTACTGTACATAGTTGTAAAAGTGTAATTACTTTATTGGTATATGATTGCTAATTTATGTATTGTATGATTTCTAGCCCAGAGGAAGGCTGTAAAAGACGAAACTTATGTTGGGTGGAGCAGAAAGTTCATTAAATAAACAAACATCAACCCTGACCAATGCTTGGACTGTTTTGAGGCACTTAAAATCAAAAGGCATATCCATTAAATTTCATAGATCACAGCGACAGACTTCCTGTAGATAAAGATTTCTTCCCCATTGTTTTCAATTTTTTTGATCCTTTGTTAGGAGGTGCACTGAGGAAAAATAACCAGTGTCCTACTTTGTATATCATGAAGCATGCACGAACAGCGTTTCTGGCAAATGATGAGAAGATAAGAAATCTAGATCCTTGGAGTTTGGTCAATAACTGTGAGCGATCCGTCTGTTTACTGATAGTACCAAAGTAGGCCTAAATTCTACAAGGGTGCAGTGGCTGGATGGAGGATCTCTGTGAAGATACTGGATTTAGTTTCCTCCACTGCAAGAGACAATTCCAGCATCTCTGCAGACTTTTTAATGACTATGGTATAAGCAGTCACCTCTGCAAAAGGCCCTCCGAAAGGGAATTCCAAAGAACTGTTGAGAGCACTAACATGGAAGGCAAAGTAACAAGATGGGTCTGAGTTAGTAGTAGGGGCAAATTGGCTACAACCCAGCTCTTGTTATTATCATGTTCAATCATCTGCAGTATTTTTTAAATGTGGTCCGAGTCATATCCCAAATACCATGTAACTTGTGTCAGTATTCACCTTCGGGCTGGACTGTTTCCATTGGAGCAGGATCAAGACTGATGTGCATATGGCTGGAGGTGGCATGGTGTGCAATTGCAGATGGACTTGGATGCGTCCCCAGTAATTGTCAGTGACTGAGATTAATTCAAGCATTTCATCCATAACTTTTTTTGTATACTTAAATATTCACCCTCGGGCAAGGGTGTGGGATGAAAGTGCTCTCCGTACTGGGCCTCCTGTGTTATCCTTTGCATTTGACACTGCTAACACATCGGAGCAGCCTCGGTTTGAAACATGGCTTATGAATCTGGGGGACAGAGCTGGCGTCTGAGGTGGAGCCAACTGCCTAAGACTTTGGTTCCAGAGGGGTATGCACCGGGGCTGAAGGCATGACCTGAGAACATCCAGGAATGATTGGATCTTGGGAAGAACCTACCAGCAGTATCTGAATGGGAGCCCAGAAACACCATGGAAAAGCAGTAGCAAAGCTAGGACCTGAGTCACACTGGTGCCCTGAACGCTAGAAATGCTCTAAGAAGACTCTGCATTAGCACCAGAGTCAGAGTCTGTCCTTCTGCCAGTGCAATTTTTACTAACTCAGACTCATAGGAAAACTTCAATTGGAGTGGTGGGCACTGGGGGGATTATTTACCTCTAGAGCAGACACGGAAGATGGATGTGGATTGGTTTTGTCTGCATCACTTCTTGCATTTCCTAATCTTGTCTTTCAAGATTTGGATGAGGGTGATGACCTGGACTTAAACCTTGATCTGCAGTGTAATTGGTGCCAAACCTGGCACGCAATTAGCAATTTTGCCTCCAGGTCCTTCATGTCTGGGAGTGCACGAGACCACAATTATTGCACAATTCGAAGCGTGCTAAGGCCGGAAGCACCAAAAGATGACCTCTTGAGGGTCCAAAATGAATATCTGTCCATGGCAGGAGTACCATGCTTAAACCCAGAGTTTTTTGGTGTTGACATCCTGCTTAGAATTACAGAAACTTTTTTTCGTAAGAATACAAAAAAAGGAGAACAGCTCCAGACCTGCATCAAAGCACTTAGGGTTTTTTCTTTTTAGGATACTGGCGTGGACTATACAGATCTTGTGGTGTCATATTTGGGTTGGTAATTGATTCCAAGACCAAGCATGGTGCCACCTGGAGAGTTATCGGAAATTTTGAGATTCAGTATAGTGAAGGTAGATATTCAAGAGGGGAAGAATCTCCAAGTACAAGTATCCATCAGAAAGAAGACCAGGCTATGGCAGGTAGTGTCAAGATACAGTAAAAGGGGCACTGGCATTTCTGGAGGTAATGAGGCAACTAAGACTGAATGAATGAAAGGCAGCTGTACATTTGGGGACATTAATTAACTAGATCTCCATCCTATTATGAACCATCATGTAGAAGAGAAAGTACATATGTAGGACGAATGTATACATGGTATAAAAATTGGTCTGAAGAATAACGATACATGTTAATAAGTGGAGGTATGGGATGTAGGAGGAGACATGCAGAAGAAAGATGGTGACCTAACTACAAGGGAACAAGCAATTCTATTGGATCTACTCATGCACGCAGACAGTGGCTCAGGAACCTTCAAAAGGTGAGAATGCTGAACTACAGTTGCAAATATAGCACATACCTGGACAGAAGTGCTATACCGATGGAGCATGATTATTTATAGATAATTTTGCTTGGTCAAATCCTGCTCTTGTGTGAAATTACTAAACATACTTAAAATAAAACATTACTAACATTGTGTATCGTTGAATACTAAGTTCTAAAACTGCGCCGTAAGCATGCAGAAGGGTCGCAAACTGGTGAAGCTGAGAGATTTATGAGAGAAAAAGAAAAACTAACTATGTGTTATGGTAATAATGAGAGATAAGAATGCAGTGAATTATTTCTAGTAGAATATTATTCGAAAAGATTTCTCTATTGAAATGTGTTTTGCTACGTTTATTTCACATGTTAATCTGAAACTGCAAAGAGAAACTGTTTATTAATGAAATATGATTAGACTAGGTATATGAAAATAGCATAAAGGTAGTTATATTAGATACTTATGAATTTACATTTTCGTCAAGTGTTTTAACGTTAACACTCTTGATTTTCCATGTAGGCCTCAAAATGTATTATGTTTTTCCATTGCAGGCCTTAAAGAAATGTATTTTGTCCTTCATTATTTTCAGAATAAAATGCTGACTTAATTTGTTTAGTTACAAGTGTTATCACTAAAGTTCCTTCTTACAGTCGGAATATTCTCTCTCTAGGAGTAATCATGTCAAAATTGTTGCAAGTCAACTCGGATGCGAGAGCGTGGACATGTTGAGTTGCAGATGTATTTCCTACTTCCGAGGTGAAACCAGATATTGGAGGAATAGAGAACAAAGTATTGTGTAGGTTGCGGATGATTTGGGCTGGAGAATGATCATTCCATGATCACACCATGGAACCCAATCAATAGAATATTGAAAACTGTGTAAAAGGCTACTTTTGTGGGCTGAAGTTGTGAACATTTTGAGGTATAAAAACTCTGGGGAAAAAGTACATGTGCGACTATTTCCTTACAATTCTTGGTCATAACATGCTGTCGGTGAACTGAACTCTCCTGATTTGCCCTGCACTTTTTTGGTTGTTGAAGTTGAGCAAGATAAACCTGTCTGCTGAAGGGTTAATTATTCCAGACTACTGCACGTTGTGCACTAGTCTATCTTGCGTCTCTGCTCTGATTCTACAACTGAACTTTGATATTATTCCTGAAATTGCAATTGTTTATTTCTCTCTCTTCTCACGCCAGTTAAATGAGATATGATGTATTTTGTTTTGAACTGTGATTATATTGTGTTTTTAACTGAATTTCGAATGAAACCTATGTACTAAAAGTTCCAATGTGTTATTGTGTTTTCACCACTCATATTTTGAAGATTAGATAAAAGTGCCTTGATAAATCCACTGAGTTTACTTATTGCTGAATAATATTGACAATTATTGATTTATTCGTTGTTAGATAGGCAATTCTTTATTACAGGTCCTCATGAAGGAATGGCTTCTGTCTCGAATTATCTGAGTCCCTATTAGCTCTTACAAAGATCTATCGGAGGACCTCATGTTTTGTAAGTGGTTGTAGAGTTTCTTTGGGCCCGCTATATTGTTGTGAATTAAATTACAGAGGTTGGAGTTTGTGTGGTGGGTAATCTGGGTCTATGCCCGCAAAAATGTACAATGCTTCTGCTGGATCAATACCAAGGAGAGAAAAGTCAACACAAATGCATATACTGTATGAAATGTATAACCTAAAATGGATTTGGATGAGTAACCGGAAATGTTACCTCTAGACATAAGTCTGAACTTTACACTTGCTCATTTTGGAGCACACAAATATAAAACATACCAGTTGTCCAAAGTACTGCCATCAGGCCAGATTGGTTCACCATTTGGTCCATTTCTTGGGCCAATCCACCGATCGTATTCCCCTTTCTTAGAAAGCGCAAAAGCCTTAAACAAACAAAAGAAAAAGGAAAAGGTTTCAGTTTCACATAAGGGTCACACTTGGTCTGTGCATATTTATTAAATTTATTTTTGGTTAATGGTGTACCACATGAAGAACCTGGATCCATGGTGGAAGAAAGCTTTACAACATACCATAATAGAAAACAAGTGACAACGAAAAGACAGATTGTAAAATGTGAATTAAGTTATGTAGTAAGAAGCCAGTCCTCAAGGTTTGGGCAGGTAATGTACAAGTAGCATGGACTGATCAGGTAAAGCCTTTTAGGACCGGTATCTGGAGGTCCCTTGTAAAGATGGAGATTTCGGTTGCTTTTCGGATAATGCCATGGGGGAGCCTCCCCCGTAGTTGGTGCTTTGCAAGTGTATGATTGTGGGGGGAGGACTTTCTGAACCTTGTAGTGTACAACTTGAAAACACACAAACTACTGCAGAAAAAGTATGAACGCATCCGAACGAATGTGTGAAATGTTCAACTGTTCACACTGATTGGATGAAACGGACTGACCAACCGAGTGTAAAATATGTTTGCTTAAGGGCTTTTAAATCCTACTTATTATGATTCTCATGGGACAAATGTAGTCATCTGTCATGTAAAGGCTAGTGGTGGTATCTTCCACAAGGTCCACCACAGGACCTTAATAAAGTTCAGATATACTTTGATGCAAACATCAGTGATGATCCCACAAGCCTCCGAAAATGTACCATTTTCAATGAGTTCTGTTTTATCACGTTTTAGGCTATCATGTCAAAGTTGCCACGGCTAGTGCTGCCTTAAGTACCTTTTTATTGGCTTAACAAAAACACCACTTGACTTTAAACTGGACATGGCAGAAGGAGTCACTTTAAATTGAACTAAAACGCCCTAACCACATTTATCCCTAAGCGAGTAAACCTTTGCTCGAGGACAGAGAGAGACATCCTTTGACTTGGTGTGTGAAGCAAGCAAGTCTATGTAACTGGCTCTTCCCTAAAAGAGGCAAGATAACTGCCATGGGTATAGTTTGATGGCAGGGGTAGATGAAACAGTGGTGCTAACTCTTTTAGACGGCGAACCCCCCTCCCCTCTTCCATGATAAGACCCAGGCTCTCCTAGTCACACAGGTTATAGTTTGCCCATCAATTGATGGCAACTGCGTTGGCAAGATAGGCAAAACAGTTGGAGGTCGCAATTCGTGGCATAAACATTTCGGGGAGTGGGGGCCTCCTGACAGCAAAATTACAAGGAGGGATACATGGTCTAGTAGGCGAAGGACTCAGGTGCCAGTAAAATAAGGCCAGAGGTAATGGCATTAGAACAGAAAAGGACAGGAGGCCCTTGGTACTTAAATCCAAGATCCGAGCCACCAGCTAGGGATTTCTTAAATGGATTATGACTAGAGCTCCCGGTTTTATGGTATTCATTTTTTTACCATTGTCTGTATTTAACCATATTTATTTTTGGGCAATTTTATCTGTATTTATCCATAATTATTTTGTGTTGTGTATAAAGGAAGCTGCAAAACTGTAAGTTTCCATATTTATTTAACTGATCAACGCGCACTCTTACATTGATGTCTGTTGTGATTTAGCTATTTAAGCTGCCAAATATTACTAATACATCCACTAAATATTAGCCTTATACCACAAATGGATGTTGACATATGCCTTTATTTAAGGATATTTCATCCTGATTTCTAATTTCCCATGCTGTCTATCTGCTCAGCTGTTGGGCTACAATTCATGAAATACAGCACAGAGAGTCACTTAAAAGAAGCACATTTTCTGTACTTATCCACTTTTAAAAATAGATGCAGATAGAAAACACATTGTTTTCTGTCTGTATTTATCTGTAAAAATCCGTAAAAATGGAAAACAGGGAGCTTTAATTATGACAGTCACCTTTATAGTCCTTACTTACCAGCCCAACCCATGCCCCTTGTGGTATTCCACCTGTTGCCCTTGGTTACTTTGCCTGAGCCTGAAACTCCGTGATGTCACAGGGGATCTGGGCTCAGGCGATGGAATGTTGTTGTTTGAAGGGACTGGCAGTTGCTGGCTGCCTCCTGACTGGGATGTTGGATGGGATTCTTTCCTCCTAATGAAGCTACTTACTTTTACCTAATGTGGATCTCCACCTCCTCATTTTATCAAGAACCTGCATTCTCACACTGGCGTAGACGGCAGTAAAAATGGAGTGAGAGAATCCCAACAGATTCTGTTGAGCACAACGTCAGAGTAAGGGAGGTGTTGAGGAGGCTATCCAATTGGAATCTTACTGTGAAAGCTGAAAAATGCAAATTTGGTACCAATTCCATAACATCTCTTGGTCACATCGTGTCCAGTGAGGGCATTGTTCCCAAAGAGGAGTTGGTTGGCACTATCATGCACATGAGTTCTCCTACCTCGAGAGGAGTTAATGACATTTTTAGGAATGATTGAGTTTTATTCCAAAGTCATTAAATGTTTTGCTGAACTCAGTGCCAACTTGAGATTACACTTGAGGAAAGGTTCTGTGTTTTCTCGGGATTCCTTATGCGAAAAAGAATTCCAGTCCCTCAAGCTTCATCTCAGCGTGGCTCCAAAACTAAAGAACTTTGATCCACAAAGAAGGTCAATAGTAACTACTGATGCTAGTCTCAAGGGTTTGGGTGCTGTCTTCCACCAGGAGGGAGAGTTTGGAATAGAGACCATCATGTTTCAGTCTAGAGCATTAAAGGATACAGAGGTAAACTACTCTGTTATTGAAATGGAGGCATTAGCTGTGTTCTGGGCAGTGAAGAAACGTACATTTTTTTGTGGGGGTCTTCTTTTGTCAAACAAACTGACCACAAACTTCTTGTTCAGACTTTCACAAAGAAAGATGGGGACTTAATATCAAGTCGAATTATCAAGTGTGTCATTGCTCTACAAGAGTATAATTTCGTAGTTGAGTAACTGCCCGGTGTTTTTAATACTATTACTCTTTCTAGGTTGGTCCCTAGTGTTGAATGTAGTTCGGATTCTGATGAACTTACAGAAGATGACTCCATCTATGTTTGTGCGGTAAGCACATTTTCTGAGGATAGGTGGCATGAGGAGTTAGCTAAGGATGTTGTCCACATTGAGGTGATGAGGTGCATGACTGAGGGTTGGAGCAAGAAAAAGCAAGCCTCTGATGTGTGTCGAAATTACTGGCCTCTACATGATGAATTGTCAGTTAACAATAGTTTGTTATTCAGGGGCACTAAGCTCATCCCTACATCTAATCTTAGGTGAGAAATCATGGATCTCACCCCTGAGACTCATCAAGGTACGATCAAATGCAAAGAGTATGTGTGAATGTCGTATTGGTGGCCTGGCATGGACAAACACATGAAGTATTTCGTGCGTGACTGTTCCATGTGTGCCTGGAGTGACAAATCAAAGCAACCAAGGGTTCAACCCATGGTGGTGAGAAACTTGCCTTCCAGGCCTTGGCAAGATATCGCTCTAGATATTGTGGGCCCCATTTATGATCAAGGAAGGTCATCGTTCCTCATTGTGGTACTTGATATGTTCTCCAGATGGTGTGAGGTTTTCTTTACAAGCTCTATAGAAAGTAGGGAGGTAATTAAGTCTCAACTGTTTGTTTGCCAGGGAAGGGTTTCCTCAACTCTATCCTTACTGATAATGGGGTACAGTTGACGTCTAAGGAGATGGTTGATTTTCTTCAACTAAGAGGAGTAACTCACAAAAAGTGTGCTTTGTACCATCCAGAATCCAATGGTATGGGTGAACGCTTCAAACAGGGACATTAAGGAAACGGTTTCTTTGGCGAAATCCAATGCTATGGATTGGAAGGCGGAAATTTGTAAAATGATTGAAATGTACAGAGTTACTCCACATTGTACTACAGGAAAGACCCCATTTGAGCTGTTTCGTCATAGGCTTCCCAACACCTTCATTGAACCTTCATGGGTGAATGCATATACATTACAATCTGGTCGGTGTGTGGGTGATCGTGATTGGTGTAAACGTGAGGAACTGAAGATTTGATCAAGAAAGACTAATTTGGATTCCAGAAAGGCTGTGAAAGTAACTAAGATGTGTGTGGGGGATCTTGTCATGATTAAAAATCCCAGCAAGAACAGCCATCCCAAGTTTTCTAAATCTATTCGGGTCATGACAATTTTTACAAATGCTGTGAATACCCAAGACCACAAAATATGGATTTTGAATCATGTGGTGGTTTGTTGTGGTAACAGTTGGAAGTGAAACTGTACCTGCGGTTCTCATCAGAGCTTCTAGTGACAAAAATGGAGGTGACGGTTGCAGCAAATCTTCTGGTGCATCACATTGTGTGGTCTAAAGACCTGGTTATTTGAAGAACTAGGTTTAACGTATGTTGCAAATGTTTTTTTTTCTCTTAGTATTAAGGGAGGGAGGTGTGTGGCATTCCAGCTGTTGCCCTTGGTTACTTTGCCTATGCCTGAGACTCTGTGATGTCACAGGGGTGCTTGGGCTCAGGCGATGGAATGTTGTTGTTTAAAGGGACTGGCAGTTGCTGGCTGCCTCCTGACTGGGATGTTGGATGGGATTCTTTCCTCCTAATGAAGCTACTTGCGTTTACCTAATGTGGATCTCCACCTCTTCATTTCGTCAAGAACCTGCATTCTCATATCACTCTACGCACCAACAGAATACCATTGTAGCAATAGCTGGTAAACTTGACAGTGTTTCAACCAATGTAACGCTCGATTTTTAGCTGCTCTATTGTTTGTCACTCCCGTGGCTAAGGATGGAACGTTGGTTAAACTATAACATAAGGGCCTACATATGGGCAGATGGACCGCCACATGTGTGCCACTTGCCGTATCACTGGCAAGTGGGGGACACTTCCGCAATGGGCAATAAACACTGGGGCTTCTTGGGAGACATGATTTGGTGCAAACTCCACTGGCTTAGTAGCTAATTTTGCCAGGGCAAAGCAATGGCATTGTGATGTCCAAATATGGGGTGAGGGCTTTCTGTCAGAAGATATTTAAATTTGGTGCCCAACTAGTCAGTTATTCAATTAAGATAAAAAGGGGTCGTTTGCGGCTCAACTACATTGAATTCAGGTCCATGAACTTGAGCCAGCTTACTCCGTGTATTAGGATTTTTTAAAACATGGGGGCTTAGTTGGAGGCATGAGAGAATGGGAGACAAATTAAAGTTTGGCGGATTAGGAGGAAGCTCCGCTATTGAGTTTTGGTTCAAAGAGTCATAGATTTGAGCTTCCACAACTATCATGTTAGACCCCAACTGAACGGAGGAAAGGGTCTGGGTGGAAACAGATGATTCTTGATATAGAGATAAAGGTCTTTAAAGTATTTGGATTTCCTTGGAAATGAATCCCACAACATGATACAAATCCTTCAATAGGAGTTCTACGTCTTACCTCCTTAAGGCAGCCCACAGGTAGCTTATGCTTCACCATAATTATGCACAGAAAATAACAAAACAAAGAGGCAGCCAAGCCTTAGAAGAGCCTGCTCTTGGCCCGGTCTGTGCTCAGACGCATTCCCTCACTGCGATCTTCAGGCGCCCTCAAGTGTGCTACAGCACCTCCTGCAGGGATTACGGGTCTTGTAATCCAGGTACCCAACAGAGGAACAGCAGGCGGAAAACACACACTGTACGTCCACACCAGATATTCAAGATTATTATTATTATTATTATTATATGTTCTTATATAGCGCTCAACTACCCTTGGGCATCTTGGCGCTTGCCTTGGGAACCCTTCCTGGTTTTTCCCTGTGAGATAACCCATATTGGGCATCCCCAAGGTGAAAGCCAGGCATCCCGCCGCGGGGGGGCCGTTGTGGAGATTAAGCAAGCTATTGCCCAGAGTTGCAGCGTGGGACCCATGATTAGAATAGGCACTGAGGCGAGAATATCCAGTCCGCGGAATTTATAGCCCGAGACCCTGCCGCGACGGGAATCGAACCCTGGTCCCGGACCAGTGCTCTGCATCGAGGTCTGCCGCTCTAACCATTAAGCCACACTTCTCCACTTCTACCTTCTAGGCAGTTGGTAATCCCTCACGAGCCCTCGGCCAGGCTCGGTCTTTGACCACAAAAAAAAGTGGGGAAAAAAACACCTCCAGTTACCATCATCAGCTGCTTTGTAGATATTTTGTCTCCTGAGTTCATCCCTCCCAAACTGGCTTCAAGGTATTTGGAGTCCCCATTCTTGAATCCATCTTTGTGATGCTTTCAGTCACACATACCTTGAACTAACCAGGTCCATACACAATCACCAGAGTGATATTCTTGAATTGCTCCAGTACAGGATTGCAGTCCTCACCTTCTGTCCTCACAATTTCACACACCTGGAGAAAGTCTACACTGTGTCTCAATGGGTTTCAAAAACTGTTTTATTGAGTCTGATTTTGCAGCCAGGTGTGGCGAGTGTTGATAGATTTGGAAATCCCGCTACCCTGCCCCCTGCCTCTGAAAGGGTCCCATACTAGGCTATCCTGTGTGTTGAGAGAGATCAAATTGGGTTCCCTTCCAAATCCGCCCGACCAAGGAGATGTTCCGTTCACCATGTATTTATCTGCCCCCAGTTATGAGAGATTACGCCTGGCCCCTTCCCAGAACCCTGAACTACCCAAAAGAGCCCCATTTCAATACCAGGAAAAGGGAGCCCCAGGGGACAGAAGGAGCACTGGTTGGAGAACATGAGACATCTTCTAGTGTCCATCAGATCAAGAACGTCCGTAGGTCTTTGTAGTTTAGGGCGGGATCCGTTCTTGGCTCCCTGAGCTCTGCTGGGTTGCAGTTCAGCCCCTTCAGCAGCTGGAGCGAATCAAGTCTACATTCTGCTAAGGAGATTGCATTGAAGCATCCAGGGCCAGCAGGCAGGCAGCATGCAAGGCCTCCATCACCATGCAGCACTTGTTACCCAATTCAGATTTAAGGCCAAATGGATATGTCCATCTCTATCTGACTCCTTTATCCCAAAGTTTCTTGGTGATCACCCTGAATTCAGCCAGGCGATGAAGAGTCACTAGTATGGTATCTTGGTAGATGGTACAAAACTGGTCCTGCTTTTCTCAGGACTGCTTCTTTCTCCAAGTATTAGTGGAACTTCATGAGAAAACCCCTAGGTCTCTGTTGGGCTGGTCTAATGGGACCGGTGTGATGGATCATGTCCACACAAACCTCTAGTTGAACATCTACAAACCTGGAGGAAAGCATTCCCATTACAAATGCACCGAGACTGGGATCCAAGACCTCCTTGCCTAGGGCTTTGAATTCATAGATTCTCTCTTGATTCTTGAGAACCACCAGTTTTTTTAGGGCTCCTTTCAACTGCATCTCAAGCATGCAGCCTCTGGCTGGGGTGGTTGTGTGTCCCATCTCGAGTCGCCCAGCATGGCTTCAACATCCAGCACATTCTGGCCCACCAATTCAATGTATGTGGTGCTGCGGTCAGTGCGTTAGCCACCTCACCTGTATGTTTATGTCCCGGCCTTAAAATACTGTTTTTGTACATTTAACCCTGGCTGTATATCTGTGTCAATCACGGATGGAATCAGTGCTCCTCCTCCTTTCCTGTCTTCACCCGATACGCTCCCCTTAAACTGGCCTCCGTGGAAACAGGCATTTGAGGCAAACCTGGATGACTTAGATAGGGATACTTTTATGGATTAAAAAGAGCTTTACTAATACATCATCTAAGTCCCGCAGGGAGATCTATCTTGAAAACATTTCCTACGCATGTCATAAGGACACTGTTGCACTCAGACGGGAGAATAAAGAGAAATGGTTTAGTAGAATTGCTGAAGCAGTATCCCTCAGTAATGAAGACACTTGATAAGCTTGGTAGGAAATCAGTGAAGGAACGAATTGGACAAAGATGTTCTTTTTAAGGTCATGTTGTGAATTGTGCATGGTTAGCCCTGTTCTAAAAAGATGGTTCAGCATGCGGACAACCGGTGGTATCTTGTGCCATGAGGAAGAAGGTGTTGAAGTTAGCATCAGCTAATGAAGACACACAGACATCCGAAAGATGAAATGCAGAGCGCATGAGGACGTTTGGTGTCGAGGCATGGATAAAGCCATAGAATGCTTTGAGAGTGATTTTGGGAACTTGCATAAGGAGTTCTAAAACCCATGTTCCTCAACCTTCGCCTATGGATTCAGTGAACTGGACACACCTTCCTTGCCTTGGTCAAAGCTGGTTTACAATTTTTTGACTGATTATATGTCAAAGTGGCCCTAATTCACATTTGTTTATAGCATATATACCACTTCAATAAATCAGTTCCTGCAAAGAGTATTAATGAGAAAGGGTTTCCCTAACAAAAATGTGCCAGAGGAGATGAAGACTTCTGCATATGGTTTAAAGCATGTTAGATCATTCCTATGCCATCCCAGAAGAAACTGTTTAGTCGGGTGCTTTAACAGCATATTGTAAGATCAGCAACAGTTAGCACTGGCTCGAAAATTAAGTTGGAAGCCAGTTGTGTAACAAATCTTGTTGGCTTATAAGACAATTTCCAATGGGTCAACTGAGGTTTCACTTTTTGTACTTCTGCACGGACATGCACCTGGTTCCAAGCTTAATAGAGAATGAATGGAGCAACACATAGTTGACTTCACATTTGCCTGTGTGATCCATGTAAGATGCAGGTTACAGAGGGAGTATGTGAGGGGACACAGGAAAAATATTTTGCAAAATCTTGAGGAGGGTAGTTCGGTCAGAGTGAGAAAAAAAAATAAGACTTCTAAGTTTCTGCTTTTGTGCAAGTAGTATGATCGACGCATTGTGTAGTGCATTTAGAGGATGGCAGAATCTGGAATAAAGACATTGGGGGAAGTGGATTTTGTACACTCGTTTTGTTGCGGTGCTCCCGCAAGGAAATGGGTGCACACCACACAAAACACGTACACAAAGTGAAAGATGGGTTCCTGTGCGGTACAAAGATTAGGTTGTGGGTCCGCAGCGTCACATTCATTACGGTCTACTTTTGTTTGTCTATATTATTTAGTAGAATTTTTTTGCTTGATTTCTTGGTGAACTATATTTGGGCAACTTGTCTCGGCTATGTTGGTTTGAGACTATTTTATTTTGTTTTATTAAGGAGGAGGAACTTTTGGCATACAGCCAGATGGAGAAGAATGTGGAAGTCTGTTTTCCCTGGATTAACAAGTGTCAGCTAGAGGGAGCTGCGCTGATGGTCACTTGTGGAGTCACCTGGAATAAACTCAGCACTTACCTCCAACTAAGCGGTGTCGCGTCTTCCTTTTAATTGGTTTAAGAAAAATATATGGAGGTTGTTGCGAAGATTACAAGCAATATGTAAAATTTAAAACCAGAAGATTATATATATTGTTTCATAAAATTTAAATCCATTACCAGTTTTACACTATAAAAGTATGACAATGAACATTCACTTACATTTGTATAAGAACCCTGTTGGTGGGATAGATAAAAATGTAAAGATGTTATAATGTGTCTTTTATTCTTTTGTTGAAGTAAATATGAAATGTGTAGAGTGGATTTACTTTTGATAAATAATTTTGCTATGAAAGGATAATGGCTATGATGTGAGCATTTTACACTTTTTGGAACTTTCTACTCAAGTTTTCACTCATTAACATCACAAAAATGGGCCATCAGAAGGTACAGATTACAAAATATGAGATAATCCACAAAGAGGTTCAGCACCCTTTGGGGTCCCCTGGAGAGGGAGCACGCACCTTGGCATGAGGCTCGGCGGGAGCAGCTGACCCGGAAAGGTAAAAACAAATGGGCGGGCTTTCTGTCCAGCCAAGTCAACCATGTCAACTCTGGCAGCAGTAGAGGTGTGCAAGACAGCAAATGTAAATGAACAGCTGACCTAGAGCAGACTAAACTAAGGGCCATATGTATGAACAGATGTTCCCATAGATACAGAATGGGTAAAACCCTTCGATACATCAGGCCCTAACACACAACAACAAATATGATGAAAAACATTGTTTCCCATTGAGTCACCCTCACTACCACTTACTCAGCCACAGAATCATTGAGCACTGCCCCAAAATTAAGATCTCTCGGCCAATTTCAGGCCTTGTCATTTCTGAGAGATACGAGGGGAGGGACAGAGAAGTCTTCTTGCTTGTATTACAGTTTCCCAGGCTGGAGACACAAGAAAATCTGATTTGTCAGAGAGCGCTCCCTCCTGCATTTAAATGGGCTCAGTATGTGCCTCATAAAATGGCTGCTCATCCTCTACAGGTGAAGGCGCAAGGCCAAGAGCAGAAGCTTCATGGAACTGCAGGCAACCTGAACACTGTGCACCCACTTCACTGAGGTGTTCTGTTTATAACCAGATGTCTTTTTTTCAGGGACCAAAAACAATCAGTGCACAGTGATCCACCCTAATACCTCGTCTGGGCATTGTGTTGGGCATTGTACCCGAAACCAGAAGAAGGAAATTGCCCTTTCCCATTGAGGCGGAGGATCAGAAAACTGAAACCTTTTTTATGGACTTCCGCCTTCCAGTACAGGAAGATGATGTATTCACATTTGGGCAATCCTGATGAGTTTTCTAAGTTACTCTCAAGTTTGCTTTTTAAAGTCTCTAGTTTGCCTACAGGGTGTCCAAGAATGGGCAAAGTCAATCCCACCATTTTCGTGTCACATAATTAACAGATGGCAAAGAACAATGTCTTCATAGCTTCTTGTGTGTCATGGTCTTGGTGTAATTGAAAACAGTTTGGATACTGATGGCCCGCCACTTCTGGTTATTTTCCCAATCACACTTGTCAAGTTATTGGGATACCAAATTTCCTAGAACCTGGAGCAAGATTGACCCCATCACAATACATTACAGTTCACAAAGGATACAACACAACCTGGAGCAGCTTGGAACATTGTGGATCTAGTTTCCGGGGAGTCACACCGGCTTCAATTGCATTTCCTTCTCCGTTGGCTCAGACATTTACCACTAGTAGCTTCCTGCTGGATGAGGGCCTGCATGTGCAGGTCACATTAACCGTTTTACACTTTGGTTCCTTAGACTCTCATGGATTCCTAGGTGAGCATTTGTGTTCCCTTTACATTTCTGATTCCAGGGGGTTATTTCACTCCCCAAGACGGTTACGCAATACTCTGAATTGGGGATCCCATTTAGGGACCGTCTCTTTAAATACACATAGCACCCTCCGGCGTGCTGTATCCCATGTCATTTACAGCTTCCTCTTTGTACCCTTAGTTTCTATAACTGCATCATGGCCACATGGATGAAGCATGCAGCCACACATGCCTGTGCACGGAGGACCCTAGAAAGACAGTAGGAACTTATCAATGACAGGAAGTCAGCTGTGCATCTGTCAACTTGTGCCTGTATTCCTTGTGGGTTGAGGGATGTGCATTAGATTACAGTCCGAAATAGGCACTGCTTGTAAAGTACACGGTTACCCACAGTTTGTCCTGTTGCTACTATCACAAAGCCAGAGTGATGGAACGCGAAACTGAGAAACAGTTCTCTAGACAGAGACAGCAAACCGGTTTGCTGCAATTTACTAAAAGGTAAGGGATTCAGTATGAGGTGTATATAGCAACCGCAATCAAGTGTCAGACAAGAAATAAAGTTCAGCCCCAGTAAGTGTGCAACAGTATTTGAGTAGCCTGTAAAGAGGCAAGAGGTGAGGAATAGAATACAGAAAGGAGTACTTTTACAGAGCCTGCTTAGCACAAAAGGGCCACCAGGCTAGAAAGTACAGTAGAAGAGGCAGGACTTCAAGACCATATGTTTTCCAACCAACAGTCAGTGAGGCTTCAATGCAAATGACCAGATGGAAGAATGGAGACTTAAAGTAAGAAGATTTTGAATGATATGACGCCTTCCAAAGATAATTTTGTGGAAGGACCAAATATAATAAGTTCTAGATAAGAATTGGTGGTTAATCAGAAAACAAAAATTGAAATAGGTTTAGAACTGTAGCAAACCGGTTGAAGCCACTTAGATGATTTAGGCAATATTAATGGGGAAAGTCTCAAAAATAGGCCAACATGCAAATTGACTACAGACACCAGTCGGTCACCTAAGGATGGAGTCCACAAGGCCAAGGACCAGATCCAGGACTGGCCACTCAGAGCCGACACCTCAGTTTGACCACAATTGCATTTAAAAGCGTTTTCTGTTGGAGATCGACAGTATTCAGACATAGAACTGAGTGGTCGAGTCGACCAGCTTACCACCTAAGCAGGTTATGATCTGTACACTTTAAGCATTGTCCAATCATGCTTCAAGGATAAACTCCATACCATGCTCTCCAAAACCCAGTCTGCGCAGTATCCAGGTACAGACAGTCTTTGATATGGCAAGAACTGAATACATTTCAATATTTTTCACCCACTGCATTAAAAAACAAATAGATGACACTTAAGAGCTGAACTTACCTGGTGCCTCGTTCTTGTTGCTGCCGCCACCGCCAAGAGAGTCACTTGGGCATTTCCAAAGTCCCGGTCCCGGCTGCGAGTGACGCCACCAGCCAGGGACTACAAGCCCCAGCAGCCACAGCGGCGCACACGCTGGTTTAGAGCGCCGGGAGGCGCATAAGAAGAGTGCAGGGCTCCTGCAGTGCGGGAGCCGAACTTACCTGGTGCCTTGTTCTTGTTGCTGCTGCCACCGCCAAGAGTGTCACTTGGGCATTTCCAAAGTTCCAGTCCCGGCCGCGAGTGACGACGCCGGCCAGGGACTACAAGCCCCAGCAGCGCACACGCCGGTTTCGAGCACCAGGCAGTGCTTAAATGCGCAGGGCTCCCGCAGCACGGGACGCACGCGGGCATGCCTGGGCCACGCACGGGCCAAGTCCAGGCCAAGGGCAGGCCCATCCACGCCCGGAGGAGGCTGGGCTAGGCCACCCCTCTGTTATCTACTCTCTGGCATTTGACCTCTTCAAGTCCCCACGTAACGTGAAGCTTATTGCCATTTCTAGTCTGCCACTTGTGTTGTATCTTACCTTTGTATCTGGGCCACTTGAGTTTGTTATCACAACATGAATAAATGTAGAGGAGTAGCCGGGACCTTAGATGCATTCATCGTTCGGGCGGAATCCTTGTTGCCCCACGAAATTGAAATAACTGAGTGTCACCTTTCCTTGGATCCCGCCTCGCTACAGACTCGCTTATCATTAGGTGGCCCCAATTCAGACAGCACACCACATCCAACTCCACTAAAGTATCCATCTATTACGACTTGTTCTGCTTCCCTGAGCCCCTCTCCATCAAATCAGGATGTACCCATTATGACTGCCCCAGTTGTGTCTTGCATTTATACTAGAGCACAGGTTGCTAAGTCCCAAAGAAATGTTAAGATGAAAGCACCACCGAATAAACAGTAGCAGACCGTAGGTACTTCTATAACAATAAGTACAAAATGCTCCCAATTTGTCAATCCCACAACTGATCCTGTAGTCATTTCAACTAACTATGGGTACCCAGACAGACACCGTTATTAATCTACCAGGACACGACGTGGGTGCAGAGACTGTTGGGGACGCCGCTCTTGTAAACTGTTGCAAAAGCTCTGGAAACCGCGTTGGTCCATATTAAGGAGGTGATTGATAGGAATTTTGATCTCCTTTGGGGAAAGTTAAAAAGGATGGACTCTGTAATGGGCAATTTAAGTGGCAGTAAGGTGAATTGTGTTTCCGATAATGCTTGTGAGGGGGTATCTTCAATGCCGGTACTTAATAACCATGGGTCCAATTTACAATTGTTAAGTTCCACTATGCATAAAGACATTCCATCTGCTAATTCTTATCTAAAATGCCGTAATCAAAATAAACTTCCTGTGTTAGACTCTAGTCTTGAGCAGAGGAATATACAAGATATGCCTGGAGTGTCCAATGTAAATATCCCAGACCCAGGTAGCAGTCATCACAAGCATCCACACTTTGGAACTAATTTAAGTGATCCAAGTGTGGGTGCCACGGCCATGGACTGCCCTAGGAGTAGCTGCCCGAGACCCAATGCCGATGTTTTGAGCCTACCCCCAGCTTCTTGCCTTTATGTGTTGGTTTTGGCTGGTGTCCCAAATCTTATTGGGGATCAGACTGAGTCTTGGGTGGACTTACGTAACAAGTCTGTGGACTGGTTAAGTAAACACAAAAGATTCCACCCCTCTGATATGAATGAGATTCTCAAGGCCAGGCGAGTAGGGTGGGTTGGTCATTCTCCCAAGAACATAAACGGTGACTGCATGGTCATTAATTTTCGTAGGCCTCACATGGTTCGCCGCCTATTAAGCACCCGTGATGAGCAACCATTCACACAAAACTCTAGTATTTGTACGCTCCCCTTAGGTTATTTCTACAAACCACAATATACACCCGTTAGGAATGTCTATGCTCTGCCTTCGGTAACCAATAGGTTTCAGGCTTTTTCTAATTTGGATGCCAAAGTTGACACTGATTTGAGTGTCTGAAGCTGGAACGTAGCAGGTCTACAGTCAAGGCTTGGTGATCAGGATTGGCTGCGTTTAATATCGGACCAAGACGTAGTTATGTTCCAAGAGACCTGGGCCACCCATGAATTACATATTGAGGGGCTTCATTGTTTTAGCATAGTAGCCCCCACCCCCAAATTTGGCCGACCATCGGAGGGCCTATTTATTGGGATTAATGTTGATGCTGGAGGGAGTTAAGGTTTTATCAACCAACAGCCGCAACTTCCAAATCTTGATTTACAAAAGGAGAGTTTTTTTATTTGATAAACTCTTATAATAAGGATTTTCATTCTATTCCCAATTGGAATTTTATTAAGCTTTTTGGTTTTATTTCCAATTTAGACTGCCAGCAAGGCTTAGATGGGATTACCGGGATTCTCTTGGGTGGCAATTTTAATGCGAAACTTATAGATATGCCTCAGGGTGTAGGTATACACAACCCAGGCTACGCTTCATTCAGGGCACGCTCCTGAGTTTGTATAATCTTGTTAATGTTATGGATGCCGTGGGTGCATCACAAGCTATTAACCACCAAGCACCAACATTCTGAGGAAGGGGTTGTTCCACAACCATAGATTTAATTTTTATTTCCCCTCTTCTTGTGGATTGCTTAAAGGCTGCAGAAGTTATTGTTACGAGCCATGGGGACCACAATCCATGAAAATAGCTTTGAGATTGGCGCCTCGGCCTGTATTCTCTATCGAATGTGGGGCCAGGAATGTAATGCCCTCAACTGATAAATTAAGATTAACATGGAGGGGTGTTGATAGTGGTGAATTGTTCAAGTCACTAGTGAAGGACAATATGCACCTTATTAATTCATGTTTATCGACTCACAAAACCGCATCCAGAGGCAGTCCAGGATTTTATAAAACTCTGTTAGGCAACTAAAACCCTTTTGTCGAAACCTATTCCTCTGGCAAAACATGGCCCGAGATGGTTCGACCATGAGTGTTCTGAGGCGAACAGGAATCTGCGTAGGGTTTTATCATCCAACCCAAGGTGCACCGCAGACGTGAAAATGGCTAGGCGGAGGTACAATACAGCAATCGCCATTCGGAAAGGAGCACTCCTAAATGATCGCTGGGAAGCTTTATCTAAGGCTGCCACTATAAAACAGGATAATATTTTTTGGTCTGCTGCGAGGGATATGCGATCTATGGGTCAGCTATTAACACCTGTCAGCTGCACCATTTCGAGTGAGTCATAGGAAAACCACTTCTGAAAAAATGTGTGCTACTCCCCCCACAAGAGTCAGACCAGTATGAACTTGGCCCACTGTCTAGCATACAAATAACTCTGTCTGAGGTGGAAGAAGCTATCCATCAGAGCCTCGGGAACAAAGCCCCAGGCCCGGATAGGTTACCTATAGATCTAATCAAATGGAAACCAGATTTTTGGACACCGCTCCTTTTGAATGTTTTTAATAATTTAACGCATGCTCCGATACCTAGCACCTGGGCTACGAGTATTTTCGTTCTAATTTTAAAAAAGGGGGACCGGTCTCAACCTATTAACTACAGGGCTATATCCCTGATCGATAACACTTGAAAAATATTGGGCAGAGTATTATACAATAAGATTTTAGAGTGGTCAGAGGAAAGTGGCATCTTAGAGCCTTGACAGCTGGGTTTCCGAAGTAAGGTTGGCACCAATGAACCGTGTTTAAATCTTAATCTGGTCATTGGGAAATAGACCATTGCGCGGTCCTCCCCAGTCTATTTGGCCTTTATGGATTTGTCCTCCGCTTTTGACCTTATCAATACGTCAAACCTCTGGTCTATCCTCCTGGCCTATGGACTGGATGAGCCTTTGGTACATTTTTTTAGTGCATCTCCATAAAGATCTTCAGGGCCAGGTGAGGATTGGTTGCGGGGGCGAGGTCTCTGGAGCCATCAGGGTGGGAAGGGAGGGGGGTCAGACAGGGATGTGTTCTGGCCCCCCTCCTTTTTATTATCTACATTAATAGATTGAATAAATCGTTAAAATCTACGACACAAGACGTCCCCAAAATTAATGGGAAAACACTTCCTGTACTATTATACGCAGATGATGCGGTCCTTCTAGGCTGCACTCCGCACTCTCTGCGCATCTTAATACAGACCTTTGTTAACCACATGGGTAGCCTAGAACTATGCGTCAATTTAAAAAAAAATCTTTTATAATGTCATGTGGCCCTGGGAAACGCTAGCTCAGCTCTATTACTGCAGGCAGTCAAAAATTGACGAGCGCTAGTACCTTCCCCTATTTGGAGTGGTATTTGCTGCGAAAGGCTCATGGACTGAGCATATGGCAAACTCCAGGAACAAGTTCTCAAAGGCCATCCCTTCCATTCTTAGCCTTCCCCACCCAAAGAGCACAGGTGCTATTTGAATTTTTTTGTTTTAAATCACAATGCGTCCCAGTAGCCACGTCTGGAGCTGAGATTTGGGGTAATGTCAACAGCTCCTATATTCAGCAGGAAAAGAATAGGTTTTGCAGGAAACTGTTGGGTGTCCCAATCTCTACCCCACAATACATTTGCTACATGGAACTTCATTTAAATTGCTCTTTTTGGTTATCGGTCTGGAAGAATCAGGCTGCTTCTTTAACTTAAGAGATTATCAGTGACTGTGTTAAATGTGAGAAAGGAATGTATATCCCTTGGCTGTCTGGAGTGCACCAAAGTCTATGTAGTGTTAATATAGGTTGTATTTTCTTAAATCCCTGTACAGCCGAAACATTGCATAAAAATGAGCTCAAAAGTGCACTCTATTATACAACACAGAAAGGATTGGTATGGAATCTAGAAAATCTTTTGCCTTCAGCTATACGACTACAGAACAGCACAGACACCCCCTACCTAGCTCTCCTTACCTATGAGCCACTGGGAAAGGAGCCTTCCATTTCGCCTAAGAGCAGGTACTCTATTTGCGTTATGTTTTCTGCTTGGCTACCACTCCAATCTGGACTATGTACCCTGCCCAGGTGATGGTGTGAACGGACAATCTACTTTACATTTTTTGTTTCTTTGTAAATACTATTTAAAATACACCAAGTGGCTTTGAGCTCCATTTTTTAAAAAGCAGAGGCCTATTAGCTTTGATAATGCTTATTTGTGGTTACTCACTCTGGCCAATGAAGAGTTAGTCTTTCGTACTAGCACGTTTTTGAAAATTGCCACTTGAGCACGTAAGATGATGTCTAACCCCTGAGCTCTTATATTTATATATGATTATCTTGCATAAACTGATGTATGAACTGGTATTTTATATAATTACAAACTGTTTATTGCTAATGAATTTTATTATTACTCTCCATTTGTAAAATAATGTGTTATGCTGCTGTCCTGTTATGGATACCAAGTTATCCGAATAAAGTTTTCTGAACTAGAACTATTAAGACAAGAAGCACTTCAGAAGTGTTTTTTTAAGACTACTAGAAGAGTAACTTTAAAACTTTCTAATACAGAACTAAGTAGCGGAGGAAAATCAGAGACGTGGGAATGGAGTCAACAGATACTTTTAGCTGGAAGATGTTGCAATTGTCAACTGGGATACAAGTGTCATCTGCCTACCTCAGGTAGTCACAGTCTTGCAAAGAAGAATACTTCTCTTGTCGACAAGTAATGGCTACAGAGTGAAGAATGAAGACTTTGAAGCTGTACCGGATTACAATAACTATGTCAAAGAAGTTTGAGGGTTGCTAAAAATATACCTGTGAGGGCCTTAAAAGGAAAAGGTTATGCCAACTGCGTTGTACGGCTTTCTTAAAGCTTTCCGTGAGCTCCTGCAGGTACCAGGGGTAGATCGCTGAATGACCTTTGAAATCAAAAATCAAAAATTTGGAAAGGGATATTAACATCTGACAGAGTCCAGTCACAGAACAGCTGTGAGAATATTGCCAGGTCACATCCTGTTGTACAGTTAGACACCCACAGCAACAGGCTGAAGAAAGCCTTGAGAGACGATAGAGCGGTCAGTGTCGAAAATGGCGGCTATGTGGATGAGTAAAGAGTTGATCTCTGACGACTGGGAGGAATCTTGGAATAGAGATGCTTAAAGGGAGATGGATTTAGGCCCAGATCTCTGTACTGGGGTGAATGTATGACATTGTTCTGCATTCTGTCCATCAATTGTTGTTTTTGCATTTGTCACCCCGAGTGGGAAGGGTATGCCCAGACGTGGGTCCCTTGCTCTCCATGCCACTGGAAATCAAGCAAGCCTGGCTGAAGACGGCTGAAATGCCAGAAACCGGTCCTAGGATGCTTGTTTCCAGTCCAGGGAGGACCTGGCTTGGCAGTTCGGGCTGGACTGTTCCCATGAGGCACAGGGTCAAGACTGATTTGCATATGGCTGGGTTCAAACTGGAACGGCATGGTGAGCAAAAAAACGATGGATTTAGGCCCAGATCTCTGTACTGGGGTGAATGTATGACATTGTTCTGCATTCTGTCCATCAATTGTTGTTTTTGCATTTGTCACCCCGAGTGGGAAGGGTATGCCCAGACGTGGGTCCCTTGCTCTCCATGCCACTGGAAATCAAGCAAGCCTGGCTGAAGACGGCTGAAATGCCAGAAACCGGTCCTAGGATGCTTGTTTCCAGTCCAGGGAGGACCTGGCTTGGCAGTTCGGGCTGGACTGTTCCCATGAGGCACAGGGTCAAGACTGATTTGCATATGGCTGGGTTCAAACTGGAACGGCATGGTGAGCAAAAAAACGATGGATTTAGGCCCAGATCTCTGTACTGGGGTGAATGTATGACATTGTTCTGCATTCTGTCCATCAATTGTTGTTTTTGCATTTGTCACCCCGAGTGGGAAGGGTATGCCCAGACGTGGGTCCCTTGCTCTCCATGCCACTGGAAATCAAGCAAGCCTGGCTGAAGACGGCTGAAATGCCAGAAACCGGTCCTAGGATGCTTGTTTCCAGTCCAGGGAGGACCTGGCTTGGCAGTTCGGGCTGGACTGTTCCCATGAGGCACAGGGTCAAGACTGATTTGCATATGGCTGGGTTCAAACTGGAACGGCATGGTGAGCAAAAAAACGATGGATTTAGGCCCAGATCTCTGTACTGGGGTGAATGTATGACATTGTTCTGCATTCTGTCCATCAATTGTTGTTTTTGCATTTGTCACCCCGAGTGGGAAGGGTATGCCCAGACGTGGGTCCCTTGCTCTCCATGCCACTGGAAATCAAGCAAGCCTGGCTGAAGACGGCTGAAATGCCAGAAACCGGTCCTAGGATGCTTGTTTCCAGTCCAGGGAGGACCTGGCTTGGCAGTTCGGGCTGGACTGTTCCCATGAGGCACAGGGTCAAGACTGATTTGCATATGGCTGGGTTCAAACTGGAACGGCATGGTGAGCAAAAAAACGATGGATTTAGGCCCAGATCTCTGTACTGGGGTGAATGTATGACATTGTTCTGCATTCTGTCCATCAATTGTTGTTTTTGCATTTGTCACCCCGAGTGGGAAGGGTATGCCCAGACGTGGGTCCCTTGCTCTCCATGCCACTGGAAATCAAGCAAGCCTGGCTGAAGACGGCTGAAATGTCAGAAACCGGTCCTAGGATGCTTGTTTCCAGTCCAGGGAGGACCTGGCTTGGCAGTTCGGGCTGGACTGTTCCCATGAGGCACAGGGTCAAGACTGATTTGCATATGGCTGGGTTCAAACTGGAACGGCATGGTGAGCAAAAAAACGATGGATTTAGGCCCAGATCTCTGTACTGGGGTGAATGTATGACATTGTTCTGCATTCTGTCCATCAATTGTTGTTTTTGCATTTGTCACCCCGAGTGGGAAGGGTATGCCCAGACGTGGGTCCCTTGCTCTCCATGCCACTGGAAATCAAGCAAGCCTGGCTGAAGACGGCTGAAATGCCAGAAACCGGTCCTAGGATGCTTGTTTCCAGTCCAGGGAGGACCTGGCTTGGCAGTTCGGGCTGGACTGTTCCCATGAGGCACAGGGTCAAGACTGATTTGCATATGGCTGGGTTCAAACTGGAACGGCATGGTGAGCAAAAAAACGATGGATTTAGGCCCAGATCTCTGTACTGGGGTGAATGTATGACATTGTTCTGCATTCTGTCCATCAATTGTTGTTTTTGCATTTGTCACCCCGAGTGGGAAGGGTATGCCCAGACGTGGGTCCCTTGCTCTCCATGCCACTGGAAATCAAGCAAGCCTGGCTGAAGACGGCTGAAATGCCAGAAACCGGTCCTAGGATGCTTGTTTCCAGTCCAGGGAGGACCTGGCTTGGCAGTTCGGGCTGGACTGTTCCCATGAGGGACAGGGTCAAGACTGATTTGCATATGGCTGGGTTCAAACTGGAACGGCATGGTGAGCAAAAAAACGATGGATTTAGGCCCAGATCTCTGTACTGGGGTGAATGTATGACATTGTTCTGCATTCTGTCCATCAATTGTTGTTTTTGCATTTGTCACCCCGAGTGGGAAGGGTATGCCCAGACGTGGGTCCCTTGCTCTCCATGCCACTGGAAATCAAGCAAGCCTGGCTGAAGACGGGTGAAATGCCAGAAACCGGTCCTAGGATGCTTGTTTCCAGTCCAGGGAGGACCTGGCTTGGCAGTTCGGGCTGGACTGTTCCCATGAGGCACAGGGTCAAGACTGATTTACATATGGCTGGGTTCAAACTGGAACGGCATGGTGAGCAAAAAAACGATGGATTTAGGCCCAGATCTCTGTACTGGGGTGAATGTATGACATTGTTCTGCATTCTGTCCATCAATTGTTGTTTTTGCATTTGTCACCCCGAGTGGGAAGGGTATGCCCAGACGTGGGTCCCTTGCTCTCCATGCCACTGGAAATCAAGCAAGCCTGGCTGAAGACGGCTGAAATGCCAGAAACCGGTCCTAGGATGCTTGTTTCCAGTCCAGGGAGGACCTGGCTTGGCAGTTCGGGCTGGACTGTTCCCATGAGGCACAGGGTCAAGACTGATTTGCATATGGCTGGGTTCAAACTGGAACGGCATGGTGAGCAAAAAACGATGGATTTAGGCCCAGATCTCTGTACTGGGGTGAATGTATGACATTGTTCTGCATTCTGTCCATCAATTGTTGTTTTTGCATTTGTCACCCCGAGTGGGAAGGGTATGCCCAGACGTGGGTCCCTTGCTCTCCATGCCACTGGAAATCAAGCAAGCCTGGCTGAAGACGGCTGAAATGCCAGAAACCGGTCCTAGGATGCTTGTTTCCAGTCCAGGGAAGACCTGGCTTGGCAGCTCGGGCTGGACTGTTCCCATGAGGCACAGGGTCAAGACTGATTTGCATATGGCTGGGTTCAAACTGGAACGGCATGGTGAGCAAAAAAACGATGGATTTAGGCCCAGATCTCTGTACTGGGGTGAATGTATGACATTGTTCTGCATTCTGTCCATCAATTGTTGTTTTTGCATTTGTCACCCCGAGTGGGAAGGGTATGCCCAGACGTGGGTCCCTTGCTCTCCATGCCACTGGAAATCAAGCAAGCCTGGCTGAAGACGGCTGAAATGCCAGAAACCGGTCCTAGGATGCTTGTTTCCAGTCCAGGGAGGACCTGGCTTGGCAGTTCGGGCTGGACTGTTCCCATGAGGCACAGGGTCAAGACTGATTTGCATATGGCTGGGTTCAAACTGGAACGGCATGGTGAGCAAAAAAACGATGGATTTAGGCCCAGATCTCTGTACTGGGGTGAATGTATGACATTGTTCTGCATTCTGTCCATCAATTGTTGTTTTTGCATTTGTCACCCCGAGTGGGAAGGGTATGCCCAGACGTGGGTCCCTTGCTCTCCATGCCACTGGAAATCAAGCAAGCCTGGCTGAAGACGGCTGAAATGCCAGAAACCGGTCCTAGGATGCTTGTTTCCAGTCCAGGGAGGACCTGGCTTGGCAGTTCGGGCTGGACTGTTCCCATGAGGCACAGGGTCAAGACTGATTTGCATATGGCTGGGTTCAAACTGGAACGGCATGGTGAGCAAAAAAACGATGGATTTAGGCCCAGATCTCTGTACTGGGGTGAATGTATGACATTGTTCTGCATTCTGTCCATCAATTGTTGTTTTTGCATTTGTCACCCCGAGTGGGAAGGGTATGCCCAGACGTGGGTCCCTTGCTCTCCATGCCACTGGAAATCAAGCAAGCCTGGCTGAAGACGGCTGAAATGCCAGAAACCGGTCCTAGGATGCTTGTTTCCAGTCCAGGGAGGACCTGGCTTGGCAGTTCGGGCTGGACTGTTCCCATGAGGCACAGGGTCAAGACTGATTTGCATATGGCTGGGTTCAAACTGGAACGGCATGGTGAGCAAAAAAACGATGGATTTAGGCCCAGATCTCTGTACTGGGGTGAATGTATGACATTGTTCTGCATTCTGTCCATCAATTGTTGTTTTTGCATTTGTCACCCCGAGTGGGAAGGGTATGCCCAGACGTGGGTCCCTTGCTCTCCATGCCACTGGAAATCAAGCAAGCCTGGCTGAAGACGGCTGAAATGCCAGAAACCGGTCCTAGGATGCTTGTTTCCAGTCCAGGGAGGACCTGGCTTGGCAGTTCGGGCTGGACTGTTCCCATGAGGCACAGGGTCAAGACTGATTTGCATATGGCTGGGTTCAAACTGGAACGGCATGGTGAGCAAAAAAAAAAAAAAAAAAAAACGATGGATTTAGGCTTAGATCTCTGTACTGGGGTGAATGTATGACATTGTTCTGCATTCTGTCCATCAATTGTTGTTTTTGCATAAAGGGAGAGTGCGGGCAGATAGTTAATAAATTAGTCTTTGAAATTATTCAGGGTGGACTGCGAGTGAATGCAAAAGGTAAGTCTTGTTTGGGTTATGAGACCTACACAGTGATTATGCAGCTACTTTTTAATGTACACTTACCTGAAATCAGTGACTAGAGGGGAGCCATCATCTCCAATGGAACACTGCAATGGAAAAGGCCAGCCTGGAGCCCTCATCTGCCTATCTAACATTGTTTAATACATCCTCTTCATGGAGTCAGCAGACGTGGGTTTGTTCACAGAGAATTGATGCTGGCAATGGCAGTCACAAGCCACATTGATGGCTATGGATACCATCTATGACTGGACACGGTCAGTTAAAGAGGAAACAGCAAATGAGTAGAGAGATCTTATTGGGGTTCAATGCTTAGTATCCAACTTTGGGACATACAAAAAGACTTGGGCATCTGGTCCATTGCCACTAGAATCCCTTCCTCCTACAAGAGTTCAAGAATTCTGAGCATCACTGGGAAGGAAAGTGAGGAGACTGGAAATCCTTCATCCAAAATAGCTTGACTCACTTGAGGCACAAGGAGACAATGATGTATAGGCTGGAGAGAAATCATTTGTGCCCACCTAGTACTTTCCGAATCTTCAGCTGTACCTGATCTGTGGTTATAGATGGCTCATCACTGTCTTTGTAAGGAACCAGAAACAAAAGAGCAGGAGAAAGGGCAGTAGAACTTAACAATTGAGAGAGGAACTAACTAAATGAGGTGAGGGGAAATCAAGAGAGGACCTCAAACAATGTGCTCAGAGTCAAAGCAACTGTGGAGGGAGAGAAATGACTCCAATGTCGTGGATGCCATCTAGCTATTTCAAGACCACCAGAATCAAGACCTCCATGATGACGACATACATGAAGCAAGGAGGTGTGTCCCAGCTCTTAACTGGACATGAAGGAAAAGCCTAAATGTGTCCGACATGACTTAGCCTGACATGATTTAGTTGGACGTCAAAAAGGGTGGAAAGAGCCCTTGTCGGAATGGCCAGTGATCTGCATTGATCACTTAAACAAGAGCACCCAGAGGTGAGGAGGGGGAAGGGGAAAGAGAAAGAGACAGAGAGAGAGAAAATTCTTACTCATGCAGTAATTGCATTTTTTATTTTTTTTTACACATTGTGTCAGGGCACAATGCTCCAGCTAAGCTGCCAATGATATAAACAGCAGAACTACTAACCATCAGACTCCTACAAGTGTAATCATTCAGAATGACTATTCTAGGCCCCCAAAGCTAAAAGAATAGCCTGGGAAAAAGGTAGCAGTCATTTTAAATGCATATTGAATTAAATAATTAACTGTTGTTGTGGTCAGCTCTAAATTAGCCAGGCAGCGCCACCTTGGGGCAGACTCTCACAAGAGCCGGTGTTGACAATGCCAGTGCTGAGCACCAGAAACCCTTAGGCTCAAATTAAGCACTGTGCTCATGCTATTTCTCCCAAGCTAAGACTCGAATAGAGAGCTAAACAGGAAGGTTGAAAGTGCATTTCTCGAAAGAACCACTGGTAGCAGCTCCGATTACCCCTTTAAATTAACCTTACTCAACTATTCCTTCTTCACAAGTTCTGCCACAAGTTATGAATGAGAAAGAAGCCAAAACACCCCTCATGGCAAGGAATCAAGTGCACCAAATACCCTGGTAAATAAGCAGATCCTCTGAGGACCGAGGAATGTAATCTCATTGAGAGATGGTCCCACTACAGGAGGTAGGACCCATGCTGGTCTGCAATACAGTAAAGTAATCAGAAGATTCACACTCCCACAACCATTTCATATATCACTAAGAAAAATGAGGAATTATAAATAATCCCCGGGAATCTCAAACTGAATATTCAAGAAGAAAAAGGCAAAGTTGGAATGAGCAAGAGCCATATAATTAATTCAATATTCCTAAAGAGGTGAGAAGCAGGGGAGGGGTGGGTGTTAGAAAGTGTCATGCTGTCCCAAGGCCCCCGCATCGGCAGTGCCACGCAGTAACCACACTTTAAATACCAAATCATGACCCTGGAAAAACAATTCTATATCCATTATGACAGTCCCAAGCCTGCTCCAATGTAGGATTGAGAATGATGAAGACACACCTCTTTAAAGAAGAATACACCTGGGTGATGTAACACCCCGCTTCCTATCTCAGAGCCCAGCTTTACCTGGAATCACTCAGTAATAGACTTGGTTTGACCCTGTACAGTGCTCTGCTGTCATTTGGCGAGCTGCTCTACATACACAAGTTGTCCTCAACAACATGCAGGCAATCTCATAAATATAGAGAAAGATTGGTGCATACCAATCAGGGAGGGGAGATCAGAAAATGTATAAGCTATTCACAGGCAGAAGAATGGCAAGAGACGGATGGAATACTTCCTTACTACTTACCTTTTCTTCATCGTTTTCAATCACAGCCAAAGTGGAATTCAGAGACACGCACTTATTGTAGGCAAAATGCCAGCTTCCTTCATCGGTAGAGATTAAGAAGCATTTATCCAGGTTTAAGAGCCATCCATCGTCACACTGGTAGTGTACACTGCGGTTCATTGCATGTGCAGCAGTGCAGTCATCATTGGTTTCTGATCTTTCATTAGACATCTTCACACCTATTAAAGTGAAACGTGAGGTAGTAGTAAACATACAAGCACAACTATTGCGATAACATTCATCCCTATAATAAGACACATCTAAATGGTAGGTGTGATGACTAACCAAGCACAAAGGGGCTCTCGTGACAGACTTAAAAGCCCAGGAATTTGGGCAAAGTTTGCGCTCTGTAAGATCATCATTCAGGAGTTAGGGTCAGAAACCAAGTCATGTAATAAATCTAACTGCCCTGACTCCACATATGGGACAGTAGGCTTTGTTGCTGACATACACCAACTTAAAATGGATTCTGGCCTCTGATCAGCCAGTGGAGTGCTTTCAGGATGGGGATCATATGTTCAGACTACTTTCCAGCTTTGGTTGGTTGGGCGCCACATATTGGATGATTTGGCGAGAGGATTTTTAAACTTTCCCGTTTTTGTATTTTGTTTCATTTAATTTACTTGCCCTTGTTATTAACTGGGACCAGGTTGGGTGCTCCCCTCCCTCTTACCGCACTTAATTGTTTATAAAAACACCGCCGTTTTGGTGGGTCCGGGTCACGGGGGTAGTCCTGGTTGGGCGCCATCTTTGGTTGGGCACTGCATCTCCCGGCGGGCGCCATTGTGAGCGTTCCTGCGCTCGGACAGCCTCGCGGGACGCCTATTTAAAGTCGCTCCCCCCCCGCGCAGCGGGGTCGCGCAGCGGGACGCCGTCGCTTAGCCAGAGTCCTGCCCGTCTGCACCCATCCACGCTTAGGACGCACGGGGCGCAGCGGGTTTCTCTTTGGCACTTTTCGGATCTGGTGTCGTGATGATCACCTATTCCAATGAGACTTTGCGGTCCATTGGACTGACCATTCCGAAGTGTGATCAGGCACATATCCATCCTTTAAGCGGCCCATTTCGGTGTGCCTGCAAGAGATGGGCACTTGCCTCTCCCGCACACACCCGCCAGTGGCCTTTCACTACCGCCTCTCGAAGCAATGGCTCGGCGCATGTACTTCGAATACTTAGCCTGAATGTCAGGTCCTTGGTGCAACACCATCAAGCCTTCTTGGACCTCATGCAGGATGAGACCCCAGATATATTTGCCATCACGGAAACCTGGCTGCAGGAGGACGACGCAGCCATTATTAACTTGGCTTTCCCCCCTGAGTATTCCATCTTCACTCTAAACCGTTCAACTAGAGGAGGGGGTATCGCCCTTGCTGTTAAATCTAGTTTCTCCTGTAGCTGGAATGCTTTAAATATTGCTGGATGCGAAAGCGCCTCTTTTAAGATCTTGATCAGCCCCCAGTTCTCGATCTCGGGGATGGTGGTATATCGACCCCCAGGCAGTGACGTTGCATTCAGAGAAGTTTTCCCTGACGCCGTTAGCTCTCAACCTCCATTTTGACAATCAGAGTGCGCCGGCTGTCATCAAAATTTTAGCTGATCTCGAGGCCCTTCAACTGTCTCAAAAGGTAGCACAACCCACCCACGTAGGAGGGCATACGCTGGATCCCTTTTTCACTAATCTTACGGAAGCCACAGTCTCTTCCATATCACCCCTAGGGTGGGCGGACCACTTTTTAGTGGCTATCCGGGCGCCTTTGCCTGAGATTCCCTCTATTCCCCTTGATTCACTGATTCCCATCATGGCAAGCAAACTTAGCTCCAGAGAGTCGAGCCCCTGGTATGACAGCGCCCTTCGTGCTTTGAAGGGCAGCTGTAGGCGGGCCGAGAGAGAGTGGCGGAGGTCTTACGAAACTGCCAAGCAAGCGTTGTATCTGGCTTCCGTTAAGGTTTATCTCCGCGCCATCTGTAGAGCCCGCGCGGCGTTCTACTCGGTAGAATTCCGCAACAGTACTAACCCGTCTAAATCTATATTTAAGGCCCTTAAAGATCTTTTGGCAAAAAGAATCTCCTCCCCGGCAATGGCTTCTACCTCTCACTGTGAGGCTTTGGCATCCTTCTTTTTGGAGAAAGTGCAGGGCATCTACTGGGCTTTTCCTTGTACGGGGCCACCATTGGGGACCCTGGATATTATCCCGGGCCTCCCCACTATGGACTCTTTCCCCCTGCTTTTACCTGAGGGATTTGATAGGTTGACCCAGAAAATTAAATCTGGATCACCTTTGGATCCATTAAGATCTGCCCTCTTCAGGGATCAGTCTTTTGTGGGACGCCCCATGGTGTGCTCCCTCATTAACATCTCGCTGGCTACGGGCACGGTTCCAGCTAAATGGAAGCGGGCAGTGGTCTCTCCTATCCTGAAGAAACCCTTATTGGATCCTTTAAAACCGGAGAGCTACCGGCCCATTTCCTTGCTCCCCTGGCCGGCAAAAGTTGTGGTGGCCCACGTCAACCAGGCTCTTTCTGACCATCTTACCCGAGCCAACATTCTGGATGCTACCCAGAATGGGTTCCGTGCTGGGCATAGCACGGAGACAGCCCTTCTCGCCATGGCCGAACACCTGCGTTTGGTGCTGGATGTGGGACAGACGGCGGCGCTAGTATTATTAGACCTGAGCGCCACCTTCGATACTGTTTCACACCGCATCCTTCTGCATCGCCTGGAGGAGATAGGCATTGGTGGGCTCGCCCTACAGTGGTTCCGTTCCTTTCTCGACGACCGCTCCTTCTGCGTTGCCATACCACCGTACCAGTCCAAATTCCATCCTCTGGGCCTGGGGGTGCCGCAGGGATCCTCGCTGAGTCCCACGTTATTCAACCTTTACGTGAGACCGCTGGCTGATGTCGTCAAGCAGTGGGGCATGACTATGGTCTCTTATGCTGACGACACTCAGCTAGCGGTTACTATCAGCGGGGATGTTGAGCAGGATGCCCCTAGGTTCCAGAGTGGACTGAGGGCGGTGGCAAGCTGGATGAATGCCAACTGTCTCCAGCTCAACGCTAAGAAGACTGAGGTCATGGTTGTCGGGAAGGGGAAGGAGCTCTGGGGGGACAGATGGTGGCCTCCGGAGCTTGGGCCGTCTCCAATTCCGGTAACGGAGTTGTGAAATTTGGGAGTGTGGTTGGAGCCCACTCTTAGCTTCGTGGGGCACTCTAAGAAAACCGCGGCCTGCTGTTTTGGGGTCCTTCGAGGCTTAAGACCTGTCCTGAAGTTTTTTGATCCCCCTACCAGGCAGCTGGTGGTTCAGGCAACAGTAATATCTCGTCTGGATTATGCCAGCTCTCTCCTGGTAGGGGCAAACCAGGCAGAAATCATCCGCCTTCAACGTGTCCAAACCGCCGCAGCTAGAGCCATAGTTGGCTTGCCCAGGTCCTGCTCTGTTTCTAGTACCCTTCGATCTTTGCATTGGCTACCGGTTAAAACAAGAATTCATTTTAAAGTTTTATGTCTGGCTTTTAAAATCTTGATGGGATCAGCCCCCCGGATCCTCTCGAATCTCCTGCCCTCTTATGTTCCAACCCGCTCTTTGAGATCATTTGAGGTCCCGAGGTTTAAGCTCAGCCGAGTTGGGGGCCGGTCCTTCCGGGTAAAAGCAGCAGTGCTTTGGAACTCTCTTCCGATTGAGATTCGCTTGATGGAAGACCTTCTTTTGTTCCGTAAAGCTATAAAAACCTTCCTATTTTAATTTTCCCCCTCTTCTTGCTGCGCCCTTTTTTCTTTCTCTGTTTCTATGCTCAGTGTTGCTATGTTTACCTTGTCATGCGCCAGGACGCCCCTTAGCTGGGGCAGCTGTGCGCACTACAAATGTTCCTAACATAACATAACATAACAATAACTGAGGACTGAACACGAAAAAGCAGTCCAGAAGTTTATGGGGTGACTGGAAGGTTTTACTTTAAAAAATTTTTTGTTTTTTTTTAGAAAGACGAGCTGGATTGAAGTCGTTTTAGCTAATGTGACATGTGTAGACAGGGAGACATTTTGCACAATGATGAATCCCAGGAAGTTTGCAGAAGGGACAAGGTGGGAGTGATGCCCTCGCTTGTGAGTTAATTAGCCTTGTAAACTGGAGATGCCTGGTTTAATTAAAAGTAAATGAAGGCATTCAACTGGGGTACGTTTGAGATATGTTCATTTGTTTTAAAGCACCAGAGGAATTAAGCAATTTTTATGCCAGGTTCACAATTATATCTTCTAACAAAATGACAGTCTCCATTTTCTAAACACAAGATGTAGCGTGTCATGTCATATAAACACATGAAATTTCACAATTTCCAAAAGGTGACAAAGAAGAACAATAAACGAATGCGAACAAGCTACTCAACATACAGCTACACAAAACATAACAGGAGGGAGGACTTGGAGCATTAAGGTGATTTCAGGAGGAACATGTATTATAACAGGGAATACAATTTGTCCTTGATGACGGGGATTAAAGCAGGACATGAGGGAAATGCTTTATATGGGTTGGACCAGGCTTGGGAGAATTGGCATGTACTTTGAAGAGAATCTGCATGGGGTACAGAGCCGGTCTCAAGTAGAATCCAGCCGAAATCTGGAATATTGTACATTTCTCTAGTACGGCTAATGCAGCGAGTAATGATTTAGTAGAGCGTCCTTATGATTCAGGGCAACACATCACTGCCTTTTTAAGGGTTTCACCCTTGACTTAAAGTACTTGTTCCACCCAATTTTCAGTGTTTTTTATATTACAGCTTGATTGAGAGCAGGAGTGGGCAGGTTCTATTCCTATATTTTCAACAATTTCCCATGAGTACGTTTAGGGTAGTGAAGTTACATGGGTTTGATATTTCAAAGTATAGTTGGGTGTTGGTGGCATATTGATGCATTACCATCTCTTTAGTGGGTAACATAGGGTCAAGCGGTTCCACATACAAGTTGATTAGAAGGAGGAGAAAGTAGTACAGGGAGGACAGAGCCTGTGGACTTTATCCGAGTACGTGGGGATTGTCACCCAAAATGGTCCATTTACATACATTTAAATCTTCAAGAGATGAGGAATTGGAACCATTTTAGAATTAAGCCATTTATTCACATTTTTGCCGATAGTTACAAGGTAGTCATGATAAACAATGGAGTAAGGACGTCGATCACATAGTCTCCAGTTGTAAAAGTTACGCTCATTCAGCCAACTTTTGCCACAAATACAGATCTGAATATTAGGTTCCATGGATGGTTTGGGCACCACCGCCATGGTCTATATCTACTGAATAACGGGAATTGTCCTTAGCTGGCACTTGCCACGTTACGGGCATTGGTGTAACCAGGTTTTGGACTCCAATTTAGCATTGCTAGAGTGAGGAGGGTCACTTCACCCGTCCCCTTGTCCTGAGGAAGATCCGCATCGAAACATCGACGCTACCCCCAACAGCACATGGACCAACTTCCCCTTCCCCATTACCCCTGTTTACAGCCTTAAGGAACCTCTCCTTACAATTTCAAATGAATAATTTGCATGTGGCCAGGTTGCATCTAACAGTTTATTGATTATCAGATTTGTACAGTCTTGTAAATATATGCCCTTTACTTTTCTACACCCTTTGAGCTCTCCTGACTCCTATATATTCACACTTGAGCACTCCTTACACGTTCCCTAGAACATTTTCCTATCTTCTTGACCTGCTGATTGTTCCTTTAAATGACTAAATAAATATATTGTAATAATACTTAGTGGTTTTTTCTGCACATTTATTTTCACGATACAGACATTTGGGAGCCGATTAATGTAAGCTCAAATAAGTTGTTAATTCTGTTAATCTAACTCTTCCTTGAATAAGTGGTCCAGGACCATTGTTTCTTTATAATGATAGTTACAAGGTAACATTTTCCATTACATACTATTCGTTTGTAGCTTGTAGTGTTTCGCGCTATGTGCTCTGCACACTCCTGCCATCTGTTGCTCAGTGCAGACAACTGCAAGTTGTTTTTCTTCTCAGAGGTTTCAGACTTGAAATCTCATGAATTGTCTATGTAGACCCCAATGCACCAGGACAAAGGCTACACCTCAGATTGCACCCTTCACCACCGTAATGTAAACAAAGCAGGACAGTAAATCTTTTCTAGGTGCATTGTGAATGAATAGATAAATGAAATAATCCTTTGAAGCATAAGCTTGCATCCATGGAAACAGGAGGGCACATGGAAACCTACAGCACTATAAGCTACAATCCGATAGTTACGAGGTAACATCTTCTGGTTGCAGCGTGTGCTGTCGTATTTCTCATGCTCTGTGTTACAACTGGGGGTCACTAGTAGGTCCCTTAGTCCAAATAGGGAGCCTTGCTTCTAGTCAGGGAAAGGAGGGACACCCTCTTAGATAACCCCTGCTCACCCCCCAGTAGCTTGGCACGAACAGCAAGGCTTATCTCCAAGGCAATGTGTAAAGTATTTGCAACTTCACTCCCAGTAACAGTGATAACACCACAAATGGACACCACACTGGTTTTTATAAACATAGCTGTATCTTTATCAAAAGGAATACGATGAGACCAAACGATAGAAATCCAACATATGTGTATTCGTAATCTTTCACTTTGCCGGTTATTAGGCCAGCAATCACTTATAGGTTCTTGTGGTATTAACGAGCAGTTCAAAATGATCTAATGCAGTCCTAATGCAATGCTATGCAGTTCGTAATGCAGTTCGTAATGTAGTAATAACAGTCCTTAATGCACATACTAATGCAATTCGTAACGCAGGAATAATGCAGGTCGTAATGCAAGAATAATGCGATTTATAATGCGATTCGTAATGTAAGAATAATGCGATTCGTAATGTAAGAATAATGCGATTCGTAATTAAAGAATCAGGCAGTTCGTAATGCAAGAAATAATGCTGTACGCCAAACTGCGCGGTCAACTCGGGCCCCCACTAGGCCCCAACACCAGAGACAATGGACATAAGCTCAAAGGGGTGGCCCTGGTACTGCTGGGCAGGTACAGGCCACTTGGGGACTCAGCGTGTCTAACGCGGTGCAGCGGGAGAGAGCTCAGAGCACTCCTGTACTCCTCCTGCATGCCTCCCCAGGCCACACACGCTTGCGGCTCCCGAGCGGAGTCCAAGCCTTACCTGAGGGGGTCCGATGCCTCGCTCTCTCTCCCCGCTCGTCGGACGTCCTGCTTGGCAGCCCCGATGACGTTGCAGCTCCGTTGTTATGCGACGCTGTAGCCGTTGACAATCTTGGGCAGATTCCTCTCGGTGAACAACGATCACAATCCCTTTCACCTTGCAGCTTTCTTAGCTTCAAGAAATCCTTTAGCACGTTGTGGCTCGGGCCAGCGGTGGTGATACTTACTCACAGCCTCAGCTACGATGACTGCTCGGGCCACAAACAGCAATATGGACGATGTTTCACACTGCAGGGGCAATGCGATCACGGGGCACCTCGTAAACAGTACCACAGACCACACAGCAGTCTTCCAGAAATCCTGTAGCACATGGCGGCTCGGGCCGGCGGCGGTGATTCTTACTCATGGCCTCAGTTACAGTGACTTATAAACAACAAAGGCAACCATAGAACAAGAACCTGGGGTAATAAATTCTCTAATCCAAACAATGGTTCATGAGCCAAACTAAGAATTAATGTTTGTTTTAAAATTTAGGAAGGAACCTAAAAAAAGATAAACAACTGCTATCTAAATTCCACATTACCCATGTACCAGTAATTGTATCAAAAAAGCTAATATTTAATGTAAATTAAACAAAAAATAAAACTTATTACAAATATATACACATTAATAATGGCACTCATACAGTTACACAAACAGTGTTAAGATTGTGAACAATAACAGGTGTAAACTGAATAAACAGTGGCTGAGGAAGGAATACAAAAAACAGGTTTCAAAATAAAACAAAAATACACAATACAACAATTGTGTCCGCTTTCATTTAGGCCCCATTACAAGCTTCAACGACGTTTCGACCCAGGGGTACTTTGAGGGTCATCCTCAGGACAAAAGCATCACCTGTAGGAGCATCCACTGTATTTTCTCTACGCATGGAGAAGAGTTCACCATAAGTCGTGCATCGGGCACCTGCACTTGAAATATGTAGACACTGAATCTGTAGGTATGTCTGAAGGATTCAGAAATAGATCCTCAATTTCAAATTGATGAAGATGTGTGCCAAAAATGGCTATTGGATCCAAATAGGTTTCCAATAGCCGGTGGTACCAAACGTCAAGTGAATACGAAAGATCAAGGTCAGTACAAGCAATTAATGTTGGGTCCTAACTTTCAAGTTAACCGCGTCTGATCGGCATGTCGGCTCAGCAAGAAGTCACGGTCGATGCAGTTACAATGACGGCTCGGGCCACAAACAGCAATACAGCAGCAAGGACGATGTTTCACGTTGTGGGGGCAATGCGAACACCGGGCATCTAGTAAACGGTTCCACGGACCACATGGCAGTCTCAGGCGTGCAGCAGCACCACGCGCCGCTGAGACACAGTTGGAAACCTATGTTCCCGAGATTCCACAACAGGGGACCAGCTCTCCTCAGGCCCTTGGAGACACGCTACTTCAGGACACAGCAAAGTCCCTTGTCCTCTCCTTAGTCAAATCAGCAAACTGCAGGCCAGCCCCATAACACACAGTCCTTCTCTTCAGTCTCTTCAGCTGTTCTTTGTTGGCAGAGGTTCTACTTGATCACAAAGTAGGCACAATCCTTTTTCAGTCTGGATTTCAGTCTTGAGTTCAGGGGTTTCAGCTCTCACATTTATACCACTAAATGTCTTTGAAGTCTTTGTGTTCAGGGGGCTCGGAGCCCAGTCCAAACCAGACCTGGGTGTCTTCCTGTCAGTGCACACCCTCTTCCTTGGATAGTCTGGGTCTTGGGCCCAGACGCTCAGCAGGAGGTGGAGCCATCCTTTTGTGGCAGCAACACAGCCCTCTTCACATCCAGGGGGGATACTCCTCCCCCCCATATCAAATGCAGGCCAGTCTGTTGCTGTCTCTCCTTCTCCCTGGGGTCAGGACACACATGATGGTTTAAGACAAGAAACCAGCCACTTTTAAAAACGTGGTTTCTAAGCACACAGTTTAAAAACCATCTTCACAAAAAGATGTGTTATTCAATTCTGAGTTCAGACACACTAAATTCCATCCCTCCATCTTGGGCCCATGGGAAGATATGCTGGAAACATGGGACACAGCATTCTCCCTTCTGTCCTTTGGGCAAGATGGCCTTGCACCAGTGAAAAACGAATTTGGCAGTATTTCACTGTCAGGACATGGTAAACACACTCAGTACATGTCCTAACTTTCAAATACACTGCACCCTGCCCAGGGGAGTACCTTGGGCCTACTATAGGGATGTCTGAGGTGCATAAAAAGGGAAGGTGAGGCCTGGCAAGTGGGTGCACTTGTCAGAACAACAAGGCAGTTAACAAACTGTGTGCAGCACTGCAGTGGCAGGGCTGAGATCTCTTTTTAGGGCTACTTGTGTGTGGTGGCACAATTAGTGCTGCAGGTCCACAAGTAGCATTTGCATTACCAGCCCGGGTACACATAGTGCACTTTACTAGGAACTTTACTAGTAAGACAAACATACCAATTATGGACAACCAATCACCATTACACTTTACACAGAGAGCATATGCACTTTATCACTGATCAGCAGTAGTAAAGTGCCCAGAGTCCTAAAACCAACAAAAACAGGTCAGAAACAATACAGGAGGAAGGCAAAAGGGCCAAGTCCAACACTCGGCATAGAATATTAAGCAGGACACAACCCCAAAGCTGTGGTTGGTCGGGGAGATGTTTGAAATAAAGTTCCAAGCTTTAACCTCCTCAACCTTGGGCCCAGCTCGAGCCTCCTGTCGAGCTTCAATGTCCACACAACCTCTAATGAAAGTGTGTGGTGTTGACAAAGCAACATGCTTAATATGTCTATTAAGGATATATTGCCTAGAAACCATTTGTGAGAAGTTGGCCTGGTATATGCTGTCCACTAATTAAAGTGGGCACCTTGCACCAGTTCAAACGACCCTTATGATGTATGAGGTCGAAGAGAATCATTAGAAAGCTATCCTAGTGGTAGCTTTGGGGAGCAGCCTTCAGGCTTAGTCTTGACGGAATGTAAAGCAGCTTGTTTTACCAGAATAACACATTTAGTAATAATTAAATGAAAGGAAAACCACACAGTAGTTATAAAATATTTATTTATTTTTATAACACTCTCTAGTACCCTCTACATGAGGATGCAACACAATGCACACAATACTTTAACACAGAAACGATAGTAAGTAGCAATAATACCCAGTGGGCCCAAAGGGGGACCAAATCATATACTAAAATATTGGTACAAGAACCACGACTCGAGTCAAGACAAAGTCTAGAGGATGGAGAATTGCTGGGACTCCAAGGAACCAACCAAGGTGAGTACGTAGGGACCCCCGAGGAGGATGAGTGCAGTGTGTGTATACGACCGCGTGCGCCATACAATTCAATGGGAGAGTTGCGGTTGCAATTTTGCAGTTTAAGGATCCTTCCTAAGGACTAGGAAGAAACCCCATGCAAATAAGTAAGTTGGAAAGCCACCCCACCCGTGGATACCAAAGTACCCATGTTACCTATCCCAGGGAAGCCGGTTGCATAGGTCTAAAGTGGCGTCGGAAACCGCCGTCTTTCTCAATGAGAGTCTTCAATCAAGAGTCAGTGCAGTGAAGGAGAAAAGTGTCCGGTGGAATGCAAATGTGGATTCAGGATGAAGAGTACCTCAAAGCTGAGGGGACAGAGTCTGGGTCACCAGGAGTACCCAGAGGCTCAGTAAGTAAATGCCCACCGATGTCTGATGCCTCAGATGTGATGAAGGGTTTCTTGACTCTGTAGCCACGGGGACCAGGCAACATTGAAGACGACCAGGAGCCAGATGCGAGCTGTCCCAGGAAGGATGTCGATTGCTGAGGGGGTCGGTGTCTGGCATGAGCACCAACAAGCTTTGGCAACGGCAACCCACGCAGAAGGTCAAGAAGGGTTACGGTTCGGACCAGCAAGGTCCAGGAGACTCACCAAAGCAGAGGGAGTCAAGTCAAGCCTGGCACAACAAGGGAAGCCACAAGAAATCAAAGTTGACCCTCACAGGGACCCACACACCGGAGCCACAGGAGTCGCTAGGGGACCTCAGGCAGTTTCGAAGAACAGCTTGCAGGGCACATAGTGCGTGGAGGCCAAAGTTCATGGTCGAAAATGTGCACAGAGATGGGGGATATCGACAGCCCAGTGTACAAAGTTGGGGAACGCCAACAAGCATATGCACTTGCAAATGTACACAGTGCACAGGGGTTTGGGTTATGCAGTCCCCACAAGGAATACTGGCCTCAAACTTGGTGAGAGGGCAGCTCATCCTCAGGGAACATCAGAACCCACCTCCTGTATTGCTGGAGTGGTCGGAGTCCTCAGGGGCAGCATACAGGTCAGATGCGCTGCAGTGCCTGCAGATGCAGAGGAGTGACTCCTTCACTCCAAGGGAGATACTTCAGTTGTTTTTGATGCTCCACAGGTCCTGCACGGAGCCTGTTAGGTGCACGGGCACAGACACAGCTTTGGACGGAGAGGGAGGCAAAGTCGGGTCCAGTCGAAGTCCAGCAAAGTCCAGAGTGTCCAGACGGTCGAAGCTCAGTGGTTTCTTCTTGTAGAATCTGGTCCACGTTGAACCTAATGTCTTACAACCAGGTAAGCCCTTTTGTACCAACGGGAGAGGGTTGAACAGATTCAGGGGACCCACTCAGAGGAGGGTCTGGAAAATGGGGAGGATACTCCCCTGTCCTTTGTCTGGTTTCGTGCCAGAGCAGGAGCCAACGGCTCCCAGAACTCATTTGAACTGGACTATGCACAAGGACACCAAGTGTGCCCCTCGTGCAGACTTCCAGGCACTTTGGAAGTGCACCCACCCAGCCCCAATACACTAAATCCTGTCTAGGAGGTGGTCACACCTTCCTGTGACAGGATGTCTATTGTGCTTCCTTCCCCTGCCCAGATATTGCCTCAGCAGCAGGAGGGCAGAAATGTGTCTTTGGTCGGCAGCATCCATTTTGTGCTGACCGGGTCGAGAAGGCTGGTACTGAGAAGACCAAGGACCCCACGGAGCTTGCTTCAGAAGGGTGGAATCATACCTCCCACACAGATTACCGGTTCCAAGGTGTTTGATACCAAACACGACATGTTTTGTTGCAGTCGTTTGAGATAACATTTACTACAAGGTTATAATGCACCTCTACCTATATGTCTGGCTACATCACAGACATCCCGAGAGAATGGCCTCCGAAAGCTAGAGAGGGGCCTTGTTCATGCATGGGTACCCTCTCACTTAAAACCCAGCACACTGCCTTTAGGATTGTTAAGGCCTGCTATAGGGGTGACTTATAAGTTTGAAGTGTAGTGACCTATAGATATAGTGAACCTCTATCTTTCATAAGTGGTGCAAGCCACAACTTACACAAGCTGCAGTAGCAGGCCTGTAGTTCCATTTTGGATGGCCTCTCATGGGTGGCATAATACATGGGAGGCCTCTGGGGTACCTATGCCCTGGGTACATTTGTACCATATACTAGCGCCAAGATGCTCCTTGGAGTGATAGTAGCGCTATACATTTTACATATACTAGGGACTGACAAGGGTACCCCAGTATCCAATCTAGAGTGTACCTAGTAAACGACAACCAATTAATAGCGTGGACTACTCTGAAGCCATTAATGATTGTTCCGATCAGTTTCAAGATATGGTAGTTTCTATTGAATGCAATTCTGTTTTTTACTCTTCATTTTATGAAAGGACCTTTATCAACGGCATTCTTTGGTGATATAGAAATTCCCATTATGGCAGACTCTGGTTCGCCCATAACCATTTTATCAGATGTCATATTTCACAATAAATGGAAAGGATCCATCACTTTGTGTTAAACTGACATTAACCCCAAGGCTTTCGGTGAGTTTGACATAGACATGTTGGGATATTTCAATTATTGACTGGAATGCTTAGGGAGATCCATATTCACAAAGGTGTATGTTGCAGTTAGAGGACTCAATATCATTGGTTGGCAGGATCTGGCAAAAATGGGTTTACATCGTATTCCAGGTTCTGATCATCCAATTGCTCTTGGTGATCCCGCTCAAGGTTACAGTCCTGCTGGCTCTAGAAATGATTTGCATCCCAAAACAGATTGTTTATGTCTCACAGATCATACTTCTGATATCAAAAAGGTCTTGGATACATTTCCAAATGTATTTTCTGAAAAATTAGGAACTGTCAAAGGTTTCCAAAACCAAATTAGGTTGAAATCTGACGCTCAACCTTTTGTTCATAAGGTACGTCCTTTGCCTCTTAGTACAAAGGATGAACTTAAATCTGTCCTTAAAACATTGTGTGATGATGACGTCATTTCTCCTTGTGACTCCTCAGAGTGGGTTTCTCCCATTGTTATTGTCCGTAAACAATCTGGTGAGGTCAGATGATGTGCGGATTTATGCACCTTAAATATGAACATACTTATTGACTGCCACCCCCTTCCTAAAATTTGGGAGGGGCGAAATTTCTCACTCATTGATCTGTGTTCAGCTTATAATCAGGTTCCCTTAACAGTTGATTCTCAGGAGTTCACTACTTTTGTCACACCATTTGGAGTCTTTAAATACCTTAAACTACCTTTTGACTTGGTCTCGGCAGCCAGCGTATTTTAAAAAATCATGGACAATCTCTTTAAGAACATTCCAGGAGTCCAAGCCTACAAAGACGATATTTTAGACCATGCTAATGACTGGGAGACTCATTTGAGCAACTTATCTTCTGTTTTAAGCAAATTAGATGAGGCAGGCATGACCATCAGGGCTGAAAAATGTAGATTTGCCACACAGCAATTGGAATACTTGGGTCATACACTTTCTCCGAAGGGTATCAAGCCCAAAATGTCTCTCATTAAAGCTATTAGTCATGCCACTCCTCCCAAAGACAAAGACGCACTTCACTCTTTCTTAGGCTTAGCAGAGTACTACGCCCATTTTGTTAAAGGGTATACACAAACAGTTGAGCCATTGCGTTCTCTCCTCCGTAAAGGTTCAAAATTTGAGTGGTCTGAAGAAGTTTCAGCTTCCTTTATTCAAGTTAAGAAACTTATTGTGGATGCACCTGCTCTTCACCCTTTTCACGACTCCTCAAAATGTTTCATTATGGTAGACGCTATCCTCAATGGGTTGGGTGCTGTTCTTGGTCAATGGGTCTCAGGTAAAGAACACACCATAGCCTTCTCCTCAAGAATGTGAAAACCTTCTGAAACTCATTACAACACTTTTGAACGCGAGGCTCTTATCTGCGTTTGGGTCATAGAAAAGTTCAAGAATTACATTTGGGGACATCGATTTGAACTGTTCACGGATCACAAGCCTCTTACGCAGTTATTAACTGGTAACGGACTTGGCAAAGCATCAGCTAGATTAGTTAGACGGCTGTCTAAGTTACAAGAATTCCATTTCTCCATTAAACATATTTCTGGAGGGAGAAACTTCAGAGCTGATTGTCTTTCTCGCATGGCTTTTCATGACCCCTCAGAGGTCGAGAATTTAGAGGATACAGAATGTGTCATTGCTACTCTTGATGCTGTTAACTCTTGTCCTAATATCACTGAAGAATCCTGGTTAGAAGCACAGCACAAAGATGAAAACCTTAAACTTGCATCTGAGTATATTGTTAAAGGTTGGCCAGAAAATAGGAAACTTTCCAATGAGTTGAAAGCTTTTGCCATGGTTGCATCTGAGTTATCTTTAGTTAATAACATGAGTCAACATGAGACACGATTGGTTTGTTCCCCCCTCCAGTCTCAGGAATGGCAACATTAAGTTTGCTCACAAAGGACATTTAGGAATTTCGAAGACTTCTCAGCACATTAAGTTATACTATTGATGGCCATCCTTAGAATCCCAAGTCAAATTTTTTATCAATTCATGCCCTGAATGTCTATTATCGGATAAGAAATGGAAAGTCATGAATACACCACTACACCCTGTTCCTTTTCCTACCAAACCTTGGGACAAAGTTGGTTTAGATTTTTCTGGACCTTATGATCTTTTGCCACATGATCAAGTATATCATTTTGTTGATTGATTACCACTCTAAGTGGATTTATCATGTTTTGTGACTCACCCAATTCTACTAATGCCATAGAATTTTTGAAGAAAATATTTTCTGTTGAAGGGTCGCCTTCTGTTTTAGTTTCAGATAATGGCACTCATATTATTTCTCAAAAATTCAGTTCTTTTCTTACTGATTGTGATGTCAAACACTTTAAAGTTGCTCTTTACTCACCAACCTCTAACGGTTTGGTTGAAAGAGCAAATAGACTAGTTAATGATGCTATTCAAACAGCTCTTTCCTCCCAACAAGATGTTCAAGACTTTCTTGAAGCAAAATTATGGGCTTACAACATTTCTCCTCATTACACCACAGGTGTTTCACCATTTTCACTTCTAAGAGGTAAGGCTGCTCACACTAATTTGTTTCCAAAGTGGTTGATTAACAAACATGACAAAAACTCTCATTGCTACAAGGAGGTAGCTTCTAGAGTTTCTCAAAAACAAATTCTCATGAAATCTATTCATGATGGTAAACATTTCAATCCTCCACATCTGAAAGTTGGTAGTTGGGTCCTCATTAAGAATCCTAAAAAGTATCAAAGGGGTCTTCAAGATTTTCTACCCCAGTGCAGGTTACTGGTGTCAGTAAAGGCTCAGCCCTTCTTGGTCAGAAGGGTTGGTGGAATCCAAGATCGCTTGTCCATCTGTCTGATTCTCAAGCTGATTCTTTACTCAAATTATCTAGACAAGAACTAGATGATTCTGATTGGATTCATTTAATTCATGATTCAGTTGCTGGTCTTGGAACTTCCTCTTCAACTTTTGTTCCTGCGTTACATTCCAGCCCGGAACATGTTTCTGATACTAGTCCTGATGCGACCACGCTTAATGCAGATTCTTCTTCATCGGATTTGAGAGTTCGATGTAGAAGGTTGCCTTCAAAATTTAATGACTATGTTTTGTCATGAAAATATAATTTTCTATTTTGAGGTTAGTTTGCTTATTTTGAACTCAATTCAAAACTGCTATATACATTTGTTATGTTTTATTTTTATTGTTAATTACATTTTGTTTCTTGTGAGGAGGGATAAGTTGTAGTGTTTGTTATGATTGGCATCCTCGTTCCAGTAACCTGGCTCGAGGATGCTTACTGATGTAATGTATTCTTTTAAAGTATGTCTCGCGATCTGATTCTGAACGTTGTGTGCCAGGATTCCGACAACTGTATTCAGTTGTCTGAAATCTTGGTATGCGACGGGAGCGTCTGGCCGTGGGTGTATTTGAACTATAATTAAAGTAGCACTTACTCTACTAAACGGCCTCCTGGATATCCTTCACTACAAGAACCCATGGCCGGACTGCAGCACGTGACGCGTTGGGTGTTGCTGGCAACTCAACCACATTTCATCCTTGAGCACGGATCCGTTTGGAGAAATATAAATGGAGCCCTGAGCCAAACTGGCGATTGGGCAGCGCTAGCTTTCCCACACCCATAGTCCCTGGTCGTCATGGAGCGGGTCGGCTTCCTTCGGCGCTGCGGCATTCATTTCGCCATTCAGGCTGCTCGGTCTTGATGAAATTGCACATGCCTCATTGCTCCTCAAAACATGCTAGGACTGTCAGCACGAAGTGCTGTCCTCAAGCAAGATAAAGAATGAGTTTGTTTGAAGGTTTCTTTAATTGCCAGACTCGGAATCCCACAGCAATCACGCTGGTGCAGAGTCTTTTATGGCCCAAAGACTCTGAGAGAACAGGGGGGCAAGGCAACAAGCCTTTTGAAAGCACTTTGGGTCCACTAAGGCAGACAGTCAGCAGCAGGCCAGCACATCCAGTCAAAGTGCAGAATGGCAGTCCCTCCTGTAGCCCAGCATTCAGCAGGCAAACACAACAAAGCAGTTAACAGGAATGGTGGTTCCTCCTGGCAATGTGCAGTTTTAGAGCCGGCAGCGTCTGGTTACACGTCCCACCCAGTGTCTGGTTAGACCAAAGTCAGTGAGTAGCAGGCAGCAGGGCAACAAGCAGAAACACAATCCAGTGGGGCTTTTAAGCAGCACAGCAGTTCTTCTGAAAGAGATTCAGTTCCAGATCCAAAAGTGCTTCTCCAGCATGGGGTCAGAGACCCAGTAATTATACTCAAATGCCTTTGATGTACGGGATGACTTCAAAGGACACTTTAAAAGTGCACAACAACCCCTTTCAACCCGGTCCTAGCAGTAGGAGGTAAATCAGTCATTTGTGTAAGGGCAGGACACAACGTATACAAATGTAAAGGGTGAACAAACACTCCCAGCCCAGGAAGACTATGCAGATGAATGCCCGGTCACACAGAGCTCTTTCTGTGTAGTGGCTGTCTGGAAACTATGCACCAAGTGCTGCTGTCACGCTAGCTCAGACGTGTATTGGAGTCAGGCTGCAAACCACAAAGAGACTTAAATACAGATAAATGTCAACTTTCTAAAAGTTGCATTTCTAAAACAGTAATGTCAAGTCCAACTTCACTAGACAACAGGATTTATCGCCACTATACTAAACATACCAAACAAGGCAATGCCACCAGTTTCTGATAGAGAATTACCACTAAAAAGTATGTAAGGGAATTCCCAATGCTAGCCTATGAGATGAGTTGGCTTCACAGCAGTGAGAAACAAAACAGGCTGTTTGTCACTACCAGGACATGCCACATGCTCTATCTGTCACATACACAGTACCATGCCCATAGAGGTACCTAGGGTCTATCTGAGGGCTGACCCATGTGTAATAAAAGTGGAGTTTAAGGCTTGAGAAGTAGCTTTAAATGCCAATTCAAAGTGGCAGTAAAATGCACACGCAGACACTGCGGTGTCAGGCCTGAGACAGGTTTGAAAGGCTACATCTGTAGGTGGCACAAGCAGTGCTCCAGTCCCACTAGTAGCATTCAATTTGCAGGCCCTGAGTATATGGGATACCACTTTACAAGGGACTTACACGTAAATCAAATATGCCAAACAGGTTTAATTCAATCATACTATGTGTAGAGGAGAGAGTACATTCATTTTAGCACTGATTAGCATTGGTAAAGTGCCAAAAGTCCTAAAGTGTAGCGATTCTCCACAGTTACAGGCATGCCCGAGTGCGCCATCACCCGTATAAAGTTATTCGTACCAGTGGAAAAAGACGGGAGCAATGCACAATCCAGAAGCACTACAACTCCCATAATACCATGGGGCCCGGCCGAAAGAAACGAGCGGGAACATGAAACGACCCGCCCCTATATAAGCTCCACCTCAATCACTGGTGGGCGCTTGACAATCCTACCGGAACCAGGAACTTCGCAGAGGCTTCGTTACCGCTGTCCTGGCCACCGTACTTCGATCCTCAGTTCCGCAGACGCTTGCCTTCCCGCTAGGACCGGATTCAGAGCCATTCTCACCCCCCGACGCCTCCGCTGTGCGCGGACGCTTGCCTTCCCGCTAGGACCGGATTCAGAGCCCTTCTCACCCCCCGACGCCTCCGCTGTGTGCGAACGCTTGCCTTCCCGCTAGGACCGGATTCAGAGCCATTCTCACCCCCCCCCACGACGCCTTCGCTGTGCGCGGACGCTTTCTTTCCCGCTGGAGCAGCGGGAGGCGTGACCATGGTATTTCGAGCGCGGACGGTTTCCTTCCCGCCTCGAAATACAGAACACTCACCGTTCTCAGTTTACAAGTGGAACACCCTCAGGGAGACAGGTAAGGGGCGCGGAGTGCGTGATATTTAAACGCACTTATAGACGCTCAGATAGTTTACCTTACAACCCTCTACGAGCCTGAGCACACGCTGTGGGTTATACACTTGTCGCATCAGGGTCACAAACTCATTGACATAGAGGTAGTGGATGGGTAAAAGCGGACCCGACATTCACTCTCATGAAGCTGGCTGTGGTGTGAACAGCCCGAAGGTTTACAACCGACCACGCATGAACTACCTTGGTTTCCTTGGCGCCTACTATACCCCTGACATTTGGCGCATGCAACCCAGGAAGGGAGTGGAACCCCAGACACCCTAGCGATCTCATACTAAGGCCTTGTGAGTAGACTTGAGTGAACCCTACCAGGGAAAGTCATATCCATGTGTAGTATATTCCATGTATGGTATTAATGCATATGTTCTACCCCCTCTGCAGCCTACTCCAAGCAGTGTGGTACCAAGACCTTCTCCCACCACATACCTCAGCACTTCCCAAGCGGCTACTCTCTTCCTTGTTCCCCGAGGTGCTGCCCTCCATACCAGAGTCCACTACTGGGTGGGAGGGAGTATCTGGGCGAATAGGGAGGCCTCTCTACAGGCTGTCGTCCCTGCTGGCTGTTCCTTAAGGTTAGTGGCCTACATGTTTACCTTGTGCTGCTGACAAACCTGACAGATTGTCAAGCCCAAGTTAAAAGACCGGCCTGGACGATGGACACCAATGTGGTCTTATCCTCTCTGCTGAAGAGTCTTACGGCACTCCAACAAGAAGTACAGACCTCCCGGTTAGAAAACCAGGACCTGAGAAAAGAAATGAATACGTTGCGTAGAGAGGTGGCAGCACTGTCACGTAGGGGCCCTGGAATAGGTTCCTATTTTCGTGATGCCACCCTTCCTCCACCAGGGGCGGTGGTTCCCCCCCCTGTGTCAGCCACCGCGAGTGAGGGTGGGTTTTTTATGGTACCTCCTGTCTCATCTACCTCCTCAGGCCCGAACCCTACGGTGCACGTGATTCAAAACACGGGGATTCCACTGGCACCTCCCGAACGCTTCCATGGAGACCCGAGAAGATTCGAAACCTTCCTCAATCAATGCAGACTCCATTTTCTATGCAAACCCACAGTCTTTCAAAGCGATGTAGCGAAAACAGCATTTATGATGTCATACATGGGAGGCAATGCGGCCAGTTGGACCATACCGTTAATGGAAAGAAATGATCCTGTGCTGCATTCTTTTCCTGACTTTTGTGAGGCACTGAGAAAATTGTTTGATCGCAAATCACACGTTATCCCTTGACCGGGAATTGCTGACCCTTCGACAAGGATCGCAGGATTTACTGTCCTACATAACCTCCTTTAATAGATTGGTGGTGGAAACAGATTGGCCGCCGGAGAAAAGGACCACACTGTTCTATCAGGGGTTGAGGGGTGAACTAAAGGACGTACTCGCAGAGGTAGTGCAGCTCCCTGCCACCTGTGAGGAAATGATTGACCTCACCGTCCAGTTGGATCACTGGTTGCAGGAAAGAAAAGGAGATAAGGGTAGAAGCGACTCCCGAGGTTGGTACCCTAAACCTAAACAACTCCTGGAAGAACAGCATAAGGCGGTGGACGGGGCAGAACCTATGCAGATAGGAGGCATTCGCGGGCCCCTCACCACCGAAGAAAAGGAAAAGCGACGCAAGATGAAACTGTGTCTTTATTGCGGTAAAGGAGGACACGGGAATGTAGAGCCAGAGCCCAGCTGCCCGAATGGGCGTCTTCTCCAAGACAGCAATACGTAATGGGGATACAAGACACTGCGGAAAACTGAAGAGCCCGAGCCAGAGGGAGATCACTGGTTCGGGTGAACGACGAAACCCGATCTCTTCCGTTATAGCCAATACCTTGCAGACAGCGGTTGCTCATCTGTGTCAATGTTACATTGTGGGTCTCCACTGACGAACCCCGTGAGGTTGGTGCACTATTGGATTCGGGTGCAACGGGAAATTACATAGATCAAGGGTATGCATTGAGCATCGGAGTATCATGGGAGGCGAAGAACAGACCCGAATACTTGAAGGTGGTCGACGGATCCGCTCTGACTTCAGGACCAGTTACATCGCATACTGTTCCCATGTTAATGCATTTCAACGCCTGGCATCAAGAATACATCCAGTTTGATCTGATAGATGCACCGCAATTCCGCCTCATCCTCGGCATGCCATGGTTGACACTCAATGATCCCACAGTGAGATGGGGGGAAAGAACAGTGTCCCTTGACTCAGCATACTGCGCAAAGAACTGCCATAAAAAACCAACCCCGTGGACCAGGTCCACCGATACCCAAGCCTGCCTGCTTGCGATAGCTAATACACAAGATCGGATCTCTGCCACCCGAACACTGCCACAAGAGTATGAAGAATACCGATCTCTCTTCGACAAACAGACGGCTACGCGGCTTCCTCCGCACAGGGAATACGATTGCCGCATTGACTTAACACCAGGAGCAAACATTCCGTGTAGTAGAGTGTATGCGCTTACAGAACCCGAGACACTATATCTGAAAACCTACCTGGAGGAGAACCTGGCTTCTGGATTAATCGTCCCTTCCTCTTCACCGGCCTCTTCCCCACTTTTTTTTTTATACCGAAGAAAGACTGTGACGAGCTGAGACCCTGCATAGACTACCGAGCGATAAATAGCATAACAGTTAAGAATAGATACCCGATACCTCCGATTCCTGTCTTGCTGGATCAGCTCAAAGGAGCCCGTTACTTCACTAAGTTAAACCTCCGAGGCGCATATCACTTAGTCAGAGTAAAAAGTGGGGATGAGTGGAAGACAGCCTTCCGGACGAAGTTTGGACTCTTCAGGTATAAGGTGATGCCCTTTGGGCTGTGCAACGCCCCGGCAGCCTTCCAATATTTTATGGACGAAGTGTTGAGGGGATTATTAGATACTATTTGTGTGGTATATATAGATGACATCCTCATTTATTCTTCTTGTTTCCAGGATCATGTGAATCATGTGAAAAAAGTCCTCAACAGACTACGCCATCACGAGCTCTACGCAAAATTGGAGAAATGCTTTTTCCATGTGCAAGAGGTAGCCTTTTTAGGGTATATTATCAACGCCGAGGGCTTCCAAATGGAAACGGGAAAGATTGAGGCCATCACCCAGTGGCAAACCCCCCCAACATGTAAAATCAGTGCAAAGCTTTTTGGGGTTTGCTAATTACTACCGTCGTTTCATTAAAGATTTCTCCAAAATAATACATCCTATTTCTAGCCTCTTGAGAAAAAACACGCCGTTCCACTGGAGCGAGGAGGCAGAAAAGTCCTTCCAACTTCTGAAAACTCGGTTTACACAAGCCCCCATCCTTAGACATCCAGACACGCAACTCCCCTTCATAGTTGAAACAGACGCATCCGATCACGCACTGGGAGGGGTGTTGTCCCAAAGACATCCACAAACCAGACAAATACATCCCGTGGCGTATTTCTCAAAAAAACTCACCCCCAGTGAGGTTAATTACTCTATAACGGTCAAGGAGTTATTGGCGATTAAAAGGGCGTGCGAGGAATGGAGGCACTATCTGTTAGGGGCCCACCATACAGTCGAAATTTACACAGATCACCGAAATCTTTTGTTCTTGAAAACCGCCAAGGCCCTCACCCCTCGCCAGGTGCGTTGGACTCTTTTCTTCGCGGACTACGACTTTGTAATAAAGTACCGCCCAGGGCCTCAAAACGGCAAAGCCGATGCCCTTTCACGTAGTATGAATACGGAGAGCAAAACACCTTTGGTCGTCCCCGAGGCTCCGTTAATTTTAGCAGAGGGAGTGTTCAGGCAACAGTCCATCGCTCTGTTAACAAGGACAGACCTTGTAGAAAACATTAGATCTGCAGTAAAAGGTATAGACGAACAAGAGTGGCTTAAAGAAAACCCCAGCCATAGGACCATGAACCTTGGTTTACTATACCACTTCCATGCATTATACGTGCCCATCCCTCACCTACAGCTCCAGGTATTAAGGTGGGCACACGATTCCAGCCTTGGAGGACATCTAGGAATCCGCAAGACGATCGCCTGTGTGGAACGAGCCTTCTGGTGGAACTCGCTGAAGGAAGATACCAAGGAATACGTCCAGAACTGTTCGGTGTGTGTCCAAGGGAAGGCGAGACATGAAAAGCCCACTGGAATGCTTCAACCAATTCCTATCCCTCCTGGACCATGGCATACTGTATCCATGGATTTTATTGTGGAAATGCCCCCCTGCCAAGGATACACAACGATACTGGTAATAGTGGACCATTTGACAAAAATGGGCCATTTCATACCATTGACAGGGCTACCTACATCCTCCGCACTAGCCCTTTTGATACTACAGCACGTAGTCCGACCTCATGGAATTCCCCACGTCCTCATCACAGACCGAGGGACTCAATTCACCTCCCGCTTCTGGAAAGCCTTATGTACAACTATGGGAATAGAAGCGCGCCTTTCTTCCAGTTACCATCCCCAAACAGATGGGTAAACTGAGCGCCTCAACCAGACTCTAGAACAGTATCTTCGGTGTTTTTCTCTACAAAACACAGCAAACTGGGTAACATTAGCGTGGATGGCGGAGTTCGCGTACAACAATGCTGACCATGCCACGTTGGGATGCTCCCCTTTCTTTTGTCTCAACGGATACCACCCCAACATGCTTCCTTTTGAGTGGCCTGTTACCACCAACCATCATGAACACCTTAGAGCGGTCCTCCTCGACGCCAAACAGCATCTCATCTCCACACAAACAGCACAGAAACGCTTCGCCGACAAGAAGACAACAAGAGAACCTGAGTATCAAGTAGGGGACAAAGTATGGTTAGCTACAAAAAAAACTACACTTAAAGGGAGTGGGGAAATTAAAACCCAAATACATCGTTCCCTACACCATTGAGAAGGTGATACATCCAGCTGCCATGCGATTAGCTTTACCCGCAGCATGGCACATACACCCTGTGTTTCACCTGTCCTTGCTCCAACCCTGCCCCCCTACAGTGAGATTACCAGACAAACCTCCACCCCTTGATATTGATGGCCAAGAAGAGTATGAGGTCCAACAACTCTTGGATTCCCGCTTGGTACGAGGGAGAGTACAGTATCTGGTAGAATGGAAAGGGTATGGGGTTGAAGACAGGACATGGGAACCCATACAGAATCTCCACTGCCCAGACTTGCTAAACCAGTTTCATAAGAACAATCCAGGCAAGCCTGGTCGCCCGCCGGGTCGGCGGTCCTTGAGAGGGGGTTCTGTAGCAATTCTCCAGAGTTACAGGCATGCCCGAGTGCGCCATCACCCGTATAAAGTTATTCGTACCAGTGGAAAAAGACGGGAGCAATGCACAATACAGAAGCACTACAACTCCCATAATACCATGGGGCCCGGCCGAAAGAAACGAGCGGGAACATGAAACGACCCGCCCCTACCCGCCCCTATATAAGCTCCACCTCAATCACTGGTGGGCGCTTGACAATCCTACCGGAACCAGGAACTTCGCAGAGGCTTCGTTACCGCTGTCCTGGCCACCGTACTTCGATCCTCAGTTCCGCGGACGCTTGCCTTCCAGCTAGGACCGGATTCAGAGCCATTCTCATCCCCCGACCCCTCCGCTGTGCGCGGACGCTTGCCTTCCCGCTAGGACCGGATTCAGAGCCATTCTCACCCCCCCCCCCCCCCCCGACGCCTCCGCTGTGCGCGGACGCTTGCCTTCCCGCTAGGACCGGATTCAGAGCCATTCACACCCCCGACGCCTTCGCTGTGCGCGGACGCTTTCTTTCCCGCTGGAGCAGCGGGAGGCGTGACCACGGTATTTTGAGCGCGGACATTTTCCTTCCCGCCTCGAAATACGGAACACTCACCGTTCTCAGTTTACAAGTGGTCCATCCTCAGGGAGACAGGTAAGGGGCGCAGAGTGCGTGATATTTAAACGCACTTATAGACGCTCAGATAGTTTACCTTACAACCCTCTACGAGCCTGAGCACACGCTGTGCGTTATACACTTGTCGCATCAGGGTCACAAACTCATTGACATAGAGGTAGTGGATGGGTAAAAGCGGACCTGACATTTACTCTCATGAAGCTGGCTGTGGTGTGAACAGCCCGAAGGTTTACAACCGACCACGCATGAACTACCTTGGTTTCCTTGGCACTTACTATACCCCTGACATTTGGCACATGCAACCCAGGAAGGGAGTGGAACCCCAGACACCCTAGCGATCTCATACTAAGGCCTTGTAAGTAGACTTGAGTGAACCCTACCAGGGAAAGTCATATCCATGTGTAGTGTATTCCATGTATGGTATTAATGCGTATGTTCTACCCCCTCTGCAGCCTACTCCAAGCAGTGTGGTACCAAGACCTTCTCCCACCACATACCTCAGCACTCCCCAAGTGGCTACTCTCTTCCTTGTTCCCCGAGGTGCTGCCCTCCATACCAGAGTCCACTACTGGGTGGGAGGTAGTATCTGGGCGAATAGGGAGGCCTCTCTACAGGCTGTCGTCCCTGCTGGCTGTTCCTTAAGGTTAGTGGCCTACATGTTTACCTTGTGCTGCTGACAAACCTGACATAAAGCCAACAAAAAGGTCAGAAAATAGGCAGAGCACAGCACAGCGTTTAGGGATAACTTGTTTGACCTGGCCACTTTTTGAAGCGTTATCCACAAACTTTTTGCCTTCTTCCTCCTATTTTTCTGACCCTCTTTTCATTGGCTTTCGAACTGTGAGCACTTTACCACTGCTAATCAGTGCGAATCACTCACTCCTACTCTAATTTAGTAAATCTTGAGTGTTCCCTTTCTGGTATATTAACCATATCCAAATAAACAGAGTCCTATTTTAGAAAGATTATATACATAAACTGAGTATAAATGTATGCCAGTTTTCTTTTTTGATGGGGCCCCTCTTGAATTTCAAGAACTACAACACAAATTTGGAATTCCCTCGCATTACTGTGCCCAATATGAATGTCTAAAGGTGATTTTTACAACTTTCGTCTTCGCCCTCACTCCTGCAATCCAACACTCAAACTTCATTCTCTACCTTTACTTTCTTCTCTGAAGTATGTGCTTCCTGCCTTTAAGACCTTAGACAAATCCTTTGATGACAGATGAAAGTCTACAGTTGAATTACAATGGGAAAATTATATTCAACAAGATATCTCTTCAAATCTGGGACACAATTATTCTAAATTCCACTCTACCTCCTGCTCATGTAACACAGACATTAATATTTTTATTTATATTAGACTATTCTTAACTCCTATGTCTCTTTACAGGTTCAAACTCTCCACAGGTAACAAATAAAGGTTAAATCCATCATTCTTTTGCTCGCTATGCCACCCCAGTTTAGACCCAGCCATATGCAAATCAGTCTTGACCCTCCTCCTCATGGGAACCGTCCAGCCCGAACTGCCAAGCTGGTTCCTCCCTGGACTGGAAAAAAGCATACTGGGACCAGTTTTGGATTAACACCCCTCATCAGCCAGGCTAGCTTGAATCCAGTGGCACAGCGAGCAAGAGAGCCATGTCTTCACCGCCGTCAATTCTGATCCTCCAAGGAGGCCTAAAGCCCCCACAGCAGTGACAAACACTTGATTGACCCTCCCGTCTCATCATAACACACGCTCTACATTCATATTTCACTCACACATATTCTTTGGAGTTTTTATCTAGGGGTGGGCGGGATTTGCGTAGTAGCGCTACACAAAGCTTCACGAAACAGTAACAAATCTCCACGAACACACGGAATTGCTTGTTCCGCCCGTTCACGATGCTTTCCTGTTCGCGAACGCTGTTGGCGTCATCGGGGGAAATATCTCAGGAACACGCATTTTGAAAGCGCGAACAAGCAAAAAATTCTGCAAAGCCGTGGAATTTTTGGCAAATCCGCGTTCTCCACGGAATGCGAAATTACCCAAATTCCGCAAGCGGGACGTAATTTACCGCCGAGGCCCAGTTTTATCCTTTGTTCTGTTCATTTATTTATTTTTAAATTTGGGGGGGGGGCATGTTGAGCACTGCTGTAGATTATTGTAATAACAATCCATTGATACTGTCATATTTCACCATGACTAAAGTCACGATTATTTAGCATCAGTTTAAAATCATTAGCCTCCTGATGTAATGTTTGATGACCTCTTTCAATTGCACTGTTTGTATAATGCTGTGCCCTATAAGAACTCAATAAAGAACGTTTGACAAAAGAGCTTCTGCAGGTATAAGCTTTGCATTTGTATAGATTTACAACTTTTAGTTGGCCCAGAAACCATACACCTAGCAAGCCCTTGTGAATTCTGTTTTAATGTAGTTATGTTGTTACTGAATCCACAAAAAAGCCATCATTTGGTTTTGTCATTTTACGACGTTGTAAAACAATATAAATAGAATTGCCTGCAGTAGATGTGGCCCCTCCCCCTTAGACGGCCGTCACATGGGGTAATCGCTGCCCTGATCAGAAATCCGTCCCCTAAAGAAGACCCTTCACGACAAAAGATACAGGAATCACACAAACACGTTCAAAGTTCTTAATTTTCCATATCAGCAAAGTGCAGTTAAAAACAAAAGACGGTTTTCAGCCTTCAGAGGGACGGCACCCCGAGATCAAAGACGCAAAGTCCATCCGGATAAAGCCGGCGCAGCCATTGGCATAAATAGCAGGATGGGAGGCGGGCTGCCAAGACTCCGCTTCTCACAGCGCGCTTTGGTGGACCTCACCTCCTTCTGAGAGGGATGCCAGAGCTTCCTTGCCAATATGTAAAAACACGGACACCGGTAAGCTGAGTATGAAGCTTACTAGCCATTCATTGTACCTTGAGCCACAATATACATCATTTCACTCTTTACATTATTTCAGCACTGCAACCATGGCTTTTTAAACCTGTAGTGCCAAACCTTCCATAATCTATTTCCACAGACAAAACGTTCCAGGAATGGTGGCACCCGCGTGTGTTTCCAGCCACTGGTGCAGAGGCCGAACGGTGTGTCCTGGACAAATCCAGACACTGCTCACTAACTGAGCAGATGAGGAGACGCATTTAGTCCGCATGTCGGGCTGGTCACTGAAAAGCAGCCGTCCAACCCAACATGCGCACTTTGAAGTTAATGCTGCAACCCAGTTGAGCTGCCCTGATGTGCAGGCAAGCATTTTAAACCACACCCTCACACCCTGCCCTCCTCACTAGTCATCGAGCAGGAACCCAGCCCACAGCTGAAAGAAAAAAATGCACAGGCGCGGCTGGAAAAATATTCAATATATAGGTTTAACACTAGGGATCAGGGGGGCAACAAACACGGGGGCAACGCCGTGGCACTCTAATAGAGGGGCCGGCCCTGTTTATTGCCTTGTAGGTGCGAGGGCAGCAATATCCCAATATCACAGCTGCTGTGAATGCTTCACCACTGCCTCTACATGCCTTATTGAAACTTAGAGACAGACAAAGGGGTTCTCTTGGAAGGTTTGTGGCTGAGGCTGTTTCCCTGTGCACCTTCGGCTTCTATTCTACTTTGATGGCGAGGCTCTTTTCCACAATTTTAACATGTTAGTCCCGTTTGTTTATGAAGATCCATACATCTTTAGCTGCTTCATGCACTTGATCTGAGAACAAAAGATTCCTAAACACTTCAGCTGTGCACATTATGTGATGGGGCAAATAATTATTTCAGCTATGCATTTCTTTTCTGCTTTTGAGTGCTAGAAGTGGAGCTAGGGAGTCCAGTAGCAAAGCACCAGGGAGAAAATGCTGAGCTAATGAACCTGCAAACAAACATTCAACGAGACCCACACTTTAATCACTGCACCCAAATACAGAGGGGCCCGGCTAATCTGTAGGTGCAAACCCTTAGGAGCTGCCATGTACTACAGGGTCCCTTTAACTCGTAACCACTTCTGAAGGTAATACTGGATCATTGTAAGGGTTTATAAATCTTGGTAACTTGAATATATAAAACCTGTTTGATTTATTTGATAAGAAAGAATTTTAAGGAATACACCCCCCTCATAACCGCACAACACTGGGCACAAACCCATTTTATTTTAGTAGCCAGAGATCAGCATTGCAGTGACCACACTTTTGGTTTTCACTTTACTGTTTTGCTAATGAGCTATATTTAATTAAACTCACATTGTGCGACTCGGACTGTCTTAGCATATCTCAGTATGTTAGGTGCTTACAGATATGAAAAGGCCAGACATATTGGGTGTGCCAATGCTTGTTTCTTTAGGTAACTTTCTTCTCCTCAGATTTGCAAACCTCAACCTTTGACCCATTAGCATTGCTTTCTTTTGTATCTGTATCTTTGTAAAGATCAATGTCACTTATTAGAAGCTGATTACCAGTCGATCCATGACGCTCCCCTCCACTTGCGGCATGGACCGTCTCGTTAGTGGACCGGCCGTCGATGCCAGTACTATTCGCTGAAGCAGCAGCAGTACGATGAGATCCTGTAAAACAAGGAGCAGAGGAGCTTCTAAAATACCAATCCATATTACTGGGGGAATATAACACTTTCAAATCATCACCAGAACGCTCATTGGCCATGTTCATTTTCACCAGCCTATTTAAACCATGATGCACTGAGATTAGCTGAAATTCTTCCAGTACTAATGATCTTAAATTTCTCCGAATTTTTTTTTTTTTTTTTTTTAACCTTCAAGGACAACTGTACTTTTACTAAATCTAGTCTACTCAACTTCCTGTGGGAGTTACCTACAAGAAAGGTTTGATCTTTTTTAGACTTATCCTTGACATAACTATTGGCTTCATTATACACTGAATTTAGGTCTTTGACTGATAACTCAAATTTAGGCCACGACAAATTTAACTGTGTGAGGCCCCCCTAGCATTTCAACACCTGAAATGGAGAAAACCCTAAAGCAGACGGATGATCAATGACACCCATATTTAAAAAAAAAACAACAACAAAAATAACACATTTCTTCATGTCAGGTTTGTTAACAATGGCAGCTTCTACAGCTTCAAAAATTACCATATTAAATCTATTTGGTCACTGTAGAGCGCATATAAGGCAATTTTCCTGTGTATGTATGTACCCTTTTTGTAAAAATAATAATATAAACTGGTAGATGCAAATTTAAATGCGTTATCAGTTATAATATTTATAGGAAAAGCATCCTTCATAAAATAGAAAGAAACAGAATTATTGCTTCATTGTGGGTTGATGAATCCACTTTATTACAGCCCTATGAAACCTGGAGCAACGCCAAGGCAAACACGATGCAAAGTCTGTTATTCCACATTGCTGTGGTGACAAATAAGTTGATGCAAAGGGTCCCAGTTGTGAAGGGCACTTTTTTTTGTTTAAAAGCAATTGAGGACTTCGATGTGTTCCTTTGTGAAGTATCTGCTCAACTCCACCTGTTGGTGCTCTGAAGCCCTAGAGCGTGAATGGGTGTAACGCTCATGTTCAGCGACAATAAGTGGCAACTTGTGCAAGTTTCATTTGAAACAACACTTGCGTTTGTTCCGTCCAATAATGTAGAATTGCCCACCTGGATCAGGGTGGAGACTAATAAAATGCATGAAAAGCGGCTTCAGGGCACGTTGAGGTGTGCCGTGATCCAACATGTTTACTGGATAGGATTGTTCATCTTGAGACTGATCAGCCGTCTGTAAACTCCAACCCTGCACGGAGTATTGTCCAATGAGATATTGTGGAAGAAGGTCCCTTCTGAATGCTTTCTTCCAGGGACCACCAAGTAGAAAACCGGAGTTATCAGATAATGAGAGCCTGCCATTCCAGCAAGAATTAGATTAATTTTACTGGTGATCTGCTAGTCTGTTCTTAACTTGTGTGCAAAAGGTTCCATATATATATATATATATATCAAAGAGAAGGGGGGACAGGGGAGACCCCTGCCTCACCCCCCTATTTATTTTAAAACTCCCTGTCAGTGTGCCGTTTAACAGAATTTTGGCCGTGGGCTGCTCGTATAGTTTTTGTACTGCCTGGATAAAATTGGTACTGAAACCCATTGTGTCTAAGACCGCCCAAAGAAATAACCAGCTGGCACGATCGAAAGTCTTGGCGGCGTCAACAGCGATCACCGCCAACGGGATCGATCTCGCAACCGCTAGGTATATAGTCCCTATTAATGAGCGCGTAAGTTCTTGTATTTGTCTTTTAGGGACAAACCCTTTTTGGTCCGTATGTATCAACTGAGGGGCCATCCTAGCCAGTCTCCCTGCAAGTATACCTGCAAGTATACCTGTATTCATTTAGAGATCCCCATTTAATAAGGAGATTGGTCGATATGAATCTGCATTTCTCGGATCCTTAGCCGGTTTTAAAATTAACGTAATTATGGCCTAATTCCACGAATACGGAATCTGACCTTCCTCCTTATATACAGAATTAAAGAGAATAACCATTTCCGGTACTATCTCCTCCATTATCAACTTATAAACCTCAACCGGTACTGAATCAGGGCCTGCCGCCTTACCGTTCTTCAATGTGTTTAAATTGTTCTCTTCTTTCCTCTTCCGTAATTGGGGCGTCCACCCTGTTCCTCCCTTCTGTTGTTAAAACCGGGAGACCAATGTTAATTAACCAGCCCTTTAAGGCCTCTTCATCCGGCCTTTCTGAGGCTTTAAAAGTGTCCCAAATAACACCAATTAGAGCTGAATGAGCATTGATCCGAAAAAATGCTAGTCTTTCAACAGGGCAGACACGCCTAAATTCGATAGTATGGCTCTCTTCAGCGTCCATCTAACATTGTTCCTAACATTGATCTCCCCCAATGTGATACTGACCATATTATGATCCGAAATGTGTCCTGGATATATATGCACCTCTTATTTTCCCAGCCCACTCTGTCTACTAATATATAGTCCAGACGTGAAAAATTGAGATACTTTTTACTATGAAAAGTGTAAGCTGTTTTAACTCTCATTAGATGCCTCCAGGAATCAACCATACCCAGCTCATTTAACATGTGTTTAAAGGCCTGCCTTGTTTTTGGTGCTTGGGCCTGAACCCCCCCTCCTACTTGTGGATCCATCCAATATTGGGTCCAGAAGAGTATTAAAGTCACCACCTATTATGGGTGATGTTGCTCCTGCTAATCTTAATTGCATATCCACTATATACTGGAGGTCGTCCGTATTCGGGCCGTAAAAACTAGTGCACACAAACTCAGACATTTAAGACCGGCCATGACCGATCTACCTGAATTATCAGTGTTGGAAGTAATCATTTCTACACCTGACCCCTTCCTGACGATTATTGCAGCACATTTTAGAGTATTCTGATTGATCAGATGCTACGTGGCTCCCCATCCATCTTTGTTTGGAATATAGTCTCCTGCTCTCACATGCCGTTAAGTGGGTTTCTAGTATGATACATACTTGGGCTTTAGATTCTGCTAAGTACCTCATTACTAACCTCTGTCTGTCTTTTTTACCTTAATCCATTTACGTTCCACGTTACAACTCTAACTTTATTATCTCTCTGCCATTTATTTCAGTATGTCCCAGCCGCTTGGGCTCGAGGATCTCTGGTTCTTTATATTAAAAATGAGCCAAGAGAAGATAAAGAAAATAAAAAAATAAGTCCTCAATCCAATATTGATTGTTGACAATCAGCGGTCACGTCCCAATATAGGGGACCTTGTATATGCGCATGCATGCTTTACATGTTATACTTTTCTGCATCTGTAACCTGAAGCAGGTGGTGGTCTAGATGGCCAAGGCTTGGAATGACCGTGCTGTGGCAATGTGAACACAACACAGTGCGTAATTTGAGCCGGTGGTTTCCGGTGCTCATCACCGGCACTTAATCAACACCGGCGCTTGAGCACCAGTTAAGGACACATTCGTTTGTCCTTAGGTACAGGGAGAGTAAGTGATTCGCCCAGAATCACAGGATGTCGAGCCAACGCAGACTCGAACCTGGGTCCCAAGCTCGGCAGCTCTAGCCACTGCGCCACATCCCCTCCCCACTTGTAGCGTTTGTTGGTTCTGTGTTAGGCCAAAGCTAACAGAAAAAATGGACTGGTGTAAGCTGCCCCCTGACAAGAGCCCCAGCACTTATTTATTTACAAATTAAGCACTGACGAAACACATTTGCTTCGTGTCTTGAGGTGAAAGTGCTACAGAATGTACTGATGACAAGTAAATGTGGGACTATGAGCACTAGAAGGCAAACGTAAATTGAGGAGTAGGTGAGCTGCTGGTGCTAGACAGCTGAGCGGTGTCCATTCACTAAAGTTAATGCATTGATTATCCTGCATTTCAGTTCAGACATACATACACTATAGTTTTAAAAATGTTTATTTCTCTGCCCAGCCCTCCAACCATTTGAAAAATGTTGCATCCATGCACACCATGATCCTGGCTCCCACTAGAAGAATATCCTAGGGCTAGCAGTAAAACATAGCAGCAAAATCTAATGAACAAACAGTATTCCTTCTTCAGTGTTGACAGTGAGATACTAGAGTTCAAGACACTGGAACATCAGGCTTCGGAGGTTTATTGATAAAATGAAAGCAACTCACTTGCAGCAACCACAGCAATGATGAAGGCCAAAACCATCCCAGCAGCAAGCCAGCACCGAGGATTCTTGACAACGTCGACCAACTTTCGACACCCACTGCTCTCTAAAACAACAACAAAAAATAATTAAGTCTCTAAAATAACAATAACAAAATAATGAAGTTATCTTTATGGAGACTTCGTAACTTTTAGCCATGCCCCTTCCCTGTATAGATCTCCCATTTTCAAGCAAATATGAGGAAGCAGGAAGGTTAATAATGCAATACAGTCTCTTTCTAAATGTTATCACTCTCAAAAAGTGCTTTTCTTCCATGTAATGTCCCTTTGATGGGAAGAGGAGGTTTCTAAGGTGGGAGTATCTAGCAAGTTACTCTACTCGGGCTCCCTCTGTGCGAGCCTTCAGGGAGAAACCCTCTTCATTACTACCTCCACCTGACCCCTGACTCTGCAGTGCACTCCCTTACAGGCTTGATTATCCACTTTTCTACCACCCCTCTCCATTACACCTTATCTCACAGCTGACCTTGGGCCCCAGCCCCATATCATTCACTTTCATTATTCCCAGTAAAAAACAATAGTAAAGTCACCTTCAAACTTGAAACATTGAATATAGCAGTAAATGTAATTAGCATGCATGCTGACGTATGCTCCACAGTTGTCCTAATCACCTGACTATTAATTAAATAAACAAAAACAGAAAGGCCATGACAGGGCCGGCTTTAGTGCTGGTGCAAAAGTCTTTCATATCTCCGTAGCTCCCCCCCACCCCATGACCTCTTCCTGAGATTCCCTCACTGCCACCCTCCACTAGTGCCCCTCATCTCTCTGTTGCCCCTCTCTCATATCCATTCCATTATTTGTATAGCGCTACTCATATGAGTGTAGGGTGTCACAGTACGTTACATAACAGCACACATTATACAGAGACAAATCAGTTTACGCGGAATGTCACATAAACAAATGAGGATTACAAGGTGTAGAAATCACGTCATACATACTGGTGGTGGGCAAAATATTTTACGGGGGTGTGGTAAATAAATTCTCTACCTGACTGAATTTCATACTGGATCTTTAATCAAAATAGCTCAGAATAATAAGAGGCAGAATCCGTGGTATAAGAGGTTTCTAAATGGGCTTTATTCCAAAATGGCCGACTCGAGTCGCGGCCTTCAGGTTCCGTCACCAAGAAGGTTCAGGAAGTGAAGTACGATACTTTATTGATAGACATACATTTTTATAGTAAGTACATTTCAATGAAACGAATGCAGAAGGCGTAACAATTGATAAGAAAAGTGACATAGTAAATACGTAATCGAAACTAGGCGTAATAAGGAATAAAAGAAACATGATTGGTTAGGATTATCATACATAGGTGGATCTATAAGATAATACTTGGCAGGGATGCGCGCGCAGCAGCATGACGTGTAAGTGACGTGCAACTAGGGGGTGAAGGGGACTTGACATTAACTCTACATGTGGAGACGAAAAGTCTGGGGGGTCAAGTCAACCTAATCCCAAATCATATCTAACATCCTATGTTTAAAGAACTATGTTATCCACAAGGAAGGACTCTCGGACAGAATCTAGTCTATACTGACTGTGTGCGTGCACAAATGCCTAAGTGTCTACATGAGATGCGAGAGGCAGAAAACTTTCCATGGCAACTGGGCTATGAATTACTTGCATGAGGACAGAGAGGCCAAGCCCCTTGCTCGAAAGCTAAAGGAAATGTTTACCTAAATCACTAGACAGGAATGCATCGGCTGAAGAGCAAAGTAGATAATTCGAAGGTGAAATACAGCTTCTTGGCAGGCAGGCAAAAACTGGCCGAGGCAGGCACCGTTAGCTGCACAGGAAATGGGACAAAGTTCATGGATACAGATGCGAGCTCAAGCTGACGCTTGTCAGAGGCAGAGAGCAGGGAAAGGCTTTTGAGGACAGAATCGGGCCTACTTCATCTGAACTGTAAAAATGGAGTAACTTAGCCATATAAAGTCGGTGGCCTTTCCTACTTAGGAATCGAATATCCAGCCCATTGATGGCGGATCTGACAGAGAACATGTTGATGGTGGACGCACATGTGTTTGCGTCTTCGAAACTGGAACTGGAGAGAACATACATGTACTTGTAACATGCATATAGAACCGTTGGGGTCCAAGATAGGGGACATAACTGATCAGGGAAATTCACTTTTCCACATTCCCTCCTTGTCCCCTACTTGCCCGTCAAGAAACATCAATCTTCATTAATCCATCGATTTGCTCATGGAGCATCATTTCTTCTTCTTTCTTCTTCCGTGATCTTGAACGAAAACCTTGATGTGGAATACACGATGTGGCACACAAACCACAAATCGCTGGTCCACATTGCAGGCATAAGCAGCAACTGAATAGTATAAGAAGGCCAATACCTAGGAAGGATAGAACTCTCCATCCCCAGGCTGATATCAGACTCCAAAACCACCCGGACCAAGTCCAAGTGCCTGGATCCTCGTGTATCTGGCTCACAATCTTATGAAGGCGTGTTATAGCTTTATATACAGATGGCGAATTTTCTGGTATGAATACGCAGCAGCTGGATCCGATGACCCTACAAGCTCCGCCCCTATCGGCCAGGATGACGTCAAGGACAAGCCGATTTTGAAGGACAACAATCCTCATCACTGATTGTTCCTCTGTCAGATTGCCTAGGGCAGCTATAGTCTCATTCACTACGGCTTCAAGAGTCTTGGTTAGTCTACGTATCAGCTTACTATTTGAGATTGTACCTATATATGGGAAAATACCTTTATTGAAATCTACATACTTGTCCCACGCCGTCTCAGTATAATCGACAACTGGGAGATCTCTTCGCTCTCTATTGTGTACTAAATGAGTATTTCGATAATAATCAGGAGGAGCTAGGAAAACAGGTGGCAAAAGGAATGCTATGTAACAGGTACCATCCCAATCTAGAGGTAGACGCATATATGCCGTCTGACCACATATAAAGTAGGAATGGCGAGAAGCTCTAAATGAAGATTTGCCTTCATCACTATATTCTACAATAGTAACGCATTTGCTATGGCCCATATGTATGGAACCAACTTTCCTTACACATAATTCACCTTTAACTGGAAATACTGACATGGTGGGCAAGATTAGCTCAACTTCGGATTTGACATTCAGAATCATGAGGTTAGGTGTAAAATTACCTAATCTATATACTTCGTTTTCTAGATCCGTTCCTGTTCTACTAGGGTGACCCTCCTTGTCAGGGTGACAGACTTTGTATAATACTATATTCAGATTTCCCCATATCCAATGGTGTTGATAAACTGCTGTGTCTGAATCTATGGAATTCAATAAACTAAACCATGCTCCACAGGTGCCATTATATGTGAACGGATGTGGAAAGAAAGGCAGAACTCCTTTGTTGTTCTGATAAGGAGGGAGTCGACCACACACCCAACAATTAGTGGCATTACTAGTCTGATGAGAATGATGTAACATACTAATGAAAGTGTTATTACGCAGCGCAAGTCTATAGGACAACTCATGTGGGGGTAGATCACTAAAAGAATGTTCATCAGTTATATTGAAAGCACGTGTAGAAACAGGATAATACATATGCAATAATATACTTGCAGTAACTATTATAAAACTCAAGAAAAACAAAATTAATAAAGTCACAATACAGTGGCTACGCAGTAATTTACAGTAAGCATGTCATTTCAATATAGTTCGGGACTGTACATGATTCAGACCTAAGGGATACATGTCGGGACAGATTCAACCGCTTCACCTTGGAGAGGACTTAAACAATCAAATCGTCCGACGGTTTGGGTCTGGACCTGAGTTTTAATTTATAAAGTTCGGTGCTACTGGCCTCAGCCAAAGGTAGCTTTGAGTCAATGGGGGAAGACACACGGGGAGGACTGTTCATGTCAAGAGGAAGTCCATGAAATTTCTTGATATGGCTGGAATGCACCCAGCCTTTTCTCCCTTCGATCTTCACAGCTGTTCTGGTTGTCAGCAGGACCAACTTCGGAAGTTTCCACCTGGGCTCCAGTTGGGTTTTCCGATCGAAATTCCTGACGAGAACGAAGTCGCCGGGAATTACGTCATGGGGTTTCACCTCAGTGTTGTCGGGAAAAGCTGCGACTACCTGTGAACGACAAGATTGTAGTGCAGACATCAAGGAAGCCAGGTAATCTGTCAGCATATTACAGTCAACATCAGTTATTTTACGGGGTATAGGCGTCCCCCACATATTCGGTGGTCTACCAAAGATCACCTCATAAGGGGATAGCCCTGTTCGAGAGTGTGCTACCATCCTCATGTAAAATAGCGCAACTGGTAAGGCTACTATCCAGTCCACACCCTTCTCCTGACATATTTTAGACAATCTGATTTTCAAAAGTTGATTATGTCGTTCCACGAGACCTGCTGCCTCGGGGTGTCGGACACAATGGAATTTCCACTCATATCCTAGCAAGAGTGAAACATGTTTCATTAATTCGGATGAGAAAGGCTGACCGTTATCTGAATACACAACACGTGGTAAACCGTACCGTGGGAAGAATTCTCGAACTAGCTGCTTGGCAGTAGTCGGGGCAGTGTAATCTGATACAGGGTACGCCTCTGTCCAACGGGAGAGAGCACAGACAACTACGAGAACATATTTGAATCCTCGACAACGTTCCATCTGAATATAATCCATCTGGAGGACTTCAAAAGGATGGTCAGGAGGCTGAAATCCACCCTGCTCTACGGGAACACTCTTTCCTGGATTAAACTGACAACATATCATACAGGTACGGACTTTTTGTTTAGCTGCTGCTCGTAAATGTTTGTTGAACCAAATGTGCTGAATGCTGTCTAACATAGCTTTCTCTCCTAAATGTGCTGGACTGTGAACTGTAGCTATAATGGCTTGAACCATGGAATCAGGGAGAAACCACACAGATTTCTCCTTCGTCATCCATCCTTGATCTGTCTGGATCCCTCCTAGTTCAGTCCACTTCTTTATTTCTTCTGCTGTGGCATGTGTCTGTATGTCAATTACGTCAAGTGTGGGATCCTTAATCGTCATACACTGTGTTGGTGTCTGAACTATTGGCTTTGTCATGTCGGATGTACGAGTCTGAGCAGTCTGTTTAGCTGTTCTGTCAGCTAAATCATTGCCTTGAGAAATGATATCAGTGACCTTCGTGTGTGCTTTACATTTCATAATCGATATTGCCGTCGGTAAATGAATTGCATCTAACAGAGCATGAATGAGGGACCCGTGCTGAATATGGGTTCCATGAGAAGTTAAATAACCCCTCTCTCGCCAAAGCACCCCGAAGTCATGTACGACTCCGAATGCATAACGCGAATCAGTATATATGTTGACTTTCTTGTCTGTGGCTTGAATACAGGCTTGTGTTAGAGCAATAAGCTCTGCTGCTTGGGCTGACAAAGTATCTATGCAGTTTGTTTCAATAACTTCAGTGTCTGTGGTGACTGCGTACGCGGCCACTAAATTTCCTGTACTTGTTCTCATACACGAACCATCTACATACAACGTCAGGTCTGGATCTAACAATGGAACATCTGTTAAGTCTTGTCTGGGTTTCGTCTTTATCTCAATAACTTCAACACAATCATGAGCTAGTGGGTCTGTTCCAATTACTGGTAAAAGTGTAGCAGGATTCAGTGTATTACAACGTCTGATTTCTATATGGGGCTGAAACAATGTCAGTTCATAACCAGTAAGTCTTGCTATGGTCAAGTGTTGCGTTTGCGTTCGATTCACAAGAACCTCTACTGCATGTGGTACTTGTACTGTCAATGGATGTCCTAACACTATGGCATCGCTTTGTCTGATTGCTAAAGCTGTTGCTGCCACTGATTTCAGACACGCAGGCAAAGCCTGAGCTACGGGATCTAATGTACTGGAGAAATAAGCACATGGCTTACATGATCCTGCTTGTTCCTGAGTGAGTACTGACAAGGCAGTACCTGCACGTTCTGTAACAAAGAGTGTAAAATGTTTGCTGTAACATGGTGTCGCTAGAACAGGTGCTTGACATAGAGCTTTCTTTAAGCTCTCAAAAGCTAGTGTGTGTTCTTGAGTCCAAGGGAGGACAGTCGACGTGGCTGCCTCCTGTGTTGTCAACTGAATGAGTGGTTTCGCTAGAAATGCATATTGGGGGATCCACTGCCTACAGTATGAAGTGAGGCCTATGAAAGCCCGCACCTCCTTTTGTGTCTGGGGTATTGGCATGTTTGCAATTAACTGAATGCGGTCAGGTGTAAGCTGCCTTCCCTCCTTGGACAGCGAGTGACCAAGATAAATAACTCGCTGGACACAGAATTGCAGCTTAGAAGGAGACACCTTGTGCCCCTTGTCGGCTAGAAAATGTAAAACTGTCAGTGATGCTTTTTCACATTCGGGTTCGCTTCGTGCGGTGATCAGCAGATCATCGACGTATTGAAGCAATGCGGTGTCAACTGGCATGTGTATACTGTCAAGTTCTCGTTTCAGTGCTTGGCTATAGATGCTGGGACTTTCTGTAAATCCTTGAGGAGCGCGGGTGAATTTAAAGCTTCGTCCATTCAAACTAAATCCGAACAAATATTGGCTTTCCGGATCTATTGGGACGCTGAAAAAGGCATTCTTGAGATCAATTACAGTAAAGAATGTTGCTTGTGAATCAATGGCTGTCAGCAATGATGAGATATCAGGGACCACAGGAAATTGTGGCACAATGCACTTGTTTAGTTCGCGCAAATCAATAACTAATCGATACACTGGCGGGGCCATGGGATCAGTTCGTTTAAGAATCGGAATTATCGGTGAATTACATACATTGGAGTCGGTTTCCACAACCACTCCTTGGGCAACAAGTTCGTCAATGATTTTCAGTAAAGCCGCTACAGCATCTTGTGGCAACTTGTATTGTCGCATTCGTGGTAGTACCACTCCTGCCTTTAATGTGACTCGATATGGTGTAATGTTCATGCAACCTACATCAGTAGGGCCTTGTGCCCATAGATGCGCTGGTAAAGTCTGTAGTCGGGGATCCATGTCTCTGGATACATAATGACCTTTAAAATCACGTAAAAACAATCTTACTCCTTCCGGAGAACAACAGATAATAGCCCCTAGGGCTTTCAATGTCTTTATACCTAACAGGTTTTCTGGACAAGATTTGGTAAGCAATAAGTCAGTAGTTCGTGTCAAGGGACCAATCGTAAGCGGAAGTGGCTGTGATACTTCATTAACAATAGGCTTTCCTGAAAAACCAAGGGAAACATTTTGAGAGCCTGAGAGGGGTGCCCCTGGAACTTCACTACGTTTTATTGTTGTTCGACTTGCCCCTGTATCGAGTAAAAATTTTCTGTTCTGACCTAATAATTCACTATGAACATAAGGTCCTTCTTGATCTACTGGAATCTCGATAAGGGGTACGTCAACTTCCCTCTCTAGGCTGGTTCATGCATAACGTTGATACTCAGGATATTCATACTGTGCGTTCTGGTACAATTGTCGTGAAGTTATTTGTGTGGCAGCCGCAGGCAACGGTGGCGCAGCTGGCACAAACTGTATGGGCTGCTGTGAGGCTGGCATGGACTGTTGCTGAACTGGCATGGACTGTTGCTGAACTGGCATGGACTGTCCATGCTGCATAGCTCCTTGTTCATTCTGATCTTGTCTAACTAATCGTGGTCTCTCTTTTGCAATACCTGTAGCTATATTACGTTTCAGGACTGGACAATCGTGTACATAATGGCCTAGTTGTTTACAGTAATTGCAGGTTCCTTTTACAGGAACTGCAGAATCACCAGAATGTGTCACACCCTTTTTGTGACCATCCGCTGGTACTGTCTGAGAAACTAGCATTTTCATTTTTGTATCCTTCATGCGTCTATGCTCGTGTTCTTGTTCATCCCTAATTCTATTGTGATGATACTGTAACATTTGTAGCATTTGTGACGGAGTGTTACTTTGCCAGGTACTCTCGAATTTCAATATTCTATTCTTCACTGGAGGCAATGCATTTTCCACTAACTTTGTCACAAATAAATGTGGATATGAGTCACTACTTGCTTTTATACCACTGTTTATACCAAAACATTTTTCAAATCGAGCATAATAATCGCTTGTGTCTTCATCTTGCTTTTGTTTGCAGGCTGTGATTGCACCCCAATCTTCCTTTTTTGTAGTTAATAAACGTGGCAGTACCTGTACTAGTAAACCTGGTAACAGTTTAACTTTATCCCCGAGCCCTGAACCTGCAGCTCGGGCCCTTTCTTCCTCTGCTAATGCTGTCCAGTCTATCTTTTGGTCTCCCACTTCCCACTCTTTTTCTTTCAGTTTTTCATAAATGCCAGCAGGCAAAAGCACCTTTAATATCGTCATAATATCAGGAAAGGTGTACTCTCCCATCAGTAACATGTCTTTAATTTCTCGGTGGAAACCCGCTGGGTCTTTGTCATGACTGGGTACTACTTTCTTCATTTCTAATAATTCCATTTTTGATATGGGTGTGTAAACAAATACACGGTGAAAGTGATTGTCTTCACCCTTTATTGGGTGCACTTCTCTCAAGGGATTCTGTCTATCCATGTAGTACGGTGTTTCTTCTTTGTTGGGGATTGCGAAAGGATCTGCGTTTACAAAAAGAACGTACTGTTTACGTGACATTAGTATTTCTTTAATTAACTTGTTACTGGAACCTCTCCATCTATTCGTGAGTAGTTCGGTTAATATATCAGGTAAGTGGCCAGGATCAGCATGTTCGTTCTTATATAATATAAGCAGTTGCTGAATCATGTAAATCCCAGCTAAACGTTGTTCATCTGGACTGAGGCTTAAAAACGCGTGTGCGACTGTCACATCACCATATTTACCGGGACTGTCCATCCAATGAACAGCTGACCTAGCTAATTCTTGTTCGTCCATAGAATCGAGGAGGTGATAACCCCTTCGTTCCCGGAGTATTTTATCTGCGGCTTGAAACAAACGTTCGGGAGATTTCATATTTATTATAGGTGTCGGATAGGTTCTGCTACTGTTTGGACATACAGAATGTATTGGATCAGAAAAACATCTGGTATTATCACAGGACCTTCCTCTGCCTATATAGGCTATGGTGTCTGGCTGTCTCCCTGAATCTCCTGATTCGGACTCTTCATCCTGCTCGAACTCGTCTGTTTGCAATCTCTCTGCATGTATGTGTTCTACTTTTTTCCTGATTTTTCGGCACATGGCTACTATACTTCCTTGTCTATCATGTTTTCCATCTGATATATTCTGACTCCATTTAGTAAGAGTTTGCATTATTCCCGGGTCTACCCCCGGTCGGTCTTGATTTCTGATCACACAATTTACAAGAAAACGTAACAATTCTCCCTGTATCTCTACTTTCTGATATTCCATAGCTCTGTTAATGCATTCAGGATCTTTTCCTGTTTGGACAAAATGATATATGTTATCTAGATGCATAGCCATTCCTGGTAGCCTCCCTAAAAACGATGCAGCTCGTCTAATACGTAATGATGTTAGAACCATTTCGTCCTCTTTACCGGGCACCGGATCGTATCTGCAATCTACCATAAGATCCTTAAGCATACGGGTATTTACAAGTTTGGGCGTACGCGCATGTACTGGTTCTTGGAAAGAAAATTTACTCCCTCTGGGTGGCGTGAAATGAAGGCTAGTAGCACCTCCAGTAGCCCCCTCTGAGGTGTCAGACGTGAAAGGATTCGTTGAACGTGCTACAGCCACTACAGGTGTAGACACGGCTGTAGAATCAGTTGCGGGGACAGACGCGGAAGCAGATGTGCTTGCCAAAGCTTGTGTCGTGGCTTGTGTCGGAGCTTGCTGTGGTACCGGGACAGAAACTTGATCTTGACGTTGAACCCCCCCAACAGACGGTCTATGTGATGCGGGGTTAGCATATTCGGGAACTGCGTCATCTAGATATGAGGAAAGAAAAATATCTTCTGCGGTTCTAGGATGTCCTTTAGGATGTACCTTTATTGGAAACAATGGGGGTGGCAAGTCTTTTGGTATGGCCGCAGTGGCTTGAGGCAATCCTTCGGCCAGAAGGGGATACATCCCTTTCATAAGGGCATTTCTTTGTCTCTCTGTTTGTTCTGCTTGTACTCGTGTACCTTCTTCAATCAACTGCTTTTCTCGAACCTTATTTGCACTTTCTTTACTTCTCTCTTCCTGTCTTAGCGCCTTTTCGGTGCGCCTATGCGATTCTTTACGCCATAATTCAATAGCGTCTTTCTGTGACTGTCTAGCTTTCCTCTTCCACAACTCTTCTTCTACTTTCATGATACAGTCTGCGTCCCAGGTCCCAGCTACGGGCCATCTCTGATTCTCTGGTAACTCTTTGGTGTAGTCCACCCATAGATCTAGGAATAATATGGCGTCTAAGCCATGTTTGTGGTACATGAAGTGCCCTGGAGTGTCCCTAGGAGGAATAGGGACTGCCTCTTCAAGCACCCCTTTTCTAGTAGTGATCTGTCTTAACTTCGAAAAAAGCGGCATATTGACTACTGATCTGATACCTATTCTTGAACACAACGGATTTGATACTTAATCTTGAACACACTTAGTATAAAAACACAATAATGAACAATGCACAATGAACAATCATTCATACCACAATATGCAGGACATTTTGACACGTTAGAAATAAAACACTAAACATTAAAAAAAATAACCATCAATGATGATAGTCTGCATAACTAATCACCAAGCAGAATTCTTGACAATAACTAGATACTTCGGAATACTTGATATACGGCTAAACCGTACATATACACTGCTAAACAGTGCAGACCGGATTTGTGTACCCAAATCCGTCTTGACCGGCACAACCTATGTGCACGTCAACACGCCTCCCCGGCGATGGTACTCACCGAGTAGCTCACAACGAAAGGCCTCGGAGAATGAACTGGACTCGATTTCGGACATCGGACCCTCTGGACATCGGGACTTCGAAAACCTGGTGGGCCTCTGTATACCTCGGATCTTGCTCTCTCAGCTAGGCTCTGGTCGGGATACTTCGCGCTTCTCACCGCCTCGTCTGGGTTGATCGCAGCCTCAGTCGCCCCCGCTTGACCGGAGGGAGCTACAGGAAATCCTGCTGGTACGCGTTATGGTCCGTCCAGCTGTGGCAGGAGACCGGGCCTGCAACGCACCGCCGGCGCGTGAGATGAGAAAGTGTCCCTATTCGGGCGCCATTATGTGGTAAATAAATTCTCTACCTGACTGAATTTCATACTGGATCTTTAATCAAAATAGCTCAGAATAATAAGAGGCAGAATCCGTGGTATAAGAGGTTTCTAAATGGGCTTTATTCCAAAATGGCCGACTCGAGTCGCGGCCTTCAGGTTCCGTCACCAAGAAGGTTCAGGAAGTGAAGTACGATACTTTATTGATAGACATACATTTTTATAGTAAGTACATTTCAATGAAACGAATGCAGAAGGCGTAACAATTGATAAGAAAAGTGACATAGTAAATACGTAATCGAAACTAGGCGTAATAAGGAATAAAAGAAACATGATTGGTTAGGATTATCATACATAGGTGGATCTATAAGATAATACTTGGCAGGGATGCGCGCGCAGCAGCATGACGTGTAAGTGACGTGCAACTAGGGGGTGAAGGGGACTTGACATTAACTCTACATGTGGAGACGAAAAGTCTGGGGGGTCAAGTCAACCTAATCCCAAATCATATCTAACATCCTATGTTTAAAGAACTATGTTATCCACAAGGAAGGACTCTCGGACAGAATCTAGTCTATACTGACTGTGTGCGTGCACAAATGCCTAAGTGTCTACATGAGATGCGAGAGGCAGAAAACTTTCCATGGCAACTGGGCTATGAATTACTTGCATGAGGACAGAGAGGCCAAGCCCCTTGCTCGAAAGCTAAAGGAAATGTTTACCTAAATCACTAGACAGGAATGCATCGGCTGAAGAGCAAAGTAGATAATTCGAAGGTGAAATACAGCTTCTTGGCAGGCAGGCAAAAACTGGCCGAGGCAGGCACCGTTAGCTGCACAGGAAATGGGACAAAGTTCATGGATACAGATGCGAGCTCAAGCTGACGCTTGTCAGAGGCAGAGAGCAGGGAAAGGCTTTTGAGGACAGAATCGGGCCTACTTCATCTGAACTGTAAAAATGGAGTAACTTAGCCATATAAAGTCGGTGGCCTTTCCTACTTAGGAATCGAATATCCAGCCCATTGATGGCGGATCTGACAGAGAACATGTTGATGGTGGACGCACATGTGTTTGCGTCTTCGAAACTGGAACTGGAGAGAACATACATGTACTTGTAACATGCATATAGAACCGTTGGGGTCCAAGATAGGGGACATAACTGATCAGGGAAATTCACTTTTCCACAGGGGTTTGGTCTGGAAAAGCACAAACTCAGGATTTAAAGAGTACTCCAGTGGTTGGGGGATGGCTTTACTGATATAAATGTATATTTGCCCGAACAAACTCTTTTTAGTAGAATAATGAAAGAATGGAGAAGTTCTAACTATATCATAACACAAAAAAATGAAGTTTGTAGGCAACTCTTTGATGACAGTGCATTGGTCACTGTCCTATGTTAGGATAGTAACTTCTGAACTACAAGTAACACAAGTATCTCTGAGACAGACGCAGTAAACCACTGAGCTATTCCCATAAAATTCAGTTTATCTGCATTTACAAATTACCAACAGACAAATGGTTGCCCTCCTCTTATTGAAAGCCTGTGTTTATTAGTATCAAAGACAGTCCGCATCAGCGCTTCTATAAGGCAAGGGCTGGCTGCTGGTGGCGCGTTTTATCACAGAAAATAACCCCAGTGAAAGAATCAAAACACAACTCTCACTACACCGTGTAGTGCGAGTTGTGTTTTGATTCTTTCACTGGGGTTATTTCTTTGATAAAACGCGCCACCAGCACACCACAGTGCAAACAAAGTACTTTAAAAATAAAAAGAGGGAATGCAGAGCGCACACACCGTGTGCTCTTCAACACCCACCCAACACCATACACATCGAGCACCACACATTGGCAGCGTCCTTTTCAAGGGATTCCAGATCTCTTGGGCAAAGGCTAGTTTACAGGAGGCATAAAGGAGCTCACATTTTCAAAATGTACTCAATGCTTGCAGAAAGAGCTGCTCGCAGGCTTAGACCTACTCCTCTAGGTGACTTTCACTGTTCCACCTGTTACATTGTTCAACGGCGCAGTTTCCGTCCAAGTGCATGGAAAGTGGAAACCCAGAATTACTTCTAATATGCTATTCGTAATTCTCCGACTCTCAGTTAAAAGCATATCTGAACTTCAAGCATTCAGCCATCAAAGTTTGCACTTGTGCCTCGCCAAGTTTATTGCACATACTACAAGAGTTTGTACATCGTTTGATTTTTTATTTCTTATAACAGCACGAAACTCTGTAATCTATAAAAATACATTCAGACTGTTACTTTATTTTACTTGAAGAACACTGAATGCACTGCCTCTGAAAACACGGGTTAACAATTCTAAAAAGAAAGTGAGTGCTTTAAACCAAAGCACGCGGTATATTCAAAGAAAACGTAGATTGCAGGCTCTCTGACAAGTTGTATTCAAAAGCATCAGAGTTGGAAAAGGAGTTTACAAATTATTGTAACCATAGCATGTTAATGACAATTAAACGCTTCCTATTTCCAATTACATTGAAGTATGCGATGCTTGACCATAGCCCCGCCGCCTCATACATTGAACATTAATTTAGGTTTTTAAAAAAAATAAATACAAAAAAGGCTACACACACTATACCATGCATTTCATGTTTGCAAATGTTGGAAGCTTCGACTGCTTGCTCCACGGCGATACAGACTTATTGCTCAGCTTATTAACCAAGGTACAGGCTCACTCGGCCAAAACGCACTGCTGCTGACTTTCTGGCTCATAAATTACCCTGTTTAGACACATGCCCTGACTGATCATGGTGTCGCGTCTCCGGCATGCCGGGCATCTGGACAAGCCTCCTGCTTTAGGCACCAGGAATTAGTGGGGGGTGCATGACGGTGACTTGAGTCAGGTGCACCAGTTGCGGGCGGCGGGCATGACTGAGGAGTGAGGGGGGGGGGGAGGAGGTACGCGCGGGGAGGGGGGTGGGTGGGGGTTTAATTTAATGATAAAACTTACCAGGCATCTCCTCCTCCAGTGAGTCCAGTCCCGAGTTGCATCATGTCCCCTCTGCAACGTGGTGGACCGTGGAACAAACTTCTCCCAGCTCTTTCTTTTGCCGCTCAACAGGAAATACCAACTCCAACTGCCAAATCAGGAGACTGGATGCGACGGGGGGCCGGGCGGCTAGCATTTGATAGGGCATGGGGCGACTTGACGAAAAACACGTCACCGCCCGAGCAGGAGCCTATCTCCAGACTCCTACACTACACTAGGCATGCGCAGCATGCCTTATGCTTTGTCAATGTGAGTGAGGGGCTTTGCTCCTCTCTCACATGCGCAGACAGTCCATCTAGACCCCTGCTATCGCCTGCGTGCGCTGTGCCTTGACACATGCGCACTTTCACCCCTGAAGCACAGGCCTGCCCGGAATTGTAAACAGACGAATTGTAAAAGCTGTCAATTCGTCTGCTTACATTCCTGTTGACCGAACTGCAACTGTGAGCAGTTTCTTTTGTAGGGCGCTGCCCCAACGCCCCTAATGGACCATCCGCCACTGCCATGTCCGAGGCGCCCGTGCCAACCAGACATTGCATTTTGGGACTTTTAGTCCGGGCCAGCAGTTTGAATATGCGAGCTGGGCCCAGGCCCAGGGCGCTGGCACCCCGAGAGGTACAGGAGCAGCTGCAAGACGAAACATCACTTCGACACAGATAATTCGATCAACGGGAGGGGTGCCAAGTGAGGTTTCGCCCAGGGCGCTACCTGTCCAAAGGCCAGCTCTGCTCGCTGTCCAGCTTTACCCATTCTAAACCTACTCCAGATTTCATCAGTGCTGCTGGCTAAAAAGCCTTTTCGGTCTGATGTGGGTGCGCATTACATAACACCATTTGGTAGCCATGGCGACATGAGTGGGGTTGGGCGAACTCAGTTTCCATTACTTTTCTTACTTTGCCGAATGAGGAATAGGCAGCTTAGCTCTTCGTGTCTGCAGTGAGCACGAGATGTGATGGGCGGGGAGGGGGGTGTTAGCTACACTTCTGTATCACCTCACCATTCCTAATTGGGAAAGGTTACTAGATGACTGAGTCCATTGCAGCGGAAATTTATGTCAGAGCCCGGGGTTTCAAGTCAACATCAGTTGGATTCTGGGAGTTGTAGTCTCATACATGCTAGGAGAGTCACAGGTGACCAGTTCGAGCTAATTAGTAAACGACTTTGCATTCTGGGTTTTGTAGTTTGCTTCCTGCCACTGGACTTGTGGTCTAAATTCCAGCTCTGGCTGAGTGTCATGCAGGGCACGGGACTATTTAACAGCTGCAGGATTTTGTTTAATTTGAAGTGTATCCAGAGTATGTGCAGTTTTGTGGTAGTTTGTAAAATGCAGAAACATCAGGCAGCCACAAAAGTACAGTTGCGTGCAGGGCTGGCTTTAGCACTGGTGGCGCAATGGTTGTTGGCGTCTCCCAATGACCACCGCCATCATGGATTCCCTCACTATCACCTTTTAGCAGTGCCCCTCAAGCCTCCATAACCCCTCTTTCATACTTGCTGCAAAAACGAAGCATTTGAAAACTCACTATGGGATAAACTATATGTTCCAGCATGCTCCTGTGCACCTTGCAAACACCCACTTATGGGCGGGACAACACTTAAAAGCATGCTGGGCTTTCAGATGACTTCCCAAGCAGCCGCCCATGAAGAAGAGGGCAATCACCTCGAAACGCGTCGGCAACAAAGTTTTAAATTCAGGTGTGAGTTCGCTGGCTGGCAAGATGAATAAAGCTTTGGTTTTCAGCGGCAGTAAGTGCTTCCAGAAATGCTTTGGGCTTTTGGGATACAAAACCCCTCTTTCATATGCATTTAATTAGTTATATAGCTCCCCACACCCCTTTCAGAACACCCCTACCCAGTGTTTTCATCCCACTTAAAGCCCTGAATGCAGTTAAGGAATAGGTGGACACTGCCATGCCCCCAAAGGCATCGCCAGCTCCAGAGGGGCATACCCAGCTCATGGGTGTAAAAGGCACTTCTCAAGGAACAGGAAAGGCGCCCATGGAACATCGCCAGCTGCAGAGGGGCATAGCTACATCCTGATCCGATTTGACTTAATAAAGTTTGGCTGGTACTGAAGAAAGGCGTCCTGGCGCGATAGATAAGCAGCAGAATGGGGAGGAGTAGTTCCGTGGAAATAAGTGTGTTTCCGTTTTTTTATGCCTTGCCGGTCTGTTGGTGAAAGGACCTATGTTAGCTTACACTGGGCTCAGAACGTGCCCATTGGTTGACTTTACTATCACTCATTAGCTTGCTTTTCATTTGTTATCTTGTGCTCCCTTTCCTCTTCTTGTCTTTGTCCCTCAGCTTAAGCATGGACACTTTACTTGTGTCCTTCAACAGTCTGCTTTTCAACCACCACTTTTTAGGTCTCGGCTCTAGACTGCGCACACGCGCGGTCTGAAGGGGACATGCTGTATCTACTTTGTGGCCTTCGGTCCGCCCATAGGCTTTCCATTTGCTGGCTTCCACGTCGCTCCATTATTCCTTCTCCCCATTTGTCAATGGCATGCATGTGGCCTGCCTCTTCAGGGGTTTAGCCCTCCCCGAGATCAGTGATCAGATATTCCTAAAAATACGCAGAAGCCGTTGTAGGGCATTGTTTTGGTACTACTTTTTTATTTATTTGGGAGCACTTTTCACAAGCGCTGCTTCTCTAGAAACCGATCTGGTCATGAAGAAGTCTTCAGCCACAACGCAAAAGGGACAAGGCGCCTCCCCCCCAGCCCCATGCTCGGACTCAATCTCCTCCTTGGTTTTACATAAGAGATTGCGCTCATGCATTGTTCATTGTGTGTCTGCACTTCAACTACAGGTTAGTTAATTGCTGTGTATTTTAAGTAGAGCTTTACACGGTTAAACTGTACTTGACCAAACGCATTCTCCCCTCCATTGCTTAACCGGACGAGAAAGCTTTAATATATTAACTGCAGTGTATTGTTATTGTAGTGCAGTGCTGCACAATTAAACAGCAGCAGTGCGAGGTGGCCCTACAAATGCATTTCCTTCCTTATGAAGTCTAATTGTGGTTAGAAAGCCCACCACTCGGGAGCAGGGATGTGCCTTACTACAGGTTGGGTTATTTATGGTCTTCTTAATTTTCAAAATAATCCTAACACCACCGTAGCATTGTTGTGTTTTATTGTATTTGGAATCCACATTGACTCCATCTATAGGACGGGGCCGTGGCTGCTCGACCTCAGTGTTTACAGAAGTCCAAGCAGACATGAAACCTGTGTAACCATGGCAGGAATAGTCCCCAGCATGGCTGTCAGTAGTGAACAGATACAGTCTTGCCTTTAAATTTAGGGTGGCCAACTTTTCATCACCTCAAAGGACACTTTCAAAGCGTGGAGACACTTGCAAATTGTGACATTTTGCAGTGACCAAGACATCACGGATGGTACAAACACCTATTTGGATATACCTTTAAAAAAAATAAAAGTTTTAATATGTCATTTTTAGTGAAACTAAAATTTGCCAATCAGTATATCTTAGACGTCATCTCTTTCCTCTTCATTATGCTCCAGACATCTTTATATGACCCATTGACAGGCACGGCAAAAAACGAATTGCCTTCAGCCTCAGCAACACAACTTACTATTGCGCCACTAAATAAGCACCCACCCACGGCCTTAATACTTGGTCCCACACACACACTCCCATGCGAACTGTAGCAACACCACCAATAGCTCGGAGCTCTGCCATTGCTGAGCCCTATTGCCTTTTCCAATGCTTGTTTTAGCAGAAGCTATGCCTGCTCCTGGTAGAGCTGGGCTCTGCACATGCTCCCTGGTCCAGCAAGGGCTCTGCCAAGCTCCTCCTACAGCTGGGTTGTGCACGCTCTCCCTCCGCCTTACTCCTTGTGTGCATGCCTTCCCAGCTCCAGTAGCTGTGCACGGTGTCCTTGCTGCGCCAACAGGAGTGGTCTCTGGCTCCTGCTAGGACCAAGCCCTCCACAACCTCCTTGCTGCAGCAGATGTCCGTTGCTTATGCAGAACTGGGCCGTGCAGGTCACTGCTGCTTGAGCGGAGGCTCTGCCTGGCATCTGTTACACCTGGGCTATCCTGTACAAGCAGTCCCTTACTCCTGTGATGCAACTGGGCTATCCTGTACAAGCAGTCCCTTACTCCTGTGCTACACCTGGGTTATTCTGTACATGTATTCCCTTACTCCTGTGCTACAACTGGGCTATCCTGTACATGCAGTCCCTTACTCCTATGATGCAACTGTGCTTGACTGTATATGCAGTCACTTACTCCTGTGCTACAACTGGGCTATCGTGTACATTATTATTATTAATTACATTTATAAGGCGCGACAGCTCCCCAAAAAGGGTTTCCCGGCGCCAAGGATTATATAACAGCTTAATTGATTACTGGTTAAAAAGCCAAATTTTTAATGCTTTGCGAAATTCAACATGAACCGTTTTGTTCCGAATAGCTGTGGGAAGGGAGTTCCAAAGTAAGGGACCACGGCATGCAAATGATCTACCACCCATCCGGAATAATATGATTCTGGACACAGATTTTCCCCTGAGTAGATGAGCGAAGGCAGCGAGAAGGCACATAGAGGCAGACCAGAGACTGCAGATACTGAGGGGCTATACCCATTTTGATTTTGAACATGCAGCTCAGGGCTTTGAACTTGAATCGGTTCTCAACCCTGAGACAATGCAGGTCCCGCAGGTGACTGGAGACAGAGGTGGCTCTAGGAACCCGGCAAAGTAGTCTTGCAGCAGAGTTCTGATCCATCCGAGTCTACGAGTCCCCTCCTTGTTGGAATCTAGTTATAGAACGTTACTGTAGTCCAGTCTTGAGGTGATTAACGCCTGGACTACAGATCTCTGGGTAGACTCGGGCAACATCCAAATGATCTTTTTTAGCCACTTCAGGATGGTAAAGCATGTAGCGGCCACCTTAACATGTAGTCCCTTACTCCTGTGATACAACTGGGATATCCTGTACACGCAGCCCCTTACTCCTGTGATACAACTGGGCTATCTGTATACGCATTCCCTTACTCCTGTGATGCAACTGGGATTCTCTGTATACCCAGTCCCTTACTCCTGTGATGCTAATGGGCTATTCGGTACACGCAGTCGCTTACTCCTGTGATACAACTGGGCAGTTCTGCACATGCAGTCCCTTACTCCTGGGATACAACTGGGCAGTACTCCACACGCAGTGCCATACTCCGGTGATGCAACTGAGCTATTCTGTACATGCAGTCGCTAACTCCTGTGATGAAACTGGGCAGTTCTGTAAATGCACTCCCTTACTCCTGTGATACAACTGGGCTATCCTGTATACCCATCCCATACTCCTGTGATACAACTGGGATTCTCTGTATACCGAGTCCCTTACTCCTGTGAGGCTAATGGGTTATTCTGTACATGCAGTCGCTTACTCCTGTGATACAACTGGGCAGTTCTGCACACGCAATGCCATACTCCCGTGATGCAACTGGGCTATTCTACACACAGTCCCTTACTCCTGTGGTGCTGCTGGTATATTCTACATGCAGTCCCTTACTCGTGATGCAATTGGGCTTTTCGCCAAGCAGTGCTTACTCCTGTGATACAACTGGGCTATTCTACACACAGTCCCTTACTCCTGTGATACAAGTGGGCAATTCTGTACACACTGTTCCTTACTGCTACGATACAACTCGTCTTGTCTATACACCAGGCCCTTACTCCTGTGATGCAACTGGGCTATTCTGTACATGCAGTCACTTACTCCTGTGTATAACTGGGGGATTCTTTACACTCAAGCCCCTACTACTGTGATGCAACTGGGCTTGTCTGTATACCCAGTCCCTTACTCCCGTGATGCAACTGAGCAGGTCTGTATACCGAGTCCCTTACTCCTGTGATGCAACTGGGCTATGCTACACGCAGTCCTTTGCTCCTGTGATAAAACTGGGTGAATGTGTACATGCAGACCTTTACTCCTGTGATACAACTAGACTATTCTGAACATGCGGTTCCTTACTCCTGTGATACAACTGGGCTATTCGGCACACATGGTTTATCACTCCTATGATCCAACTGGGCTATTCTGCACATGCAGTTCCTTACTCCTGTGATACAGCTGGGCTATTCTGTACACGTGGTCCTTTACTCCTGTGCTACAACTGGACGATTTTCCACAAGCAGTCCCTTACTCCTGTGATACAAATTGGTTATTCTGTGCACGCCATCCCTTACTCCTGTGTTACAATTAGGCTAGTCTGTGCACGAGGTTCCTTAATCCTGTGATACAGCTGGGCTTTTCCTCACACAGGGTTCCTTATTCCTGCAGGTGCATATTCACAAGAAACTAATCGCCGAGTCAACAGCATTTTATTGCAGCCAAAGTCGTGATAAAAATACCTCCCCATTCACAAGCTGGTGTAAACAGCCCACAGCACCAGTTTCCCCGCGATAGCAGCTGCAAAAAACATTGCCACAGAGGCCCCCCCCCCGAAACTATCGCTAATGAGATGCAGAGTGGGCGTTCCCGTGCAAGAAGCCGTGAAAACATCACACCTCAACATTCTCAACGACCAGACAGAACTGCGATAAAAACACTAAACCAGCAATGAGGCACGTTAGCACCAGGAAATCTACACCTGCTCTGACCTGGTGTAAAGTCGAACGGCAGCCTGCACCACAAAAGGGAGTCCAGCTCAGGGCCACATCGGAAGGGCAACAGATGCCATGGAGCCACCCATCATGCGGCCCAGACACCCAAAAGGGCAACAACACCCTCTGACACCACCCGAGGACCACAACCTACACATGGAACACCTCCCCCCCGGGACCACCACAGACGTAGCGCAGACAAAGACAGCGGACCCGCAGGAAGCGTACCAGCCGCACAGACCCAACCTCTGACAATGTCACCATCCACCACAGGCTGAAAGGGGCAACCACCCCATGCATCCCGACCATCATCGCCCAACAGGCCTTCGGCACCAATTCAGCGGACAACCAACACCCCACCCCAAGCTGCTGGCTTGGCTGCATCTGTAGGGCCCCTGGCACTCTCCAACCAACACCCATCAGAGTTGGAGGAGTCTCACTGCCAGCCACATCCAAGTCCCTCACACCTGTCCTGGACATCACCATCACCCTGGTACCCCAGTCCCCATACGTCCAACACAATGCGCAGGTCACGCTGGAGACCAAGCAAGGATCACACTCCATAGCAGGATGCTCGCGCGTGTTGGAGCAATCCACAGCACACATGTCCCACCTGTGCCCCCTGGTGACACAGCACACAATCACCGCAGCAGTAAGCACACGTCCCACCCCAATGTGCAGGCAACAACAGAACACCGTGGAACCTCCAACTTTGTCGCCTTCAAATACACAGCCAGTGTGCATGATTCCTCCATCCTCAGACAGTCCATCAGCAACCAGCATTCTCAGGATGGCACCAGGGGAAATGCACAGCCCCTTGGCAAGTTCAAAATGAACACCCCACTCACCTCAACTCCACAACCATGCAAATCACAACTCTGGCAATGCACACGTCACCAAATCACAACCAACATGCACAACAACATGCCCACCCACCAGACATGACAGAACAACTCACAATGGTTACCTGGCCAAGCCGTGAACATGAGCAGTCAATGGCATGGCACCTCAGCCACACAACTGCCTAATGTGGGGAGAGGTGGCAGACAGGCATGTGTGAAGGATGCAGTAACACCATGTTTGGGAAAGTACACAATGCAAAGAGTGGCGGAGATGTGTTGGACAGACCCCAGTATGCAGCACACACCCATCGCCATGGCGACATATACCTCTCGTGTATGGAGTGTAGTGGACAGTGGACGCAACCATGTCACCACAGCCAGTGGGGGACCTCGCAGAAATCTTGCCTGTTACGCCCCCCCCCCCACCCAAGCATGACCGGAGTGGGATGGCCCAGCGTACGCCACGCCAGCGTAGGGGTGCATAGAGCGGAGTTGCCTGCGACGCTATGCGCCTGCCAGACCACGAACCTGTCGGGCCCGCCCCTGTGCAGCCAGGCCCACCACGTTCTGGCTCAAGCTCCAAGTGAGAGTCCCGTGACCATGGCAGCCTCCTCAGACCATCACGGCCTCCAAGACACGGGCCCGCTTTAGTCCTTTTTTGTTGACGGACTCTACTGCTGCCTCAGGCCTACTCCACGGCCCAGTAGGTCCCATGTGTGAAACTGTGTCCTGAGTAATGAATGGCAGTGACCCCAAATCCGGGCCAGCGGCAACAGCACCAGACTCCCTTCGATCAGTGAGGCATAGTTCCATATGGGCTTCTTTCGTCACGTGGTGCCACTGACCCTGTTCAATGCCAGCCGGCGATACATGGATGAGGGACCAGGACTACCCTGCGGACCAGTAGTTCCCACATCCAGCACCTAGGCGCAAATCCCGAATGGCAGAGTCCACACCAGTAGTCGCACGGAGAAGAGGAAGATGGGGCTGAGTCCGGACGAAAACCGTTCACATACACGGAGGTGTCCCAACACGTGGTGCCACTGAACCTGAACTACTCAGGCCGGTGGGGCCATCCAACCTAAGCCGGCGACACTCGATGAATGGGCTGTGCTGACCGCTGCCTCAGGCCTACTCCACGGTCAGGTAGGTCACACATTTGGAACGGAGTCTTGATTACACCATGGCAGCGAACACCATTTAAGGCATAGGACAAGTCACTATGCTCACTTCAATGTGGTGCCAACTAGTCTGTGCATGGCATCACAACCACACGTGTCTGTGGCCCTACGCGGACTACTGCCCTGGGCCTACACTGCGTATGAGTGAGTCACAGATTTGGAAATGAACATCGGTTATTCAGAAGGCTGAATACATGTCATCGCACGCACGGAGAGGCGTAAGAGGAAGCCGCGTTGCAGTCCGGAGGGAACAAGATCATCGTTAGGGAGGTGATCGAACACTACCTACAAAAGCCCTTGTGTCACTGACTCTGTGCCTCGCCAACCAATGACACGTGGCTGTGGGCCACTGCTGCCCTCTGCGTCCGGCCTACACTGCGGTCCAGTAGGTCACAGACTCTTCATTTTGCTATACCTGAGTTAATATCAGCGTACCGCCATTATCGCAGACAGCATCCCCCCTCAGCCCCGGTGCCACCAAGTCTGTTCCCCAACAATCATGGACACTCTCTGGTCGAACTTTGGTGGCATCTGTGTCTATGGACTAGGGGTCAGTTTTCATCCTGATGTAGCTGATACAGAATTGGTGGTGGCTGTCGCATTCCACTCCTCCAATTGCTGCTTCCGGATTAAATCAAACCTTTCGGCGTCATGCCCTGGAGGACACCTTCCACTGTCCCCCGAAACCCCCTGCAACATACACCTCGGACATTGATGGCGACCCGCTCAGGTTGCATGGCCCATCTGACTGCACCGCAAGTCACCTTCCCGTGGCTGGGTGCCTGTGCCGGCCGCTGTGCATCCGGGTCCACTAAATCTGTACTGGTCAGGTCTGGGACCCCTTCTTCTGAGATATTGGATGGCCCCTGAAGCATTGGCATTGGGGTCATCATCGCCATTTCTCTGTGGCCCTGCGCTGTACGCAGCCACCGGGCCCAACAGCGTCCAACCAGGGCTCACACAACAAATAGAGTCCTGACCAGCCCAGACGTGGCATCACCGCAGGAGGCACATGCCACCACCGCAAGGACCACCCCCAACAGCCATTTGCCACAGTCGACACGGTGGTCCTGACAGACTTACGGAGTTGCTCAGACCTGTCGTGGATGCCATCATCGGCCTGATACCCTGCTCAGCGACTCAGTGCACCGCAAGCCATTGTCCATTACTGATTGAGTTTTGAGCTGTGGAGAGGTTGCACAGCTATGTCAACCTCGACGTTGATGGGAAAGATGATCCAGGAATGACGCACCCCACTGCATCTGTATAAGGTAACTGTCGGAGGGACAGAATCCTAGACTTTCTTCACATGGGCACGCTCATCTCTAGTGTCCCATCCCCAGTGCACTGCAACTCACGGGCACTTCTGTTTGCAGGTTAGCTGTCCTCTGGACTTTCTCCGGCACCTGCCACGTTGCTCAGCCGTTGACTCTTTTTCATGTGTTTTCTGTTTCCGTTGCACTGGTGTCTAATGTTCAAGTGGTTTCCAGCACCAGACATTCTGTGCGTGCTGGCTTACACTCACCCCACACACATCCAGCACAGGCATCAATGTACATGTGGCCCTGCCAATAAAGAGGCCGGGCGCATGTGCCCGTAGCCAGTTCAACATGATATCTGCGTGTGTCCCTTGGTCTTGTTGTATGCATGAGGGCCCTGGGCCTGACGTCATTACATTGTGCTGTGTACATCGGATGCAGATGTGTCACTGCAGGCAGCGGGTTGGCGCTTGGACATGTAGCTTTGTCATCACTCACTCAATTCATAAGGGGAGTAGCCAGGGCCGTCGTACGCAGAGCCAACATGAGTGTGTGACGGCTATTTGAGCACCCCTGCCCGTGGTTCTGTACTGTGAATGTGCAACTGCATGTGTCTCTATGGCAGTGTGGGTCTCCTTAGTGGGGTGTTGGTGGCCCCTGAAGGGTGAGAGACACCTATGTATGTGTCCTGGTTCGCATTCCATGGGTTCGGCCCTCACCCACACCTGTTGGGCCACCTCCTTTTGGCGTGCAGGAACATGGCATTGGGGTGCGATGTGTGAGTGGGTGAAGTGTAGTGAGCCAGCTGTGTTAGCGGGTGCTTACTACTGTGTGGTGTGTTGGGAGGTTGGGTGTTCTCCTCTGAGTAGCTTGGCTGTCCGGGTCCAGGTGGGGGGTTGCATGGGATATCCATGTGCTGTTGTAGGGCATAGGTGTCAGTGTGGTGGTCCTCCCGGGCATCACTGATGTGTTGTATTCTGCATTCTGCTGAAGATGTTGTGTGCCACTCTGCAACGTGAAGGGGAGGTGCGTATTAACTTTGCGTTGACATATATGTTGGCGCATTGTGCAGGTTTGCATGCAGACTGTATGGCAAATGTACATTATGACTGTTTGGGGGGTGCTGGATTCTTCTGCGGGACAGTGTACATTTGGTCTACGTGACGGATGTGATGTTGTACGTGTACATTTACATTTCACAATGCCAGTTGTGTCCTCTGTTCTGCAGTGTAGGCTCTGTGCGTTGTTCCTAGTTGTCGTCAATGTGGGTGTGCTGTTCGTGCTATGTGTGTGTGTGCTGCACTGTGCCAAGGGGGTAGGGCCCATGGACCTGGGTGATTGTGGGTGTGCAGTGTGCTACACATCATTGAGCATGTGTGCCATTGTGCCCACTCCCCCCCCCCCCCCCCCCAGTCCCTGTTCGTTGCACTCCCTGTTGTGTCAGGTCCTCACGAGCTGTGTTCGTACTCCCTACTCCTTGCACCATCTCCACACTGATGACTGTGGCCAGGGTTTACTTCAGCTCCTCCGGTGGCGCGGGACTGCCACCTCCTGTCGCCGTTGCTGCCTTCTTGTTGGCAGCAGGTTTGTGCCTGGTTTAGGTAGTCACATTATGCCGGTGCCTATTGGCCTCCTGGATTGGCCTCCTCGGCACTCCGACTCCAATCCAGGTGGTCTGCTAGTGGGTGAGTTGCTGGTGGTGTTCTATCACCTCCGTGACGCTGGTCTTGTTTTCCTGCAGTCTGCACCACCTCTTCCTCTCCCTCTTCTCCTTGGCCTTCCCCGACCCAGTTGTTCCTTGCTGGTAGTCTGTGGAGGTTATGGGGTTAGAGTTGAACCCTGCGCTGTGTCAGGGTGCATCCATGTTGCTACGAGTTGTTTTTGGTGTATTTTTTTCTGTGGTTTTTATGGTGCATTGTTCCGCCAGACGTGAGGGATTTGCAGGCATGTGGCTGGTTTTTCGCTACTTTTTATACCGCGGTCGCCCTCCTCGCATGTTTTTTTGCATTCGCGTATTGCAGCGCTTGGACGCCCGCGGGGCAGCAATCGCGCTATACAAATCGATATACAATACAATACAATACATTTATGCGGCATGGAGTTGATTTTCACGTGGAGATTTGGCGGGTTATCTGGTGACTATCGCATGCTACCGCTTGTAGTAAATTCCACGTTGGCACGGGGTTATTTTCCCACAATGAGGTGCGTTTTTTAAAGTTGCTTTAAGGTACTCCTACGGTAGTTATCTTGCGTTCTTGTGAATATTCCCTCGAAGTCCCTTATTCCTCTGATACAACCGGCCTATTCTGCACATGCGATTTCTTACTCCTGTGATACAACTGGGCTATTCTGCACACACAGTCTCTTACTCCTGTGATACCACTGGGCTATTCTGAACATGCGGTTCCTTACTCCTGTGATACAAATGGGTTATTCTGTACACACCATCCCTTACTCCTGTGTTACAACTGGGCTATTCTGCACACAAAGTCTCTTACTCCTGTGATACCACTGGGTTATTCTGCACACACAGTCTTACTCCTGTGATACCACTGGGCTATTCTGAACATGCGGTTCCTTACTCCTGTGATACAAATGGGTTATTCTGTACATGCCATCCTTTACCCTGTGTTACAACTGAGCTATTCTGCACACACAGTCCCTTACTCCTGTGATACAACTGGGCTATTCGGTGCATACAGTCCCTTACTCCTGTGATACCACTGGGCTATTCTGTACATGCAGTCCCTTACTCCTGTGATAGCACTGGGCCATTCTGCAAATGCGGTTCCTTATGCCTGTGATACAACTGGGCTATTCTGTACACAGGGTTCCTTACTCCTTTGATACCACTGGGCTATTCTGCACATGCAGTCTTACTCCTGTGATACAACTGGGCTATTCTGTACATGCAGTCCCTTACTCTTGTGATACCACTGGGCTATTCTGCATATGCGATTCCTCACTCCTCTGGCACAACTGGGATATTCAGTACTGGGCCATTTGGTACACTCAGTCCCTTACTCCTGTGATACAACTGGGCTATGCTACATGCAGTCCCTTACTCCTGTGCTACAACTGGGCTATGCTACACGCGGTCCCTTACTCCTGTGATACAACTGGACTATTCTGTACATGCAGTCCCTTACTCCTGTGATATAAATGGGTTATTCTGTACCCGCCATCCCTTACTCCTGTGTTACAACTAGGCTAGTCTGCGCACGAGGTTCCTTAATCCTGTGATACAGCTGGGCTATTCCTCACACAGGGTTCCTTAATCCTGTGATACAACAGGGCTATTCTGCACATGTGATCCCTTGCTCCTGTGATTCCACTGGGCTATTCTGCACATGCAGTTCCTTACTCCTGTGGTACAACTGGGATATTCAGTAAACACGGTCCCTTACTAATGTGATACCACTGGCATACTGTACACTCAGTCCCTTACTCCGGTGATACCACTGGGCTATTCTGTACATGAGGCCCCTTACTCCTGTGATACAACTAGGATATTCTGCACACGTGGTTCCTTACTCCTGTGATACCACTGGGCTATTCTGCACATGCTGGTCCTTACTCCTGTGATACCACTGGGCTATTCTGTACACAGGGTTACTTACTCCTGTGATACGACTGGGCTATTCTGCACATGCAGTCTCTTACTCCTGTGATACGACTGGGCTATTCTGTACATGCAGTCCCTTACTCCTGTGATACCACTGGGCTATTCTGTACACGCAGTTCCTTACTCCTGTGATACCACTGGGCTATTCTGTACACACAGTCCCTTACTCCTGTGATACAACCGCGCTATTCTGCACACGCAGTCTTACCCCTGTTATACAATTTGGCTATTCTGCACACGCAGTCTTACTCCTATGATACCACTGGGCTATTTTGCACATGCGGTTCCTTACTCCTGTGATACAACTGGGCTATTCTGTATATGCAGTCCCTTACTCCTGTGATACCACTGGGCTATTCTGTATATGCAGTCCCTTACTCCTGTGATACCACTGGGCTATTATGTACATGTAGTCTCTTACTCCTGGGATATTCTCTACACCTCCTCCCTATGAAAGTGGTTTACAATATTTCATTTGGGAAAAGCATTTGACAGTCCTTATTTTTCTGTCAACTCTTCATGGGGGTTTCTGTGCGAACTGTTGTGGAGCTCTGGGGGAGAAATGATGTTTAATCTTTTTCAGGGGGTTGCTATCAATATCTGGTGCACAGTGTGGGATTGGGCACGCTTAAGAGTGGTCTACACTAGAGGACCTGCTAGCTACATCTGGAGTACCTACACCAGAGCGAGTTCCTCCGATTTAGAGACACGTGCCCGTTTTTAGTGCCCACAGTTCGGCAGTCCCAGCTCCCCAGAGTTTCTCCTGCCTCTTCACCTCCTTTTGTAGCAGGATGTATAGTATTGTGCACTTTCCAACATCCTTAACTCAGGGTGCATGCTCGCATTCTTTCTTCCAGCCCTAACACTTTTGGTTCTTTCAAATGCGGATAAATTCTTGGAGCTCAAAAAAAAGTAAGATTTCGGGAGAGAGGCTCCATACCACCCTACTGTGCCTTCCCCCCCCCTCCCATTACACATGGTAACTTCATTGAGTACTATTTTATTATTAGAATTTGTATGGCGCAACGAATCATCCCCAAGGGGATCTCTCTGCACCTGGCTGGCACACAACAAATTGAAAGCGGTCATTAAAACATCCAGGTTTCCCATTTTAGCTTTCCTGATTCACCGCGTGCAGAGCAGTTTCCGGTTACTCGATCTCAGTTGACTCACGGGGATGAAAGGTTTTAATTTCTTCAATAGGTAGGCGGGGCCCGTCCCCTGAAGCGATTTCAACACTATACACAGGAGCTTAAAGACTGCTCTCTTCCTAATAGGGACCCAATGCAATTGTCGCAAGAGAGGTAGTGACGGAGTACGTGCAGGTTTGTTGAGACCAAGACACGCTGCTGTATTTTGGACAACTTGCAGCCTTGATAATAGATCTTCCTTCGCTCCTACCAGAAGCGAATTTCCATAGTCTAGTCTACTGACTAGAAGCGCCTGTATGAGGGGTTTTCTGGCCACGAGGGGAATCTAAGGGAAGATTTCTCAGCATTCGCATCATGCCGACGCAGGTGCCTGAGATGGTCTTCAAATGCTCCTCCATGGAAAGTTTATCGTCAATTATGATGCCCAGATTTTTCGCCCGCCTTTTTGGTATAGGAGCTTCCCTGGGTTCTACAGGCCACCAGTCTGAGGTCTACAACTCCTCAGCTTTCCCAAACAGCAATGTCTACGTTTTATTGGAGTTGAGCTGAAGGAAGTTCTTACTCATCCATGTGGCTATTTTTAGCATACAGGTCTTAAACTTTGCTCTGGTCACCGCTGGATCCGTCTCAAAGGGGACTATCACTTTAGTGTCGTCCGTGTACGAGATCATCTCGAAACCACATGATCTAATGATGGTAGCCAGAGGAGCCACATAGATATTGAACAAGGTAGGACTTAAGTTGGATCCCTGGGGGACCCCCTTGTCCACTAACGCAGTCTGCGACACAAATGTGTCCGATTAGACACATTGTGTTCTATTGGTCAGAAAACTTTGCAGACAGTTTAAGGCCATTCCTCTGACACCAATCTTTTGTAGCTTATCCAAAAGGATTCTATGAGAGATGGTGTTGAAAGCTGCCGACAGGTCAAGAAGTACTAACATCATGGGAGTCCCCTTAGCCCGTGACATCCTTATTGTGTCAGTTACTTCAGTCAATGCAGATTTGGTGCTGCAACATGCACGGAAGCCCGACTGGGAAGGATCAAGTAAGTTATATTGTTCCAAATATCCCGAGTGTTGTTTATCAATCAGTGCCTCCATAATTTTAGAGCATCATGGGAGAAGAGAAATAGGTCTATAATTTTGCAAGAATGCAGGGTCAACTAGTGCTTTTTTCAACAGTGGTTTAAATTGCGCCTTCTTCCACTTAAGAGGGAACGTGGCCATATCTAGTGATCTATATCAGACTTCCGTAAGTGAAGAGGGCAAGGCCGGAGCAAGTTCTGAAATAATAAAAGGAGGGGCCAGTTCTAACGGGGAGCCTGATTTTGTGTGCGCTAATAGGGACACTACTTACTCTGCGGTAATAGCTGCGAAGAGTCTAGACTGGGTGACAGGAGGTCTTCCAGGGGCGGTACTACCACCTTAAAGACCTCTTCCGAACCAAAGGAGCTGTAGATTTTCTCAATCTTTTGTTCAAAATGATTGGCTAAGTTGTCACATAACCTTTGCATAGACGGGAGGGAAGGATTGTTGGCTCCGGTGTTGGTAAACTCCTTAAGGATCTTAAAGAGCTCTTTGGAAGAGCACTTCGCTTCCGAGATTCGGATGCCTAAATGTTCTCTTCCGGCTGCGTTGCAACTATTTAGATAGGCTCTATGTGCTGTTCTATAGGCCAATTTATCTCCCTCCAGCTTTGTTTTCCTCCATTTTCTCTCGCTAACTCTACACATTTTAAGCAGCAATTCACTGTATTACAGAACTGGTTTTGCGTTTGAGTACTTGCTTATATTTTACAGTTCTATTCAGAGGCCCGAAAAATCACAGGAGGAAAAGTGCTAATACCCTGAAAGTCAAAACTGGATTAAGTTGTATCGCTTGACATTGGGTCGCTTGGCAGTCGTGGGCACCGAGACCTCCAGTGGCGTAGCTGGGGGGGGGGCGGTGGGGGCGGGCCGCCCCTGGCGGCACTATTTTGGGCGGGGCGGACAAAGGCATTCAGATACGGCTCGGCTCGCTTTCGTGGACGTTTGGGGACGGGCAGAGAAGGAATAGGACTCGGGCAATGTCCTCTTCTTTTTTGTGCTGGCAGCTGTCCCTCCCCCCCTCTCTTTCTGTCTTGCTCCTCACTTACTGAAAACCATAACTTGAAGAAACGGTTCACAACCTCTCTTTCCTTCTTTCATTTAGTTGCTTCCCTGTGAAATGGATCCAAAAAAGAAAAACACTCTTGCGGGAAATGCCCTTTTTCTGACATTTTTCTATTCCAAAGTGCAGCGGGATGGAGAGAAATAGAAGGTTTTCAATATGAAAAATAAATACATAACTAAATAAAGCAAGACAGAGTGGTTGCAAAGTGGCCAGATTGGTTTTATTCACATCCAAACACATCAGCCTCACTTTACAGAGTTTGCCAGTGAAGCGCTACTTTTGTTTTCTCGTCTTTCTTTGAACAGCATTGTTGTCCCCAGGTGGGGAAGTGCACCATTCCCTAGGGACTGCAATACCTGGTTGATGGGTAGATTGGAAAACAAAATGTGTACCATGGCTCTGTTTATGGATGTGGTCTTTTTAAACCATACTGCTTACGTTTTGTAAGGATATAAACAATGGACTTTGAAACGGTTCCCTTCAGAGCCCTGTAGTCATGTCCTTAACTTTTCAGGTAAAACCACTCGCTGATTTCTGAATAGTGAGTGAGAGATCGTTAAGGTAACCATGTTGTTTCTGCTTACATTTCACATGCTTTATTAGTCTTGCATTCCCTATGAGTGTTTGCTTTTACTTTTTTTTTTTTTTAGGCAGCATATTACTCTTAACAAGTGCATAGTTTGAATTGAGCCACATCCAAGTGTTTATAGCGGGCACAATTAGGTTATAGCTGAAGGCAGTGCGAGTTTCTCTCAGTGGGGCAGTATGGTGTTCAGTGGGGGAGAGGATGTGGCATTATGGCCAGAGCTGTCGAATTAGAAACTGGGGAACTGGGTTCAGCCTTCATGACCAGTCCACTAGACCACTACTGAGGGAGCATATTCCCATGCTAGACCTTACAAGGCCCCACTAGACCTTAGAAGGCTTGATGTCTTAGCACAAGCAGGTGTACCCTAGTGGTGTCAATTGTGAGTTAACCTTGAAGGCCTGTCCACCACAATCCATACTGAAGTTAATCTCCAGTCTTGCGGGCAGGCCTACGAAGCAGCACACCCTAGAGCAAGTGATCCAGTCACTGTGACTCTGTCACTGAGATCACATGAACCTTGAGCAGGTTAGGGCGCTGAAAATGGTGTGACCGCACTAGATACCTATGTCAGGTGGGTGCGTAGTGTTTGCAAGTATATTATGGGTTAAAAAAAACTTGCTGCCTCCTTCCTGGCCTCCAGCAATTTTCAGAAACAATAAAAATGTCATGATAACTTTGGTGATTAATGTTCTTCCTAGAGAGAGATTCGAGTTTTGTCTAGTGGGAGGGTTGACTCCTGGAAAGGTAGCACAGAGGGTTAATATGCCTGCTGCAAAGAACATGTACCATGCAGATCACAAAGTGCACTGCTTTAATGGGGGGGACCATGATGAATGGTCATTTAATGTCAGCTGTGGCTGATGGATCCCTGAACAGTGTCATGTATGTGCATGTTTGCATTGTGCTGACAGAATTACCAGGTAATTGTTCATGCAGCTCTCTGATGGATGTCACATGAGTTTTTTCTGAGGCCCCAGATAGATCATGCAGTCTGTGTGTTCTCTTTTGTGCTGCCAGTCACCACTGTATTCAACTGTGTAGCCTTGGACCGTGTCATGTATGTGCATGTAGCTTGCATGATCGAGGTAACTATTAGCGGCGATACTACGTGTCTCTCGGTCCTCTTTCAAGTGCTTGCCGTCCTTTTTCCCCAGCAACCCCCCCGCCCCCAGGGGCGGCAATCTGATGGATAGCCCCGGGCGCCACAAGCTCTAGCTACGCCTCTGGAGACCTCAGCCTTCTTTGGGATGTTATCACACAAGGGAATATCACATGCCATGCCTCAGGTACCCTGCTACCTAATGAATTAAATGCCACAAAAATGTAATTTAGAATTTTCCCAGCAATGCCGGCGATCTTCTCTGTACGTGAAACTATCCCGTTTCCTTTTGAGGAGTTCAGCTTTAGTTAATACAGACTTTTCCTCCTCCCGGTGATGTGTTAATACCACTTCTGCCCCTGGAACTGTTACAATAGGGTCAGCCCTATTGGCATTGCGAAAACATGCTACTTTAACTGAAGCACTCCATGAGAGAGTGTGTGTTATATCCAGTTACGTTACACATTCATTTACTGAGCAGTTGGAGACCTGCTCAGCATCAGAGGATGTGGAGTCGTTGTAGGGACTGGAACCTGGCTCCTGAGTCAGAGCGGGCAGCTCTGGCCATAAGGCCATGTCCTTTCTTCCTCCTCCCACCCCCTACCCCCCCAACTGCTCACCATATTTCTTAGTCTGCTTGAAATAAAGTGATAGGGGAGGTGGGAGAAATGTCCTGCTTTTTAGGTCTCGGCTGCGAAGGCTGCGCTTGCGCAGTCTAGCTCCGAGATTTAATGACTTGGAGAAGAGGGGCTTGAACCCGCCCCTCTTCTCCCCTGTTCTCCATTGGCTGGCCTCTTGAATGCTGGCCAGCCATTGGAGAAGAGGTCAGTCATTCCGATTAGGCCCCGTCCTTTTCGGATCGGGGGGCGTGTTTTTTGCAAGAAGTCTCAAGGAGGAGACAACAGCAAAACACGCCCCCGAATTTGAAAATGCCGCTGCCTTTCTCCGAGGCATTTCTGCTCTGCCTCGGAGAAAGGCGGTGGTGTCTTTCGGTGCCCTCGGAACCTACAGTCTCCCTGGAGCGCCGATTTCTGTTTAGAGGCACCAATACTGGTATTAGTGATAATATCGCCTTCTATAACGGGGCCCGCTCCCTACTCCTTACCAGGGTCATCAGGGGTTCTTTGGTTTTATCTCCTGGCTGCCGATGTTCAGAGAATATGCTGTCTTGTGGCTTTCCCAGGCCAGCTTGGCTCGAGGACGAGCACAAACTGATCCTGCTCCCCAGGAAGTCGATTCTCGCAGCAGCCCGGCAGCCCCAGCTGAGCCGCACTGCAGCCTCCGCCCACACTCCTCCCAGTGTTCTCAGCCCTGTTGTTACTGTCTGCCGCATTAATCCAGAGTGGTGCCACCACGATGAAGGTAACCCTGCTTTTCAGGACCCCCCCCCCCCCACTATCCGCCGCACTCAGCACAGCCCCGGAGAGACCTCACCCTATTTTCGGCATGATTGAGAGCACAGGTAAGCGAAAAAGACTTGCCGCTGCCGTCAGCCTAGGAGAGTTTGCGACCGGAGCTAACTAGCGGTCGCCATGTTCCCAAAACCCCTTACCTTCACTCTTGCCAAATTCTAATGCCCCTTGATCCTTGACTCTTCTAGGTCCCATCTCTGTTACCAGCCTTGCCTTACGGACCTCAGTATGCTTCTGAGCCTCTGAGTGTATCCTGGTGGCTTCGTGGCCCGTAAGCGTCATCTTCTCTGAAATACCTGGCGAGTTTCAGTGCTCTCCTTGTCTGTATATCTTTCAATTTGTACTTCCAGTATTTTCATATATGCTAATTTATGCTACTCGTTCTTTAATGGCATTTAGCCCTGACTTCGCATTACAAAACCATCCATTATAGGCATGCAGAGCGACTCTCCCCTACTTCCATACCCTTCTTTCTAATTTATGGAATGACCCAGATGGTTAGCTTCTACGTCTCGGGAATTCTGAACAAGCATTTACAATGCAACGGTCTCGGCATTGTTAAAGTTAGAGCTATTGGTATTGCTCATGACAATGCCGTTTCTTTAAATGTTCTAAAAACAAAAACATAAACAAAAATAATGTCATGAGCAATGCCAATAGCTCTAACTTTAACAATGCCGAGACCGTTGCATTGTAAATGCTTGTTAATTTTGTCTCTGCTTTTGGTTCATTAAAGGCAGTGCTTTAAATGTGATGTAAGTGTGCACGATTCAGAACCACCGAGACAAGCTGACTAGGTGATAAGAAATGCAATCGGTATTGGAAAAAAAAAAAAAGACACGACCGCGAGTGGTGCGCCGGGGCCATTGCCAGTCATATGTTTCTGAACAATTCATGTGAAAAACCATTAGGGTATTCCATGTCAGACATTTAGTTTGTTTATATTTCACATATTTTAAGTAATCTTTTACCAAAATACCAGTTGGTGGTACGCTGTAGAGGTCACAGAAGTACCCCACGCTCTTATTTTCATAGGCCACGCCCCTTTTAGAGTTCCCCTCATCCGTTTTTGCACCCCAGTTAAACTCATGTTAAACAGCGCAGAGCCCCTGCTGAGAAGTGCTGTGCTCATTTTAAACGCAAAGAGCCTAGGGTGACCAACCGTCCGTAAATTTCACGGACAGTCCGTAATTTCGGCCGTTTGTCCGTTGTCCGTGAAGGATTCTTTAACGGACGCCATTTGTCCGTAATTTTACCCGGGCACCGGTCGCACCACCCTAAAGCCGGCACAGCTTCCACCCCTTCTTGACTCTGATGCTGTTGAGGTCGGGTGTAACAGACTCCGATGCAGGTCCAAAACTCAGATCCCAGCAGCATTGGAGAGGCACAGCGGGATGGCTACCTGTTAAGAGGGGCTTGAAGGTGATTGAGAGGGAGGGGCTGCAGGTTCAGGGGCAGGGGCATCTCTTCAGATGCAAACAGCCCTGAACGCGTCATGTCTCTGCTATTTAGAGGGGCCTCACACATTCCCTTTCTGCCCAGGGCCCCAAACACACTAGAACAGGCCCTGATTACACCAAGGCTGCACGTGGTTCTCTTCACAGAGCTTAATTACTGTCACTAAATTGTAAGCAAACCTCGGTTCTGCAAACATGCAGTCTATAATGTAATAAAATAAATAAATGGCACACTCGCACCCACACTGATTAACAAAGTATGGAGGACAATCAGTTAAATCAGTTCTCTTGGAGTATCTCCTTTAAGTACTGTACATCACAGTGGGGGGTGGCAAAACTAACATTTTGGAAAGAGAGCCTGTCTTCTCCTTGTCTTGGTCAGGAGGGGGTGAGGAGCCCTACCCCACCCTGGAAGAGACCAAGATGATACTAGAATACTGCATGCCCACCCCTGTGCCCACCCTGGTGGATCCTGTTCCCCCTCCTGTGATGGCTCCTGCCTCCCCCCCGTGATGGCTCCTGTCCCCCCATGTGGTGGCTCCTGACCCCGCCCCCCCCCCTGCCTATGATGGCTCCTGTCCCCCCCCCCCCCCCCCTGTGGTGGATCGTGTCTCCGCCCTGGGTGGCTTCTGTCCCAGTCCTGGAATGGCTCCTGCAGCGAGGGTGAAGTTCTTGATGGGCCTCTTCTCAAAAAGGCTCAGCTCAAAATTAATAGGAAAAGGTGAGCGAGTGAGTAAGTGAAGGGATGGCTGGATGGCTGGATGAATTAGTGAAAGGGTGAATGGATGAATGAAAGATTGAAAAGATGGATAATAAGTGAGGATGGATGGATTGATGAGTGAGTGGAAGGATGATGAGAGAAAAAGGTAAATAGCTGGGTGTATGGGTGGAAGGGTGGCTGGATGGGTAAAAGGGTGGATGGATGAGTGAAAGGATGAATGAGTGAAAAGGTGGATGATGAGTGAGTGGGTGGATGGATGAGTGAAATGATGGATGGATTGATGAATTGATAAGTACAAGGGTGAATTGATGGACGGATGAGTGAAAGGGTGGATGTAAGGATGGATGAGTGAGTGAAAGGGAGGGTAGATGGACAAAAGGATGAATAGATGAGTGAAGGAGTGAAAGGATAAATGGATGAGAGAAAGGATGGATGAGTGATAGGGTCAATGGATGGATTCATGAGTGGATGAGTAGATGGATGGGTGGATGGAAGGAAGGATGGCTAAGTGAAAGGGTCGATGGAGAGAGAAAGGGAGGATGGATGGATGACTGAAAGGGTGGATGGGTGGAAGGATGAGTGACTGGGTGGATGGATGGATGAATAAGTGAAAGGATGGGTGAAAGGGTTAATGGCTAGATGGATGAGTGAATGGATGGATGGATAGAAGAGTGGGTGGATGAGTGTACAGATGGATAGGGTGAAAGGGTGGATGGATGGATAATGGATGAGTGAAAAGATGGATGAAGGGATGGATGAGTGAAATGATAGATGGAAGGCTACATGATGGATAGCTTTGCAAATGGTTGAATATGTTTGGATATGGCTGGGTTTACTTATATACTATTGCGCGACCGACTATGATGTGTCTGTAAAACTTACCTATTGTCCTGAATTTGTGTCCTGAATTTTGACCCTTTGTCCAGAATTTTTACACTCACCGTCCTGAATTTGCACCAATGCCAGTTGGTCACCCTAAAAGAGCCCCCGCTGAGCGGTACTGGTGCTACAGTATGGTACCCACTGAAAGCGCTGGCCACACCCGCCCCCTCCTCACCTGTCCCCTGCAGCCCGACATGTTCAGCAGTTCCGTTGTCCACGGAGGCTGTCGACAGGGTCGGGGCCCCCTCGGAGGGCACTGCCCCGAGGGTAGGGGCCCTAGACAGGGGCACGGTCTCCTCGGAGGGCACTGCCCCGTGCCCCAGTGGTGCACCCGGCGGGGGCTGTGGGTGCAAGGGTGGTAGCTCCATCGTACCCGCTGCTGCCCCGGGCCCCGCGGCGGCGAGGGTCTTCTCTGAGCGCTGTTCCATGGCTTCGGACATAGCACCCGCTTGACGCGCCTTTTATACTACCGAGTCGCCGTCAGTAACGCCCACTTTTTCCCCTTTCCGGAGCCCTCTCGACTGGCAGGAACGTCCACTTTCCCGTGCAGTTCCGTGACGTCACCTCTTCTTCGTGTGTGCGCGGCACGGCTTCCGCAGGAAGGCTCAAGCTGCCTATGGCGCAATGAAGGCTTCCGCCACAGCTAATAGTTGCCAAGGCCTCCGATTCCTAGAAGTGGCATTTTCATTATTTCACTAGAACTATGAGCGACGTTTCAACGACTTCCAGTGACACTTTCTCGTGAGCAAAATCAAGCAATGAAGACGAGGGAAACCTATATATGAATCAGCACAGCTAAGAAAAGCCTGGAGAAAGTGGTTTGATTTCATGTAATACATTGAACCTGTTTTAAATCAAGTCATGTCTCACTTAGGAACCAGAGCGGCTCTTCCACAGGGAAGGTTTCCCTATTTATGTTAAAAATAAAAGCTGCGACAGTCACATAACCAAATTACAATCCCTAAAAATATGATTTTTTTCCATGAATAACATTTCTCATTTAATTCTTAATTTGTAAAGCCGACACTCCGTTTTTAAACGGTTGTGCTTGAGCAATGTTAGACATGTTTTTGATGTGATTTTTTTTTATTTTTGGGCTGTGGGATTGTGCACCAAAGGTGTTTGTTAAAACCCAGTGGCTGCAATGTGGGGTGGGGTGGGGGGGGGGGGGGGGGGGTGTTGTGGTCGTTTGGCACCAGCCCGGATTATTGGTGCCTGCCCTGGGACTTATTTTTCATCATCAGAATGACAAAAAGAAAGTTAGAAAAGCAAGAATGGAGTAGTAAGAAGCACATGAAAACAGTAACAGAGAAGAAAAAGTGATGTAAAATAACATGCAAGAGATAAAGAGACATGAATTGTAGGGTGATGAAAAAAAGAGGTATGAGGGGGAACGTAGACTAAAAAACTCTTGGTTTTCTGCAACTGTGGCACTTAGCAGCGCCAGAGACAGCGATCAGCAAAACGGAGTCTGTGCCCTTATGTTTTTTTTTTTTTTTTTTTACAAATTAAGCACCGCTTCCTGTGCTCGTTATGATAGTTTGATAAAATTAATAAAATAACATTTTCCAAGGTGGGAGGAAGCGGTGAGGCTTGGCTGTGATTATGCAGGGTAAAGTCACTCAGTGCCTCTGTAACATGCGGTGGTGAGTTAGAGTGTGGCACTGGCTCTCTGCTTTGAGGGGGCATGAGTGTATGAGAGACGAGTCTGGCACCTCATATGGCGAGGCAGCAAAGGGGAAGCAAATCAATCGGCTTGGCGCATGCTGGTGAAAGAGTAGGGTGCCTAGTGAGTTAGTCACGGACGTGCCGCTGCCTCGGCTGCCCCCTAGCCGGGACCGCTCTCTCCGCGTGCTCTCGCTCCCCTTTCGGATTCCTTTTTTTTGTGCATTTTTTTTTGCATTTTTAGAAAAGACGGTTGTTTACAGATAGACATCCCAAGCCGCACAGCGCGCTTTATGAAATGATGATTGCAATATTCTATAAAATAAACTGACCACATTCCACAAGGCGCTATTTAATTGAAAGGTTTTCTAGGCACTAGTAAACAAAGGCGTCGAACAGAACCACACGTGGTTCTGATGCAACGCTCGGATCTGGGATGCAACTATAATTTAAGTATGTTATAGTATATACGTACGCCAACCATTTCAAACACGTTGTTGACACTTTTAAACAAGCATTTGCAATGCAATAGGTCTCGCACTGGTGAAAGTTAGAGCTACTGGCGATGTAAATGGCAATGTTTCCTACTTATGTTTTTTTTCTGCAGTCGAGTGGTTGTGGGCATGCATGAGCGGTTTGATGTTTACAATCAGCAGGTTTGAAAACATCTAAACAAAAAGCAAGCTAATAAAGTGGATGGATCAGGAGGCAGAAAGTAAAGCCAAAAAACCTGGATTAATCACAGCTTCCGAGCGTAAGTAAATTGTGTGATATGAGGCAAATATTTTATTTTACTGATAACACCCTAACCTGGCTGCAGCAGCAGCTAGACAGGTGGCATTTGTAGAGCGGTTGAGGTGGTTACTCCTCTAACTAAAGACAGACTGCAAACAATCACATCCCTCAAAATGAGAGCTAGTTCTATAAAGAATAATAAAGACACCGCTTTTGTCGAAGGGATGGGGAAGAAACAGACCAGTGGCAGCTGGTGAATTTTCTAAGTGGTGTGGCGAAAACATGCATCATGAATTGCACTGAGCGAGGTAATATGAGCTGGTCCCTCTCTCCCATTTGGAAGTAGAGAGGCTTCTGGCATTTATCTGCACAGTAGCACCAGTGGCCAAATGTACTATATGCCTAACTACAAATGTGTTTCAACTGCACCCAATTTCTCTCTCCCGGAGATGCATCTCTTTAGTAACGCTATGTTGCCTTTGTGGCCTCGTTTGCACAATAGGATACTGTATACATTTATACAGTTTACCCATTCAGTCTACTGGCTAAAAGCTCAGAGAAACCAGCACTGGTTTCTGTGACAGACGAGACCCAGGGACACCAGACTCTGGAGCCTGGGGACGACAAAACATACGTTGACAAAATGTTTCATATCTGATCTAGTAGACAAAGCAAATAGCTTTGGCACGGGGAGACTGTTCAGCGAGATTTGTTAAGAGCCATGGTCGAGAGTCACTGTGTACAGAGCCATTAAGTGCACCAAGAACATTGGACAGCGAGTGCAACGTCTGCTGCGCCACAGGGAGGAGCATGTGCAAAGCTATCACCAGGAAAGGCAACGCTGTAATAGTAAAGCAAGTATTATAGAACATCAAAAAGAGAGGGAGTTCAATCGCAAATACAACAGGTGGAATCACATTAACAGAATTTGCATGACCTTCATCTAGAAATAATTGTACTTCTTTAAAGCATAAACTTGACCGTATATATTGTAGCGCTTTAAATGAGCACCAGTTCAATTATGTAGAGTTTCAGACACTGGTAGATTACGTGATTTGCCCAGAATCAAAGGCTGTTGAGGCTACGCCTCAGACTAGAACCTCGGTCCCCGGTTTCAATGTCGGCAGGTCTGGCCATAAGGCCACATTCTCTACCTGTATTAAATAAACATAAGCCAATATTTTCTTACTTTATTGCCTACTACATTAGAATATGTAATCCTTCCACTTAAAGCTTTATAACTCAGGCATTAGTCCACGAGAGAGACAATGTAAGTCACTAAACAGCGTGGTTGCAATTGGTGACAGACTGATGCAAACAAGGAAATTTCACAAGGCCGTGAGAGATGATGGCATCACGCGGGGCTTCCATATTCAGCGTCCTCTAAAACCGAAACTTCTGTGACACTAGTATTCACTCTGCTGCAGTCCCTCTGTTATGATAACTAAGGGCTGTAAAAAGGTAAGCACAGACATGCGCCTTTCAGAGCCTCGTTTTTGCTTACGATGCAATAATGAACAGAACGAGGTAAATTAATCAGCAATGGTTTACAGTGCTACCAATACAATACATTGTAAATGTATGCAAATTAGAAGACCGGGCCGCAAAGCTATAAGGCAGAAGCCGCTGCCGAAACACAAAATGGGGGAGAATCAATACAAAGCTGAAAGAGGTCTCGACCTCGGAGGGTGATGGGGTGGGCAAATGGGATGGGTGAGATGGTGTTGGGCACAGCACGGGAAATGGGGGAGAAGAGTCATGGACAAGCTGACAAAAAAGATAAATGTTACCGTGTGCAGTGAAACCAGTGCTCATGTAAATCGGTCGAGATCGCTTCCTATAACACTGCAACAAAAAACAAACAAGCGGCCGTGAAAGTGAAAGTAATCGCGATAAAGCGCGGCGCGCGCGCCCGCGCACATGCACTGTAGCCCTAGGCTGGCCTGGTAGCACTTTTTGGAGCCCTCTCAATAAGTCTCGCCAGACCAGCGCATGCGCTGGGTCAGGCGAGACCTAACAAATAGGATGGGCCATACACACGGGGCAGGGGTCCGAAGCTGCAGTTCTGGTTGGAACTTACATTTTATATATTGAATAACCTCTGAACATTAACCTCATCCTGGCGCCGTAAGATGTTTTCTACGCACTTATATACGTAAGACTCGGACATACATACGGGTCTGGGGCCCGACGGTCCTGATCTGGGGATCAGCTATAATTTAAATATTCAATAATATAAGCACAGCAACGTCTACAAGGCGCTATAAGAAATATTTTAGGCTCTTGTAAACACAATCCTCGGACATACACACGGGGCGACGGGTCTAGCGCTGCGGGGCTTGGAATAGAATTAGAATTTAAATATTCAGTGGCATGAGCAGGCCAGCCTCGGCCAGGCGCTATTGAATACAATTGTTGTGCCTTGTGAACGCAGGCCTCGGAGACGCATACGGAGCTGGGGTCCCACGCTGCAGTTCTGCTTTGACATTATTATGCACATCTTTTCAGTAATATAACCACACCAATCTCGCTAGGAACGAACGCAAACAAAAAACCCAGCACACATTCGCCAAGGGCGGGATGCAACCCTTCTTGTTTGTGAAGTACATTTAATTATTTGTTAAGTAATTTTAATTTAGTTATTTGGTAATAGAAACACACCGGCCTTCAGAAGGAGCTAGAAAAATACCTGTTTTGTGGCTCTCGTAAACTCAAGGCGGACAGACAAACACACACAGGGCTGGGGTTCAACGCACTAGTTCCGGTATTAAGCTACAATAAAATATTCAATAATTTAAGCACATCAGGCCTCCATAAGGCGCTATTAAAAATGTTTATGGACCCTTGTAAACATCAGTTGCAAACACACACACCGGGAGGGGAGCCCAACGCTCCGGTTATGAAACTAATTATAACTTTAATATTTAATAATAGATAGAAGCGCTCCAACCTCAACGAGGCGCTACAAAAAAACAACCCTCAGATACGCACATACACGGACACAGAGTGCCTGCGCTCCGATTCTGCAGTGTAATTATAATTTAAATATACAGTAATATAAGCACGCACACATACATAAGGCGCAAAAGAAGCATACATATTTCTGGCTTCTTGTGCACACAGGCTTTAAACATAGATACAGAACTGGGGTCCAACGCGGTGGATCTGGAGTGAAATTATCCTGTGAATATTCAGTAATATAAGGACACCACCAAAAAGCGCTATAAAATCATGTTTTCTAGGCTCTGGTAACACACGCATCGGACGGATACACACGGACCCAGCGGTCCAACGCTCCGGTTCTGGTGTGGAATCAGAGGCGGGGGGGGGGGTGAGGGTGGAGAGGGGGTGCCGTGCGGGATGGAAGGATGTTCGTCTGAAGGAAGGGGCGGATGACGGACTCATCTAGTTTTTATTATAATTATTTTTGTGTGTCTGAAGGTGGTGTTTACAGCAACCCAAAACATGGCTTTTAATAGCATCTTTCAGAAATTTGATTTCTTACATTTTAAAATATTCAAATTATAATTACACACGAGAACCTTAGCCTTGGACGACGACTGTGTGTCTGTCCGATGCCTTTGTTTATCAGCACCAACAAAACCCGTCAATAAATAGCTGCTTGTGGAAGTTGGGCAGTTTATTTTATGGAATATTAAAATCTACAATTTATAAAGTTTAATGTTCGCATTTTCATTGGAATAGGTAGATCTTAAATAACCAGTCTTTTCTAAACTATACATTGTTTAGAATAGTAACCAAGACATCGTTTCGCCTTCACAAAACACATCATTAAATCGATTTTAACGCGTTTTCTTAGTGGAATTTCTCCTACAAAGTCCTCATTTCAGTAAACGGAAGTGGTTCGTTATAGCATTTTCTTGTTTTATTTGTGTTCGTAAATTGTGTATCTTCATAAATTGTAGATCTCTTTATTTTGATTTCATATATTTGTTAAAATTGAAATGTAGTTTTGGCTGCATGATTAGTAAAAAAAAAATGCAATTGGATATTCATCACCATCTGATCTTTATTTCAACGTTATTTCAGCCATAAAAGATTACAAGTTAAAACAAACATTTCATCACATAATATAAAATTGTCACTTCATAATATACAATAAAATTGCTTAAAAACAGGAATATACAGTCACCCCTGGCTACTATTCGCAATTATAAACCGTCTCTTGGACCACATGGCTATCAGAAACTTCGATAGAGCAAAGACAATATGCCCTGCCGACTCGAGAATCATGCAGCCAAATGTTGCGTTTGTAAACCCTGAAGGACTTCGTGAGGGATTTACCTGAAACCTCCCTGCACGCCTGTTCTGGTTCATACCACAGGGCAGGTAGTCCCATTTTCTCCAGTTCCTGTTTCACAAATACAAGCCAGGGAATTTTTGCTGCTTTAGTATGGCTCAATACGTCCTTCAATTCAAGCCTGTAATTTGAGAGTTCTGGCGTTATCCAGAGCCTCCGCCAGAACCTGAGAGGTTTTAGGGCTAGCTCATCCTGGATAGGACTTAGTCCTAGACCTAACCTTAATGGTAGGAGAGGTGTACTTGGGGGAAGCGCCAATAGCTGTCTCATAAATTTATTCTCCACATTTAGGATTTCGAGCCTGTAGGAGTGCCCCCAGAGTTCCCCCCCATAGAGGGCCACTGCCCTTGCCTTGACTTTATAAATCTCAAGCGCGGGATTCACTGGCTTGAATGTCGATGCATTTGACATCTTAAGGATGCCCCCCGTTAATTGAGACAGTTTGAGTTGGGACTTAACCTGTTGGGGTCCCCACGAAAGATTTTCATTTATCTGGATCCCTAGGTATTGAAAGGTCTGTACCCTCTCTAGTCTAACCGAGCCCAGGACAGGTGTTGGGCGGGTGGATGCCGGGGGATTAAAAATCAGAAATTTAGTTTTTTCTGCGTTGATTTCTAAGCCACGGCATCGGCAAAAATCTATAAACCCGTTCAATACGCGTTGTATCCCCATAGGGGACTTGGAAAGCAGGAGGGTGTCATCGGCAAACATTATCGCCGGCACCCTCCTGCCTGCCAATCTGGGTGCGTCATTATTGGGGACTGCGTCCAGGTGCGATATTACACCGTTCACATAAAGGCAGAACAGGGTTGGTGCCAAAACACACCCCTGCCTAACCCCCCTGCAAACTGGAAACCTGGAAGACAGTACCCCATTTCTCCCACATCTGACCTGTGCAAAGTTCTGTACATGCAGCCTCATCAATACCCCCAATATTGCATGTGGGACTCCCATGTCCAAAAGCACCGCCCACAATTTCCCCCTAGGAACCATATCAAACGCGGACCGGAGGTCCACAAACACCATGTAGAGGCTGCCACCCTCTACTGTGACCGTCCTCCAGTATAACAGAATTAAACGGAAGATCTGGTCCATGGTGGATGTGTTCCTCTTAAATCCGGCCTGAAATGGGCTCAGAATATCGTGCTCGTCCATCCACTCCTGTAAACGATCTAGGATTAGTCGAGAGAAGATTTTTTGGGGGACGTCGATGAGGCTGATGGGCCTGTAGTTGGCTGGGAGCAGAGGAGAGCCCTTCTTGAAAATCGGGATGATCTCTGCTCCCAGCCAAGTACCCGACACCTCCATGCCTCCCAGGATTGCATTAAATAGGGTGCAGAGGTAAGGAGCCCAAATCCTTGGCTGATCCCTAAAGAGGTCGCCAGGGATTTTATCTAAGCCGGGAGCTTTTCCCGTAGCCAATTTCCCTATGGCAATATAAACCGCCTCTGGTGTAAATTCCTGTTCATCAAACTCAGCGACTGGCAGTGTGTATAACTGTATGCGGTCTAGGCCAGTAGCTGCTGCATATAAGGTCTTAAAATGGAGTTCCCAAACCCCTGCCTCAATATTGGGTTCAATCGCAGATCTGGGCTCACCTGACCCCGTACTGACTATTGCCCAGAATCTACGCGCCTCTTTCACGTCTAGGGAGGAGGAGAGATTTAACCATCTTTCCATGTCCCACTCTTTCTTAGCGTGATTCATTGTTTCTTTGTATAATAACCTTAAAGAGCGGATTTTTGGTTTATCTCTCCCATCTTTTACAGCCCCCATGAGCTTCGTTTTTACCTTCCTGCAAGAGACATTATACCAGGAAGATACAGGCACCCTACTCTTCCTGCTAGGGCTAAGCGGGTTAAAGAATTCCAAAAGACAGTCTACCAAATCCTGATGTACGGTCAACATGTTTCCAAGAGAATCTAGTGCCAAGGGCTGAACCATTATATCACTGGCCTTCGTGAGGAAAGGTAAAATTGCACTATATAATTTAGGTAGTGCATCTTGGGAAGCCACCAATTTCCCCCACTTGACCCTACGTCTATTATTGGTGGGTATCAACCCATCTACCATATCTGGGGCAACTTCATTCTCATTAGCCCTTGGGCGTGGGAAGTCCATCCTCAAACTCAATGTGTTATGATCGCTGTCTGGCCTTGATATCACCTCAAAGTCAACAACCTTCGACCATAGGCGTGTCTCCACCATAATATAATCCAATCGGGATTCTTGATCTCTTATTAAAGGTGTACTTTGAGGGGATATCAGAGGGCATCCGACCATTACAAGCCCTAATTGAGTTGTTTAGTGTTAGGGTCGTGATCTGCATGGCCAGTGGGGACCAGGACTTTGCATAGGGAGACTGGCATGGCGGGATTCCCCAATATTCGTCCTCCCCCGTCAACGCTCCCTCATTCAGCCCTCGCATCGGCTCAAAGTGACAGTTTAAGTCACCAGCCACCATATAGTGTGTATCATTACTGAGGGAGTCAAGAAAAATTGACAGCTCCCCAATGGTACTAGACTCTTTGGCCACACTTGTCAGGAGGGAGTAAACGCTCACGATTGCAAATTAAGAGGTTGGCCATGTCAGGAGGACACACTGGATGTCATCAGAGTTGATCGGGATAGACTCACCCTTGCAGCCTAGATGTAACCCAACCCAGGTTGTAAGGCCCCCAGATGGTCGCCCCTTGCCTCCCCAGCGGGCAGCGATGTTGAAGGCCGCAAAGCCTACTCTGCATTGGTCTTCCCTTGCCCAAGTCTCCTGAAATAAGCATATATCATTACTGTCCACAAAAGAGCCCCACTCCGGACAAGCTAGTTTATTTGGGAGACCCGCCACGTTCCATGACATAATAAGCATATGCTTCGTATTAACAGGATTTTGACGTGCTATAACTACAGGAGTGTTGTCACTCCCCATAGGGATATCGGCACCGGTGGTTTCTAATGGTAGTGATGGCTTCTGATCCTGTGGTGTCCTCCCTGTATCGAGCATATCACTACTCATACTGCTCCCTTGTAGGGCATGGTGGGCTCTTTGTGAAGCTGTCACTGAGTGGCTTCCCGTTAGAACCTTAATAGCCTCAGTTTTATCATCCTGGCTTGAGGTTTTACCTAAAGATTCCAGCCCGGTTAAGTTCAGTCAATCAACCTGTTCCAGGCCACTGAACCTATTGTGGCATGGGATATGGCTCTGGGCTAACAAAGTGTGGCCATACCTATCCTTCCCGTCCCTCCCCCCTCACTGATATTATACAAGAGACCAGCCATCATCCAGGTTTCTCAAGTGTTCACTGGGGTAATAAAACAAAAGGGGGCGAGCTACGATTTTTGTACCTGGGCTGGATACACTCCAGTTACAGATATATTCTGCAGTCTGTGAGTCCCTGAAATTAACCAGTACACAATCGCCAGTTGAGGTTTTTGGAGTACGATCCACCCATCCCACCCTTTGAACCATTGATATTTCACTAGTGATATGAGGGGGGAGTGGCCTATACATATTGAGCCAATGGGTGGTTTTATTTTTCAAAGAACTATATGTCTCAACATTCAATGCACTTTTTCAGGGACCCCAGATAGAACAGCCAAGTATGGAATCACCTCTGGTGGTAGGTCAATTCTAGGCCTATTTCTAGGTTCCTCTGTCATGCCCCCATCCGTCAGGACCCGCACATTGTGTCTAACCGTATCAGTGTAGGCCACTCCTGCACTATTGGGGACTAAATGCTGATCTGCCCTGGGTCCTACTCCAGATTTGATTTGCAATGGATTTGGGGCTGCGACATCACACTCCCGGGATATACTATAATTGCCATCTATCGCATAAGTCGCAGAAATAACTGGTTTGTCATGCGTCTCGACCCCTCTAGTTATATTAATTAAATTTCGATCGCCCCGTTCTGGTGTTTTATTAGCAATACTATTTAAGATACCCAATGTAACATGCTCAAGCTGACTCTCAATCCGGGCAAGTCTCTCTTCCAGCGGACGAAGTGAAACACACAGAAGTGCAGTGATTTTCATACATATAGAGTCCTCCCCTGATGATATGTCCGTAGATGCAACTGGACCTTGCGCAATGCCGCCCCCAGAACTTACTCGTTGTAAGGGTAAATCAGGCATGGCACACCCCCCGGATCCCTCATCATCCTTGGAGCTAATTAACTGTGTGTTATTACTGCAACATTTAGATGGTTTGGCTTCCCTGGCTCCTGCAATGGGGTGCTTCTTTTTCGATATCGCACCCGTACCTTACCCGCGGAGCTGGCGGGTAATAGGCCTCTCCATAGTTTGGACGTCATGGAATCACCCGAGGTCACAGGGAAACCATGCTGACTCAAACGACAATGAGGTGAAAACACATCCAAATGCTGTACTGGAGATTGGTTATGCGCAGACATTTCAGGATCAGTGCTTAATTTTTGCGGGTGCTTTCCGGTGCTTAGCACCGGCAGTTTCTTATCAGGGCCGGGTCTACACTCGGCACCCATCTGCTGCAATAATGATTATTGCATTGATGTGTTTAATTAAGTTTACCTTGGAGCAGCCACAGAGTGTTGTTCTCATGACCATGATCTCGAGTCCCGAGTGCAAAATCATTAAATGTTTATTAATGGCGGCCTTTAGTAGAGTGTTGCCGCCGGTGCCCGGTGGGCGGGCTGCGGTACACGGAGTCATTACGCTGGAGTTTTGGTTCTTCCGGGGGCAGGGGCTCTGCAGCACCAGGCAGCGTGCGCAGATTTTTTACAGCTTGCCACGCCCCAGCATACCCGCATGCGCGCACCCCCACCCCACTCCACCGCGAGTCATCCATTCAACAGTTATTAGCAGCTGCACCAGGCCCGCCTACCGGAACCACTCATGTACAGTGAGGGCACCTGCTGAATGCGCCACTGGGCAGAGATAAGCTGAGGTACGTGGGACAAACGCGGCTGCCTATTCCCGGGCACAGGAGTACTTCAAGCTCCTTGAACTGGTCTGTCCTCTTCGACCTTTGGGTGGTGCCGCTGCACTATTGAGCATTACACATTATCCCCAGTGGTCGGAAAATGTACAATTCTCATCCCAAAAGTACACAGAATAATCACATATTGAATTATTCATCTCATTGATCATTTTATTGAGAGAGCAATATTTTGTACCTTTTTCTGTGCCGTAGGCTTTTTAGTGTTTTAATCAGACCTCAAAATGTACATCGGATTTATTGCATTTGCGCATTCTTGTTTTAAAACAGGTTTCCATCTGCTTTTACGTGCACATCTGTGATGGACCCCTGGGTATCGAAATGTTCTGAGTAGGAATAACAGTCTTTCGCATGTCCTTGGTCTGTCTCTTTACCGGATTATTCCTCAACCTCTTCAAAGGAGATGTACAGAAGGACACTTCCGTCAATTTGATTGAGTTCATTGAGGCTGCCAAGATAGTTTGCTGCAGCAATTAGTTGTTTGTCTGTCCGTTTTTTCCTAGTATGTGTCTCTAGTAATCTGTGATTCTGTTTGCAATAGTGAGGTCATTTCACGGTGGGATGATGTTTGACCTTTCGTTATGGCTGATACGTGTTTTTAACATTGGTATTTAGTCACTGGACAGCACCACACTGTTTCCTAGTTACTCATAGCTCAGGATATGCAGTTGCTCTAAGCCCCCTGGCTTGTTTGGAGCGTGTTTCTTAAACGTAAACTATTTTTTTGCAACAACAAATGACGCATTAACATTTCTATCATGAAAAGTATTGAAGGTAGAAAAGCAGAAATAAAAAAATACAGATTACCATCCCCACTCGTGCTTTCTGGAGAGTGAGATGTTGGTTACATCAAAACATCTCGGTGAGGGCAGAGGGGAAGAAGTTAAAAATTAACCAAGCATTAAACATAGACTGAGTCACATCTTTGTTCATTTCGTAGACAGCAGTGCAAGGGGCCTCCATCAGCTGGTACGGTAGTAAACGTTTGCCATGATTGTTGTTGAGTGGGCCCCCAATGCTTCTGGGCCCTAGTGCCGCTGCGCCGGCTGCACCCCTGATAGATACACCCTTGTTTGTAGCAATGTAGGTGAATTGAAAAACTAGGAGACATGAGGGGGAGAACGGAGTAGGCTAGGGAACAACTCAAAGAACATGGACCGAGGTCATGCGATGAGGGGTGACAGGTCAAGAAGTGGTTAGATGTTATAGAAGGTCTTAGAACCTGTGAGATTGCATTTCAGGTGGCATTTAAATAGCAAAGTTTCATTTTTTTCTGAATCTACAAATACCCGCTCACCACCAAAATGCACCTGGAATAGAGTTCTAGAGAGTTGGGGCTGACCCTGAGAAGGGCTGGGAGACGACAGCATGAGATGTCAGTTTTTCTTTTTTTTACTACATTCTGAGGGTTTATTTACTTCCTCAGTGCATTATGAAGTAGATGTTCTTCACAGTACACCACACTCTATTAATGTCATATCCATCACTTTGTGTTACTACATCGCAGAATTGATGATGGTGAAGCATATAGCATTTGATTTTCTTCGTTATAGTGTGCCCTGCTGGAGCTGACCATGTTTTCGGTCTAGAACAGTGGTTCTTAACCTGCGGTCCGGAGACACCTGGTGGTCTCCGAAGCCTTCGGAGGGGGTCCGCGACTGCATAGAAAATTAAATATTATTAATAAATTAATAAAATGTATACAACTGATGAAGCAAAATTGAAAATTTTAAAACATTCTTTTACTGTGAAGGTATTTGAAACTGGGGGCTAAAAATAAGGCTAGTATACTCAGATTGAGTTGTGGGAGGGAGCAAGGCAAGTGCATCAAACAGAATATAATATTGATGAGGGACCTCAATTGAACTGAGAAAAGCGCCAATCTTTCCATTAAAATTACAATTTTATTTTGTACATCTTTTTGTGAATTAAATGAAACATTTAATCTTTGTATGATGTTTGTTGCTGTATTTTCTGTGTATTTTATGCAGATCAAAAATTCACAGCTTCCAGTGATATCTCAGTAGGGCTCCCATGATTCCAATAAGGGTTCATTTTGGGTCCCCAGGTTCCAGTAATGATTAAGAGGGGTTGCAGAGAAGTCACAAAAGTTAAGAACCACTGGTCTAGAATAATAATGTAATCACAACAATTTTACACTAAGGACAATGCACAGAGGTGAGAGCATATTTATGGAGAAATTCTAACACATGATCACATTTTAAAATTTAACAGAGTACTGTCAACACCATCCTCATAAGACACAACAGGAGCACAGACACATACGTTAAAGATAAGATCAGAACATCAGACGTGCGCAACCATTCACTTTTATTCTAGTCTCTTGTCCTGCTATCAAGCTGCAAGCTGCATTACATAAGGATAATTCTCTTTAGATGTAATTGCAAATGGCCACGAGACATTCAAAGCGTACCTGGTTCCTGCATATCAATCCCTTGCATGCCTTTTAGGCACCTGATATCCGTCCCAGATAGCAAAGGTTCTTGAATTCTGGAGAGGATTAGCCAATGCAGACACCTGCAGTGCCTTGGCCATGTTCTCTTGTATACAAAGGATCATGATATTGCTACTTGAATTTCTGTGTGCCTTACTTCTCAATGGTTACTTCATTCACTTGATGAGTATCTGGACCATAAACTACTCTTTTTACTCAGCTTTTGTGTTTGGACATCACGTCAATTACTATTTCTAGCTTGCTCCTAGAGATGGAGAGCTTTACTTTCCATATGTGCAGATCCATGTTTGCTGTAGCATGGAGAATTTGTTAGGCTCAAGGGATAAGATCAGAAGTAGTATTAGATATCACTCAAAGATGTGAATTTCTCTACAGCAGAGCCATCTTCAGCAGTTTCTTGTATCCTTCAATCTACAAATTGTTCACTTGGGTGGAAATGCATATGTTAAAAAAAATATTTATGATTTAAATGCATTGCTACACATCTCCCAGTGGCTGCATCAGAGAACTGTGCAGTTCAACTTGTAGGTTCATGAATGGTGTGTAGCAAGAATCCCATTGTCTAAGAAGCATGAGGCCAATCTGAAACGTCTCACTTGGTGCCAACTATTTAGAGATCTAGATGGTGATGTTGAGTTTGGTGGACAGGATACTCTGTTACAAATGCAGGCTGGCTGTGATCTCTACAGCTGATGGACAGCAGTCTGTCAGGGTGGCAGACGTAATGTCTGTCAGGGTGGCGGATGTTATGTCCTCTGCCACCCTGACAAACACAGAACCATCTGCCAATTTCTAGATCTAGGGCCCGATTCACAGAACTAACATAAGACAAAATCCTAAACTTACTCATTTTGGTATTCACAGAAGGAACGTACTCTTTTTGGTATTCACAGAAGGCACTTACTGAGCTATTCTGCACACACAGTCCCTTACTCCTGTGATACAACTGGGCTATTCGGTGCATACAGTCCCTTACTCCTGTGATACCACTGGGCTATTCTGTACATGCAGTCCCTTACTCCTGTGATAGCACTGGGCTATTCTGCAAATGCGGTTCCTTATGCCTGTGATACAACTGGGCTATTCTGTACACAGGGTTCCTTACTCCTTTGATACGACTGGGCTATTCTGCACATGCAGTCTTACTCCTGTGATACAACTGGGCTATTCTGTACATGCAGTCCCTTACTCCTGTGATACCACTGGGCTATTCTGCATATGCGATTCCTCACTCCTCTGGCACAACTGGGATATTCAGTACTGGGCCATTTGGTACACTCAGTCCCTTACTCCTGTGATACAACTGGGCTATGCTACATGCAGTCCCTTACTCCTGTGCTACAACTGGGCTATGCTACACGCAGTCCCTTACTCCTGTGATACAACTGGACTATTCTGTACATGCAGTCCCTTACTCCTGTGATATAAATGGGTTATTCTGTACACGCCATCCCTTACTCCTGTGTTACAACTAGGCTAGTCTGCGCACGAGGTTCCTTAATCCTGTGATACAGCTGGGCTATTCCTCACACAGGGTTCCTTAATCCTGTGATACAACAGGGCTATTCTGCACATGTGATCCCTTGCTCCTGTGATTCCACTGGGCTATTCTGCACATGCAGTTCCTTACTCCTGTGGTACAACTGGGATATTCAGTAAACACGGTCCCTTACTAATGTGATACCACTGGCATACTGTACACTCAGTCCCTTACTCCGGTGATACCACTGGGCTATTCTGTACACGAGGCCCCTTACTCCTGTGATACAACTAGGATATTCTGCCCACGCGGTTCCTTAATCCTGTGATACCACTGGGCTATTCTGCAAATGCTGGTCCTTACTCCTGTGATACCACTGGGCTATTCTGTACACAGGGTTACTTACTCCTGTGATACGACTGGGCTATTCTGCACATGCAGTCTCTTACTCCTGTGATACGACTGGGCTATTCTGTACATGCAGTCCCTTACTCCTGTGATACCACTGGGCTATTCTGTACACACAGTCCCTTACTCCTGTGATACAACCGCGCTATTCTGCACACGCAGTCTTACCCCTATTATACAATTTGGCTATTCTGCACACGCAGTCTTACTCCTATGATACCACTGGGCTATTTTGCACATGCGGTTCCTTACTCCTGTGATACAACTGGGCTTTGTGCACATGTGGTTCCTTACTCCTGTGATACAACTGGGCTATTCTGTATATGCAGTCCCTTACTCCTGTGATACCACTGGGCTATTATGTACATGTAGTCTCTTACTCCTGGGATATTCTCTACACCTCCTCCCTATGAAAGTGGTTTACAATATTTCATTTGGGAAAAGCATTTGACAGTCCTTATTTTTCTGTCAACTCTTCATGGGGGTTTCTGTGCGAACTGTTGTGGAGCTCTGGGGCAGAAATGATGTTTAATCTTTTTCAGGGGGTTGCTATCAATATCTGGTGCACAGTGTGGGATTGGGCACGCTTAAGAGTGGTCTACACTAGAGGACCTGCTAGCTACATCTGGAGTACCTACACCAGAGCGAGTTCCTCCGATTTAGAGACACGTGCCCGTTTTTAGTGCCCACAGTTCGGCAGTCCCAGCTCCCCAGAGTTTCTCCTGCCTCTTCACCTCCTTTTGTAGCAGGATGTATAGTATTGTGCACTTTCCAACATCCTTAACTCAGGGTGCATGCTCGCATTCTTTCTTCCAGCCCTAACACTTTTGGTTCTTTCAAATGCGGATAAATTCTTGGAGCTCAAAAAAAAGTAAGATTTCGGGAGAGAGGCTCCATACCACCCTACTGTGCCTTCCCCCCCTCCCATTACACATGGTAACTTCATTGAGTACTATTTTATTATTAGAATTTGTATGGCGCAACGAATCATCCCCAAGGGGATCTCTCTGCACCTGGCTGGCACACAACAAATTGAAAGCGATCATTAAAACATCCAGGTTTCCCATTTTAGCTTTCCTGATTCACCGCGTGCAGAGCAGTTTCCGGTTACTCGATCTCAGTTGACTCACGGGGATGAAAGGTTTTAATTTCTTCAATAGGTAGGCGGGGCCCGTCCCCTGAAGCGATTTAAACACTATACACTGGAGCTTAAAGACTGCTCTCTTCCTAATAGGGACCCAATGCAATTGTCGCAAGAGAGGTAGTGACGGGGTAAGTGCAGGTTTGTTGAGACCAAGACACGCTGCTGTATTTTGGACAACTTGCAGCCTTGATAATAGATCTTCCTTCGCTCCTACCAGTAGCGAATTTCCATAGTCTAGTCTACTGACTAGAAGCGCCTGTATGAGGGGTTTTCTGGCCACGAGGGGAATCTAAGGGAAGATTTCTCAGCATTCGCATCATGCCGACGCAGGTGCCTGAGATGGTCTTCAAATGCTCCTCCATGGAAAGTTTATCGTCAATTATGATGCCCAGATTTTTCGCCCGCCTTTTTGGTATAGGAGCTTCCCTGGGTTCTACAGGCCACCAGTCTGAGGTCTACAACTCCTCAGCTTTCCCAAACAGCAATGTCTACGTTTTATTGGAGTTGAGCTGAAGGAAGTTCTTACTCATCCATGTGGCTATTTTTAGCATACAGGTCTTAAACTTTGCTCTGGTCACCGCTGGATCCGTCTCAAAGGGGACTATCACTTTAGTGTCGTCCGTGTACGAGATCATCTCGAAACCACATGATCTAATGATGGTAGCCAGAGGAGCCACATAGATATTGAACAAGGTAGGACTTAAGTTGGATCCCTGGGGGACCCCCTTGTCCACTAACGCAGTCTGCGACACAAATGTGTCCGATTAGACACATTGTGTTCTATTGGTCAGAAAACTTTGCAGACAGTTTAAGGCCATTCCTCTGACACCAATCTTTTGTAGCTTATCCAAAAGGATTCTATGAGAGATGGTGTCGAAAGCTGCCGACAGGTCAAGAAGTACTAACATCATGGGAGTCCCCTTAGCCCGTGACATCCTTATTGTGTCAGTTACTTCAGTCAATGCAGATTTGGTGCTGTAACATGCACGGAAGCCCGACTGGGAAGGATCAAGTAAGTTATATTGTTCCAAATATCCAGAGTGTTGTTTATTAATCAGTGCCTCCATAATTTTAGAGCATCATGGGAGAAGAGAAATAGGTCTATAATTTTGCAAGTCTGCAGGGTCAACTAGTGCTTTTTTCAACAGTGGTTTAAATTGCGCCTTCTTCCACTTAAGAGGGAACGTGGCCATATCTAGTGATCTATATCAGACTTCCGTAAGTGAAGAGGGCAAGGCCGGAGCAAGTTCTGAAATAATAAAAGGAGGGGCCAGTTCTAACGGGGAGCCTGATTTTGTGTGCGCTAATAGGGACACTACTTACTCTGCGGTAATAGCTGTGAAGAGTCTAGACTGGGTGACAGGAGGTCTTCCAGGGGCGGTACTACCACCTTAAAGACCTCTTCCGAACCAAAGGAGCTGTAGATTTTATCAATCTTTTGTTCAAAATGATTGGCTAAGTTGTCACATAACCTTTGCATAGACGGGAGGGAAGGATTGTTGGCTCCGGTGTTGGTAAACTCCTTAAGGATCTTAAAGAGCTCTTTGGAAGAGCACTTCGCTTCCGAGATTCGGATGCCTAAATGTTCTCTTCCGGCTGCGTTGCAACTATTTAGATAGGCTCTATGTGCTGTTCTATAGGCCAATTTATCTCCCTCCAGCTTTGTTTTCCTCGATTTTCTCTCGCTAACTCTACACATTTTAAGCAGCAATTCGCTGTATTACAGAACTGGTTTTGCGTTTGAGTACTTGCTTATATTTTACAGTTCTATTCAGAGGCCCGAAAAATCACAGGAGGAAAAGTGCTAATACCCTGAAAGTCAAAACTGGATTAAGTTGTATCGCTTGGCATTGGGTCGCTTGGCAGTCGTGGGCACCGAGACCTCCAGTGGCGTAGCTGGGGGGGGGGGCGGTGGGGGCGGGCCGCCCCAGGCGGCACTATTTCGGGTGGGGCGGACAAAGGCATTCAGATACGGCTCGGCTCACTTTCGTGGACGTTTGGGGACGGGCAGAGAAGGAATAGGACTCGGGCAATGTCCTCTTCTTTTTTGTGCTGGCAGCTGTCCCTCCCCCCCTCTCTTTCTGTCTTGCTCCTCACTTACTGAAAACCATAACTTGAAGAAACGGTTCACAACCTCTCTTTCCTTCTTTCATTTAGTTGCTTCCCTGTGAAATGGATCCAAAAAAGAAAAACACTCTTGCGGGAAATGCCCTTTTTCTGACATTTTTCTATTCCAAAGTGCAGCGGGATGGAGAGAAATAGAAGGTTTTCAATATGAAAAATAAATACATAACTAAATAAAGCAAGACAGAGTGGTTGCAAAGTGGCCAGATTGGTTTTATTCACATCCAAACACATCAGCCTCACTTTACAGAGTTTGCCAGTGAAGCGCTACTTTTGTTTTCTCGTCTTTCTTTGAACAGCATTGTTGTCCCCAGGTGGGGAAGTGCACCATTCCCTAGGGACTGCAATACCTGGTTGATGGGTAGATTGGAAAACAAAATGTGTACCATGGCTCTGTTTATGGATGTGGTCTTTTTAAACCATACTGCTTACGTTTTGTAAGGATATAAGCAATGGACTTTGAAACGGTTCCCTTCAGGGCCCTGTAGTCATGTCCTTAACTTTTCAGGTAAAACCACTCGCTGATTTCTGAATAGTGAGTGAGAGATCGTTAAGGTAACCATGTTGTTTCTGCTTACATTTCACATGCTTTATTAGTCTTGCATTCCCTATGACTGTTTGCTTTTACTTTTTTTTTTAGGCCGCATATTACTCTTATCAAGTGCATAATTTGAATTGAGCCACATCCAAGTGTTTATAGCGGGCACAATTAGGTTATAGCTGAAGGCAGTGCGAGTTTCTCTCAGTGGGGCAGTATGGTGTTCAGTGGGGAAGAGGATGTGGCACTATGGCCAGAGCTGTCGAATTTGAAACTGGGGAACTGGGTTCAGCCTTCATGACCAGTCCACTAGACCACTCTACTGAGGGAGCATATTCCCATGCTAGACCTTACAAGGCCCCACTAGACCTTAGAAGGCTTGATGTCTTAGCACAAGCAGGTGTACCCTAGTGGTGTCAATTGTGAGTTAACCTTGAAGGCCTGTCCACCACAATCCATACTGAAGTTAATCTCCAGTATTGCGGGCAGGCCTACGAAGCAGCACACCCTAGAGCAAGTGATCCAGTCACTGTGACTCTGTCACTGAGATCACATGAACCTTGAGCAGGTTAGGGCGCTGAAAATGGTGTGACCGCACTGGGTACCTATGTCAGGTGGGTGCGTAGTGTTTGCAAGTATATTATGGATTAAAAAAAACTTGCTGCCTCCTTCCTGGCCTCCAGCAATTTTCAGAAACAATAAAAATGTCATGATAACTTTGGTAATTAATGTTCTTCCTAGAGAGAGATTCGAGTTTTGTCTAGTTGGAGGGTTGACTCCTGGAAAGGTAGCACAGAGGGTTAATATGCCTGCTGCAAAGAACATGTACCATGCAGATCACAAAGTGCACTGCTTTAATGGGGGGACCATGATGAATGGTCATTTAATGTCAGCTGTGGCTGATGGATCCCTGAACAGTGTCATGTATGTGCATGTTTACATTGTGCTGACAGAATTACCAGGTAATTGTTCATGCAGCTCTCTGATGGATGTCGCATGCGGTTTTTCTGAGGCCCCAGATAGATCATGCAGTCTGTGTGTTCTCTTTTGTGCTGCCAGTCACCACTGTATTCAACTGTGTAGCCTTTGACCGTGTCATGTATGTGCATGTAGCTTGCATGATCGAGGTAACTATTAGCGGCGATACTACGTGTCTCTCGGTCCTCTTTCAAGTGCTTGCCGTCCTTTTTCCCCAGCAACCCCCCCCCCCCAGGGGCGGCAATCTGATGGATAGCCCCGGGCGCCACAAGCTCTAGCTACGCCTCTGGCTCCATACCTTAGAATGTGTGAGGTTGGAATCTCTTTCCGGGACTCGATATCTAACAACCCGCAAGGGGAGTCAGAAACACTGGAGCTGGATTCTCTGCAAGGAGGATGACAGCATCTGGTCAGTGCATCAGGCTGGAAAGTGATCTCCTTCCGAACTTGCCGTGACGAACCGCAAGTAGGCGTTCAAGCTGCACCATACCAGAACTGTGGTTTGCCAGGGCAAGTGCAGGTATATTTATACCTGGTAGGTGTTTAGGAATGCCTGTATTGACGTAAAAGTCGGGCATCAGAACGTCATGAATGAACCCCTAAGGAATAGGTGTTCATGCATAATAATGAATTCTTGGACAAATCAATATCCAAGCAAGGGAAATACCTAAAGGCTTAAGGGTCTGGTTTTCCAAGAACTCGTGACGTGGATGGACGGATGTAGGAGACCATGCCTGTATTTGGTTAGCATGGAGAATGCCTAAATAAGGGCAATATGAATTGTAACTATATAAGGGCATAAATTGGGAAACCCATATACGGAATCTAAATCTACACACAACAACCCCAGGGCTCTTACTGGCCAAACTGTTTAAGCACACAGGCCTTTTATACAGTCAGTCCAGTGCGTCCATGGGAGACAGTAGGGATGAAGTGCCAGTATTAGGAACAGCTGCATTAACATAGCCCTCATTCTGTTGACCCCTCTGCAGTCGGGAGTTTGCTTTGAGTTGTATTCCGGTTTGTTTTTTCCCCAGCATAGTCACAAGTACATAGTTCAAAATGGATTACATTTTCAACTAAATGATTAGTACATAGGACAATGTGGATATACTGCAAGAATGGAGTTGGGCGTCCTTTTGCAAATACAATATCAGATCTTATTATAGATAGACAATTGCAATTGTGTTTTAACCAATAGATCACCTTATTGATCAATGCTTCCATATCCTCCCTGTCACCTGCATTCAATTTTGGAACCCGTACCATGTAAATGGACCCATTAGATACACACTTGTCCCTAGGTAATTGGTATTCAGACTTTAGGAAAAACTCCTTATAGGAGGACAAGAAGCAGAGCCGGTTGACATAGTATGAGGGGGGACCACAGAAGAAGCAGAACGATGCAGTCGTCTTCTGTTTGAAGATTCACGCACTGACATCTGGTTGGTAACCCACTTGGGTAATAATGCAGGGGGATTCGTAAATACAAAATTGGGGATCATGGCCTGAGGGAATGATTCCTTTCACTGAATCCGTTTTTCAGCCGTCGAGGAAGTGTTATTATTAAAAGGACTGGGACCAGTAGGGACCTCTATGCAACGTTTCTCCTGGTCTCTTCCAAGAACGGGGCCAGTAACCAACCCTACATCCCTGTCCACCCCATAACAAGAAGAAATCGCCCTGCTAAGTGGTACTGAGCCATATATTGAGGTAGTGGCCTTATTGCCGGGGACAGATGTACATTTGCCCCTACTATTAACCCACTTTCCAACATCCACACCAAGCACTGTTAAACAATACTGTCTAGAAGTATGGATGACATGTGACTCCTATACCCTGTAGTTAAAGGGGGCCTCGAAACAGGTCTCGATCGGGCTCTGTTGTGTGCCCTGGCACAGGCGGGCCATTACTTTCCGGACTGCGGTGACAGCAGGCACATGCATGTGCACTGCTCACACTGCTCACTAGTAGAAAAGTTATGGCATGAGGTCATGCAAGGCGAGGTTGTAGGGGGACGGGAAATCCTTTAAAGAGAGTCATTTTCTCTCTGAATTGCCCTTGTCTTTTTTAAACTCAGGAGCAGCAGCATTGCCGTGGTGTCACCAGGGCTTTAAGTGGGAGCTTTTTCAATATTATATACAAGCCATACTTGCTGCTTATTTATCTTATGCAAGTAACAAACATTCACAAACCCAATAGTTCTGACTTGTTGTAGGTATGATGTTACTAGTTGTATCATATATCTGGATGCAATGACAAACAGCAAACTACAAGTCGGGCGGCACACTATGCTAAGCACAGATTTTTAGCTTAAGTGTTTTTTAAGCCACGCCCTAATTACATTGGCCACGCCCCTTTGAGACACCCCCCAGTTTTTTCATCCCACTTAAAGGCCTGAGTATACCTGTGAGTGCGAGCTGAGAGTTCCCTGTAGGAAAGGAGTACGTTAATGCAGACATGCCAACCCTCCTGATTCAGGCGGGAGACTACCGATTTCAAGGCTAGTCTCTCGCCTCCCGAGTCCTGCAAGCAAAAACCCGATTCCTCTGGGTTTCAGCTGAACTGAACTGAGCTGTGTAACTGCTAATTCGTCCAGCAATAGTCAGAGTGGCGATGCAGCGGCTCTAGAAGGGGTGAAAAACCAACAAAGCCCCATTAACAAGCGAATGGTCTTTTAAAGACCTGTGAAGTACTCAGAGGCGGCTCGGGAAGCTGTTTCAACCCGGGCTGCCACACACGGAGGGAGGGAGAGAGGGGGGGTTTGCACTGCCAGCAACCTGCCAGCAGGCCAGTGCACAACACTTGCCTCACCGTCTCTCTGCCTGCCATTGCGCTCCATGCTTCTGAAAGGTAAGAAAAAAACGTGCATTTGCGTTTCAAATGTCCAGTCCTACAGCAGCACACTTCCAAAGCCCATACATGACAGAAACCCGATTCAAGGCCCCATTCTCCCGATCTTTTTTTCAAAAATCTCCCACTTTGCTCTTCTGAAATGTTGGCATGTATGTTAATGAGCGTGAGCATATCCTGTAGGAAAGGACAAACTGCACGTGCTACTGCTGCATACAGGATATTGAGCGTGGGCAGTAAATATGTTGTGGGAGAAACCACAACTAACTGACATGGGAAACATCACTTTGTTAAATCTGCGCATATAAACAGCGCGGGACGTTATAAACAAAAGAGGGGAGAAAGTGGCGTAATGGCCAGAGCTACCATAGTTGGAACCGGATTCAAGCCACGGCAACATCCTGCGTTTTTGGGCAAATCACTTCATCTCCCTGCGCCTACCAATAAAATAACGAGTTTGCGCTATAAAAACAGCAAACATAAATAAACAGACAGTCAGCAACACACCCACACCCTTGTAAACCTGGCACACACGCTTTGAGTGAAAGGACACACCCAGGGCTCTGTGCCACACCCACAGGCGTGTAACAGATTGGTAAATCACACAAGAACCAATGGAGCACAGGAGGAGCCAGGCCCAGTCACAAACGTAATAGACGGAAGTGACACGCCCCCAGCCCAGAAAACACAAGCTGAGCACACCTACCCCTCACAATATACAAGATACAGAACTCTATGGATGCAGTGCACGCAACGACATTCGTTTTATTTATTTATATGGTAATTTACCTGTAAACCTCCGTAATCCATACTTTACTACCCCCCACCCTGCCCCTGCCCCTCCCCCTCCCCACGTCACCGCCCTGCAGCTACTCCTACTACCGACCGGCTGCTTGCTGGTGAAAATACCGTGCTTAATGGGCGTGGGAACGCAGCGTAATAAGTGGGTGGACATTGATCTGCTCCCGTCTGCATGTCACGAAATATTTACTATCTTTTTTTTAAACGTGTGTATTTTTTTTCAGTCGTACCCCGCGCACGCCGTATTTATGGGGTGCGGGGAGGTGGTGTGAGTCTTGGGTGCACCGTGAAGAAAGAATGCGCTGTGGACTTGCACCTGCTTCAGTGCGCCTTGGGGGGGGGGGGGGTGTACGTGTGTGTGTGTGTGTGTGGTTTTCTTTACTTTTTTATATATATATATATATATATATATATATATATAAACCGCACTCCTCTTATTATTCACTGAAAAAACCATAGGTTTCACACACGTTATAGTTAGGAATTAGCATTTAAAAAACCTTAGAAATTCAGTGAAAAAACCATAGGTTTCACACATGTTATAGTTAGCTGGACATTTTACTCGTAAAAAACCAATGAAATTGCCCCGTTATAGTTAGTTCAGCTAACTATAACTCGCGCGCCCGCAATGCACTGCTGATGACGTCACATATTACATCACTCATGACATGGTCAGTGACATCACTCATGACATCACTGATGACATCTCAAATGACATCACTGATGACATCACTGATGACATCATCCAGTGAATGTGGGTTTTTCTGAAAATTAAATATGTTTTATATATGTATATCTCAAGGTCGATGGAAGAATAAATGGGTATATAAGTGTCTAAATGGATGATTTGTTTTTGAAAAATTGATTGTTTAACTGACTGATTAAGTGTATCATAGTGAATACATGTTTTAGTGAGTAATGTTTAAATATGTATATATCTGTATCAGTCTCTCACTTTGTGTATAAGTGGCTGCATGGGTTGGTGAGTAGCTACATGGGTGTCTATATAGGTTATTAGTTGGTTTTTTGAGTATCAGTCTGAGTGTCTGCATGGTTCGGTGGGGGGTATTACGTAGTGCATAGGTGCATGAATGAGTGACTCACTGTTTGTATGTGTTGAACAGAGCATGTGTGCAGGACTGCATGGGTGGATGAGTGTGTGTATGGGTGTGTTAGTGAGTGAATGACTGTCTCAATAGTGTCTTTATGAGTAACTACATATGTTTAAAACTAGTATATGTGACTATTGGTGTATATATGTGAGTATATGCAAGGGTGAGAGATTGGAAGAGTTCCTGTATGAATAAGTATGTGTTTCTATAAGTGATTGTTTAAAAGACTAAGTATGTGTAAGTTTCCGTAGAAGTAAGTATGGTGGTGTGTGTATAACTGTATATGCAAGTAAATGTATGTTTGATTCTTTATTAGCATAAGTGACTATGTGTGTGAGTAACTCTATGGATGAGTGGCATTGTGTAACAGGATGTATAGGTGTATGAGTACATATGATGAGTGAGTACATGTATGAGTGACTGTATTGGACTGTTGGTGAATGAGTGGATGTGTATGTGGATCTTAGAATTACTGAAGAGGTTGTTGTAACTGTTATTGGTATGTCCATTGTTTTTGAAAATTTTAGTCTCTATTTTTGAATGTGTGTGTCAAAGGTTATATTAGGGTGAGAGGAGGTCTGCCACTCTATCACAAGGATGATGTCATCAGTGATGTCATCAGTGATGTCATTTGAGATGTCATCAGTGATGTCATGAGTGATGTCACTGACCATGTCATGAGTGATGTAATATGTGACGTCATCAGCAGTGCATTGCGGGCGCGCGAGTTATAGTTAGCTAAACTAACTATAACGGGGCAATTTCATTGGTTTTTTACGAGTAAAATGTCCAGCTAACTATAACATGTGTGAAACCTATGGTTTTTTCACTGAATTTCTAAGGTTTTTTAAATGCTAATTCCTAACTATAACGTGTGTGAAACCTATGGTTTTTTCAGTGAATTTCTAAGGTTTTTTAAATGCTAATTCCTAACTATAACGTGTGTGAAACCCATGGTTTTTTCAGTGAATTTGCAAGGTTTTTTAAATGCTAATTTTTTTTTTTTCTTCTATTTTTTCTAACATATTCTTAATTTAATTATCTTACCTTTTATAAAGACTATGATTAAATTTTTAAAATTCTTTAATATGTTTTTTTAAATATATTTTTTAAAATAAACATGTAAAATTTATTTGCAGTACTTTTTAAAAAAAAAAAAAAATTTTTAGTACGCGTACCGTAAGCTCACGGTAAGCGTACGGTTTACGCAACGTCCGTAATCTATCTACGCTGCTTGCGTATAGTTACGCACTTTGCGTGGCCGCGCGTACTGCGCGTGGGACGCGTGCGCGCTTACGCCACACGCGCACGTTACGCGGAAGTGTCGGGTAGTGACTGTTATGCGCATGCGCGCAAGCGCGTGTCTTTTTTACGCGCATGCGCACTTTTACCGTAAGCGTACCGTAAGCGTACCGTAAGCGTACGGTAGGTCATGTGATCATGAAACACAACTTTTGATTGGTTGAAACTACTTTCAGTTCTAGAACTCTCCTACACCACACCCATTCCCCTAATTTCTGCTTGTGATCCCTTGGGAGAAGGAGCTGGTTTGTCTTTGGGATACGATGGCAGAACAGCAGAGCTCTTCTGAGAGTGAGGCTAGCACTAGCAGCACTGTCTTGAGGCAGAGAGCGAGGAAACAAAAGCCCTCTTATGTATGGGATTATTTTACTTTTCCTGAAGGTCAGCAAAAGGTGAATGCACCCTTAGTTACTTGCAGGCTGTGTAAGCGTGTACTTTCTAGAGGTAATCCTGACAGGAAGTATTCCTTTGGGAATCACACCATGAAGAGACACCTCCAGGATGTACACAGAAGGACACATGGTCATCTTTTTGGAGGTAACTCTTCAGAAAGACGAGCCAGTACATCCACAGCAGCTCAGCCTGGACCATCATCTGCAGGGCTGACTCCTTCTTCTGCAGGTCAGGTGAGCCCTTCATCTGTGGGGGGAGAATCTCCTTTTGCTGGCCCTCTGGAAATGAACCCTCGATTTCGGAAGGTTGATATTCATTGCACATTTTGTAAAGATCTAATTTGCCATAGGGAGACCAGTGTTTCCCTAGTGAACAACAAAATAGATCAGCACATTTGTCGCTTTGAATAATTTTCCCATGCTTCCTTTCCTCTATCCCTGCATGAACACAACGGTTCTTTTAAGAGCCAACCTTATCTTTCATCTTTTTTTTACATATGTTTTTAAAAACTTTTTTTTATTTTTTTTTACCGTACGCGTACGGTGCGCGTACTTTTTTTTTTTTTTAAAAAAACACTAAAAATCATTTATCACATTACATTGTCCTTGAGAGACTACAATTATTATTATTGACTTACCATACTCACTGAAAAAATATTTATTCATTTGTTTTTTAAAAAAATAGTTTTAAAAATGTTTGTAGTTTTCGAAAATTTTCTATATCTATCTGGAAAAAAAGAAAAAAGTATTAATATTTTTAAAACATTTTATAATACAGTACACATATTTACATTTTTTTCCCAAAAATATTTTTGCCTTATTTTTGCTGTTTTCAGAATATATTGCATTTCACTATAAATTGTGAAAGCAATTGCATTCATCATTTTACAGCGGGCAAAAAAAAATACCAATCACAAAGATTGTATTAAAAAAGCCCTGATTCTTTTTTTACTTAAACTTAACATTATAGAAATGCATAATATTGTAAAAAAATATCATCTAATACCAATACTTATTTCTTTAAAATACCGTCTGATATGTTTGTTTCAGAAGTATAATCACAATATTATATCTCAAATAACTCCAAAATACATCTGATTTCATTTCCTTTAGACCAAATAGTGATTTTAAATTTTTTTTGGAATAAATTTCCAACGGTAATCCAATAAAATTCTAAAGTTTAATTTGTCCAGATCTCACCGATTCTCTGTAACATTTTGGTTCACGAAATTTTTTTGAATAATTTATTAAGTCCACAATAGAATTGGTTACTTTTCCACATGGCCAAATAGTAATTTTTTTAATCATTTTTGAAAAAATTTCCAATGGCAGTCCAATAACATTCCAAAATTTAAAAAGTGCAGAAGTTACCGATAATCTCTAAATTATTGGTTTTTCAAAGTTTCATTAAAAATTAAAAAAGTCCACATTACAATTGGTTATCTTTCCATTAGGCCAAATGATAATTTAAAAAATCTTTTTTTTACAAAATTACAATGGTAATCCAGTAAAATGGTAAAATTGTTTTGTCCAGATCTTGCCAAGTCTCTCTAAAATTTAGGTTTCAGGAAGATTAGATAGGAATTTGCTAAATCAAAAGGCAAACGTTGTTTGAAAATCAATTGGGAATCATTACACAGTGTCCAGCCTTTTTCACATTTAAGATAAACTGTGTAATGTCCAGAAGTAACAGTAGGTCCATCATGGAAAATTATTGCAACAGTTACAAAAGTTTTTCCTGAAATTGATAATTGCTGTCCTGTAAACTTCTTTATTAAAGTATCCAATTTTGAACCATCAGCTCTACATCGTTGCATCATTAAAATTACATACTGTCCGTATTCCTTTAAAATTAATGTTGAAAACATGTCAGAATTACACTCACCACATTTCATGCTATGATTAGCATCTTTAACTAATTTTGCAAAAGTGACTGTTTTACTCTCTGGCAATGTCAAATAAATAAACCTTTCATTATCAACAATAGAGCCACATATATTATAACAATTATCACAACTATGTTCCCATTTATAAGAGAGACCAAAAAAAATGTCAATGGGAACTCCTTCTTCTTCCACTACCTGAAGAAAATACATCAAAAATTCATGTGCATCTTGCTGTTCATTTTGAGAAAACTGTGTTCGTCCTGAACATACATCTAAAAGTTTTCTAATGTCAGTAGCACTTTCTATTTGAGTTTTATCTTTACTCAGCTTTTGAAAAAGGAGACTCAGCTCTGAACAGAATCTTTTTCCCTGATTTACTATTATCTGCTCTTGCAAACTTTCCAGATAAAATGCAACATTCAGCACTACATTTGCGTAGCAGTTGACACCAGAGCTATTTTCAAAATGACATCCTACAACCTGTTCTTCATTTTCCTTTTTCTTTTTGCTTGCAATTACATCACTCCTCTTTTTTTTCCTCTTCTCTACATCTTCATTACAGATATTCTCATTTTTTCTTTTACGAGAAACTACACGTTTCTCCAACACAGGATACTGACCTAAATGAGGAGCATAGCTTCTTCTTAATCTATTATACTCTTTTACACAGTTTGTATCAGCACTAACTTTTGACTCATCAAAGTCTATCATGAATAAACCTGATAATGTTTTCACTCGTGACAAAGCAACATATGCCATACCTTCTTTGAACACAGTTGAACCAATGTTCACAAATGCACAATCTACAGTCAATCCTTGAGACTTGTGAATAGTTACAGCATATGCTAGAGAAAACGGAAACTGCTTCCTACGTACATATAAGTCTTTCACAAGCATAAAACGTACTGTACAACGACAAATATCTTTAACTTCATCTATCTGATCAAATTTTATTTTTAAACATTCAACTCCTTCTTTTTTCTGGTAATTAATAAAACCCACAACTCTTCCCATCGCTCCATTAACTAAACCTTTTTCAACATCCAAATTTCTCCTTAAAAACACTCTACAGTTCATGCAAACATATAGATTTTTTTCTAATCCAGCTGTTTTGGAGATGTTCTTCTCTAGTGAGTCCAATTTATTTTTCAGTTTGCCTGTTACTGTGACACTAATTCTTCCATTCTCAATTTTGTCCACTGCTTCCAATTTCCTGATCTCTTCCTTTTCCAATTTCAAAAGCTCCTCATTGAATATTGAGCATTCACGTAGAGTTGGCATTAAGCAGATGACACTTTTGTTTTCTGCAATGTTCTTGTATATCTTCTCTGCAACTATTTCTTCCTTTGGAAATAAATTATGTAGCAGCCGACTCTGTAATGTTTTTTTGCCAACTTCTGTCAGTAGTCCAATCCTGATATCTTTCAGAATACTTCCATATTCTTCATCGTTTGCTTGCCTCATATTAGTAGTAAGTTCCTTGTACTCAAAGAAGGACCAAATATTTGTATTTCCGATGCTTCCCAATGACTTCTTCGTGTCTTCATGTGTCACAGTATTAAACACTGGTTGTCCTTTAACTGGAGTAAGTTGCAAAAGATCTCCAAAAACTATGACGTGTTTTCCACCAAATAACATGTCATAGTCTGTCTTCAAAATTTGCTGCATTCTTAAATGTACAAAGGCAAGCATTAAGTTTGATACCATGCTCACCTCATCAATAATGAGAACTTGCATCTTCTTCAATACTCTTGAAACTTCCAAGGATGCTTCTCCAGTTAGCTTGTTGAATTGTATTTTGTTCTCATGCTCCACTGGTAACATTAGCAAACGATGTAAAGTGATTCCTTTTATGTTATATGCTGCTAACCCAGTTGGAGCAGTAACCACACAAGACAAAGTAGAATCCGTTTTCTGCTGTAGGTAGCTTCTGATGACTTTTATTAAGAAACTTTTTCCAGTTCCAGCTTGTCCGCTTACATACATCCTGATTGGATGAAATGATGTGCATGAGCACTCTTTTTTTACATGTAGAAATCCGTGATCAATTTTGTTTTTGATCTCTTCATAAATTTGTTGCTGCTCTTGATTCAGTTGTCTTTCCAAATTTTCTAAGTCTATAAATTCTTCTTGAGCTTGATTCATAGCCGTTTCCACTTCATTCATGGCTATTGATGCTTCATTTTCAATGATTGGTTGTCCTAGGGGATCTTGACTGTGTGTTCCTGAACTTTGGCTGTCCTGAGAACTGTCTCTAGCTATTTCTGCTGCAATTGTAGTTTCCTGTTCAATTTCTTCATTTAACATTTGCAGATAACTTGAGAATGTACTGCATTGTATGCTGTCTTTGCAAGCATTAAAAGAATCTTCATAGCTCTGGAATTCTCCCAGTAGTTCATCCTCTGTACGCCATGGTTTAAACAACTGTAAAAGAGCCAAGTAGTAAAATTCTTTCTTGTCAGTAGTGTCGCAACTCAGCTTCCGGTGATTTATCAAACTTCCTTTTGTTTGCTTCACCAAACATCCTTCTTCACCAACGACTTTATATTTTCCATTATTGATGTCTTCTGTGGCTTTCCTTGAATAAATGTAGTTCTGCAGCACTTCATAGAGACACATGTTCTCCAGATGTTGACTTCTCTTGGGATAATATGTGTCCAACATGTTTGTTTTCAAAATATCTGTACTTTCTGGGTCATTCTCGGCCAAATATTCAATTTCTCCTACAGATTTTAGTACCCGATTTCTCATTGCTGCAAGGCCTAAACTTGCCCAAATTATTCTTCTTGACTTCGAGTAGAGACTTGCAGAAGATAACCTATCTGAACATTCGTAGGATCCAATTTCTCGATGCGATAACATCTTCAAACTGAAACTGTACAGCTTCTTACTGACAGTCTTCTCGTGAGAAATCTCTTCCCACATTTCCTTCAATTCTGTTTTTTCTGATTTCGTAATGTAAGACGTTACATATCGTGCAACAGCAATGGAATTGTCAGCTACATACTGTATATCCATGTTAGCGTTCCACATGGATAAAATGACTGGGTTGTAGTCATTTATATTTTTTGATTCTTCTTTTCTTTTAAGGTTGTAGGTATTCTTAGGTGATTTTCTTGTGATAGTATGTCTCACAGCTGACATAAAACTGTTTACTCTTCCATTTGAAAGAACAGGTCTAGGAAATCCAAATCGACATTTAGTGTAGTATTTTTCTTTGCTCTTGTATTTCCGTCGACAGTATTTTCCACACCGATGACTTTGGAAACGTAAAACTTGCTCCTTTAACTTGTTCTCTTCTGTGCTTTTTGGTATAGCACATGTTGCATATTCTTGAATGTAAGATAACACTGCTTCATCAGCATCTGTTCCAAACTTTGGGGCATCCTTGATCCACAACAGCATATGAATATGAGGAGCACCTCTTGCCTGGTACTCTTTTCTCCAAAAGAAATCCACTACTTCTCCAAGGGGTGGATTTTTTTTATTGCAGATGAAGGACATCATAGCCTCAAATCTATGATTGAAATATCTGCAAACATTAACCGGATCCAATGAGCACAGTTCTCCTGCTGTCTTGTATTCGATGTTTTTAATGTTTGAATTGGCCTCTCGTAGAAAATCCAGTAAATCATCCCAAGCGTACTTGGCACAGCTTAGGGTAAGGAACCATGTTGGTGTTCCTAAATTCCGTAACATGCATTTTAGTTCACCATGGCGTCGGTACCAATATTCATTTGTCCCACGCTGACAAGCCATCAGATTGATCAGTTGTGTTTCCAAATGATCATCTCGGTGCTGCACTTTCTCCATAAAATCCTTAGCAGACACATTTTGTAAATGTACTCCACTTTTTAAAATGTGATTTACTGCATAAGACAGTGCAGACAAGTCGCTTTCAAATAAAAGATGGAACAAATAAGGAATACTTTGTCGAAATCTGGGATCTTCAGCATATAGTCTTGTAGTCCGATACTCAGAAGCTGGAATCTGTTCTGGACGTTCATCGTATCGTCCTCCTTTTCCTTTAGGAAACAGCTGGGGAAAACATCGAGCTTCCAAGCTCTCCTCCCATACACTCACAGGAGTTCCTTTTGCTTTCTTCATCTGAAAGAGATCAATATTGTCTCCCATAACTTCTTTCGAATGAAGAGGATGTATGCTAAAATGTTCATAAATTTCTTCTTCCTTTGACTTGTCCACTTTTTCAATTTGTCCAGTTGGTGTTTCTGTGTCTTCTTGAAAATCTTCTTCTTCTTCTTCTTCTTCTATATAAATTGATTCATACCATTTGTTATTTTTTTTCAAATACAAATTTGCTCTTTGTACTTTCCGCACATCTACCAGCTCCTGCCAAATCTTCTTATTCTTTGTAGGTACACCGTTAACCAGAATAATTAATGGTTCAGTTTCCAAAGTATCCGCATCAATAGTTTCCATATTTTTTTTCAAATCCAAGGGCAAATACACCACTCTACCTTTTAAACCTCTCAGTAAATCTGAAGGAGGTAATTTACCAGTTTTGGGCTCCATACGTACTATGGTCTGGAACGGATGAACACATTGAATGAGTATAGACTCATATGTATTTAATTCAGAAAGTTCAGCAGGAATAGCATCCAATTCTAAATTATTATGTACAGCTCTGGTCGGCATTCTATTTTCCTCTAACTTGTTGTAACAGTATTTACAAATACGCTGATCTTCACCCAATTCAAAACAATTTTTTAGAAATATATATGTGGCAAAATCCTTCCACTTATAATTATCTTCATTTTCACTCTTTCTGTAGAGATCAACATTCCTAGTTTGTTTTCTATAATGAGTTCTGCGGCAACAAATACAAGTAACATTTGGTCTTTCATTAGAGACTATTGCAAATTTTGTTATGTGATCATTAAATGTCTTACTTACAGAAGGTTCTACATTCTCTTCCACTTCTTCCTCATTTACTGTGTCCTTCTCTGCACTGTTTTGTTCAGGACCAAAGTAACAAAACTGAATTTCATCAACAACCTTCTCTACATCTGATACCGTTCCTCGGAACAGAGCCCTATTCAATTCATTTAACTTTATTGCTGGACTTTTGGCAAAATACAACCGTCTCACAAACTTTCTCATTTCAGTATGATGAACAGCCAGCATCCTAAAATGATGGAAAACACGATTGCACACTTTTCTAGATAGACAAGCCAGAGAATGACCCTGCAAACCAGTATTCTCTCTCACTCTGCATGGATCCAGACTTTGAAGCACCTTAATCTTCTGTTTTACACTTTTTTTACTATATTCTCTAAGAAACTCTCGAAATTTGTCAATAGATTCCTGACGCACAGTGCAAATACTACTACAATTCCAAGTGTACACTGGGGCTTTAGGACGTCTCCCCATTGCCTCATCTGCCATCACTTGTACCTCATCTCTTGGAACCATTATCTCCTTCTCCATTATGCAACCATTTTTCACTTCGTAAGCACGACCTCTGGTGTCAACTGCATGCAGCAAACTATTACTTTGAAAATAGCTCTCTTCATTAAAAAAAGGTTCACTACTTGAACTATGCATCCACTTTCCTAAAAACACTTTACAAAAGTTTGTTCTGTTCACTACTCTTTTCCTTTTGCTTTGTGATTTCAGTACATTAACCATTTTATCTAATGTACGCATCCTATTCAAAATTCATATGAATAGTTTCCTTTTTAATTCTAATGCCTTTGCTGCAATGGCTTCAATTTCTTTTTTTCTCTTGTAATATTTTGCCTTTTGCTTATATTTCTTCACATCCTTTATCAAATTGGACATAACTCTTCTCTGAAACATTTTTCTACGTATCTCTTTAAACGCTGTTTTTCTGTTTATGTAAATCTTTTCAGTTGCAGAAGGTATATTTGCATTAACTAAATTCTCAATTTTTTCCTGTTCTCTTCGTTTCGTAACATTCTTTCCAGTACAGACATTTTGTACATTTTTCTTTGTTTTGAATATATTTTTAAGAAATTGTTTTTTCTGCTTACCAGAAGATTTTTTCTTTTTCCCAACATGAGCATCTTCTACTAACTTTGGTCCTCCAGTTGTCTTCAAATATAGTTTTTTTTTTAGCGTTTTTTGAACTCTGGATTTTGTAGGCATCTTAAATTTTGTTCACTGCTCTTCAGCAATACCTGAAAAAAACTAAAAAAAAAATCCTTTATTGTATTTAAATATATTACTACATTTCTTTTCACAATAGTCACAAAACGAAATTTCTTTGCCAATTTGAATGCACACAAACTGCTCTTTTTTTTGGGCAAGTGAAAATCACTTTTACAAACTGTCACATTATGAAACCACTTTTCAGATTTTTTAGAAAGCCCATGTCCAGACTGCTACACTCCAGCAAGGGCAACCAGCCTTAGTGATGCTGAATGTATTTGCATAACAGACTGAAACCTGAAAACCCCACTCGCTTGTAAATACTGTGCATGACTATACATGGCAAGCACATGGGTGTGTGCTAAGACTCTGCTTCTTCCCCCAAAAATTCGCTCCCCCTTTCCATCTAATGCAACTGTGAAATCACCAGAGCAATACGCAATAAATCTCTGCCTATAATTCCTCTCTGCACACAGAGTCATGTTTTCACATTAGTCCCAAAACGAAATTTCTTTGCCAATTTGAAAGCACACTTACTGCTCTTTTTTTTTTTCGGGGCAAGTGAAAATCACTTTTACAGACTGACACATTATGAAACCACTTTTTTTGATTTATTTAAATGCACATGTCCAATCTGTTTTTTCAGACCACCACCATGTGTATTCTCGGTGACTGCCTACACTCCAGCAAGGGCAACCAGCCTTAGTGATGCTGAATGTATTTGCATAACAGACTGAAACCTGAAAACCCCACTCGCTTGTAAATACTGTGCATGACTATACATGGCAAGCACATGGGTGTGTGCTAAGACTCTGCTTCTTCCCCCAAAAATTCGCTCCCCCTTTCCATCTAATGCACCTGTGAAATCACCAGAGCAATACGCAATAAATCTCTGCCTATAATTCCTCTCTGCACACAGAGTCATGTTTTCACATTAGTCCCAAAACGAAATTTCTTTGCCAATTTGAAAGCACACTTACTGCTCTTTTTTTTTTCGGGGCAAGTGAAAATCACTTTTACAGACTGACACATTATGAAACCACTTTTTTTGATTTATTTAAATGCACATGTCCAAACTGTTTTTTCAGACCACCACCATGTGTATTCTCGGTGACTGCCTACACTCCAGCAAGGGCAACCAGCCTTAGCGATGCTGAATGTATTTGCATAACAGACTGAAACCTGAAAACCCCACTCGCTTGTAAATACTGTGCATGACTATACATGGCAAGCACATGGGTGTGTGCTAAGACTCTGCTTCTTCCCCCAAAAATTCGCTCCCCCTTTCCATCTAATGCAACTGTGAAATCACCAGAGCAATACGCAATAAATCTCTGCCTATAATTCCTCTCTGCACACAGAGTCATGTTTTCACATTAGTCCCAAAACGAAATTTCTTTGCCAATTTGAAAGCACACTTACTGCTCTTTTTTTTTTCGGGGCAAGTGAAAATCACTTTTACAGACTGACACATTATGAAACCACTTTTTTTGATTTATTTAAATGCACATGTCCAAACTGTTTTTTCAGACCACCACCATGTGTATTCTCGGTGACTGCCTACACTCCAGCAAGGGCAACCAGCCTTAGTGATGCTGAATGTATTTGCATTACAGACTGAAACCTGAAAACCCCACTCGCTTGTAAATACTGTGCATGACTATACATGGCAAGCACATGGGTGTGTGCTAAGACTCTGCTTCTTCCCCCAAAAATTCGCTCCCCCTTTCCATCTAATGCAACTGTGAAATCACCAGAGCAATACGCAATAAATCTCTGCCTATAATTCCTCTCTGCACACAGAGTCATGTTTTCACATTAGTCCCAAAACGAAATTTCTTTGCCAATTTGAAAGCACACTTACTGATCTTTTTTTTTTCGGGGCAAGTGAAAATCACTTTTACAGACTGACACATTATGAAACCACTTTTTTTGATTTATTTAAATGCACATGTCCAAACTGTTTTTTCAGACCACCACCATGTGTATTCTCGGTGACTGCCTACACTCCAGCAAGGGCAACCAGCCTTAGTGATGCTGAATGTATTTGCATAACAGACTGAAACCTGAAAACCCCACTCGCTTGTAAATACTGTGCATGACTATACATGGCAAGCACATGGGTGTGTGCTAAGACTCTGCTTCTTCCCCCAAAAATTTGCTCCCCCTTTCCATCTAATGCAACTGTGAAATCACCAGAGCAATACGCAATAAATCTCTGCCTATAATTCCTCTCTGCACACAGAGTCATGTTTTCACATTAGTCCCAAAACGAAATTTCTTTGCCAATTTGAAAGCACACTTACTGCTCTTTTTTTTTTCGGGGCAAGTGAAAATCACTTTTACAGACTGACACATTATGAAACCACTTTTTTTGATTTATTTAAATGCACATGTCCAAACTGTTTTTTCAGACCACCACCATGTGTATTCTCGGTGACTGCCTACACTCCAGCAAGGGCAACCAGCCTTAGTGATGCTGAATGTATTTGCATTACAGACTGAAACCTGAAAACCCCACTCGCTTGTAAATACTGTGCATGACTATACATGGCAAGCACATGGGTGTGTGCTAAGACTCTGCTTCTTCCCCCAAAAATTCGCTCCCCCTTTCCATCTAATGCAACTGTGAAATCACCAGAGCAATACGCAATAAATCTCTGCCTATAATTCCTCTCTGCACACAGAGTCATGTTTTCACATTAGTCCCAAAACGAAATTTCTTTGCCAATTTGAAAGCACACTTACTGCTCTTTTTTTTTTCGGGGCAAGTGAAAATCACTTTTACAGACTGACACATTATGAAACCACCATGTGTAACTACAACAAAAACAATTTCCATTTCTATTATTCATTTCTTAAGTTACCACATACATCCCCTCTCAAACTGTAAACTCACCTTTAAAATTAGTTAGTTGTGAAAGAAATGTGACACTCAAACAGCAGATTATCAGAGCCAGGATCTCTGTTGTGTTCACCTCTCTCCTCTCAGCAGAACCAGATAATGGCAAACTTTCCCTCTATTTTTCCACACATATACTTGTAAGTTTCAAATCTCAGTGCTTCCCCCTTTTTTTCAAATGTAATCACACATTTCTATTGGTTGAAAACCAACCCTTTTCCAAAAGTACCCTTCCCCCAACTTGACTTCTGCCTAGTACCCTTCCCCCAACTTGACTTCTGCCTGCTACCATAGCAACAGCTCATGGAACACTGCTGTGTTGAGTTAGGTCAGAAGTTCGCCAAACAATGTTTCAATTCCACAGAGCAAGAGTGCTTGACTTTTCAAACCTAACAGCAAATCCATAGTACTGTTCTTTGGTTACACATTTTTTTGTACCAATACAAAACATGCTTCTATTAATTTACACATACAGCCTAGTTTTTATTCTAGAATGGTATGAAACAGCCAATCAGTTCTTTTTGTTTTGAAAAAAATATGTATGCCTCCATTTCCAAACTGTCTTTCATTTCATATTGCCATTCTACTGAAAGACACCTCCTGAGTGCATCCAGTTCTCCTTTGAAGATGTTCACAGTGTGGATTGTAGGGCACAGCTATGTCTTCTGGAGTGAAAAGTTTGCTGAGAAAACAGGTGAGAGACCTTGCTTTGCCAAATGTAGACATTAAATGGATTGGTCAGAGAGGGTTAAAGTGGCACCAATTGATGCCATTGGTGAAATCCTTCATGCAAATCCAACACCCTGACCTCATAATAGTGCACTGTGGTGGCAATGACCTAGGCACTTTGACTGGGGTAGGTCTGGAAATGCTTATGAAGGACACCTTTGCACAACTGTTTACACTTTTCCCTAAAACTGCCTTTGTGTTTTCCAACATATGCCAAAGGCAAAAATGGAACTGGTCCAATCATTTCTGTCCACAGATTGACAAAGCAAGAAAGCACGTCAACAAATCTGTTTCTGCTTTCCTCCGTGACTATGGTATGGGTGCCATTTACCACAACAACTTGCGTTATGACATGCAAGACATTTATAGAGGAGATGGTGTGCACTTCAATGATGAAGGGAACAGAGTCTTCCTCTTGAACCTTAGACTCTGCATCGGTACTTACTTGTAGGTATCACTAAAAAAATGACTTCATAAACACAACAGCTCTTTTTAGAGCTCCCTAATATCTAAACTCTTAAATCTGCTTTTCTTTTATTTATTTTTATTTTTTTACCGTACGCTTACCGTAAGCTTACCGTACGCGTACCCCGTGATTTTTTTAAAAATCAATAAATGTTTTTTTTGTACTTTTCTGTCCTTCTTTGACCCCCTTACAAATGTTAGGGGGTCTGTAACTCTCCTCATTGCCCCCTTTCCTTGTTTTCACTCTTTTTTTTCAGAGTGAAATACACAAAATGGCGGCCGCCGCTTCCTGGTTTCGGCCGATTCGAATGTTTACTAAGATCTAAGAGCCAATCAGAATCGCGCTCGCGCACGCCACCGTACGCTTACCGTAAGCGTACGGTAAGCGTACCGTAAGCGGGCTCAGATATATATATTGATTTAAAGGCTATTTTCTCAGAATCTACTGAACAGATTTACACCAAACCTACAAAAGGCACTTCCTTGACCTAGGGACTACCTCTCTGCCAAATTTTGAGTAATTCTGTTCAGCCGTTCGGGCTGTAGCTCGTTCTAAAGGTCCTATGGAAAAATGCATGGGAAAAACGCGTTTTGGGACCCCCCTTTTATCTCAGCCCCCGCTTGACGGATCCCCCCGAGACTTTCAGGGTAGGAGCGGAGCGTAGCGCCCCACCTATTTTGAGAAATTCGCGAGGATTCGTCGACCGGCGCCAAAGTTATTCAAAATAGAATGTTGAGGTTTTCCTATGGAAACGTGGTCCTAACTATAACTACCTACTGGCGACCGCCAGTAGGTAATTACCTACTGGCGGTCGCCAGTAGGTAGTTATAGTTAGGACCCCTGTTAGGGCTGTTTTGACAACTCCCTCCCACATAGTCATGTTGAGGGAGTCCCCAAACATCCCCCAAGATCAAAAACGCTTTAATTTTTTTTTCGGCAATTTCGGCGAGTATGCTTACCGTACGATTTCAGTAAGCGTACGGTAAAAAAATATTTAAAAAAAAAACACTATCCACACTTTCCCCACCCCCCGTGCTTTTGGTGGCCGGAGGCCACCAAATGTACAGGGCTTATAATTTTTGTAAACAAACTATATTTTGGCAACATGCAATTATAAAATCGAAATAAATAAAACACTATCCACATTGACCCCACCCCCTGTGCTTTTGGTGACCAAATGTACAGGGCTTATTAAAGTAGATAAAAACCGTGCACGGAACGAACTGCGTTAAGTGGGCGCGCACGCCTCGAATGGCGTAAAGTAACTTAGCATTTAAAAAACCGTACAAATTCACTGAAAAAACCATAGGTTTCACACACGTTATAGTTAGGAATTAGCATTTAAAAAACCTTGCAAATTCACTGAAAAAACCATAGGTTTCACACATGTTATAGTTAGCGGAAATTTTACTGATAAAAAACCAATGAAATTGCCCCGTTATAGTTAGTGCTGGCAACTATAACTCACGCGACCGCAATCTTCTGCTGATGACATATGTGTCTTTATAAAAAAAAATATTTGTAATATATGTATAGCTAAAAATGTATGGAAGAAGACATGGGCAAATAAGTGTCTAAATACAGTATTAGCATCAGCAGAGGATTGCGGTCGCGTGAGTTATAGTTGCCAGCACTAACTATAACGGGGCAATTTCATTGGTTTTTTATCAGTAAAATTTCCGCTAACTATAACATGTGTGAAACCTATGGTTTTTTCAGTGAATATATATATATATATATTCACTGAAAAAACCATGGGTTTCACACACGTTATAGTTAGGAATTAGCATTTAAAAAACCTTAGAAATTCAGTGAAAAAACCATAGGTTTCACACACGTTATAGTTAGGAATTAGCATTTAAAAAACCTTAGAAATTCAGTGAAAAAAACCATAGGTTTCACACATGTTATAGTTAACTGGACATTTTACTCGTAAAAAACCATTGAAATTGCCCCGTTATAGTTAGTTCAGCTAACTATAACTCGCGCGCCCGCAATGCACTGCTGATTACGTCACATATTACATCACTCATTACATGGTCAGTGACATCACTCATGACATCACTGATGACATCTCAAATGACATCACTGATGACATCACTGATGACATCATCCAGTGAATGTGTTTTTTTCTGAAAATTACATATGTTTTATATATGTATATCTCAAGGTCGATGGAAAAATAAATGGATATATAAGTGTCTAAATGGATGAATTGTTTTTGAAAAATTGATTGTATTACTGACTGATTAAGTGTATCTTAGTGAATACATGGCTTAGTGAGTAATGTTTAAATATGTAAATATCTGTATCAGTCTCTCACTTTGTGTATAAGTGGCTGCATGGGTTGGTGTGTAGCTACATGAGTGTCTAAATAGGTTATTAGTTGGTTTTTTGAGTATCAGTATGAGTGTGAGTGTCTGGTTCAGTGAGGGGTATTACGTAGTGCATAGGTGCATGAATGAGTGACTCATTGTTTGTATGTGTTGAAGACAGCATGTGTGCAGGACTGTATGGGTGGATGAGTGTATGTATGGGTGTGTTAGTGAGTGAATGACTGTCTCAATAGTGTCTTTATGAGTAACTACATATGTTTTAAACTAGTATATGTGACTATTGGTGTATATATGTGAGTATATGTGAGAGTGAGAGATTGAAAGTGTTCCTGTATGAATAAGTATGTGTTTCTATAAGTGATTGTTTAAAAGACTAAGTATGTGTAAGTTTCCGTAGAAGTAAGTGTGGTGGTGTGTGTATAACTGTATATGCAAGTAAATGTATGTTTGATTCTTTATTAGCATGACTGACTATGTGTGAGAGTAACTCTATGGATGAGTGGCATTGTGTAACAGGATGTATAGGTGTATGAGTACATATGATGAGTGAGTGCATGTATGAGTGACTGTATAGGACTGTTGGTGAATGAGTGGATGTGTATGTGGTTCTTAGAATTACTTAAGAGGTTCTTGTAACTGGTATTGGTATGTCCATTGTTTTGAAAATTTTAATTTCTATTTTTGATTGTGTGTATCAAAGGTTATATTAGGGGCAGAGGTGGTCTGCCACTCTATCACAAGGATGATGTCATCAGTGATGTCATCAGTGATGTCATTTGAGATGTCATCAGTGATGTCACTGACCATGTAATGAGTGATGTAATATGTGACGTAATCAGCAGTGCATTGCGGGCGCGCGAGTTATAGTTAGCTGAACTAACTATAACAGGGCAATTTCAATGTTTTTTTACGAGTAAAATGTCCAGTTTGTGGAAATATGGATTTTTCTGATCAGTTATGTCCCCTATCTTGGACCCCAACGGTTCTATGTGTATGTTCCAAGTACATGTATGTTCTCTCCAGTTCCAGTTATGAAGACGCAAATACATGTGCGTCCACCGTCAACATGTCCTCTTTCAGATCCGCCATGAATGGGCTGGATATTCGATTCCTAAGTATGAAAGGCCACCGACTTTATATGGCTCAGTTACTCCATTTTGCAGTTCAGGCGAGTAGGCCCTGATTCTGCCATCAAGCCTTTCCCTGCTTTCTACCTCTGACAGCTCCAGCTTGAGCTCGCATCTGTATCCATGAACTTTGTCCTACTCCCTGTGCGGCTAACGGTGCCTGCCTCGGCCGGTCTGCCTGCCTGCCAAAAACTGTATTTCACCTTCAAGTTATCTGCTTCGCTCCTCAGCCGATGCATTCCTGTCTAGTAGTTTAAGTAAACATTTCCTTCAGCTACCGAGCAAAGGGCCCGGCTTCTCTGTCTTCATGCAAGTAATTCATAGTTCTGTCACTAAGGAAGATTTCTGCCCCTTGCATTTTATGTAGACACTTAGACGCTTGTACACGCACACACAGTCAGTATAGAATAGATTTTGTCCAAGAGTCCTTCCTTTGTGGATAACATAGTTCTTTAAACATAGGATGTTAGATATGATTTGGGATTAGGTTGACTTGACCCCCCAGACTTCTTGTCTCCACATGTAGAGCTAAATGTCAAGTCCCCTTCACCCCCTAGTTGTACGTCAATTACACGTCATGCTGCTGCGCGCGCATCTCTGCCAAGTATTTCTGCTGACATTGCGAAATTATTTCATAGATCCACCCATATGTGACATCACAACCAATGACGTTTCTTTGTTACTCCCAATTACGCCTCTTTTCATTACGCATGTATGATGTTATCTTCCTTATCAATTGTTACGCCTCTTACATTGATTCCATTGTAATGTATGTTCTATAAAAATGATTACTTGTCAACAAAGTGTTGTACTCCACTTCCTGAACCCCGTGGTGATGGAACTCGGAGACCACGATTCGAATCGTCCATTGGAATAAAGCCCATTTTGAACCTCTTATACCACGGATTCTGCCTCTTATTTTACTGAGCTATGTTTGCTAAAGATTCCGTATCAAATTCAGTTCCGGTAATTAAATTATTTACCACATGATTGGCGCCCGAATAGGGACACTTTCTCATCTCACGCGCCGGTGGTGCGTTGCAGGCCCGGTCTCCTGCCACAGCTGGACGGACAATAACGCGTACCAGCAGGATTTCCTGTAGCTCCCTCCGGTCAAGCGGGGGCGACTGAGGCTGCGATCAACACCCAGACGAGGCGGTGAGAAGTGCGAAGTATCCCGACCAGAGCCTAGCTGAGAGAGCAAGATCCGAGGTATACAGAGGCCCACCAAGTCCCGAAGTCCCGACGCTCAGAGGGTCCGATGTGCCGCAGTGCCAAAGTTTTCGAGTCGAGTCCAGTCAAGTTCAGTTCAGTTCCGTTTCGAGGCCTTCCGTTCCGAGCTACCCGGTGAGTACCATTGCTGGGGAGGCGTTCTGACGTGCACATAGTTTGTGCCGGTCAAGACGGGTTTGGGTACACAAATCCGGTCTGCACTGTTACAGCAGTGTATCTGTACTGTTTAGCAGTATATCAAGTATTCAGAAGTATCTAGTTATTGCCGAGTATTTTGCTTAGTGACTAGTTTTTCTTAGATCATCATCGTCATTTTTCTTCATTTTTTAAATGCTAAATGTTAAATGTGTCAATACGTCTTGCATATTGTGGTATGAATGACTGTTCATTATTGTGCTTTTGTATTAAGTGTGTTCAAGATTAAGTATCAGATCAGTTGTCAGTATGCCGCTCTTTTCGAAATTAAGACAGATCACAACTAGAAAAGGGGTACTCGAAGAAGCTGTTCCTATTCCTCCTAGGGACACTCCAGGGCACTTCATGTATCACAAGCATGGCTTAGACGCCATATTATTTCTTGATCTATGGGTGGACTACACCAAAGAATTACCAGAAAGTCAAAGGTGGCCCGCAGCTGGGACCTGGGATGCAGAGTGCATCATGAAAGTGGAAGAAGAGTTATGGAAAAGGAAAGCTAGACAGTCACAGAAAGACGCCGTTGAGTTATGGCGTAAAGAATCCCATAGACGTATAGAAAAAGCACTAAGACAGGAAGAGAAAAGTAAGGAAAATAAAGTCCGAGAAAATCTATTGATTGAAGAAGGTACACGAGTAAAATCAGAACAAATAGATAGACAAAGAAATGCCCTCATGAAAGGTATGTATCCCCTTCTGGCCGAAGGATTACCTAAGGCTGCTCCGGAGATACCAAAAGACTTGCCACCCCCTTTATTCCCGATAAAGGTACACCCCAAAGGGCATCCCAGAACCGCAGAAGATGTTTTTCTTTCCTCATATTTAGATGACGCAGCTCCCGAGTATGCTAACCCCGCACCACATAGACCGCCTGCTGGGGGGGCTCAACGTCAAGACCATGTGTCTGTACCTTTGCAACAACAAACTCCGATACAAGTTCCGGCAAGCACATCTGTTTCCGCATCTGTTCTTACAGCTGCTTCCACAGCTTTGCCCACACCCATAGTTGCTGTATCACGTTCAACCAATCCTTTCACGTCTGGCACCCCAGAAGGTGCTACCGGAGGTGCTATCGGGGGTACAGCAATCCCCTCTTTGGATTTTGCCACACCACCCAGACCAAATAAACTTACTTTTCAAGACTCAGTACATCAACGTACGCCCAAACTTATAAATACTCGCACGCTTAAGGAACTTCTAGTAGATTGTAGATATGACCCTGTGCCCGGCAAAGAGGACGAAATGGCCCTGGCATCATTACGTATCAGACGAGCTGCGATGTTTTTAGGGAAGCTACCAGGAATGACTATGCATCTAGATAATATATATCATTTTGTCCAAACAGGGCGAGATTCTGAATGTATTAACAGGGCTATGGAATACCAGAAAGTGGAAATACAGGGGGAATTGTTACGTTTCCTCGTAAATTGTGTGATCAGAAATCAAGACCGACCGGGGGTAGACCCGGAAGTAATGCAAACCCTTACGAGATGGAGTCAGAATATATCAGACGGGAAACATGATAAGCAAGCATGTATAGTAGCCATGTGCCGAAAGATCCGTAAGGAAATAGAACGAATACATGAAGAGAGATTGGAGGTAGACGAGTTTGAACAAAACGAAGAGGGAGAAGTAGAATTTCCCGCAAGAAAGTCAGAAACTATAGCCTATGTAGGTAGAGGAAGATCTTGTAATAATACTAGATGTTTTTCTGAATCGATACATCTGATATGTCCAGATAATAACAGAACTTATCCAACACCTATAATAAATATAAGGTCTCCCGAACATTCGTTTCAAGCCGCTGACAAATTACTCCGAGAACGAAGAGGTTACCACCTACTCGATTCTATGGATGAACAAGAATTAGCTAGGTCAGCCGTTCACTGGATTGACAGTCCCGGAAAATATGGTGATGACACAGTAGCGCACACGTTTTTGAACCTCAGCCCAGATGAACAGCGTTTAGCTGGAATTTATATGATTCAGCAACTTCTTATATTATATAAGAACCAACATTCCGATCCTGGTCCCTTACCTGATATATTAACTGAATTACTCACGAATAGATGGAGAGGTTCAGGTAATAAGTTAATTAAAGAAATACTAGTATCCAGAAAGCAGTACATTCTTTTTGTAAGCCCAGACCCTGTCTCACTGCCCATCAAGGAAAGAACGCCGTATTACATGGATAGACGGAATCCCTTACGAGAAGTGCACCCAATAAAAGGCGAGAACAATGAGTTTAAACGTGTATTTGTATATACGCCCATATCTAAAATGGAATTGTTAGAAATGAAAAAAGTGGTACCCAGTCATGACAAAGACCCAGCGGGTTTTCACCGAGAAATTAAAGACATGTTACTCATGGGGGAGTACACCTATCCTGACATTATGACAATATTAAAGGTATTAATGCCTGCTGGCATTTATGAAAAACTTAAGGAAAAAGAGTGGGAAGTGGGAGACCAAAAGATAGACTGGACAGCATTAGAAACAGAAGAGAAAGACCGAACTGCAGGAGCAGGGCTCGGGGATAAAGTTAAAGCACTACCAGGTTTACTAGTACAGGTACTGCCACGTTTATTAACTACTAAAAAAGAAGACTGGGGTGCAATATCAGCCTGTAAACAAAAACAAGATGAAGATACCAGTGATTTTTATGCCCGATTTGAAAAATGTTTTGGTATAAACAGCGGCATAAAAGCAAATAGTGAGTCATATCCACATCTGTTTGTGACAAAATTAGTGGAAAATTCCTTGCCCCAAGTGAAGAATAGAGTATTGAAATTCGAGAGTACATGGCAAGGTAACACCCCGTCACAAATGTTACAAATGTTACAGTATCATCACAATAGAATTAGAGATGAACAAGAACATGAACAAAGACGGGATGTATGACGTTACAACGCATACTATTACAACGCATACCTTTACAACGCATTTTTTACAACGCACAATCCATTACAACGCATGACATTACAACGCAGTACACTACAACGCATTTTTAAAAACTACCTTTACAACGCATATCCATTACAACGCATACTACCTTTACAACGCATACCATTACAACGCATAATATTAAATTGCATTTAAGGTAAGTATTAGATAGTATAGGGGTAAAAGTTACTTTTCTAACTCCAGGGGGTGCAACAGTAGGGTAAGTGTTGGATAGTATAGGGGTAAAAATTACTATTCTAACTCCAGGGGGTGCAACAGTAGGGAAAGTGTTGGATAGTATAGGGGTAAAAATTACTATTCTAACTCCAGGGGGTGCAACAGTAGGGTAAGTGTTGGATAGTATAGGGGTAAAAATTACTATTCTAACTCCAGGGGGAGCAACAGTAGGGTAAGTGTTGGATAGTATAGGGGTAAAAATTACTATTCTAACTCCAGGGGGTGCAACAGTAGGGTAAGTGTTGGATAGTATAGGGGTAAAAATTACTATTCTAACTCCAGGGGGTGCAACAGTAGGGTAAGTGTTGGATAGTATAGGGGTAAAAATTACTATTCTAACTCCAGGGGGTGCAACAGTAGGGAAAGTGTTGGATAGTATAGGGGTAAAAATTACTATTCTAACTCCAGGGGGTGCAACAGTAGGGTAAGTGTTGGATAGTATAGGGGTAAAAATTACTATTCTAACTCCAGGGGGTGCAACAGTAGGGTAAGTGTTGGATAGTATAGGGGTAAAAATTACTATTCTAACTCCAGGGGGTGCAACAGTAGGGTAAGTGTTGGATAGTATAGGGGTAAAAATTACTATTCTAACTCCAGGGGGTGCAACAGTAGGGTAAGTGTTGGATAGTATAGGGGTAAAAATTACTATTCTAACTCCAGGGGGTGCAACAGTAGGGTAAGTGTTGGATAGTATATTACTATATTATGCGTTGTAATGGTATGCGTTGTAATGGTAGTATGCGTTGTAATGGAATGCGTTGTAAAGGTAGTATTTAGAAATGCGTTGTAGTGTCCTGCGTTGTAATGTCATGCGTTGTAATGGATTGTGCGTTGTAAAAAATGCGTTGTAAAGGTAGTGCGTTGTAAAAGTTGCGTTGTAAAGGTTGTTCCCCACAAAGACGTATGAAAGACACGAAAATGAAAATGTTAGTCTCTCAGACAGTTCCAACTGACGGTCACAAAAAGGGTGTGACACATTCCGGAGATTCAGCAGTTCCTGTAAAAGGGACATGCAATTATTGTAAACAGCCAGGTCATTATGTACACGATTGTCCAGTCCTGAAGCGTAATATCGCTGTAGGTATTGCAAAGGAAAGACCACGGCCACTCAGACAGGATCAGAATGAACAAGGAGCTCCGCAGCATGCACAGTCCATGCCAGCTCCGCAGCAGTCCATGCCAGCTTCACAACAGTCTATACAGTTTGTGCCAGCTGCACCAGCGCTGCCTGTTGCTGCCACACAAACCACGACACGACAAATGTATCAGACCGCACAGTATGAATATCCTGAGTATCAACGATACGCATGAACAAGCCTAGAGAGGGAAGTTGACTTACCCCTTATTGAGATCCCTGTAGATCAAGAAGGACCTTATGTGCACAGTGAATTATTAGGTCAAGACAGAAAATGTTTACTTGATACAGGGGCAAGTCGAACAACAATAAAACGTAGTGAAGTTCCAGGGGCACCCCTCTCAGGCTCACAGAATGTTTCCCTTGGTTTTTCAGGAAAACCTATTGTTAATGAAGTATCACAGCCCCTTCCACTTACGATTGGTCCCTTGACACGAACTACAGATTTACTGCTTACTAAATCATGTCCAGAAAACTTGTTAGGTATAAAAACATTGAAAGCTCTAGGAGCGATAATATGTTGTTCTCCAGAAGGAGTAAGGTTGTTTTTACGAGATTTCAAAGGTCACTATGTATCCCGAGACATGGATCCCCGACTGCAGACTTTACCCACACATTTATGGGCACAAGGCCCTACTGATGTTGGTTGCATGAACATTACACCATATCGAGTCACACTAAAGGCAGGAGTGGTGCTACCACGAATGCGACAATACAAGTTACCACCAGATGCTGCAGTGGCTTTACTGCAAATCATTGACGAGCTTATTGCCCAAGGAGTGGTTGTGGAAACCGACTCCAATGTATGTAATTCCCCGATAATTCCGATTCTTAAACGAACTGACCCAAAGGCCCCGCCAGTATATCGATTGGTTATTGATCTACGCGAATTAAACAAATGCATTGTGCCACAATTCCCTGTGGTCCCAGACATCTCGTCATTATTGACAGCCATTGATTCCCAAGCATCATTCTTTACTGTAATTGATCTCAAGAATGCCTTTTTCAGCGTCCCAATAGATCCGGAAAGCCAATACCTGTTCGGATTTAGTTTAAATGGGCGAAGTTTTAAATTCACACGCGTACCTCAAGGATTTACAGAAAGCCCCAGCATCTATAGCCAAGCACTGAAACGAGAACTTGACAGTATACACATGCCAGTTAACACTGCATTGCTTCAATATGTCGATGATCTGCTGATCACCGCCCGAAGCGAACCTGAATGTGAAAAAGCATCTCTGACAGTTTTACAATTTCTGGCTGAAAAGGGGCACAAGGTGTCCCCTTCTAAGCTGCAATTCTGTGTCCAGCGAGTTGTTTACCTTGGTCACTCGCTGTCCAAGGAGGGAAGGCAGCTTACACCCGACCGCATTCAGTTAATAGCTAACATGCCAATACCCAAGACACAAAAGGAGGTGCGGGCTTTTATAGGCCTCACTTCATATTGTAGGCAGTGGATCCCTCAATATGCATTTCTAGCAAAACCACTCATTCAGTTGACAACACAGGAGGCGGCCACATCGACTGTCCTCCCTTGGACTCAGGAACACACACTAGCTTTTGAAAGCTTAAAGAAAGCACTATGTCAAGCACCTGTTTTAGCGACACCATGTTACTATAAACATTTTACACTCTTTGTTACAGAACGCGAAGGTACTGCCTTGTCAGTACTCACACAGGAACAAGCAGGATCACGCAAACCATGTGCCTATTTCTCTAGTACATTAGATCCAGTAGCTCAGGCTTTGCCTGCGTGCTTGAAATCAGTGGCAGCAACAGCTTTAGCAATCAGACAAAGCGATGCCATAGTATTAGGACATCCGTTGACAGTACAAGTACCGCATGCAGTAGAGGTTCTTGTGAACCGAACGCAAACACAACACTTGACCATAGCAAGACTTACAGGGTACGAATTAACATTGTTTAAGCCACATATAGAAATCAGACGCTGTAATACATTGAATCCTGCCACACTTTTACCTGTAATCGGAACAGACCCACTAGCTCATGATTGTGTTGAAGTTATTACAATAACGACGAAACCCAGACAAGACTTGACAGATGTCCCATTGTTAGATCCAGACCTGACATTGTATGTAGATGGTTCATGTATGAGAACAAGTACAGGAGATTTAGTGGCCGCATACGCAGTTACAACAGATACTGAAGTTATTGAAACAAACTGTATAAATACCTTGTCAGCTCAAGCAGCAGAGCTTACTGCTCTGACACAAGCCTGTATCCAAGCCACTAATAAGAAAGTCAACATATACACTGATTCACGTTATGCATTCGGGGTTGTACATGACTTCGGAGTGCTGTGGCGAGAGAGAGGTTACTTAACTTCTCACGGTACCCACATTCAGCACGGATCCCTCAGTCATGCTCTGTTAGACGCAATTCATTTACCCACTGCTATATCAATTATGAAATGTAAAGCTCATACGAAAGTTACTGATATCATTTCTCAAGGCAATGATTTAGCTGACAGAACAGCTAAACAGACTGCTCAAACTCGCAAATCCGACATGACAAAGACAATAGTCCAGACACCAACACAGTGTATGACGATTAAGGATCCCGCTCTTGACGTAATTGACATACAGACACATGCTACACCAGACGAAATAAAGAAATGGACTGAATTAGGAGGGATCCAAACGGACCAGGGATGGATGACAAAGGAGAAATCTGTATGGTTTCTTCCTGACTCTATGGTCCAAGCTATCATAAACACAATACACAGTCCAGCACATCTAGGAGAGAAAGCTATGCTAGACAGCATTCAGCACATTTGGTTCAACAAACATTTACGAGCAGCAGCTAAGCAAAAAGTCCGTACCTGTATGATATGTTGTCAGTTTAACCCAGGTAAAAGCATCCCCGTAGAGCAGGGTGGATTTCAGCCTCCTGATCACCCTTTTGAAGTCCTCCAGATGGATTATATCCAGATGGAACGATGTCGAGGATTCAAATATGTTCTCGTAGTTGTCTGTGCTTTTTCCCGTTGGACCGAAGCATACCCAGTTTCAGATTACACTGCCCCGACCACTGCCAAGCAGCTAGTTCGAGAATTCTTCCCACGGTTCGGCTTACCACGTGTTGTCTATTCAGATAACGGCCAGCCGTTCTCATCCGAACTGATGAAACATGTTTCACTTTTGCTAGGATATCAGTGGAAGTTTCATTGTGTCCGACACCCCGAGGCAGCAGGTCTCGTGGAACGACATAATCAAACTTTGAAAATCAGATTGTCCAAAATATGTAGAGAGAAAGGTGTTGATTGGGTAGTAGCTTTACCAGTTGCACTCTTTTACATGAGAATGGTAGCACACTCTCGAACAGGGCTATCCCCTTATGAGGTGATCTTTGGCAGACCACCGAATATGTGGGGGACGCCTATACCCCGTAAAATAACTGATGTTGACTGTAATATGCTGACAGATTACCTGGCTTCCTTGATGTCTGCACTACAATCTTGTCGTTCACAGGTAGCTGCAGCCTTTCCTGACAACACTGAGGTGAAACCCCATGACGTAGTTCCGGGGGATCTAGTTTTGGTGAGGAACTTTGACCGAAAGACTCAGCTGGAGCCTAGGTGGAAGTCGCCTCAACTGGTTTTGCTCACCACAAGGACAGCCGTGAAGATCGAGGGCAGAAAAGGCTGGGTGCATTCAAGTCATATCAAGAAATTTCATGGACTGCCATCAGATGTAAATACCACACCTCGTGTGTCTTCACCCATTGACTCTAAGCTCCCTTTGGTTGAACTCAGTAGCCAAGAACAATACAAATCAAAGTTGAGGTCTACAAAGTCGGACAATTTGATTGTTTAAGTCCTCTCCAAGGTGAAGCGGTTGAATTTGTCCCTGACATGTATCCCTTAGACCTGAACAGAGAAAAAACCCGAAAAATGTTGAAACGACATGCGTACTGTAAATCACTGCGTAGTCATTGTATGGTGACGTTATTAATTTTGTTTTTCTTGAGTGTTATAATAATTACTGCAAGTATATTGTTGCACATATATTATCCTATTTCTAAACATGCTTATAATGTTACTGCTGAACATTCTTTTAGTGAATTACCCCCGCATGAATTGTCCTATAGATTTGCGCTGCGCAATAACACTTTCATTAGTATGTTACATCATTCCCATCAGACTAGTAATGCTACCAATTGCTGGGTATGTGGCCGACTCCCTCCCTATCAGAATTATAAGGGAGTTCTGCCCCTCTTTCCATATCCGTTTACACACAATGGCTCCTGTAGAGCATGGTTTAGTTTAATAAATTCCTTAGATTCAGACACAGCAGTTTATCAAGACCATTGGGTATGGGGAAATTTGAACTTAGTTTTACTCAAAGTCTGCTACCCTGACAAGGAGGGTCGTCCCAAGAGAACAGGAACTGATCTAGAAAATGAAGTATATGGATTAGGTAATTTTACACTTAATCTCATGATTCTGAATGTCGAATCCGAAGTTGCACCAATTTTGCCTGCCATGTCAGTGTTCCCAGCTAAGGGTGAATTGTGTGTAATAAAGAATGGTTCCATACATATGGGCCATAGTAGATGCACCATTGTAATAGAATTCAGTGATCAAGGCAAGTCTTCATTTAGAGCTTCTCGCCATTCCTACTTCATATGTGGTCAGACGGCATATATGCGTCTGCCTCTAGATTGGGATGGTACCTGTTACATTGGATTCCTTTTGCCACCTGTTTTCCTAGCTCCTCCAGATTATCACAGAAATATTCATTTAGTACACAACAGAAAACGGAGAGATCTCCCAATTGTCGATTATACTGAGACGGCATGGGAAAAGTATGTAGATTTTAATAAAGGCCTCTTTCCCTATATAGGTACAGTTACTAATAGTAAGCTGATACGTAGATTAACTAGGACTCTTGAAGCTGTAGTGAATGAAACTATTGCCGCCCTAGGCAACTTGACAGAGGAGCAGTCTGCGATGAGGATTGTTGTTCTTCAAAATCGTCTTGTCCTTGACGTCATCCTGGCCGATAGGGGCGGAGCTTGTAGGGTCATCGGATCAAGTTGCTGCGTATTCATACCAGAAAATTCGCCATCTGTATATAAAGCTATAACCCGCCTTCATAAGATTGTGAGCCAGATACACCAGAATCCAGGCACTTGGACTTGGTCCGGGTGGTTTTGGAGCGTGATATCAGCCTGGGGATGGAGAGTTCTATCCTTCCTAGGTATTGGCCTTCTTATACTATTCAGTTGCTGCTTATGCCTGCAATGTGGACCAGCGATTTGTGGTCTGTGTGCCACATCGTGTATTCCACATCAAAGTTTTCGTTCAAGATCCCGGAAGAAGAAAGAAGAACAAATGGTGCTACATGAACAGATCAATGGATTAATGAAGATTGATGTCTCTTGACGGGCAAGTAGGGGACAAGGAGGGAATGTGGAAATATGGATTTTTCTGATCAGTTATGTCCCCTATCTTGGACCCCAACGGTTCTATGTGTATGTTACAAGTACATGTATGTTCCCTCCAGTTCCAGTTATGAAGACGCAAATACATGTGCGTCCACCGTCAACATGTCCTCTTTCAGATCCGCCATGAATGGGCTGGATATTCGATTCCTAAGTATGAAAGGCCACCGACTTTATATGGCTCAGTTACTCCATTTTGCAGTTCAGGCGAGTAGGCCCTGATTCTGCCATCAAGCCTTTCCCTGCTTTCTACCTCTGACAGCTCCAGCTTGAGCTCGCATCTGTATCCATGAACTTTGTCCTACTCCCTGTGCGGCTAACGGTGCCTGCCTCGGCCGGTCTGCCTGCCTGCCAAAAACTGTATTTCACCTTCAAGTTATCTGCTTCGCTCCTCAGCCGATGCATTCCTGTCTAGTAGTTTAAGTAAACATTTCCTTCAGCTACCGAGCAAAGGGCCCGGCTTCTCTGTCTTCATGCAAGTAATTCATAGTTCTGTCACTAAGGAAGATTTCTGCCCCTTGCATTTTATGTAGACACTTAGACGCTTGTACACGCACACACAGTCAGTATAGAATAGATTTTGTCCAAGAGTCCTTCCTTTGTGGATAACATAGTTCTTTAAACATAGGATGTTAGATATGATTTGGGATTAGGTTGACTTGACCCCCCAGACTTCTTGTCTCCACATGTAGAGCTAAATGTCAAGTCCCCTTCACCCCCTAGTTGCACGTCAATTACACGTCATGCTGCTGCGCGCGCATCTCTGCCAAGTATTTCTGCTGACATTGCGAAATTATTTCATAGATCCACCCATATGTGACATCACAACCAATGACGTTTCTTTGTTACTCCCAATTACGCCTCTTTTCATTACGCATGTATGATGTTATCTTCCTTATCAATTGTTACGCCTCTTACATTGATTCCATTGTAATGTATGTTCTATAAAAATGATTACTTGTCAACAAAGTGTTGTACTCCACTTCCTGAACCCCGTGGTGATGGAACTCGGAGACCACGATTCGAATCGTCCATTGGAATAAAGCCCATTTTGAACCTCTTATACCACGGATTCTGCCTCTTATTTTACTGAGCTATGTTTGCTAAAGATTCCGTATCAAATTCAGTTCCGGTAATTAAATTATTTACCACAAGTTAACTATAACATGTGTGAAACCTATGGTTTTTTTCACTGAATTTCTAAGGTTTTTTAAATGCTAATTCCTAACTATAACGTGTGTGAAACCTATGGTTTTTTCACTGAATTTCTAAGGTTTTTTAAATGCTAATTCCTAACTATAACGTGTGTGAAACCCATGGTTTTTTCAGTGAATTTGCAAGGTTTTTTAAATGCTAATTTTTTTTTTTTTCTTCTATGTTTTTTAAACATATTTTTATTTTAATTTTCTTACCTTTTATAAAGACTATGGTTAAATTTTTAAAATTCTTTAATATGTTTTTTTTTAATATATTTTTTAAAATAAACATGTAAAATTTATTTGCAGTACATTTTTTCTATTTTTTTTATTATTTTTTTAGTACGCGTACCGTAAGCTTACGGTAAGCGTACGGTTTACGCAACGCCCGTAAATTTTCTACGCTGCTTGCGTATAGTTACGCAATTTGCGTAGCCGCACGTACTCTGCGTGGGACGCGTACGCGTGTACGCTACACGCGCACGTTACGCGGAAGTGTCGGGGAGTGACTGTTAAGCGCATGCGCGCAAGCGCGTGTCTTTTTTACGCGCATGCGTACTTTTGCCGTAAGCGTACGGTAGGTCATGTGATCATGAAACACAACTTTTGATTGGTTGAAACTACTTTCAGTTCTAGAACTCTCCTACACCACACCCATTCCTCTCATTTCTGCTTGTGATCCCTTAGGAGAAGGAGCTGGGTTGTCTTTGTGATACGATGGCAGAACAGCAGAGCTCTTCTGAGAGTGAGGCTAGCACTAGCAGCACTGTTTTGAGGCAGAGAGCGAGGAAACAAAAGCCCTCTTATGTATGGGATTATTTTACTTTTCCTGAAGGCCAGCAAAAGGTGAATGCACCTTTAGTAACTTGCAAGCTGTGTCAGCGTGTACTTTCAAGAGGTAATCCTGACAGGAAGTATTCCTTTGGGAATCATACCATGAAGAGACACCTCAAGGATGTACACAGAAGGACACATGCTCGACTTTTTGGAGGTAACTCTTCAGAAAGTCAACCAAGCACATCCACAGCAGCTCAGCCTGCACCATCATCTGCAGAGCTGACTCCTTCTTCTGCAGGTCAGGTGAGCCCTTCATCTGTGGGGGGAGCATCTCCTTTTGCTGGCCCTCTGGAAATTAACCCTCGGTTTGCGAGGGTTGAAGTACGGTGCGCCCATTGTCATGATCTAATTACTTATAGGGAGACCAGTGTTTCCCTGGTGAACAGTAAAATAGATCAGCACACTTGTCGTACCGTCTAATATTCCCAATCTTTCTTTCCTCTGTCCCTGCATGAACACAACGGCTCTTTTAAGAGCCAACCTTATCTTTCATCTTTTTTTTATATATGTTTTTTAAAACTTTTTTTTTTTTTTTACCGTACGCGTACGGTGCGCGTAATTTTTTTTTTTTTTTTTAAAAAACACTAAAAATCAATTATCACATTACAAGGTCCTTGAGAGACTACAATTATTATTATTGACTTACCATACCCACTCAAAAAAATATTTATTCATTTGTTTTAAAAAAAAATTGCTTTAAAAATGGTTCTAGTTTACGAAAATTTTCTATATCAATCTGAAAAAAAAGAAAAAAGTATTAATATTTTTAAAACATTTTATAATACAGTACACATATTTACATATTTTTCAAAAAATATTTTTGCATTATTTTTGCTGTTTTCAGAATATATTGCATTTCACTATAAATTGTGAAAGCAATTGCATTTATCATTTTACAGCGGGCAAAAAAAAAATAACAATCTCAAAGATTGTATTAAAAAAGCCCAGAATCTCTTTTTACTTAAACTTAACATTATAGAAATGCATAATGTTCTAAAAAAATATCATCTAATACCAATACTTATTTCTTTAAAATACCGTCTGATATGTTTGTTTCAGAAGTATAATCACAATATTATATCTCAAATAACTCCACAATACATCTAATTCCATTTCCTTTAGGCCAAATAGTAATTTTAAAATTTTTTTGGGAATAAATTTCCAACGGTAATCCAATAAAATTCTAAACTTTAATTTGTCCAGATCTCACCGATTCTCTGTAACATTTTGGTTCACGAAAAATTTTTGAATAATTTATTAAGTCCACAATAGAATTGGTTACTTTTCCGCATGGCCAAATAGTAATTTTTAAAATCATTTTTGAAAAAATTTCCAATGGCACTCCAATAACATTCCAAAATTTAAATTGTGCAGATGTTACCGATTATCTCTAAATTATTGGTTTTTGAAAGTTTCATTAAAAATTTAAAAAGTCCACATTACAATTGGTTATCTTTCCATTAGGCCAAATGATAATTTAAAAAATCTTTTTTTTAGAAAATTCCAATGGTAATCCAGTAAAAGGGTAAAATTATTTTGTCCAGATCTTGCCAAGTGTCTCTAAAATTTAGGTTTCAGGAAGATTAGATAGGAATTTGCTAAATCAAAAGGCAAACGTTGTTTGAAAATCAATTGGGAATCATTACACAGTGTCCAGCCTTTTTCACATTTAAGATAAACTGTGTAATGACCAGAAGCTACAGTAGGTCCTTCATGGAAAATTATTGCAACAGTTACAAAAGTTTTTCCTGAAATTAATAATTGCTGTCCTGTAAACTTCTTTATTAAAGTATCCAATTTTGAACCATCAGCTCTACATCGTTGCATCATTAAAATTACATACTGTCCGTATTCCTTTAAAATTAATGTTGAAAACATGTCAGATTGACACTCACTGCATTTCATGCTATGATTAGCATCTTTAACTAATTTTGCAAAAGTGACTGTTTTACTCTCTGGCAATGTCAAATAAATAAACCTTTCATTATCAACATTAGAGCCACATATATTATAACAATTTTCACAACTATGTTCCCATTTATAAGAGAGACCAAAAAAAATGTCAATGGGAACTCCTTCTTCTTCCACTACCTGAAGAAAATACATCAAAAATTCATGTGCGGAGGAGGAGCCTAGCGCGCATCCATGATGGTCGCGTGAGCACAGGGCTCCCCGGACCCTTTCTGCTCCTCGGAATATATCCTGCGAATATCCTGATTTGATTTAATGATTCTGGGAGATGAAGACCAGCTGAGCATATATCTCTTTTCAAAACTCTGATCGGACCTGGGAATCCTGAGTTGTCGTCGTCGGAACTTTTGGGACCCACCCGACGGAGGTGGCCCGGGTGAAGGTGACCCGTGGGGCCGGGCTGCAATTGAACAACAGCGGCCTCAGCGCGGTGCCAGTTGCCGATTCAGCACTTTCGGTTTCGGTTTTGGCCTTCAAGAAACCAGCTGGCGTGCGTGCTCGAGGTGGCGAGGTGTCTCCTGGGCCTCTGCCCGAGGCTTGCTTCCATTTGCTTCTGGGGGGCCTAACGCCTCCGACCCCTACACCGACAGTTTGTGGTACTTTTGCTGGTGCCCGCACACTTCTTGATCGGAGGTACCATCGAGAGGCCGCGCTCATATGGCGGGCAAAGGGGGTCCGGAGGGGCGCAAGACCAAGGCTTCTCTGCGCGGGGGAACGGTCCAGAGCAACAACATGGACCGCTACACCCAGGGCAAGGGGTCCCCTGGCGCTGCTGGCCTCCCCCGGATGCTGCAGGGGGAGGCACGACCGTCGCTGCGGAACTTTCCCTGCAGGACATTATGGGCGCCATTGAGGGCATCAGGGAAACCATCGCGACGCAATATGAGGCCCTGGCCCGTAAGATCGACACTGTCGCGATCGATGTCACCCTGATTCGGGCCGACCTCTCCAAAACCAACGAGAGGGTCCAGGCCCTCGATACACGGACCACCACCCTGGGTGCGGAGGTGTCGGATCTGCGGGCCGCGCTTGGGGACATAAGAGTGGTCAACGACCATATGGCCCGGCGGCTTGAGGACTTCGAGGGACGGGCCCGACGCAACAACGTCCGCATCATTGGAGTACCGGAGTCCTCCGACAGCCGCCCGGTGGACCTTGTGGTCGAGGAACTTATCCAGCAACAGCTGTCCCCGGCTGGCCTAAGCAAATTCTTCGCCGTGGAGCGGGCTCATCGAGTGCCGGGCGGCCGGCCGCGGCCGGGGGCCCCCCCGAGGCCGATCGTGGCTAAACTGTTCCACTACAGGGACCGCGACGCTATTCTGCAGGCTTCGCGGACCCGTGGCCCGGTCCGCTACGAGAACTCGACCATAAACTTTTATCCGGACTTCACGCAACTGGTCCAGAAACAGCGGATGGGATTCCAGGGGGTGAAGCGCCGTCTCCGCGAGCTGGGCCTGAAGTATTCGATGATCTACCCGGCGAAACTCCGAGTGGAGCATGGAGAGCGGACAGCCTTTTTTGACTCTCCTGGGGCCGCAAGTGACTGGCTGGACTCGCTGCCGGACGGGGGTGGCCGGCCCGGGCCCTCTGGGGGCACCGCAGGTGACGGGTCCCCTTAGACTGACATTTGGTCCTTGATTTTGCTGTTTTGCACTGTACAGTTGGGTCTTACTTCTTTTGCATACTGTGTCTTACCAGGACCCGTGAGGGGTGCGGGCGGGTTCGGGTCCCTTTCCTCCTCCGGGGTCTTTTTGTAGAATGGGGTTAGTGGGGCGACAGGCACACTGCAAGTTGGGGGGGTTTTTTGGCCCGCAGGGGTGCAGGGTGGGGGGAGTTGGACTTGGGGTGGGGTTGGGGGGGAAGAGGGGTTGTTTTATTGTGTGTTTTTTGTCTACAGGGCGAGGTATTGATTTTTGTCCATATTTGGGACCTGTGCGGCGGGCTGGGGGCCTCTTGCTCTATTGGTGGGGATGGGGGGAGACGGGTTGAGGCTTATGTCATGGAACGTCAATGGGTTGGGGGACCGTATTAAGCGGGGTGTTGTACTGCAATATTTGCGTCGTTTGACTCCTGATGTGGTGTTTCTCCAGGAGACGCATTTGGTCGGCAATGTCTGCCATGCGATGAACAGGGGGGGATACCGCCTCGTGGCCCATTCTGGTTTCACAACTGGTTCCAGGGGGGTGGGTATTCTCCTGCGAACCTCCCTTCCGGTGGAGATCACGAGGATAGTCTCGGATGACAGAGGGCGCTATGTGTGTTTGATTGGGAGGTGGGAGGGGCAGCCCCTTACCCTGGTTTCAATTTACGTCCCCCCGGGCCTCCAGAACTCCACCTTTACTGACTTGGGTCGAATGCTGCTTGACCTTCCAGACGGCCTCCTGCTCATGGGCGGGGACTTTAATTCTGTGGTTTCGGGTGAGCTGGACCGTCACCCGCCAAGGACCCTCCCTGCTGCCCAGTCATGGCTGGGTGGGATGTTGGAGACCTTCGGCTTGGTGGATAGTTGGAGACTGATGCATCCGACCCAGTGTCAGTTCACCTTTCACTCGGGGGCGCATGGGAGTCTCTCTAGGTTAGACTACTTCCTTATGCCCGCGGCGCAGACTGGTCGGATTCGAGAGGTCAGACACCTGGCGCGTGGTATCTCCGACCATTCTCCGCTGTGGCTTCTCTTTGACACCGGGTCGCGATCCGCGGGGCGGATAGCTCCCATTAACCCCTGGTACCTGCGGGACCCTGTGACTCGTGACAGCCTGGTTAAGGCCATGGACCACTACTTCAGTGAAAACGAGGGGTCGGTGTCGTCTGCGTTGTCTCTGTGGGAGGCCTTTAAAACTGTGATACGCGGACACGCCCTCTCCCAGATAGTGGTGGCCAAGAAGGTTAGGTGCGAGGCGGTGGTGAAGCTGGAGACTGACATCTCGGGGCTGGAGTCGGCCTTGGAGGCGGGTGTCACTCCGGAAGGGCTACATGCCCTTAGCCTGAAACAGTTCGAATATAGGTCTCTGGTCACTGACGCGGCCAAAACTATGCATAGGGAGCAGCAGGGCCGATTGTATGATGCCGGGGACAAGGCGGGAAAGTTGATTGCGTGGCTGGACAAAAAGGAGAGAGTGAATCGTGTGGTCCCCGAGTTGCGTGGTGCGGATGGTGTGTGTGTGACTGAGCCGGATGAGATTGTGGAATGCTTCGCCGACCACCTCCGGGCGGTGTACTCCCCGGTGACTGACAGGGATGAGGATGACTCTCGCCTCCTACTGAGAGACATTGCCCTGCCCGGCCTGTCTGTTGAGGACCGGGAGCGGCTGGACGCCCCCTTGTCGTCGGATGAAATAGCGACCGCGATTCGCTCCCTTCGATCTGGCAAGGCCATGGGTCCTAACGGTCTGCCCATTGAACTATACAAATTGCGTCCTGATAAGCTTGCGCCCTTCCTCAGCCGCATGTTCCGCGACTCTCTTGCGGCGGGTTCCCTTCCGGTTGACCAGCGCTTGGCCACTATAGTCGTTATCCCCAAGGAGGGCAAGCCGCGAGACCGCTGTACCTCTTACCGGCCGATTTCACTGCTCAATGCGGAGCCTAAAATCCTGGCGAAAGTCCTGGCCAATCGCTTGTTGAGTGTCGTGTGCGACCTTATCCACCCGGACCAATGCGGCTTTATCCCGCATCGCAATACCGCTCTTAACTTGCGGCGTCTTCACGGTGCCCTTGCCAGGGCGGAGTTCCTCTCCGAACCGGCCGTGTTGGTTTCTTTGGATGCCACGATGGCCTTTGACACTATTGAGTGGCCATTCCTCTGGGCCGTCTTGGCTAAATTCGGCTTTGGAGAGGGATTTATTGGCTGGGTGAGGCTCCTCTACACGGAACCCATGGCTCAAGTGGTGGTGAATGGGCGGGTCTCTCGGCCCTTTGCCCTCGGCAGGGGCACGAGGCAGGGGTGCCCGTTGTCCCCTTTGCTCTTTGCTCTCGCCCTGGAGCCACTCGCTGCTTGGCTCCGCTGGGAGCCCTCGCTGAGGGGGATCCGGTGGGCCCCGGGCTTCGAAGATCGGGTCTCGCTGTATGCGGACGATATTCTCCTGTATCTCACCTCGCCGCGGCAGTCGCTCAACGTCCTCTTTGACGTTCTGACTTCCTTTGGGAACAATTCGGGTCTCACGATCAATTGGTCTAAATCCTGCGTCTATCCCATCTCTGGTGGTCCTCCTCTCCTGCCGCCTCGGCTTCCGATCCAAATATCTCTGAGTGGCTTTAAGTACCTGGGGATATACGTTTCGCTGGACCCGGTGGCTCGCTATGAGCAGAATCTCCTGCGCCCACTTCGGCGATTGCGAGAGGACACGGCCCGGTGGTGCAGGCTCCCCCTGTCCCCGCTGGGTCGGGCTGCGCTGTTTAAAACGATGTCCCTTCCCAGGTTCCTCTATGCACTCCAGAACTCCTTCGACGTTATCCCAGTGGCTTACTTTCGGGAGGTGGAGAGCCTGCAGAGGAGACTGGTGTGGGACGGGCGGGCCCGTATTGCTCTGGCTAAGCTTACTCTCCCCTGGTATGACGGGGGCATCGCACTTCCCGACATTCGCAGGTACTATTGGGCCTCGCAGCTATCGGCCATTAACCATGCCACGTATGCGCCTGGCTTGAATCCGGCGTATGAGATGGATAAGTTCCTGCTTCCCGGCGGGAACTATAACAGGGCACTTTACTCTCGCTCGGCCGGCCGGACCCTTACGGGTCCTACTAAGATTGCGGTGCGGACCTGGAGGGCTGCCACTGCGGCCATGGGCTGGAGTGAGCGACTAACATGCGCCACTCCTTTATTTGCCTCCGACCGCCTGGGCAGCCTCTGGACTACGAAGGGGTTTGACCAGTGGGATACGATTGGCATCAGCAAAGTGGGAGACCTGTGGCATAAGGGCGCGGTTAAGACCTTCGCGGTGCTCCAGGCCGAATATGAGCTTACGGACAGGGAGTTCTTCCGCTATGCCCAGGTTCGACACGCCCTGCTCTCCGTCTTTGGGGAGGGGACCAAGATCCCGGTTTCCTCGCCTCTCGAGGACCGCATACTTGACGGACATGTCCCGGACAGTACAATTTCTTTAATTTATAAAAAACTGATTAATCACCGGGCTGACCTCTTTGTGCGCCTCCGGGAGGCTTGGACGGGGGATGGGGTGGAATTGGATGACGAGGACTGGCAGTCTGCACTGTCGTCCCCCAAGGAGGTCGCCATTCCAGCCCGCCTCCGGTTGGTACAGCTTAAGATTCTTCACCGGGTATATGTGACGGGTCCTCGCTTGGTCTCGATGGGATTTTCTGACGACGGGCTCTGCAAGCGGGGTTGTGGGCTCAGCACCACCTTTCTCCATATCCTGTGGGAGTGCCGCGAGGTGGCGGACTATTGGCGCCGGGTCCATACGGTTATGGGACAGGTCACTGGGGTTGTGCTGCTGCCGGAGGTGCGTCGCTGTGTCCTGAATGTGTGGGAGCCCAACGATTACAGCGTGGCTCAGACTCGGTGGGCGGCCCTGGGTAACATGATTGCCAAGAGAGATATAGCGCAGCTTTGGGGCGCCCAGCGGCCGCCCACCGTGTCAGTATGGAAGGAGAATATGGACTGGTGTATGTTCAGGGAGAAGACTGTGTATGTGGCCCGTGGCAAGCCGGGGGCATGGGGCAGAATCTGAGGGCAATGGAATGCGTATCGCGGGGGTATCTGTACGCCCCCCCTGGTGGACACCGATATCGCCATGTCCCCCTGACCCTTGATGGTTCCTGGCCTCTTCTGGAATGGCTACTCATGGGTGTTCATCCCCCTTGACCCCCCCCCCGTCCCCAGCCTCCCGGTACTCCTTTCCTTAGCCGGTGGCTAAATGTCCTGAACTGGAGTTCCCCGGAGGTAACCTGCCTCGCACGGTCTGTTCCTATGCCTCGCCTGGTGTTGTTGTTTTTTCTTTTAGGTTTGTTTTTTGGGTCTGTTGGACTTCAGTCTCCTGTTCCTTTCGAACTATCCGGAGCCACTACGGGGCTGAGCCCCAGGACTTGACTGCATCCCTGACAACTGTATATTTCACTCTGTACCTAGCGGCCGGCCCTGGTGGTTGTAGGCCCGTGCTTGTAACCGAATTATTGCTTAATAAAACCTTTTAAAAAAAAAAAAAAAAAAAAAAAAAATTCATGTGCATCTTGCTGTTCATTTTGAGAAAACTGTGTTCGTCCTGAACATATATCTAAAAGTTTTCTAATTTCAGTAGCACTTTCTATTTGAGTTTTATCTTTACTCAGCTTTTGAAAAAGGAGACTCAGCTCTGAACAGAATCTTTTTCCCTGATTTACTATTATCTGCTCTTGCAAACTTTCCAGATAAAATGCAACATTCAGCACTACATTTGCGTAGCAGTTGACACCAGAGCTATTTTCAAAATGACATCCTACAACCTGTTCTTCATTTCCCTTTTTCTTTTTGCTTGCAATTACATCACTCCTCTTTTTTTTCCTCTTCTCTACATCTTCATTACAGATATTCTCATTTTTTCTTTTACGAGAAACTACACGTTTCTCCAACACAGGATACTGACCTAAATGAGGAGCATAGCTTCTTCTTAATCTATTATACTCCTTTACACAGTTTGTATCAGCACTAACTTTTGAATCATCAAAGTCTATCATGAATAAACCTGATAATGTTTTCACTCGTGACAAAGCAACATATGCCATACCCTCTTTGAACACAGTTGAACCAATGTTCACAAATGCACAATCTACAGTCAATCCTTGAGACTTGTGAATAGTTACAGCATATGCTAGAGAAAACGGAAACTGCTTCCTACGTACATATATGTCTTTCACAAGCATGAAACGAACTGTACAACGACAAATTTCTTTAACTTCTTCTATCTGATCAAATTTTATTTTTAAACATTCAATTCCTTCTTTTTTCTGATAATTAATAAAACCCACAACTCTTCCCATAGCTCTATTAACTAAACCTTTTTCAACATCCAAATTTCTTCTTAAAAATACTCTACAGTTCATGCAAACATATAGATTTTTTTCTAATCCAGCTGTTTTGGAGATGTTCTTCTCTAGTGAGTCCAATTTATTTTTCAGTTTGCCTGTTACTGTGACAGTAATTCTTCCATCCTCAATTTTGTCCACTGCTTCCAATTTCCTGATCTCTTCCTTTTCCAATTTCAAAAGCTCCTCATTAAATATTGAGCATTCACGTAGAGTTGGCATTAAGCAGATGACACTTTTGTTTTCTGCAATATTCTTGTATATCTTCTCTGCAACTATTTCTTCCTTTGGAAATAAATTATGTAGCAGCCGACTCTGTAATACTTTTTTGCCAACTTCTGTGAGTAGTCCAATTCTGATATCTTTCAAAATACTTCCATATTCTTCATCGCTTGCTTGCCTCATATTAGTAGTAAGTTCCTTGTACTCAAAGAAGGACCAAATATTTGTATTTCCGATGCTTCCCAATGACTTCTTCGTGTCTTCATGTGTGACAGTATTAAATACTGGTTGTCCTTTAACTGGAGTAAGTTGCAAAAGATCTCCAAAAACTATGACGTGTTTTCCACCAAATAACATGTCATAGTCTGTCTTCAAAATTTGCTGCATTCTTAAATGCACAAAGGCAAGCATTAAGTTTGATACCATGCTCACCTCATCAATAATGAGAACTTGCATCTTCTTCAATACTCTTGAAACTTCCAAGCATGCTTCTCCAGTTAGCTTGTTGTATTGTATTTTGTTCTCATGCTCCACTGGTAACATTAGCAAGCGATGTAAGGTGATTCCTTTTATGTTATAGGCTGCTAACCCAGTTGGAGCAGTAACCACACAAGACAAAGTAGAATCCGTTTTTTGCTGTAGGTAGCTTCTGATGACTTTTATTAGGAAACTTTTTCTAGTTCCAGCTTGTCCGCTTACATACATCCTGATTGGATGAAATGATGTGCATGAGCACTCTTTTTTTTCATGTAGAAATCCGTGATCAATTTTGTTTTTGATCTCTTCATAAATTTGTTGCTGCTCTTGATTCAGTTGTCTTTCCAAATTTTCTAAGTCTATAAATTCTTCTTGAGCTTGATTCATAGCCGTTTCCACTTCATTCATGGCTATTGATGCTTCATTTTCAACGATTGGTTGTCCTAGGGGATCTTGACTGAGTGTTCCTGAACTTTGGCTGTCCTGAGAACTATCTCTAGCTATTTCTGCTGCAATTGTAGTTTCCTGTTCAATTTCTTCATTTAACATTTGCAGATAACTTGAGAATGTACTGCATTGTATGCTGTCTTTGCAAGCATTAAAAGAATCTTCATAGCTCTGGAATTCTCCCAGTAGTTCATCCTCTGTACGCCATGGTTTAAACAACTGTAAAAGAGCCAAGTAGTAAAATTCCTTCTTGTCAGTAGTGTCGCAACTCAGCTTCCGGTGATTTATCAAACTTCCTTTTGTTTGCTTCACCAAACATCCTTCTTCACCAACGACTTTATATTTTCCATTGTTGATGTCTTCTGCAGCTTTCCGTGAATAAATGTAGTTCTGCAGCACTTCATAGAGACACATGTTCTCCAGATGATGACTTCTCTTGCGATAATATGTGTCCAACATGTTTGATTTCAAAATATCTGTACTTTCTGGGTCATTCTCGGCCAAATATTCAATTTCTCCTACAGATTTCAGTACCCGATTTCTCATTGCTGCAAGGCCTAAACTTGCCCAAATTATTCTTCTTGACTTCGAGTAGAGACTTGCAGAAGATAACCTATCTGAACATTCGTAGGATCCAATTTCTCGATGCGATAACATCTTCAAACTGAAACTGTACAGCTTCTTACTGACAGTCTTCTCGTGAGAAATCTCTTCCCACATTTCCTTCAATTCTGTTTTTTCTGATTTCGTAATGTAAGACGTTACATATCGAGCAACAGCAATGGAATTGTCAGCTACATACTGTATATCCATGTTAGCGTTCCACATGGATAAAATGACTGGGTTGTAGTCATTTATATTTTTTGATTCTTCTTTTCTTTTAAGGTTGTAGGTATTCTTAGGTGATTTTCTTGTGATAGTATGTCTCACAGCTGACATAAAACTGTTTACTCTTCCATTTGAAAGAACAGGTCTAGGAAATCCAAATCGACATTTAGTGTAGTATTTTTCTTTGCTCTTGTATTTCCGTCGACAGTATTTTCCACACCGATGACTTTGGAAACGTAAAACTTGTGCTCCTTTAACTTGTTCTCTTCTGTGCTTTTTGGTATAGCACATGTTGCATATTCTTCAATGTAAGATAACACTGCTTCATCAGTATCTGTTCCAAACTTTGGGGCATCCTTGATCCACAACAGCATATGAATATGAGGAGCACCTCTTGCCTGGTACTCTTTTCTCCAAAAGAAATCCACTACTTCTCCAAGGGGTGGATTTTTTTATTGCAGATGAAGGACATCATAGCCTCAAATCTATGATTGAAATATCTGCAAACATTAACCGGATCCAATGAGCACAGTTCTCCTGCTGTCTTGTATTCGATGTTTTTAATGTTTGAATTGGCCTCTCGTAGAAAATCCAGTAAATCATCCCAAGCGTACTCGGCACAGCTTAGGGTAAGGAACCATGTTGGTGTTCCTAAATTCCGTAACATGCATTTTAGTTCACCATGGCGTCGGTACCAATATTCATTTGTCCCACGCTGACAAGCCATCAGATTGATTAGTTGTGTTTCCAAATGATCATCTCGGTGCTGCACTTTCTCCATAAAATCCTTAGCAGACACATTTTGTAAATGTACTCCACTTTTTAAAATGTGATTTACTGCATAAGACAGTGCAGACAAGTCGCTTTCAAATAAAAGATGGAACAAATAAGGAATACTTTGTCGAAATCTGGGATCTTCAGCATGTAGTCTTGTAGTCCGATACTCAGAAGCTGGAATCTGTTCTGGACGTTCATCGTATCGTCCTCCTTTTCCTTTAGGAAACAGCTGGGGAAAACATCGAGCTTCCAAGCTCTCCTCCCATACACTCACGGGAGTTCCTTTTGCTTTCTTCATCTGAAAGAGATCAATATTGTCTCCCATAACTTCTTTCGAATGAAGAGGATGTATGCTAAAATGTTCATAAATTTCTTCTTCCTTTGACTTGTCCACTTTTTCAATTTGTCCAGTTGGTGTTTCTGTGTCTTCTTGTAAATCTTCTTCTTCTTCTTCTTCTTCTATATAAATTGATTCATACCATTTGTTATTTTTTTTCAAATACAAATTTGCTCTTTGTACTTTCCGCACATCTACCAGCTCCTGCCAAATCTTCTTATTCTTTGTAGGTACACCATTAACCAGAATAATTAATGGTTCAGTTTCCAAAGTATCCGCATCAATAGTTTCCATATTTTTTTTCAAATCCAAGGGCAAATACACCACTCTACCTTTTAAACCTCTCAGTAAATCTGAAGGAGGTAATTTACCAGTTTTGGGCTCCATACGTACTATGGTCTGGAACGGATGAACACATTGAATGAGTATAGACTCATATGTATTTAATTCAGAAAGTTCAGCAGGAATAGCATCCAATTCTAAATTATTATGTACAGCTCTGGTCGGCATTCTATTTTCCTCTAACTTGTTGTAACAGTATTTACAAATACGCTGATCTTCACCCAATTCAAAACAATTTTCTAGAAATATATATGTGGCAAAATCCTTCCACTTATAATTATCTTCATTTTCACTCTTTCTGTAGAGATCAACATTCCTAGTTTGTTTTCTATAATGAGTTCTGCGGCAACAAATACAAGTAAAATTTGGTCTTTCATTAGAGACTATTGCAAATTTTGTTATGTGATCATTAAATGTGGTACTTACAGAGGGTTCTACATTCTCTTCCACTTCTTCCTCATTTACTGTGTCCTTCTCTGCACTGTTTTGTTCAGGACCAAAGTAACAAAACTGAATTTCATCAACAACCTTCTCTACATCTGATACCGTTCCTCGGAACAGAGCCCTATTCAATTCATTTAACTTTATTGCTGGACTTTTGGCAAAATACAACCGTCTCACAAACTTTCTCATTTCAGTATGATGAACAGCCAGCATCCTAAAATGATGGAAAACACTATTGCATACTTTTCTAGATAGACAAGCCAGAGAATGACCCTGCAAACCAGTATTCTCTCTCACTCTGCATGGATCCAGACTTTGAAGCACCTTAATCTTCTGTTTTACACTTTTTTTACTATATTCTCTTAGAAACTCTCGAAATTTGTCAATAGATTCCTGACGCACAGTGCAAATACTACTACAATTCCAAGTGTACACTGGGGCTTTAGGACGTCTCCCCATTGCCTCATCTGCCATCACTTGTACCTCATCTCTTGGAACCATTATCTCCTTCTCCATTATGCAACCATTTTTTACTTCGTATGAACGACCTCTGGTGTCAACTGCATGCAGCAAACTATTACTTTGAAAATAGCTCTCTTCATTAAAAAAAGGTTCACTACTTGAACTATGCATCCACTTTCCTAAAAACACTTTACAAAAGTTTGTTCTGTTCACTACTCTTTTCCTTTTGCTATGTGATTTCAGTACATTAACCATTTTGTCTAATGTACGCATCCTATTCAAAATTAATATGAATAGTTTCCTTTTTAATTCTAATGCCTTTGCTGCAATGGCTTCAATTTCTTTTTTTCTCTTATAAAACTTTGTTTTTTTCTTATATTTCTTCACATCCTTTATCAAATTGGACATAACTCTTCTCTGAAACATTTTTCTACGTATCTCTTTAAACGCTGTTTTTCTGTTTAAGTTTAACTTTTTAGTTTCAGAAGGTATATTTGCATTAACTAAATTCTCAATTTTTTCTTGTCCTTTTTGTTTGAAATCATTCTTTCCTGTACAGACATTTTGTACATTTTTCCTTTTTTTGAATATATTCCTTAGAAAATCTTTTTTTTGCTTACCAGAAGATTTTTTCTTCCTTCCAACATCAGCATCTTCTACTAACTTTGATCCTCTAGTTGTCTTCAAATATAGTTTTTTTTTTTGCGTTTTTTGAACTCTGGATTTTGTAGGCATCTTAAATTTTGTTCACTGCTCTTCAGCAATACCTGAAAAAAACTAAAAAAAAATTCCTTTATTTTATTTAAATATATTACTACATTTCTTTTCACAATAGTCACAAAACGAAATTTCTTTGCCAATTTGAATGCACACTAACTGCTCTTTTTTTTGGGCAAGTGAAAATCACTTTTACAAACTGTCACATTATGAAACCACTTTTCAGATTTTTTAATAAGCCCATGTCCAGACTGCTACACTCCAGCAAGGGCAACCAGCCTTAGTGATGCTGAATGTATTTGCATTACAGACTGAAACCTGAAAACCCCACTCGCTTGTAAATACTGTGCATGATTATACATGGCAAGCACATGGGTGTGTGCTAAGAGTCTGCTTCTTCCCCCCAAAAATCGCTCCCCCTTTCCATCTAATGCAACTGTGAAATCACCAGAGCAATACGCAATAAATCTCTGCCTATAATTCCTCTCTGCACACAGAGTCATGTTTTCACATTAGTCCCAAAACGAAATTTCTTTGCCAATTTGAAAGCACACTTACTGCTCTTTTTTTTTGGGGCAAGTGAAAATCACTTTTACAGACTGACACATTATGAAACCACTTTTTCGATTTTCTTAAATGCACATGTCCAAACTTCTTTTTCAGACCACCTCCATGTGTAACCTGGGTGGCTGCCTACACTCCAGCAAGGGCAACCAGCCTTAGTGATGCTGAATGTATTTGCATTACAGACTGAAACCTGAAAACCCCACTCGCTTGTAAATACTGTGCATGATTATACATGGCAAGCACATGGGTGTGTGCTAAGAGTCTGCTTCTTCCCCCAAAAAATCGCTCCCCCTTTCCATCTAATGCAACTGTGAAATCACCAGAGCAATACACAATAAATCTCTGCCTATAATTCCTCTCTGCACACAGAGTCATGTTTTCACATTAGTCCCAAAACGAAATTTCTTTGCCAATTTGAAAGCACACTTACTGCTCTTTTTTTTTGGGGCAAGTGAAAATCACTTTTACAGACTGACACATTATGAAACCACTTTTTCGATTTTCTTAAATGCACATGTCCAAACTTCTTTTTCAGACCACCTCCATGTGTAACCTGGGTGGCTGCCTACACTCCAGCAAGGGCAACCAGCCTTAGTGATGCTGAATGTATTTGCATTACAGACTGAAACCTGAAAACCCCACTCGCTTGTAAATACTGTGCATGATTATACATGGCAAGCACATGGGTGTGTGCTAAGAGTCTGCTTCTTCCCCCAAAAAATCGCTCCCCCTTTCCATCTAATGCAACTGTGAAATCACCAGAGCAATACGCAATAAATCTCTGCCTATAATTCCTCTCTGCACACAGAGTCATGTTTTCACATTAGTCCCAAAACGAAATTTCTTTGCCAATTTGAAAGCACACTTACTGCTCTTTTTTTTTGGGGCAAGTGAAAATCACTTTTACAGACTGACACATTATGAAACCACTTTTTTGATTTTCTTAAATGCACATGTCCATACTTCTTTTTCAGACCACCTCCATGTGTAACCTGGGTGGCTGCATACACTCCAGCAAGGGCAACCAGCCTTAGTGATGCTGAATGTATTTGCATTACAGACTGAAACCTGAAAACCCCACTCGCTTGTAAATACTGTGCATGATTATACATGGCAAGCACATGGGTGTGTGCTAAGAGTCTGCTTCTTCCCCCAAAAAATCGCTCCCCCTTTCCATCTAATGCAACTGTGAAATCACCAGAGCAATACACAATAAATCTCTGCCTATAATTCCTCTCTGCACACAGAGTCATGTTTTCACATTAGTCCCAAAACGAAATTTCTTTGCCAATTTGAAAGCACACTTACTGCTCTTTTTTTTTGGGGCAAGTGAAAATCACTTTTACAGACTGACACATTATGAAACCACTTTTTCGATTTTCTTAAATGCACATGTCCAAACTTCTTTTTCAGACCACCTCCATGTGTAACCTGGGTGGCTGCCTACACTCCAGCAAGGGCAACCAGCCTTAGTGATGCTGAATGTATTTGCATTACAGACTGAAACCTGAAAACCCCACTCGCTTGTAAATACTGTGCATGATTATACATGGCAAGCACATGGGTGTGTGCTAAGAGTCTGCTTCTTCCCCCAAAAAATCGCTCCCCCTTTCCATCTAATGCAACTGTGAAATCACCAGAGCAATACGCAATAAATCTCTGCCTATAATTCCTCTCTGCACACAGAGTCATGTTTTCACATTAGTCCCAAAACGAAATTTCTTTGCCAATTTGAAAGCACACTTACTGCTCTTTTTTTTTCGGGCAAGTGAAAATCACTTTTACAGACTGACACATTATGAAACCACTTTTTTCGATTTTCTTAAATGCACATGTCCAAACTTCTTTTTCAGACCACCTCCATGTGTAACCTGGGTGGCTGCCTACACTCCAGCAAGGGCAACCAGCCTTAGTGATGCTGAATGTATTTGCATTACTGAGTCCAACCTCAAACCCTTAAACTATTCTTTTTTTTCCAGTACACCTTAATTTATTGTGAAAACATACTCCATATTATTTTACATGTTCCTCACATTTAAATTTCTCCCAAAACAGAAAATGATAAACGCAACTACAACAAAAAGAATTTCCATTTCTATTATTCATTTCTTAAGTTACCACATACATCCCCTCTCAAACTCTAAACTCACCTTTAAAATTAGTTAGTTGTGAAAGAAATGTGACACTCAAACAGCAGATTATCAGAGCCAGGATCTCTGTTGTGTTCACCTCTCTCCTCTCAGCAGAACCAGATAATGGCAAACTTTCCCTCTATTTTTCCACACATATACATGTAAGTTTCAAATCTCAGTGCTTCCCCCTTTTTTTCAAATGTAATCACACATTTCTATTGGTTGAAAACCAACCCTTTTCCAAAAGTACCCTTCCCCCAACTTGACTTCTGCCTAGTACCCTTCCCCCAACTTGACTTCTGCCTGCTACCATAGCAACAGCTCATGGAACACTGCTGTGTAGAGTTAGGTCAGAAGTTCGCCACACAATGTTTCAATTCCACAGAGCAAGAGTGCTTGACTTTTCAAACCTAACAGCAAATCCATAGTACTGTTCTTTGGTTACACATTTTTTTGTACCAATACAAAACATGCTTCTATTAATTTACACATACAGCCTAGTTTTTATTCTAGAATGGTATGAAACAGCCAATCAGTTCTTTTTTTTTGAAAAAAATATGTATTTCTCCATTTCCAAACTGTCTTTCATTTCTTTTTACCATTCTACTGAATTACACCTCCTGAGTGCATCCAGTTCTCCTTGGAAGATGTTCACAGTGTGGATTGTAGGTCACAGCTATGTCTTCTGGAGTGAAAAGTATGCAGAGAAAACAGATATGGTGAGAGACCTTGCTTTGCCAAATGTAGACATTAAATGGATTGGTCAGAGAGGGTTAAAGTGGCACCAATTGATGCCATTGGTGAAATCCTTCATGCAAATCCAACACCCTGACCTCATAATAGTGCACTGTGGTGGCAATGACCTAGGCACTTTGACTGGGGTAGGTCTGGAAATGCTTATGAAGGACACCTTTGCACAACTGTTTTCACTTTTCCCTAAAACTGCCTTTGTGTTTTCCAACATATGCCAAAGGCAAAAATGGAACTGGTCCAATCATTTCTGTCCGCAAATTGACAAAGCAAGAAAGCACGTCAACAAATCTGTTTCTGCTTTCCTCCGTGACTATGGTATGGGTGCCATTTACCACAACAACTTGCGTTACGACATGCAAGACATTTATAGAGGAGATGGTGTGCACTTCAATGATGAAGGGAACAGAGTCTTCCTCTTGAACCTTAGACTCTGCATCTGTACTTACTTGTAGGTACCAATAAAAAATCACTTCATAAACACAACGGCTCTTTTTAGAGCCCCCTAATATCTAAACACTTAAATCTGCATTTAATTTCTTTTTTTTTATTTTTTCTTCCGTACGCTTACCGTAAGCTTACCGTACGCGTACCCCGTGATTTTTTTTAAAATCAATAAATGTTTTTTTTGTACTTTTCTGTCCTTCTTTGACCCCTTACAAATGTTAGGGGGTCTGTAACTCTCCTCATTGCCCCCTTTTCTTGTTTTCACTCTTTTTTTTCAGAGTGAAATACACAAAATGGCGGCCGCCGCTTCCTGGTTTCGGCCGATTCGAATGTTTACTAAGATCTAACAGCCAATCAGACTCACGCTCGCGCACGCCACCGTACGTGTACGGTAAGCTTACGGTAAGCGTACCGTAAGCTGGCTCAGATATATATATTGATTTAAAGGCTATTTTCTCAGAATCTACTGAACAGATTTACACCAAACCTACAAAAGGCACTTCCTTGACCTGAGGACTACCTCTCTGCCAAATTTCGAGTAATTCTGTTCAGCCATTCGGGCTGTAGCTCGTTCTAAAGGTCCTATGGAAAAATGCATGGGAAAAACGCGTTTTGGGACCCCCCTTTTATCTCAGCCCCCGCTTGACGGATCCCCCCGAGACTTTCAGGGTAGGAGCGGAGCGGAGCGCCCCACCTATTTTGAGAAATTCGCGAGGATTCGTCGACCGGCGCCAAAGTTATTCAAAATAGAATGTTGCGGATTTCCTATGGAAAAGGGGTCCTAACTATAACTACCTACTGGCGACCGCCAGTAGGTAATATATATATATTTATATAAAGTGAAATCATCTTCTGGCGCTGTGTTCCGTTGCACCGATCCCTTTCTGGGCTCCACGGGCAGGTTTTCTCAGTTCGCCCCTGTAGGCCGTTTCCCTAATTCCAGACATTCTTATGTACATATACATTTGGTGTCGGCATAAGAGCTTTCCGTTAATTTTAAATGTGAATCGCGCAAAAGACGTATTTATAAAAACATACTTTTTAACATATATTGGTATTAGAAAAAAACGGCGTTTTCAAGATTTGTAAGTGAACTTTAACTTGGACACATTCAAGAATAACCTGGTGACTTTACTGCGAGTGACCGAACTTCTTCACACCTCGCTCGCATCGGTCCGTCAAGGAAAACGAGGCACGTTCGAGAAGCGGTATGCCGAGGGTCACGCAGTTCAATCAAGCGTAAACGCGGGGATTCGATTCCACGATTTATAGCTGCATATTGTTATTTAGCCTCTAAATAGTTGTTGTTCTCATTCATTCTTATACCGAAAACAATGCTTTTGTTTATTTAACTGGTACACCGAGGTCGTTGGACGCACATATATATCACTTACAATCAGCCTAATTTAGTGTATGTTGAGACATATATTCGTGTCATCGGTTTAAGTTCTTTTTGCAGAAGTATGAATAAATCCATATTTCACAAGAGACCTTAAAACATGGGTAATAGCTTGTTTCTCTGTGGAACATGCATTCCTCATGATTGGTCTCAACCCATTGAGCGAAGCTCTACCATTGTCAAGGTTGCTGGCATCTCGCGGCGCTGAGGACTATATTCTGCAGCAAGGCCATCTAAATAATGGCTATAAAAACACAAAATCATCATGTTCCCTGGGAGTACTAACATAAATAATTTGAACTAGAAACAAAATGCAAATTAACTTTTGGTAACAACTAAGTGGCAAATGCATTACATTCAGAATTATGCGGTTAATGCTGAAGTGAGATAATGCTGAATAAACACAGCGGCTAAATTTCTAGTCACCAGTGATGAAAGTGCACCCCACGAAACATCTTTGTAGAATTCGGTTTTTACTATTAATTCCAACAGTATAAAGTCATGTTTTATTAATGAAACTAAATGCATATCCGTGGTTCTGAAAGCACTTGGACGGGGGTGGAGATTAAGCAGGCCCTTCGTTTGCACTCCAGGATGAAATACAAAGGACTGGGACAGCAGTCTAGATCGGGGGTGGTTTGCCCGTCGAGTGTCCAGTTGTGTCCCTCTGTAGGTAACTGTTAGACGGCCATTACAATAAAAGGTTCTTCTCTCGAGAGGGCTCTCGAAGAGCTTGGGAGGCACATTAACAGGAGGCCGAAGAGAGCGCGGCTGCGCCTTCCCTTGAACCCTCGGGCGCACCATAAACCAGCTAGGATTCCATTTCAACTTCGATATTTTTATATTACATTTGCCAAAATAAACTCTGCAAAAATGAATGGATGGGAGGGACCGACACGGCAGCTGCTGCCAGGAAAGCGTCTCGTTCAGAGCGAGACAACGCAGTAAAATAACATGTCGGTAAAACGGCGAGCTATTGACGGAAAAAAGACAGGGATAAAAGCTATATCTTTTGCTGAATGATCTGTGGCAGGGCCGTTTCTACCATTAGGCAAGACTAGGCGGACGCCTAGGGCGGCAAAAGGGGGAGGGTGGCAAAAAACATGAGTTTGGGAATATCTAATGCATTTATTCTTCTAGCCTGGATGACGGGGGAGAGAGTGATGGTAGTAAAAGGGAGGGGGCGGCATTTTTAAATTCTCGCCTAGGGCGGCAAAACACCTAGAAACGGCCCTGATCTGTGGTAATGTCAGCCGGAAAATCAAGCAGACAAAAAGTGGGAAGCGTCAAACTAAGGAACCATGGACCGCTGCTGTGATCCACAACAGAGTGTTACAGTGATGACCACGTGAGTCGTGAGTGAGGCTAAAGCCAGCGCGCAGCAGCACTCAGGTCAGGGCCGGACTGGCCATAGCGGGCACCGAGCATTTCCCCGGTAGGCCGCTAGGGTGGGGGCCGGTTTTGAGCCACTGGGGGGCTGTTTTTGTTACCGGGGTTGGCAATATCAGCCCCCTGTAACAAAATCGGCCGAAACCGGCCCTCGCAAACTGCTCGGCTGCACTCTCCCTCACTCCAGGGGGGGCCAGCTGAGCAGTTTGCCAGGGCCGGTTTCGGTTCCCAGTCCGGCCCTGACTCAGGTGAGACTTTGAATGAGTGCGGCAGACAGTGCAGCTGAGCCCTCGGGCCAGCGCGAGACACCCCTGGCTGACCTGGAATGGATTCGAAAAGTCGGTGCTTTATTTAACTTTGCACAGTGAGTGTGGGACAGCAGGGCCGGCTTTGGAACTGGTGGCGCCCTGTGCGAAAATGCTTGCTGGCGCCCCCCGCCTCACCCGCCAATGACCACCTTGCCAAAGATTCCCTCACTTCCGCCTTTTGACAATGCCCCCCAAATCTCCATAACCACTGTCTCTTAGATTTATTTAGTTTTATAGCGCCACTCATACCAGTTTATGGTGTCAGAACACTTTACATCACACATACGTTGCACGGAGACAATCATATGTGTGTAAATCAGTGTATAGGATGTTACATATGACAGAGGCCTACAAGGTGTATGAGTCACATGGCATCCATACTTGTAGGCGCTATAGCTTAGGAGTCCATGGGCTGATAAAGCACAAATTCAGAATTTAAAATGTAACACCATTGTTAGGGGTTTTCTTTAATATTATGAATTTATTTATACCCAATTGAACCCTTTTTGCAATATTATGTTAAGGAAAAACTGGGCAAAAAAACATGTAGCTGTAATATATTCCTTGCAGTTGACAGTTAATGGCTCACTGCTCTATATTAGGATTTTAACTTTTAAACTGCAAGTAACATAAGGCTCTCTCTGACAAAAGCAGTAACCCATTGACCTATTTATATTGTATGCACTTTGTGATGTGAATGGGATGAGTCAAAACTTCCACTCCCAGACAAAGCTCCGGTCTGTCTCCAGGAAGAACATTAATCACCGGAGGTATTGTGACATTTTTATTAAAGCTTGAAAATTGCTGGGACAAGGAATGTGACATCTGGTGCTTTTAAAACAATAAACATGATGGCCAGCCACGGTCGGTAGTAGGAGTAACTGCAGGGCCCTGACGTGGGGAGGGGGAGGGGCAGGGTGGGGGGTAGTAAACTATGGATTCCGGAGGTTTACAGGTAAGTTGACATATAAATTAATAAAACAAATTTCGTTGCGTGCACAGCATCGCATTTGGGGATACAGTGCACGCAACGAAATTCGTTTTATTAATTTTTATGTAAACTTACCTGTAAACCTCCGGAATCCATAGTTTACTACCCCCCCCACCCTGCCCCTCCCCCTCCCCCTCCCCACTACAGCGCCCTGCAGTTACTCCTACTACCGACCGTGGCTGATGATGGCTTCACCCTAAATCAGCACCCGGTGCGGTGGCACCAATCGCACCGCCCTAGAGCCGGCCCCGTGGGGCAGTCACACTATCTGTCAGGCAGAGCAGCGCACTGCTACTTGCTCAGCAATGCTTGGGCACCCCTTCCTGCTTCTGTTTATGCCTCTTTATATATATATATATATTTTTTTTTTATAAGGTAAACAGTGGTTCTGTTGGGTGAAAGTATTGCTTTACGCATTAGGCTTAGTCAAGCGTTATTTGAATAATGTACAATAATTAGACTGTAAGCAACACACAAGTCAGTTCAAATGCAAGACAAATTCTTTATATATAAATTACGTCATTCATATATGTATGCATCAATATTTCACGAAGAGCCGTCAAGCAATGGTGTGATGACACAAGTGACACAGTGAATAATAAGTGCTCGGTGACAGTGTGCGTGATATGTACAGTGGTTTAAAATCGAGATTATTCGAAAGTGGCCAGGGGTTGTACAATAGTAAAGCTGCGCAATGGAAGAGTTCCTTTTGGCGCAGATTCTATGCGAAGGTCCACAATATAGTCGACGTTTCAACCCTAGTACTGCACTCTTGATAGGTCAGTGCGGGTCTTCATCAGGACTTGAATTAAGCGTGACGGCCTGTGAGTAAAAAAGGGGGACTAAGTCAGGTGTGTTGACATTAGAGAAAGAATCTATGTACTAAGGATGGTGGATAACTCACCTTAGTAAGGGAGAGATTCAAATTCAAATTGGTCTAAGTCTATGGAGTAGGTAAACATCCAGTATGTGTCTCAGGATGGGGTCCACTCCAGTGGTCTATCGTGTTGATGGGCCTGTAAGTAATTACAATCATTGTAAATACAAGAATTGGGTGTGAGTTAACGACCAACGAAATGGGGGAGCCTGTTTTGCTCACCTCTGTTTATGCCTCAGCGCGCCGGTGGTGTCAACACACAGGGGGTGGAGAGATGAGGTGGGGGTGTAGAGGCCTCGGAGCAGCCGCGGTCGGTAGTAGGAGTAACTGCAGGGCGCTGACGTGGGGAGGGGGAGGGGCAGGGTGGGGGGGTAGTAAACTATGGATTCCGGAGGTTTACAGGTAAGTTAACATATAAATTAATAAAACGAATTTCGTTGCGTGCGCTGCATCGCAAAATGCGATGCAGCGCGCGCTACGAAATTCATTTTATATATTTAATTGTTTACTTACCTGCAATTGTCTATTTTCCGGTTTTTAAAACCCCCCACCGTGCCCCTCCCCCGCCCTGCCTTACCGCCCCATGGAACTCCCTCCACGGGCCGCGGCTGCCTGCAGCAAACAAGCACCAAACACCAGCACTAGTGTTCAGTCTAAAAACACAAGTTAAAAAAAGAGTGTACCAGAGTATCAAATGGCCTGAAACGAAATGACAAAGTAAGGGAGCCAGTCGTCATGGGCGTGACAAACACACCCATAGGAGGGACAAATGGCACCATTCACCAAACTAAAGAAAAGCATTTAGAAAAGCACAGGGAGGAGCCAATTACCAGTGGTGGGCGTGGCCAAACTACTACCGAATACAGTTTAGAATACTGCATGCCTCGCAGTGCAGTGCATGCGCGCTGACTCTAGGCTTGACCTAAAAATAGGAGTGTGAAGAAGGGCAGAGAGAGAGAGAATGAGATAGAGTGTGAGGTGAAGAGAAAAGGGAGTGAGGTGGAAGGAAGTGAAGGGTGAAGTTAGCGGGACAGCAGTTTAAGTGGAGACAAAAGAGGGTGAAGTCGGGAGAGAAGCGGGCGAGATACAGAGAAAGGATTTGAGGTGAAGAGAGGAGAAGAGGTCAAGCAGATGGGTTTAAACGTCTAGAAATAAACAGTTAAAACTAGTTGACAGAACCCGGCAGTAGCTATAATATACAGGTCACACCCGTACAAGACCATCCAGCTCTCAGACACCTTCAAGACTCTGATAACCACACTCATTTTGATTGCCTATCCAATCGTTTTCATGGCCCTCCAGATGCCAAATCCTGGAGCCAGGCTCGTTGCCGTGCACAAACCCTGGCCAAGTGACAGGGGCGATTTGTCCATTAGGGCATGGAGGCTGCCCTCCTTCTGAATTGGCAGTCTGAAATAAACATTTCCAATCCGTCATCCTTCAATTTAAACTGAAAAGTTCAAGTTGAAAAGTGACAGATTGGATCGTGATGGTCAAGGCCTGATTTTTCTGTCTTCCCCCAAGAGAATGTTAGGCAGGAAGGCAGCACAAATGTAAGAACGTACGTACTGCGCTCTGATAATGACGCCATGTCATAGGGATTGCGTGTTAGCACCCTTAGTGCAATGCAGGGCTGGCTTTAGGTCTGGTAGCGCCCGGTGCAACAATCATTTTTGGCGCCCCCCACACCCTGTGACCGCCTCCTTTGATTCTCTCACTACCACTGGGCAAAAGTGCCCCTATCTCCCCAGTCACAAGTTATTGCTAAACACAGCGCCCCACCTGAGGCCAGCACCCCCCTCCACAGGTCAGCGCCCAGTGCGGCTGCACCAGTCGCACAGCCCTAAAGCCAGTCCTGGTGCGATGTATAGGGAGCTTAAATGCCAATGGGTTGTAATATAGTTCCCAGGCGTTCGAGACTTGACCCTGCTGCCCCGGGACTTCATAATCGAGTGCCCTGGCTCCTGTAGTTCACCTTTCTGCTAGTCATTGGCGTCCGCAGGGGGGGGGGGGGCAAGGAGGGGCACTTGCCCCCCCCCCCCCCAGAGCGCCCCTCTTTGGGCCCTGTAGGCCGTGGACCCCCAGGGGTCCGTGACACATTCCCAGGGGGTCCGCGAACTGGATCGTATTATATTGAAGCGCCCAGGCCATGCGCTACTATGGCTACAAGCACTGAATGACAGCGCAGGCCAGGGCGGCAGGACCCAAAGAAATCGGGCCAATCACCATTTCAGCTTTGGGATGGAAGCTGAAGGGTGATTGGCTTATTATTTTGTAGGCGCGCACGCTCGCGCACGTTCGCACGGCAGTGCGTCTTCCCTCGCGTTTGCGGCCAGCCCAGGAGCATTTTGCCGCCCAACGCCCTGTCTCCGCTTTCGGCTAAGATTAAAGAACACTAGCATTCCGGCATCTCGGACCACTCGCGGTCGGAGCACGTGAGTGTTTCTTTTTAATTAAATTTACAGCTAGTGGGCAAGGGCAAGGCCAGGGGAATTCGGACGCCGTGTTTATTGAGGCCAGGTCACGGTGTACTTACTTACCCATACATGCCACCATTTCAGGAGAGCAAAGTGAGAGATTCTGTAAAAAAAAAATCGGGAGAATGGGGCCTTGAATCAGGTTACTGTCATGTATGGGCCTTGGAAGTGTGTTGGCTTGCTGTAGGATCGGACATTTAAAACGCAAATGCACGTGTTTTTCTTACCTGTTAGAAGCATGGAGCGCCAGGGCCGGCTTTAGGGCGGTGCGACCGGTGCCACCTTCCTGGGGGCGTCGTGCTTGAACGTTTATTACGCTTTTGAAGCACCTGCTGCAGCGTTTCTTTCCCCCGGCAAGTACCAGGCTCACATAAATGTCACAATAACTCCTGTGATTAATTATCGTCTGAGAGAGATCAGCATTTTGCATAGTGGAGGTTTTGACTTATGTGAAGTTAGTGCAGAGGGTTAATATGCCTTCTGCAAAGAACGTGTGTACCAAGTGATTACAGAGTACGTATGTACAGATCAGCAGGTTACTGCTTTCAAAAGAAACCTCCTTTTGTTACTTGCAATTTATAACTTAAAGAAGCATGGAGCGCCAGGGCCGGATTTAGGGCGGTGCGACCGGTGCCACCTTCCTGGAGGCGCCGTGCTTGAACGTTTATTACGCTTTTGAAGCACCTGCTGCAGCGTTTCTTTCCCCGGGCAATTACCAGGCTCACATAAATGTCACAATAACTCCTGTGATTAATTATCGTCTGAGAGAGATCAGCATTTTTTTGCATAGTTGAGGTTTTGACTTATGTGAAGTTAGTGCAGAGGGTTAATATGCCTTCTGCAAAGAATGTGTACCAAGTGATTACAGAGTACGTATGTACAGATCAGCAGGTTACTGCTTTCAAAAGAAACCTCCTTTTGTTACTTGCAATTTATAACTTAAAGAAGCATGGAGCGCCAGGGCCGGATTTAGGGCGGTGCGACCGGTGCCACCTTCCTGGAGGCGCCGTGCTTGAACGTTTATTACGCTTTTGAAGCACCTGCTGCAGCGTTTCTTTCCCCCGCAATTACCAGGCTCACATAAATGTCACAATAACTCCTGTGATTAATTATCGTCCGAGAGAGATCAGCATTTTGCATAGTTGAGGTTTTGACTTAGGTGAAGTTAGTGCAGAGGGTTAATATGCCTTCTGCAAAGAACGTGTACCAAGTGATTACAGAGTGCGTTTGCGTATGTACAGATCAGCAGGCAGTTAGGGATTGGGGTGCCAGGGGGTAATTTTAGGGTCTGGGTGGGTATGGGTTTTGGGGTGCCAGGGGGTAATTTTAGGGTTCCAGGAGGGTATGGGTGTTGGTGTGCCAGGGGATAATTTTAGGGTTCAGGGTGGGTATGGGTTTTGGGGTACCAGGGGGGTTATTTTAGGGCTCAGGGCGAGTATGGGTTTTAAGGGGCAAGGGGGGTAATTTTAGGGTTCAGGGCGGGTATGGCTTTTGAGGGGCAGGGGTAATTTTAGGGTTCAGGGTGGGTATGGGTTTTGGGGTGCCAGGGGGATAATGTTAGGGTTCATGGGGGGTATGGGTTTTGGGGTACCAGGGGGTAATTTTAGGGTCCTGGTGGGTATGGTTTTGGGGTGCCAGGGGGTAATTTTAGGGTTCCTGGGGGGTATGGGTGTTGGTGTGCTGGGGGTAATTTTAGGGTTCAGTGTGGGTATGGGTTTTGGGGTACCAGGGGTGTAATTTTAGGGTTCAGGGTGTGTATGGGTTTTGGGATGCAAGGGGTGGACATTTTAGGGTTCAGGGCAGGTATGGGTTTTGGAGTGCCAGGGGGGGTAATTTTAGGGTCAGGGTGGGTATGGGTTTTGGGGTGCAAGGGGGGGGGGACATTTTAGAGTTCAGGGCGGGTATGGGTTTTGGGGTGCCAGGGGGACAATTTTAGGGGTGAGGGCGGTTATGGGTTTTGGGGAGCCAGGGGGACAATTTTAGGGATCAGGGAATGTATGGGTTTTAAGGGGCCAGGGGGTAATTTTAGGGTTCATGTGTGCTCTAATTGTTGTCCAGTTTCAAATGCAGAATTCACTACTTTTTTTTCTCAGCTTGGCCTGAGCATTACCCGATCTTGATTGTCTGCCATTTTAGCCCCGCCCCTATTGATTAACATTAGCCACGCCCCTTCATTTGCCAGGTTAGCCCCCCCCTGGAAAAATTTCTGCGGACACCCATGTGTGAAGTTAGTGCAGAGGGTTAATATGCCTTCTGCAAAGAACGTGTACCAAGTGATTACAGAGTACGTATGTACAGATCAGCAGGTTACTGCTTTCAAAAGAAACCTCCTTTTGTTACTTGCAATTTATAACTTAAAGAAGCATGGAGCGCCAGGGCCGGATTTAGGGCGGTGCGATCGGTGCCACCTTCCTGGGGGCGCCGTGCTTGAACGTTTATTACGCTTTTGAAGCACCTGCTGCAGCGTTTCTTTCCCCCGGCAATTACCAGGCTCACATAAATGTCACAATAACTCCTGTGATTAATTATCGTCCAAGAGAGATCAGCATTTTGCATAGTTGAGGTTTTGACTTATGTGAAGTTAGTGCAGAGGGTTAATATGCCTTCTGCAAAGAACGTGTACCAAGTGATTACAGAGTGCGTTTGCGTATGTACAGATCAGCAGGCAGTTAGGGATTGGGGTGCCAGGGGGTAATTTTAGGGTCTGGGTGGGTATGGGTTTTGGGGTGCCAGGGGGTAATTTTAGGGTTCCAGGCGGGTATGGGTGTTGGTGTGCCAGGGGATAATTTTAGGGTTCAGGGTGGGTATGGGTTTTGGGGTACCAGGGGGGTTATTTTAGGGTTCAGGGCGGGTATGGGTTTTAAGGGGCAAGGGGGGTAATTTTAGGGTTCAGGGCGGGTATGGCTTTTGAGGGGCAGGGGTAATTTTAGGGTTCAGGGTGGGTATGGGTTTTGGGGTGCCAGGGGGAGGTTAGGGTTCATGGGGGGTATGGGTTTTGGGGTACCAGGGGGTAATTTTAGGGTCCTGGTGGGTATGGGTTTTGGGGTGCCAGGGGGTAATTTTAGGGTTCCTGGGGGGTATGGGTGTTGGTGTGCCGAGGGTAATTTTAGGGTTCAGTGTGGGTATGGGTTTTGGGGTACCAGGGGTGTAATTTTAGGGTTCAGGGTGGGTATGGGTTTTGGGATGCAAGGAGGGGACATTTTACGGTTCAGGGCAGCTATGGGTTTTGGAGTGCCAGGGGGGGAAATTTTAGGGTCAGGGTGGGTATGGGTTTTGGGGTGCAAGGGGGGGACATTTTAGGGTTCAGGGCGGGTATGGGTTTTGGAGTGCCAGGGGGACAATTTTAGGGGTGAGGGCGGGTATGGGTTTTGGGGTGCCAGGGGGACAATTTTAGGGATCAGGGAATGTATGAGTTTTAAGGGGCCAGGGGGTAATTTTAGGGTTCATGGGTGCTCTAATTGTTGTCCAGTTTCAAATGCAGAATTCACTACTTTTTTTTCTCAGCTTGGCCTGAGCATTACCCGATCCTGATTGTCTGCCATTTTAGCCCCGCCCCTATTTATTAACATTAGCCACGCCCCTTCATTTGCCAGGTTAGCCCCCCCTGGAAAAATTTCTGCGGACGCCCATGCGCCCAGAGGATCTAGAACACTAAGAAGAGCCCGCTGATGGAATGGAAAAGGACCATAACAAAAGTAAACATTTATAATATGCTAAAAGAAAATACAAAGAGTAAATGCATTGCCAAAAATAACAGTGCGGTTGAGAAGTGCTCTGATGATGCTAACACACCATAATCACCTGCCCACACATACTGAGACAGGTACATATAATTGGCCCGGAACTCACTTTGCAGAAAAGAACAAGAGGGGGAATGGCGAACAATGGACATTAGGCATAAAAATACAGCTGAACACTCGGTACAAAAAATAGTCCCCCGATCAAGTAGCAATTGAAAATAAAACAAAAGCCTGACACCAGCTGCGCAAGCAGTTTCTCTTTGACCCTAGAAATGACTTGATATTAGTTTGCAAGCGAGGCTCCCAGTGTTCTCAGGGAGAGATGGGATGGAAGGGATAGCATTTAGAGGGCAATTGCACTTTCAGCTGTACCCACCTAGTATTGTGAGCAGACAGTCAGCTAGAGATGTCACGGCTTTTCAGTTGCTAAGGGGTTCATGTTATACTATTTGCCATGCAACATTGTGCTCAAGGCTCGGCATACCCGCAGAATGGAGTATATTGCGAATGCTTTGTCTCGTTTGCATTGGAGGAGATTCGGAGTGCTCGCACCGGAGGCGGACACCATGAAGATGGAGGTCCCGCAACACTTGAAGGACATAGCATGTTCCACGAGGTGGAGCTGATGGAGCGGTCACTTTAGAAGTCTGCCAGGAGAGCGTATCAACAGACTTGGACAGAATGTCTGGCTTATGGGGCAGTGAGAAGGTCTGTGAAAAATGTTTGGAATGGGAGGCAAGCTGATGTGGTGAATCTCACAATGGTAATGATTGAAAAAGGTTTGTCTCTAATTATGATATTGGGTAGGTTGGTGGGAATAGCTTTTTGTGGGAAGCTTTTTTGGGGGATTGAGCTGTCTTTGGGGAAAATGAGGAAAATAAATCTTGAAGATTAGTTGAGAAAAAGGGGGAGGCCTTCAAGAATTCGGAAGCCTTTGATGCTTATGTCTCAGCATTCTTCAGAGCGTAATAAACGTTGATTAAAGACAATCTATAAAGGAACATGATCCTAGTTACTGGAGGACCATTCAGTCATGCCAGAGAGAATTCTATACACTATCAAGAATGCCCCTTAAAGGAGATGGGATCTCAAAGCAGCCCCAAAAAGATGCAAGATGGAACAGGGGCTGACAGACAGTGGTGGCCAGCACGGCTCATGGGTGGTGAGGTGGGCGCGGGGAAGAGGTGCGGGGGTGGTGCAATGTAAAAACATTTTCTTGTTAAAATAAACACTTACTCCCTTGTCTCTGCTCCTGCTCTCCTCTATCGGACTGCAGGAACAGGAAGCACAGCCAGGCTCCCCTGACCAATCACAACGCTGCAATGCAGCGTTATGATTGGTCAGAGCATCGTGGTTTGACACTCAGCCAGGGAATGGGGGCTGTATTGCAGCCTGAGTGGAGAACAGGGAAAGTGCGCATGACAGTCATGTGCACTTATGAGTGGGCAAACCACTCCTCCCCCGCCCTGCTCCGAGAGCAGAGCAGTAACCGCCGCACCCACCCACTAAGCAGCACAGAAACATAAAATGATAATACCTCAAAGTTATTATCATTTTATGTTTTCTTTATTTGCACTTCTTAAAAGTAGTGGGCCGACCTCCGCCATAGAGGAGGAGCCACCCCTGCTTACAGATAGAGTAGTTCTACAGCTTAGCACAAGAGTGGAAAAAGGTTTGAAGCTGGAGTGGGTGCACCTGAAGGAGGTGCTGGGGGATCATGCGAAACGTGGGGGTGTGGTACAGTATAGAGAGCAAGAAGGAGCATAGAGATGAACGGGAGAAGTAAGATAAAGGGTGGAAGGGCAGACTGTGCACAACACATATAAAGACCATTCAGAAGAAGCAGAATTGAAGAAGGGGAGAAAGGGAAAGAGTGAAGAAAGATTAGGTGAGGGGAGAGTGAGCAGTGGGGAGGGAGGAATGGGATAAAAAGAAGACATAAGACAGAGTTAAATAGGGATGTCAGGGGAGCGAGTAAGAGCAATCAGCATGGTGGATCAAAAGCTAGTCAAGATGGGATGAAATAAGCATTGAAAAGAAGGCAGAGTCAGACAAAACTTGAATCAAAGATGATGCCAAGGTTTGGAGTGCGAGTCGAGAGAAAAGGTGTGCATGGGGAAAAATATGGAAAGGGAGAGGAACAGTGAGGTGAGGCTGTAAGGAACAAAATAATGTCTTGACTGGTCGAAGAGTAATATGTAAGAAGACTTCCAGGAGATTATTTCTGAATGAGGGGAGAAAATAGTATCCTGAAGCATGGATGTGAGAGTGGAAAAGGAGATGAAGAGCTGGGAGTGAACTAAATAAACAGAATATGAAAACGTAAAAGAAGGGAAGTTGATTGAGGAGGTATCGCTCAGAAACAAAAGTGTCCAAGAACTGACCCCACGTATCTAAAAGAAAAAGGAAAGCACCCGAGGTGAGAGAAAGATTAAAGTACCTGGAGAGGACTGGGTAAAGAAGGGGATGAAGCTCACAAATAAGAGAAGTTAGGGCGCTGTCACAATCCATACCTAGAGCTCACAGAACGCACTATGATGTCAAATGAAGGCCTAGAACCAGTACAAAGCGTGTCATGATGACACAGAGGAAGGTCCCTTATTACGGAGAGAGAGCGGTTAAAGAGCAGGTTCCAAGGGGACTGCAAAAGGCACCAAGGTGCCTAGACTGGCTTACGTGGGCGCTACACGAGGCAGCCAAGGATTTTCGATGACCCGTAGATATGGCAGGGTGCTTGTTGAATACCAAACACAGAAGCCTAGGGATGCCCCAAGCTCAAAGAGGGATTTCCAGAAATTGATGGTGCACCTAGGAGCAGACAGAGAAGTGGAAGAGCTTGCAGCAGTTCCAAGATGCCAAGACCGGCTCCAAGTATCCCTGTCACTGTAGGGCACCTTACATTAAGAGGATCCGGGACAGTGGCTCCACCCCTTCAGAATGCGGAGAGGGGACCCCTAAGTCTCCCATACCTCACAGATATTCATTGGTCTTAGGCTGAATAGGGCCCCCCTGAAGGGTTGGAGGGCCCCTGGCAGCTTGGGGTCTCCCCTGCACTGCAGGGGCCTGTGCTATGCACCTGGGGGTGGGGGGGCAGAGGGCTGCACCCACTGACAGAGAAGGTAGCAGAATGTTGATGGGGAAATCAGGGGGCAGTTGGGGAGCGGAGGGCTGAGCTAACGGGTAGGGAATGTGGGAAATGCTCCATCCCCCCTCTCATAATCCATCTGTCTCTCCTCGCCCCTCCCAGCTGCACTTTTCGAACACCCGCAGGCCGGATCACTTAACCCACCTTTCTATCCAAGCAGAGCCCTGTCTCTCCAACCCTGTACCCCAATACTCACAGTTTCTAGCACCCCTTTCCCTAACTCACTGCAGGCAGAGCAGTTGGAGCACTGGGCAATGCTTTAAATGGGCAGGTGCTGCCTGGCACCGAGTACCTGCACTTCTTTAATTTGAAAGGGAGAGTATCTGCACTTCTCAGCACTGCTCCAATACAGTTAATGCGAGAGTGCCGGCACTTCTCAGGAGCAAACAGGTACTCTAGAGAGTGAGTACCTGCACTTGTGTATTTCCATTTAAAACACTGGCTCTCGGCGAGGAAGAGACTGTCCTGAGCCTAGAAGGCATTATTCATCTGGTATATGCCCTTATTCAATGTATATATTTTAAGGCAACAAGGGGACCCAAGTTAAGTCAGCCAGGGACCTCGGTATTCAATTATTTTAAACAACAATGGTCCATAGGGAAATTAAGAATGAAAACCACATGAATAAATATAGACCTGATCAGTCCAGCCGGACAGAGGTCTGGTATTTAATCGTTACAATTTTAGGAAATATTTACACACGAAAAAACAAAAAGTGGGACACAAGCCTGTATCCTACTACACCAACAGAAACAAACAATTAGGAAACACACAGGGAGGTTCAGGCAACGCTTACGGTTTGTTACAGAAAAAATTCCACGATGTGAGAAACAAATCGCAAGGAACACCTTTACATATTCAATTGGTAAAATTTCTAGTGATGTATAAGGTGTATTAAGGTGTCAACGGCGTTTCGATCCATGTGAACAATGCGTGGATCATCATCAGGGCATGAAATACATGCTTTTGTGATATAGCCTTAAATAACTAGAGTAAATTGCAATTGGGAGGGAAGAAGAGGGAGGAAAAATTCAGAAATAAGGAGTTAGAAGAGGTATATTCAGGATTACACAACCTCAACATTTAAGCTAGTCAGAAAAACTTCTTGACGCACCATGCAGAAAATAGGCGACATATAATTCAACAAGCTATGATTTAAGAATAATCTTGGTGACATGTTGATCAGGATAACTTATGGCGCAGTGACAAGGTGGTCATAAAAACTGTATAGAGCCTGAAAACATTATGGTTGAGAGTTATGGTTGAGAGTAATCAAGGTGACATGCTAGTCAGGACAACTTTTGTGGGCGCAGTGACAAGGTGGTCATAAGGAACTGTTTGAAGCCTGTTGGCACTTTAAAAAAAAAAAAACATGCTGCCGTATTTAGCAAGTGGATAGGAGGATAGAAAGTTATAGGTGCACGAAGGACAGCAGTGATAGTCCGAGGTGAGGTGACGCATAAGTGCCAAGGGGTCAATTGGGGAAGTAAACATGAGTGACATGTGAAAAACGCGGTGGTGAAACCGGATACTTCTGATGCAGTGAGTAGAGAGTACGGCAGAACCACGCGTCACTAGAGCTAGGAAACCCTTACTCATAAGTTTCACATATGATGATGCGGGTGAAATGTGAGGTCAGGAAAGCGAGCCACGTTCATCTAAAATTGGGTCCTAAAATAAGGGAGAGAGATTGTGAGGAGATCGTCCCGGTCAGGAGCTATGGATGGTTCTCAGAAAATTAGACGTGAAGGGTGCTTATCCGTAGCACCTGGGAGATGAGGAATGAGGTGGGGGCTCCGTATAAGCCCACAGGAGCGTCTATAAAGGAAGGACATGAAGGTGAAGTCCCAGTGGATGCAATTAGGAGAGCATGTGAGGCTTACCAACAAGGGGCCGAAAAACTCACCTAGGTGCAGTAGATCCGATAACCCGTTCGCCATAAGTTGGCAGAGTATGCTCAGACGTTGAGTCCCTTGCTCACTTTGCCACTGGATTCAAGCAAGCCTGACTGAAGACGGCTGAAATGCCAGAAACCGGTCCTAGGAAGCTTGTTTCCGGTCCAGGGAAGACATGGCTTGGCAGTTCGGGCTGGACTGTTCCCATGAGGCACAGGGTCAGACTGATTTGCATATGGCCATGTCTGAACTGGGGTGGCAGAGTGGGCTAAAGAACGGTGATGGATCAAACCCAGATCTGTTGACTGGGTGTGAGTGTTTGATTGGTTCTGATGCTCCGTCCATCACCACCCCCTTTTGTACCGCTTAGTTGATTTTACCAGCATTTCCCACTAAAAATCCTCTTCTGGTTCATAGCTACCATTTTATATTCCTTTTTCAGTTTAATCAAATCTAACAGCCTGCTCTGGTCATACCTTATTCTTAGGTTTCTCTCTTCTCTCCTTATTAACCTTTTCTTATTCATACATTCCAAATTGAACCACTTAGATAGTCTTCCTTGTGTTATTTGTTTGTCAATATAGCAAACTTTCTTATTTTTTAGTTCTACTCTGAGGCATTTTACAACCTGTTCTATTGTTTCTTCAAACCAGGTCACGTTCAGCCCCCTTACATTTTCCATGTTTAATGTTTGTCGGAAGTAAGCTAATTTTTCAAAAAAATCATCAGTTAGTCTCGTTGTCAGGTGTTTAGGGTACTCCACTTGTTGGGGAAGTACTATTTCACGGTGGCTCATCGGTCCCCCAAATAATTTGACGTGCAGGGGATTATGATCTCTGCCTTCTCTTTGGGTTACCCGAAAGCCGTTTACTGCTGCGAAATTCCAAGCATCAATAAACACGTAATCAATGGGGCAGTGCTGAGTTCCTATCTTAAAGGTTTGTTTTGCTGGGCGATCAGTTTTCAACCTACCATTTAGACTAAACAAACCCCTTTGACCCCAAGTACTTCCCTAATGTTAGATCTTGTCTAGTAGGAGCACAATTGGGGCATTCCGCTGGCACTATATTGTATGAGCACAATATTTCTTTAAACCATGGATCTAATTTTTGGGGATTCAGTTTATGATTGAAATCACCCAATACAATGATCAAATTATTCCCATGCATTTCACACAATGCGTCCACATCTTCCTTGGAGTGCCCCAACTGTACCCCATACTCCTCCTGGGAACCTCATTGTATGTAGACATTCACAAGTACCAGGTTTTCACACTTCCTATCTGTTAGATCCGGGATCCCTGGTTGGCTGAGGTAGGTACCTTAGGCCAAATAGGGACCCTCGTTTCCACATAAGGGAAAAGAAGGACACCTTCTCAGAGAGCCCCCACTCACACCCTTGGTAGCTTGGTACGAGCAGCCAGGCTTATCTTCAAGACAAATGTGTTAAGTATTTGCAACCAAGCTCACAGCAACCCAATGATGACACCACAAATGGACTCCACACGAGTTTCATAAAAACGAGTATACATTCATATAAAAAGATATACAATAAGACCACACAATATAAATCTAACATATGCGTATTTGTAATGTTCCTCCTGGCCGGTTGTTAGGCCAGCCAGCTCTTGCAAGTTGAGCACTTCTAAACGTTCCACTGCAGTCCTACTGCAAAGCTTTGCGAATCGTAATGATAGAATCAGGCACTTGGCAATATCAAAATAATGCAATGCATAACGCAACAATCAGGCACTTCGTTATGCAGAAATAATGCAATGCGTAATGCACTAATCAGGTAGTTCGTTATTCAGGAATAATGCAATGCCTAATACACTAATCAGGTAGTTTGTTATGCAGAAACAATGCAAAGAGTAATACGACAATCAGGTAGTTCGTTCTGCAGAAATAATGCAATGTGTAATACAACAATCAGGTAGTTCATTATGCAGAAATAATGCAATGCGTAATACACTCCGGCACCGATCACGGTGCCTTCGGCGGTCTCTCCGCCACTCGTGCTGACTCGCAGTCAGCCTCTGTCAACAGTTGCCCCCACACAGGTATGGTGTAAACAAAAAGTGCAGCTCCACACTCCGGCCCCGGTACTGCCACTATTTAGGGAAGTACGGGCCGCGACACGAGCCGAAGCAGAGGCTTGCACTGAAGGTATGGGAGAGGCCGTGAGTGTCTCCCTACGAGCCCACACCCCGCCCTCCGCCCCAGGCGTCCACACACGTTACCTAGTGGTGTGACCTCGATCTCCTCTCCTTTTCCAGCGACTTGGGCCTCTGATGCAATCTTTGTGAATTCCGGGCAGTGGGACTCGGGCCCTGTCTCGACAAGGTTGGTTTGAGGTCCCGCTGGGCAAACGGTGGGCTCAGGCCGGCTGTTCAGCTCCTCCGGGGCTGTCGGTCCAGGCCGCTGATGCTACGAAGATCTCAGGCTGCCACAGAGCACACGCACACACAGCGTCGCTGAGACTCACTTAAGCTTCGGGTGCACGATCACCAGGCACTCCTTACAAAGGTATCAGGCTGCACGAAGCACACACACACAGCGTCGCTAAGACTCACTTAAACTCCAGGTGCACGATAACAAGGCAATGCTCACGAAGGTATCAGGCTGCACAAAGCACACGCACAGAGCACCGCTGAGACTCACTTGGACTATGGGTGTGCATGTTAACAAGGCAATCCTCATGAATGTCTCAGGCTGCACAAAGCACACGCACACAGCGTCAATGAGTCTCACTTGAACTCCAGGTGCCCACGATCACAGTCACAGTCACATTCTTACGAGTGTCTCAGGCTGCAAAAAGCACAGGCACACAGTATCGTCAAGACTCTCCTAGAAACGTTTATGTTCCTGAGTTTCCACAAGAGGGAGCCAGCTCACCTCGGGCCCTTTGGCATAAGTTACTTCCGGACACAGCACACAGCAAAGTCCTTACAAGCAGCGGGACACAGCACACAGCAAAGTCCCTTAAGCCTCTCCTTGGTTAAAACAGCAAACTGCAGGCCAGCCCCAGAACACACAGCAAGGGTCAGTCCTTTCCTTTAGTCTCTTCAGTTGTTTCTTCCTTGGCAAAGGTTCCTCTTGTCTACGAAGTATCTTCAGTCTTGTTCAAACTTGATTAATCAATTTCTACCAAGTTCAGGGGCTTCATCTCTCATAGTTATACTCCTAAATGTCTTTGAAGTCTTTGTGTTCAGGGGGGCACTGACCCCTGTTCAAACCAGTTCTGGGTGCCTCCCTGCCAGTGACACCTTTTTCCTTTGGTTAGTGGGGGTCTGGATTCTCAATCACTCAGCAGGAGATGGGACCATTGTTTTATGGCAGAAACCCAGGCCTCTTCACCTCTAGGGGCTACTCCTCCCCCTACACTCCAGATGCAGGTCAGCCTGTTGCTGTCTCACCTCCTCCCCTGGGTCAAGACATTCCTCAGATCCTATCACTTTCAAATCCAGACAGTCAATCCACAACCAGGAAGAGACACAGAAAAAAGTTAGAGCACAAAAACCCAGCCACTTCTAAAAGAGTGGATTCTAAACACAAAATGCAAAAAACACCTTCATAAAAGGATATGTTATTACATTGTGAGTTCAGGCATACTAAACATAACCTCTCCATCTTAAGCCTTTGGGAAGATAGGCTGGAAACATATTACACAGCCTCCCCATTCTGTATTATGGGCAAGATGGCCTTTCAACAGTGAAAAACGAAATGGAGATTATTTCACTGTCAGGACATGGTACACACCTTAGTACATGTCCTACCTTTCACATGCACTGCACCCTGCCTAGGGGGTACCTTGGACCTACCATAGGGGTGTCTGATGTGCATAAAACTGGAAGGGTAAAGTCTGGCAAGTGGGTACACTTGTCAGAATAACATGGCAGTTTAAAAAACTGCGCGCAGGCACTGTAGTGGCAGGCCTGAGTTCTCTCTTTAAGGCTACTTGTGTGGGTGGCACATTTAGTGCTGCAGGCCCACTAGTAGCAGTTGCATCACCAGCCATAGCACACATAGTCCACTTTACTAGGGACTTTACTAGTAAGGCAAACATACCAATCATGGACAACCAATTACCATTACACTTTATACAGGGAGCGCCTGCACTTTGACACTGATTAGTAGTGGCAAAGTGTCCAAAACATCTAAGTTGGCAACACAAATTTCAACACAGCATCAAAAATAGAGGAGGTAGAGGCAAAAAGTCAGGGGTAATCATGCCAAGAAATGGCAGGTCGAACACTATCTGTAACCAATAGGGATACCTTGCAAACAAGCAACCATTTACATGTTACGTTTATTGACGTCACCTTTTTTGCAATCCTCGTTTATATAAGTGTCAAAATCCTCCCCGAGGTCGACCACACATTTTTTTCCTAGCTGGCCTGTGAAGTTGGACGAAACCTTCAATTTCAGTGGTTTTGTCGCATAGCAAAGTTTTCTCTAAACATATAATCTCTGCATACTGGGCTAGTTGTTTTACATTTCTGACCATAGACTTTCCTCCTAACCCATTTATGTTCCATGATGTAATTGTCAAGCTATGCGACAACCCATATTCCTAGTCGATTTCACTGACACAGTCAGTCTCGTTCTGATTCCACTGGGGTAGGCCTAAATAACTATTTTCTAGACACCACTTACCCCAAGAATTACTACGAGCTGAAGTCTCAACCACTATTTTGATGTTTTCTTTTACCCCACACTCTCTGGCTATCAACCTTACCTGCCTTTTCCCTAACCCTGCATGGCATTTCAGAAAGTCACTTCTTTGTTGATTACCCCCCTGCCCCCTTCCACTTCTAGGATTAGCCTTATCCCTTCTTTCAGTACCTCCATTCTGCTTTTACGATAGCTGCCTTTACCAGGCTTGAATACACCAAAACCTTGGTGATTTCCTTCCCTTTATTATTGTGGCTGAAGCCCACCTGCGCCTCAGATCCTTTTTCTCAATTCCCCTCAAGCTTGGGCATTTAGAGAAACAAAATAGGATCTGGGACCGATTTAGGGGTATGATTTTCCTTGTTTTTTTCCTCCCCTTCTCCATTTCGGATGGCTCAAAGTATAACCACATATTACCACTTCTTTCTACTACTGTGGTACCGATATTCTCTCTTCACTGCTTATTCTTATTACTTGTTATTACTTTGGGTAATCTTCCCCCTTCAGCGTTAGGTACATTGCGGGAGTATGTGAGCATAGAAGTAAGGGTACTGGGGGCGCTAAGGGTTACATTGTACTCTTGCTCCTTTTTCCTATATTTTTACATCTTGGCTCCTTTCATCTCAGATCCTATCAGCATACTGATCCCCCCTCCCGGACCCATGACGCCAAGCAAGTCTCCTTTCTATGTAAGCTGCCTTTTTCCATGCTAGCGGTGTCCGTTTTAGGACGCACATATACAGTTGTGCGCTGTACTATACTTATTTTAGCGTTCTTTTAATCCGTGTATATGTTTTTTGAGGAATATAAGTCACCGAGCACCAGGAGTAATGATTCTAAGTGCTATAAATGCACGTAATCGCCTTCATTCAGAGGGTTGTACGTACTACAGTGATATTGTTCTGTGGTTTCAAGCCCTCCATTAATAATGGAATGCGGTTGTTTTTGTTGGAGTAACGATATTTAATGAATATGGTTTTTCGAGATTAAGATTAACAAAATTGTCAATATGCATAAATGTTCCTCGTAATTAGCACAAGTTTGCTATTTAGCACAGTTTTGTTTCCTGACAGCACTGAAAGTATTGATCATTGAATGTACAGCACAATGCCTTTTGTTATCATCTTTCTTTGTGTGTCTTGTTTATTTATCTTACAGAGTTTAGTGGCCTAGGAAATCCCAGGAAGTCCACTGTGGTAGAACCGTGAGTTTTACCATTCACTTAGTTCCATAGGTTAGGATGCGCCTTAGCGAGCGCATACCGCCATGGAATTTTTTTCGGTCCTGAAGAAAGCTTAGCGAACGTGCAAAAATAAGCTGAAACATGTCGCCCATTTGTTTATATTCACTTTATCAAACCGGATGGTCCTGGTGAACCTAACCAGCCAGCTAATATCCGTCACTCTCTTTTAACGGTCACCGGTTTCTCCACCATTAAAATTCATTTTTGGATAGAACCCTTCACCTTTTAAACTGTACTTCACTCCCAAACACTCACATCCCTGTACCTGCCCCAAAAAGACCAGCTCCGCTGTAAACCAGGCATCGTAGCACACCAGGGAGGCACTCGGCCTCCTTGGTGGGAACCCGATGATGAAGCATGTCACCAACCAGGTTTGTGAGTAAGGGTTCTTTTAAAAGAAACACTTTTTTCCACTGTGCTACCCTAACTTTTTAAGTTCTCATAGTTGCTCTTTTGTTGATTCTGAATACATAGTCAAGGGGGATTAAGAGTGACTCACTTTCCCTCTCTCTCCTGTTGTTCTTTACACAATCTTCCACCTTCACCCATATTCCTGGTATTTTCCTTTTGCCGCTGGGGTTTTTCATGTGTTTTATCTGCTTTATCCTCCCTACTATTCTTTGCAGTGGTTTTTGGTTGGCCCTTTTTTTACTTCTTCAGCATTTACCCCTCTTGATAAGCTCTTAAATCCCATCCTTGCCCTACTGCTCCTGGCTGTAGTTCTTCTCTCTTGGGGGTTGCACATTGCAGACCCCTTTCTTTTCTTACGACCATTAGCTTTTCCTGTTGTTGCACCGACCTTCTTATTTTCCTTTGTGGGTTATAGTGCCTATACCAAGTGTGTTCTCCCCGTCTTTTACTCAGCATCTGACATCTAGAAATGTAAACTTCCTGCACTTTATTGGTTTGGTAGGCATGATATAGTTACATTGACAATCACCGAAAATGGAAATCTTACGTCTGTGTCACCTCTCTCCCCATCGTCAACTGTAAGTAATTGATTTGTGATCAGTTTCCTATTGGACTTTTTCCTATTGAAAAATTGCTCCTTGTGAAATATGTGCCAGTCTCTGAAATGGATAAGCTCATTTTCTGCCATCCCAGTTTTCAGATAGTATGAACGGCTTTTTGGGGGTTTTGTAAGACCCCCTTTGCTATATTTTGCATTTCAGCGTTGCCTCGGCATACGTTCATTATTTCAAAGACCAGGAAGCTCAGAAGTGCACAGGGTAGGTGGTGAGTTCACAGTGGGCATTAGACAGAGGGTCAGGAATAACATGTTCTAGGAATCTTCTAGGAATAATATTATAGCAATACAATGTGTTATAATCATTTACAAATAAATAGCCAGGAATAACATAAGAGAGGCTGCATAAACAGATAGCTAGAGAGTCCTATATCCCATAGAGCCGGCACGTGGGAGACAGTTCATGAATGAAACGAAGACGGATTTGGATAGAAATAATCAGTACACAGAGAGGTTCAACAGAGCTTCACAGAGCAGAAAGAGCGAGGGGACGGTAAGTGATCGAATGGGAGGGAGAGAGAGAGAGAAAAAGAACTACTGAGCAACAGAGAATGACAGAGCGAGTGAGATGTAAACAGGTAAAGCATGAACGGAGCGGGAAAGAGAAGAGGGGCGCTTTTTGCAAGGCGGTGCTCTGTTCAATTCCTCGCTAATAGGTGTGCATTGAAACATGTTATGAAATGGGCCCGTTGTGATCACCGTTAGACCCCCTCCCAGCCCAGATTCCTTTTCTCACTGTCTGCCATGGCGTCCCTCTTTCAAAAGCAAAGTCTTCCCAAGGTCACCCTGGCTCTCAGGACGCATGGATGCCTGCAAACGGGATACCGGGCCAGCCCTAAGTTTGTTTTAATTAATTACTGACTGTTTTGCACTATCCTAGCCTCAGCCGCGGTGCGTCCATTGGGGCGTAGGGGCGTAGCCCCACCAGCCCTGCTTGGACCCGCGGCTGCCGTTATAATTAAAATAAATGTTTTTACTAAGTTAGCACGATATTTATCCGGCACCGCCGGGCAGCACCCGACTGAATCGGGAGTGCGCAGGGGGGGCGGGCTGGTGATTGATTGACACTGTGTGAGGTGACGTCTTCAGTTGTTTTCCCGCATGTATGCTTCGGGCAGCAACTTGCCCGAGCATGCGCATGAAAGTCCCCAGGGCCAGGGCCCCATCAGCTAGTAGGGGGGTGGGGTGCAGGTTTATGCTGGCGGCAGCCCCTGGCAGCAAAAGGGCGACAGGGCGAGCAGTTAGTGTGCCCTCCAAGCCAATCCTGGCGCTGCATGCAGCGCCAGGATTGGCCGGTCACCGCGCAGCACAGCAGGGGCAATCCATATTGGATGCCGTGGGTGGCTCAGCCGCCCTGCACAATGGCCAATCACTGTCTCTGACTTAATGTAGTCATGCAGTGATTGGCCATTTGCGGCGCGCGGCGCTGCAGTGTCGTTGCGTTGGATCCGGTTCGGTAACGGTTCACTCGCGTCGCCTCGTGGACCTCGTGGACGGTGTGTGGAGTGCTGCACTGGTGCTGGCTGGCGTGTGGAAGGTAGTTAGGTCGGAATAGGACAGCCTTTGTCTCGGCTCTTGAATAATGTGTATAGTTCAGTGTTCAGAGCTTTTCCACAGGGACAGGTGCTTTTAAAGGGTCCGACCGATTCATGTCTCCTGTGTCTCGACTCAAATGAATTTATTTCTTGGCTGGATTTTTTTTGTAGTCGGTAAGAACGTCAAATGCATTTACAAATCATATATGTTACGTTTTTGTTTGGGCTTCAGTGGCTACTTAAAAAAAAAAACCTGATCGTAGTCCTGGCAGGCTTATTTTTTATCATTGAGAAAAACGTGATTGAACCAGAACCACACCGAAACACGTTGAGCTTGCAAGCGGTGACTGTGAGCGGCATGGGCCGAGAGCGAGGGGCGTGAGCTGAGAGTGAAGGACGTGAGCTGAGAGTGAGTGACGTGAGCCGAAACTGAAGGACGTGAGCGGAGAGTGAGGGACGTGAGCTAAGAGTGAGGGACGTGAACCGAAACGAAAGGACGTGAGCTGAGAGTGAGGGACGTGAGCTGAGAGTGAGGGGCATGAGCTGAGAGTGAAGGACGTGAGCTGAGAGTGAGTGACGTGAGCCAAAACTGAAGGACGTGAGCTGAGAGTGAGGGACGTGAGCTAAGAGTGAGGGACGTGAGCCGAAACTGAAGGATGTAAGCTGAGAGTGAGGCGGGCCGTGAGCTGAGTGAGGGACGTGAGCCGAAACTGACGGATGTGAGCTGAGAGTGAGGGTCGTGAGCTGAGAGTGAAGGTCATGAGCTGAGAGTGATGGATATGAGCTGAGAGCGAGGACGTGAGCTGAGATTGAGGGACGTGAGCTGAGAGTGAGGGACGTGAGCTGAGAGTGAGGGACGTGAGCTGAGAGTGAGGGACGTGAGCTGAGAGCGAGGACGTGAGCTGAGATTGAGGGACGTGAGCCGAAACAGAAGAACGTGAGCTGAGAGTGAGTGACGTGAGCCGCAACTGAAGGACGTGAGCTGAGAGTGAGGGCCGTGAGCTGAGAGTGAAGGTCATGAGCTGAGAGTGATGGACATGAGCCTAGAGCGAGGACGTGAGCTGAGATTGAGGGACTTGAGCTGAGAGTGAGGGTCATAGAAGTCAAGAGAGTGATGGAGTTGGAAGAGAGTGACAGAGCAGAGAGGGGGCGAGAGACGGAAGAGAGTGACAGAGCTGAGAGTGAGGGGCAATAGCTGGCAGTGAGTAACAGAAGCCGAGAATGAGGGGCAAGAGTTGGAGAGAGTGACAACGATGAGAGTGAGGCTTGAGTGAGTGATAAGAGTTAGAAGAGAGTGACAGAGCTGAGTGTGAGGGGCAAGAGACGGAAGAGAGTGACAGAGCAGAGAATGAGGGGCACGAGTAGGAGTGACAACCGTGAGAGTGAGGGATAAGTGGGAGATAAGAGTTGGAGAGAGTGACAGAGCTGAGAGTGAGGGGCAAGAGATGAAAGTGAAGGGTAGCTGCCGATAGAGGCAAGGACTGAAAGTGGGGAGGCGGGGAGCAAGAGTGGCATCTGGGTAAGACGACAAGTTACTGAGTGTGAGAGTGAGACAGGGGCTAAAAGGAAAGGTTGCGAGCTGCATGTAAAAGACAAGAACTGGAAATGACGGGTAACACCGATGGGGAAGGCAAACAAAAATAAGAATGCCAAGATCTGAGTTATGGAAAGGATAAAAGAGTGAGCGAGAGGAACTGAGAGTGACCTACAGGGGCCCAGCGAGATGAAAGGGAACTGAAGGAGACCGAAAAGAGGAGCGAGCGAGGGAAAGGGACTGAAGGTGTCCTAAAAGAGAAGCTAGAGGGGTGAAAGGAACTGAATGTGATGTTAAAGAGCAGCGAGTGAGGGAAATAACTGGGGGTGGTGTAAAAGAGAAGGCAGAGAGGGAAAGGTTACAAATGCTTAATGTATGTACAAACGCCTTTCCTGACCATTTGTTATGTATTAATTACCATTTGTTATGTATTAATTGGTGATCTGTTTAACACCACATGCTGATATGTGACATTCTTTTTAACTTTATTGTTTATATGGAGCTACCAGGGAGGGAGGGCCAAGCACTTTGCCAGGGCCGGTTTTGGTTTCCAGTTCGGCCCTGCACCTAACACATATAAGCTTTAATTCAAACATCTCTCCTCAGGAATAGCTCAAATAATCTCCTGCACTTTTAAGATATGTACCTCGGGTATATGGAAGGACTCCCCTATTCTCCTGTTCGTAACTATTTTCTCGGGGGTTCCCAAATATCTTTTGGTCTGGCCTGACGTGGCAGGAGTAGCGAATAAGACTCTGATGCTTCATTGCAGAGTATTGAATCCTTCTTCTAGGGCTCCATGGTTGGGCTGTGGCCTCTAAATTGCCAACTCCATTGCAAGAGCTGTAAAGCACCTTTCCGTTGATGAGATCTACTTACCATGCTCCAGTGATGCTATCAATGGGGTGGGGAGATGCTTGATTTCTGTCATACTGCAGATCTTAACGAAAATCATTTCTCTTCTGAGTGTTCCCAGGCCAAAAGTATGAAATCTGCCTGTGGTTAGGAACATCTTGCAGACTTAGCATCTAGTCACAGCTGGAATTCATATAGCCTGACCAGTGAGTAGTAGAACCACTCTAGGAATTTGAAATGTATCATTTTGTGTTCTATTGAAAGATATCGGCTTAATTTGTGAACTGAAGTATCCCCATTGTTGGTCTGTGTACCCCCAGGTTATCTACCCATTGCCTCGTAACAATTTTGATTGCCACGGCCTCATTGTACATTTTTGTAATTGTCTTCATTTTCTTTTATATGGGTAAGAGCCGCCAGCTCCAATGGGAAATCCTCTAATTGTCCCTGCAGTGCATGGCGGATTCTGAAACATAAGAGGATTCGGGGACATTTCCTTCCTGGCACATAAATACAGAATCAGTGAGGGAGAATGGATGCATTGATCCTAATCTACCAGGGACAGGACTAGGAGAAGCAGGCTTCAGTTAGGAAGTGGTCCCAGAAGGGAGGGCACTGGAGGTGAGGGGGTACGGCCTCTTATTGGTGCACTGCGGGTGGGTGGGATAAAGAACTCTGGGTGCTTCCAGTTATAGAGAGAGAGCATTTCATGTGAGTGAAAGAAAGCTGTGGGCCAGCAACGCTGTAAACGTCTGTATTCTCTCTGATCCTTTGTAGGAGATTGGGGAAATCCTGAGCCAAAAACCAAGAAACATTTACCATTCCATACAAAGTATTCCTGCTTTCATATCATAGAAATACCATTCAAACCCACCTTGAAAAAGAGCATTTACCCATTAGAGCTTGCTAGGGAAGCATAGCTTGGTCCAAATGTAGGTAAGGGAGTCAATTCTGGCTTTGTCACATGGCTCAGATTCTTAGAGCGATGAATACATTATAAAAAGCTGAAAGAAGAACTCCAGGCGGTGGGAGTTTTAAGTGGTTAGCATTTTATGTGAAGCGCAATCAATCCACCAACATCTTTTTTGCCCTCTTAAATGCCTGTTTTCTGGCACTCAGAATAGGAATCCGAATTTACAGAAATAATGGACGTGAAGTGAATGTGACTAGAGGCAAAGGAATGCATATTCGGGGAACAGGAGTGTAAAAGTCTTTCTTCCCTTCCCACAGAGGTGATTCAGGGCAGCCTATTTATCTTTGCTGAGGATTAGGCCGCTATAAAAACAAGCAATTGCAATGCAATAGGTCTCGCATTTGCAAGAGTTTGAGCTATTGACAATGCCCTTTATTTATGTGTTTTGAAAACCTGAAAGCGGTGAGTAAATAAGCACTTTGTACTTGTAGTCCTTGCTTACGACAAGCAAGTCTGGCAGTAAACGAGGCGCAGTTACTGCCAGCCTTGGTTCTCGTAAGCAACGACGAAAAGTAGAAAAGTGCGTGTTTACAACCACTTGCAAGTTTTTACAACACATACATAAAATACATGCCCGATCCGATGTCTCGGGTCTACTTCGCTATATAAAACAAAAAATAGAAACATCAGTTGTTGGCCTATATATGTAGGAGCGTTGGCAGTCTGCCAGACTATGTTTGTGGTCCCACCGTCCCAGTAGTGAACTAGCAGCATGCGGCAGCGCAGAAGCTTAATGTGCCTGCTGTAAAGAACATATATACCTGATGCAGATCACAAAATGCATATGATGTAAATAGGTCAGTGAGGCACTGCTTTTGTCAGAGAGATCCTTTTGGTACTTGCAGTTTCTAAGTTAAAATCCTAACATACAACAGAGAGCTATTAACTGTCATCTAAGAGCTGGATGCAAACTGCAAGGAAAAAATTGGAGCGTTATGTTTTTTCCCCACAGTCTTTGTTTCATTACCCTACTGTTTCAAAAATAAATTGTTATCTTTTCATTTTCAGCACCTGACAACCTGAAACATTACTGCATTTTGGGGCAATTTTCCAGCAAACAACAAGAGGACCCCAACCTCCTTTGCTGCTCTCTCACCCGACCCCGGCTACAACCCAGCAAACACCAGTGTTAAAGGTAAGGAAACTGATGCTATATATTTTTTTACATGGGAGTTAGGGCTATGTACGTATGTGGTCACTCTCAAGGCCCTCAAGCAGTGTCTTTCAGTGCCTCCAGCAACCACTATGGCACAGAGAGGCAGGAGGCAGTACGGCTCTATTTTTAGCAGTCATTTGAGATGTATTAGGATAATGCACAAGATATATGTATAATGTATTTATACTGAAATTTGATATTATTGCACTGCACCTTATACGTTGTACTTTGATTATTGACAGGTTTCTTTAATATATATATATTGGTAAGGCCAGCAACACACCATCATGAATACAGTACAAGAGCTGATTACAAAGTCATTCCAGTCACGGCCACTTGAACAAAAACTACAGATAAAACAATTAGGACCTCATCAGCCTGAAATAAACCTACAGCAAACTACCCAGGACAGAGGAAAAATGTCAAAACGTACATTCTCAAATGCCTGGTACACAAAAGCTGATTGGCTTACAGGGTGCCCTATAAGAAATTCTCTGTTCTGCTTCCCCTGCTTGCTGTTTGGCGGTGACTTTTCTTGGACACGGCAAGGAATGGTCGACCTGAAGCACATCGCTGAAAAAATAAAGAAGCATGTGCTCACAAGAAATCATCTGGAAAACCTGACAAGACTGGGAATGTTGGGGGAAGACGCACCAATTGAGCAGCAGATAAATGATGCGTATCGCAAATCCATTCAGAAACACAAGGAAGCTGTTGATAAGAACAGACAAAATCTATCCAAGATCATTGATTGCATTCGTTTCTGTGGTGCTTTCGAACTGGCATTGCGAGGCCATGACAAATCAGAAACTTCCTCAAAACCTGGGATCTTCCGAGGCCTAGTGGATTTAATGTCAACCATAGACCAGGATTTGGAAAGACATTTAGCACATGCTACAGTCTTTAAGGGCACCTCTAATACAATACAAAATGAACTCCTTGACTGTATGCTCGAAATTATAAGAAGCCATATTGTGCAAGAGTTGCGAAACACAGACTTTGTGGCTATTCAGGCTGATGACACCACTGATGTGTCCACTCAAACACAGTCCGTGTTAGTGTTTCGGTACCTTAACAGTGACAGAAACGTTCTGGAAAGATTTTATGGCTTCACGCATTTAAGTGACTCTAGTGCAGCAACCATCACTGAAGCAATACTGTGTCAACTGGACTTAATTTTCCCGGACCTGCCTCAAAAACAAAAACTTATCGCACAAAGCTATGATGGTGCGTCCGTAATAAGTGGAAGCCTTAGTGGAGTACAGAAACGAATTTGAGATGTGTACCCTAATGCTCATTTTGTGCACTGTTACGCCCACCAACTCAATCTTATTATGCAACAGGCGGTATCAAAGATCAGAGAGACACGAGTTTTCTTTCAGGATATCGGAGGCATAGCAGCATTCTTCACACGTTCCCCCAAAAGAACAGAAGCCCTTCATGAGATTGTGGACAAAAGCGTACCAAGGGGATCCTCAACTCGTTGGAACTTTCACATTCGTACAGTCAACTTAATCTTTGAACAGAGGGAGGGCCTTGAGAAATGTTTTGTCGCCATAGCATCCAGAGCAGACTTTGATCACACAAGTCAGAGTGAAGCCCATGGCTTTATTAGAACACTACAAGACAAAGAGTTTCAGTTCTTACTGTTTTTATTTCATGACATAATGATTCCTGTTGATGTGTTATACGATCAGTTGCAAAGAAAAGACCTAGATACTGTCTCTGTGAAAGCCAATACATCTGCATTTGTACAACAGATTATGAAAGTGAGAGATGGGGTTGAAGATTTAGAGAGCAAACTGCCGGACCATTCTATTTTTGCAAACCGCAGACAAAACATCACCTCTCTGGTTCGAATTGGAAAGGAGATATGTGACATTGTAATTGTGCAGGCAAAAGAACGTTTTTCATTCACAAAACATTTGGCGAGTGCAACTTTATTGCAAAGTAAAGAGTTTGCACAATATGATGAATCCTTCCCTGAGCGTGCTCTGAATCAGGCTGTGGAAGCATATCCTATGCTCAAAAAAGAGCAGCTGAGAACTGAGTTAAGTGTACTCTACGGAATGCCTGTGTACCGGAAGGCCACAAGCGGCTTGACTTTGCTGAGTTTAATTCATAAACTGCATATGGAAAACTCACTTACAGAGACAGTGACTTTACTAAAAATTGTGATTACGACTCCAATGACAACAGTAGAAGCTGAACGATGTTTTTCAGCCTTAAAGCGCATAAAGACATTCCTCAGGAACACCATGCTAGAGGAAAGACTAAATGCTTTGGCGATGCTATCTGTAGAGAGCAAGCTAGTCCAAAAGATACCGGACTTCAACATGAAAGTAATTGACAAGTTTGCTACACTGAAAGACAGCCGTGCGGATTTCATTTACAAAAAGTGAATGCTGCTACTTGTTTGTTGAATACAAAAAATTCTGATTGAGGTAAGAAATGCATTGTTATCTCTGTTTTTAAAAGTTTTGTAGTGTTTTTTCTATTTGGAGACTACACAGATTTGCTCACCTTTGTTCACTGGCCGAACCTGTCTCCCGCAGGGTGACCGATTCGTTGCTTGTGTTGCCTATCAAACCTTTCCCCTTGGCAAATTGCGAAAACCTTTATACCATTTATATTTGGGGTACTTGCGTGGACCTATGTGAAGTGTGTGTACAAAGCTCAGCTCAACCAGTATCACGGTAACAGCGCATTGCGCTGCCTCTTTTATATTCAGTATATTGTAAGACTGTTTTTCTTCCCCCGCCTTTCCTTGTTTTGTTTCCCTGTTTTCCCCTTGCTTGCCATTCGTTACTCTAGAGTCTAATATTCAGTATGTTGTAAGACTGTTTTTCTTCCGCCGCCTTTCCTTGTTTGTTTCCCTGTTTTCCCCTTGCGTGCCATTCGTTACTCTAGAGTCTAATAGAGTCGGAAGGCCGTAGGGGAAGACTGTGGACTTTTCTTCAAGTTCCTGACGCTCCTGCGGAACGAGCCTGGCAACCATTACACTGCTGTGCAACTTCTTCTACTCTTAGAGCTGAGATTTCCATGAGTCTTATAGTCTGAATTCAGCACCTGAGCATAATAAAACAGAATGTATGAAGCTCTGTGGTAATACTGAATAAGCAGCTACCTATGTTATGCCATCTATTAATGTATAACTGCACTTTCACAATTGCTTTATTAACCTTCCTGCTTTCTCAAATTTGCTTGAAAATGCACGATTTTTCTTCTTTTTTTTCAAAATTTTCTTGGGGGGGTTCGGGATCGCTCGCTGCGCTCGCTCGCGACGGTGCTGTATGCCAATTCGTTTGCACCCCACCACTTTAAAATCTCACCCACCGCCCCTGCCTAGCCTTCCTTCCGAGTGGCAGGATATCAGGTGACACCTGAGTTCGAGATCTAGAATCGTTTCCTGCTACTATCAAAAGAACTGCACGCTTTAAAAATCTTTTCAGTTTTGTGTTAGAAAAGTTTTATATAGTTCATGTAAATCTTTCATATCACAAATGTGAAAAGATTTGAGAAACGTGATTGAGTGAACTGCGTCCATTTCTTTTGGAAGTAGCAGTAAACGCTTCTAGAACTTTCCAACAGCTACGGTCAAAAATAGACAGTGGCGTGACAAGGCTCGGCAGACTGTTAAAGCGCAGCAAATGATGTTGCTAGGGCGCCTAGGGTCTCCTTTTCAGTGTAAAGAGGAGCAAGGCTGATATAGGAGTGGGCGGTAGCGTGGTGAGGATTGGTGAATGGGAAGTGACTGATGAGACCCGTGACCCTGGGCAGGGAGGGCAGCAAAGCATGAGTGGGTGGAATACAATGTATGTTTGTAAAGGCAGAGACGGGTGTGTCTGTTTGGATTCAGTTATTTCCCGGACATCGGTAGCCACCTCTAGGTGTCTATACTGTAAATGCATAGAATGGCTCATGCATCGGAACGGGTGCGAGGGCTGGGGTAGGATCAGTCACGACTTGGCCTGCAAACTTCATTCCTTCGTTGTTCTCAGTGATCTTTTCCCACACATATTGTCCCATCACAAACACTAGAGAAGCCCCATATAGATGTATACGTGCAGTATGACTGATGGTGCCCCAGCCCTCTCGCGATCGCCCTTTCGGATTCATCTGTTTGTGAGCCTTACAAGCGGCACGCTCCGCCCCAGTGCTCCTTTCAGAACCATCAGCCTCCCTAACCTGGCCACAGGCCGTCTTCCTCAGCCGCCTTGCCTCAGAGGCTGAAGGCATGTGTGGGAACCTGCATCTTTCCCTAGACCAGTGCCCAGTTGTGTCGGGGGCGGGGAAGCTGCTACAGCTATCTTACTGCAGCTCCGAGGAGGGAGGCAGCTAACACCAGGCTCTCCAAGGGCTGGCAATAATGTTTCGAGGGCCGCCTTTTCAGTGTTAAGAGGGGCGAGGCTGATATGACAGCGCAGAGTAAGAACACTATATCATTGTCTTCCCGCGTAATAAAGTGATCCTGGGTTTGTAGTTTCCTGCTTTTCTGGTCTTTGACACTACAGGTATTTGGCATGATAGGCACAGGCTAAGATGAATTGTAATAGAATGTAGTGTAAGGAAGTATAAGTAATACATTCAAAACTATTGGGGTTCGAAGTTAGTTGAATATAGTGTTTGTTATTGATGCCTTTGCAGAAGAGATGCTGTCTGGCCTGGTTTCTCATACTGAGCAGAAGGATTTTAGGGATGCTGAGTAGATACTGGAGGTGCTGGCACAATTTTCAGGGTGGGGGTGCTGTCCTCAATGTTGCGTGACTGACTGAAGTCATAGGGATTGTACAAACCTTCTTGCTTTCTCAAATTTGTTTGAAAATGCACCCTTTGCCCACTCTTTTTTCAACATTTTCTCGGGGGGAGGGGGAGTACCCCCTCCCCCGAACCCTTCTTGTGCCAGTTGGGCTCGCTCGCTAGCCACAGGGCACTCATCCCAAAGGTTTACGCCCCACTTCTTTCAAATGCCACCAGCTGCCACTGACAGCAGAGGTAAGAATAGGACGTTTTACCAGAGAATGGGTAGCTCTCACATTCATAGGTTCATTCAGGGATACATAAACCCCATCAGAGCACAGGCAAGGTCTTTTTAAATGGAAATACAAAAGTGCTGGAAGAGAGTGCCTGTTTGCTCCTGAAAACTGCCGGTACTCTTCCATGAAATGTATTGCAGCAGAGCTAAAAGGCAAGGTGCTCTCGCTTTCACTTTAAAGAAGTGCAGCTCCTCAGTACGGACAGCACTTCCGATTCACAGCACTACTTACTGTTAACTAACTTGGCTGGACGCATTGGCTTTTATGGAACTTCCACTCTCGCACGCGCCTCTGAGTTGTAATGCTGCCTGAGCACCCTCCAGGCTTGCGATGCACGCTTTTTAAAATGTTCTAGCCCAGAGCAGAGAAGGAACGAGAAGTCTTCCCGGAAAACACATTAGTGCCATCCCATTTTAAAACATGCAAGCACACCCCACTTCGCGCCCAGGAAGTTTGGACAGGGCCTCGCCTCTTTTTAGGTCTCGCCTGACCCAGCGCATGCGCTGATCTGGCAAGACTTATTGAGAGGGCTCCAAAAAGTGCTACCAGGCCAGCCTAGAGCTACAGTGCATGTGCACGGGCGCGTGCGCCGCGCTTTTCCCCGATTACTTTCACTTTAGCGGCCGCTTTCATGTTTGATCGTGATCGCGATCGCCATCACTTTCGCGGCCGCACAGCCGCTTTGCATAGCCAATAGGTCTCGCTTTTGGAACCTTATAAGTATTTAGTTATGCAACTGTTGCATAGCTAAACACTTATAAGGTCCCAAAGGGGAGAACTATTGGCTATGCCAATGCTTGTTAATGTTTTCAAACAATTCACTTTTCTGCAACACCAAATCACTCCGATAACCACTGTATCGCTTCCTCAGATGGCTCCCAGGTCCGTACAGGCTGAGCGTGTTTGTGCCACTGTATGCCAGGTTTTCCTTTGTGCAGCCCAGTCAGTCCTGCTTGAGCATTGTGGAAAGGGAGGTTCAACCATTGGTTAGCCCGTGCTTAGGAGTATATTATTGGAAGGTGTTCACAGCAACTCGGATCTCTTAGATGTCTCAAGTTTCACAGATCCATTTGTGAATAGGGCATCCAATTAAGGTCTTTTTGGTATTCTGGAACTTTCAGTGCTAATTTTATAAGGTACTAGCATGACTACAAATCCTACAATATTCAGTAAAAACCTGGAGGATCAGGTACTTGGGCATGGATTTCGAACATTTGAGAGCTTTAATTAATGAGAGGTCCATGGGTGTGATATTTCAGGATTTAGTGGCAAACATTTTATTATGAAATGAAACCATGTCGTTTTGTTGAGCCATGCAGGTTTCCATTTCCAGCAAGCAGCACTCGAGGGTTCAGCCACTACAGATTTCAAGTAGTCTTTTCTTGTGTGTGAGAAGTTCACCCTTTCCTGTTTTTGCCGTTGCATAGTAGTGTCTATGCTCTACTGTTCATGATGGTAACAGCAAAAGTACAAAGTACAAAAATGCAAAGACAGCACTCAAGCTGCACCCCTCAGCCGCCACACAGCCTCTTTCCACCGTACTGCACAAACTATTTAAATTGTATTTACCCGCGGTGGTGATGGTGTGTGAGTATGCTGGTGACCAGTGGTATTGAAACACATTCAAACAATGTTGTTTCCTCCACAGTATTCCTAAAAACCCTGCATTAAACATAACTTTGATTTAAAACTTCTGATTGTCGGCTCACCTTTCTTTCAAATACATTTCTACTTCCTTTCCATTCTGTGCATGCCTCCTCTCTCTGAGCATGGCCTACTCTACGCTACATGTATGTTTTGCCTTCCAGGGACATCTTAAGGATTTGGGGGGCCCTGGGCCAAACGTATTTTCGGGGCCTTTGTACAGAACAGCTTTGAATTTATGATACAGTTTCACCTCTTTCTTGCCCTCTCTGGCCAGGTCACTGACAGTGTACAGCCACACTCCTCCAAATTCGAAAAGATTTTCGGTCTAATAGTCAGGGATAGAGAGGTGTTTTCAATGTTGTAACACAGCAACAGCTCACTAAGTTTACTGCAAATAATCTCTGAGACGCCCTCCCATTTCTCATATGCGAGCTCCTCTTTTGATCTAAAAGAAGCTTTTTTATGGATTTTGCATTTTTACCTAAACACATTTCTTTTCAAAATGTGGGTAATACATTCCCACATTAAAAATAAATGAAAGGAAAATGGTATTTAAAACAATTTGGAATTATTCAAGATCATCGGGGGCAATGCTCTCTGCAGAACAGAGCTGGCAGGGGGCCCCCTGAAAGGCTGGGACCCTGGGCCAGAGTCCACTTTGCCCATGCCTTAAAACATCTCTGTTGCCTTCAGCCCTTTTATTGTACCGCTGCAGATTCCCCAATCTTAATTCAAATACCACACGCTCTGCTTTAAGAGTCATACTCCTGTGTTCTAACAGTACCTAATTTTCTGTAGTTCTTCTATTAAAACCAGCAACCAGTGCATGAATTCACATTTCCCTCCCGCACTAAAGATCATACCTTAATCCTATTAATTTAATCTACCTCAAAGAAACTGGATAAAAGCGTGGCATGCTTTCCTTAGGTATCAAACAACGTCTCAACAGGTATTGTTTCTAGACAGATTGACAAACTGTAAAATTAATTACAAAAGAACAGAAACGGGGAGAAAGCAATGATTTTTTGAAAAAGCGGTCTGTATTAACAGTTGTATTTGTTGTGACAGCACTAATACATAGTTTAACAGTGTAATCCAAAAATTAGTGCACACTGTGCTCGTGAAAAAGGTGACCGGTGCAAGTGAGACATGTGACAGGTGTGAAAAACTGCATGAAAGGCGCAAACTTTTTTCTTTTTTTTTAAATGGACACAAAACATAGGCAGTGAAGCCGTAATTAAAAAATAACATGTTAAGAACCAAAGAACAGGATTAAACTTTAATGAGATGGTGCTGTGATTAAAGAAACAGTACTGCAGTCATGAAGGAAACAATAAATTGTTTGTATTGTTTGCATTGCGACATAATGCATGCCTTGCTATGGGAGTCACACCACATGGCGTCTTTCATATTGAAGAGCTCCGATGCCCATATCACTTTATTTTAGAAATTCAAAATGGAGGCACCTTTGCGCAAATTTACCTGTAATTTGCACTCCTATACCCACCCTGGGACGTACTTTCAAGTCGAGTGATGCAAACAATGTATTGTTTTCTTCATGACTGCAGTACTGTTTCTTTAATCTCAGCACCGCCTGATTAAAGTGTAATCCTGTCCTGACGATGACCTTAATGTGAATAGGTCGAAACGCCATCACCTACTCAGCATACATCCTGTCGCCCTTTGCTAATACAGACCGCTTTTTCAAAAAAATCATTGCTTTTTCCCTGTTTCTGTTCCTTTGTGATTGATTTTACATTTTGTCAATCTGTCTAGAAACAATTCTGGAATAATCCTAAAAAGCAAAGTCTTTCCGTAGGTCTGTCTGTATAGATAATACACTAAAACGACTTTTAAGAGGATCACATGAATTTCACTTTTACAATAACTAGCACAGCTAATCTATACATTTCAGAAATCTCTAGTAACTGTATACAACCAAACAGAATCATTTAGGACCAGTGCACAAGAGTACTAAAAGGCTGCCCAGATAAGAAGGCACTGCAGTACCAACCAAGGGGACAAATGCTCAGAACATAATGATAAAACCACATGTACTCTCCATGAGCTAAAATTGACGATTAACCTATGGTTCACCACCTAGTACCCCTTCTCTTGCTTTCCTGGCAAACTAGGTTCACTTGCTGTGGGTCTTTTGTAAAGAAGTAATAGGCTCGCTCCCACTTCAACAGTACCATGAGGGATCTTAATGTATTGTGTGCTTCTCTCTGCTTAGGGGAAAACAACACAGTCCCCATATAAAGAAAACAAGCATTTGCAATGCAATAGGTCTCGCATTATTAAAGTTTGAGCTATTGGCATTGCTAATAATAATGCAACACCAATCGCTCAAACATTCAGTAATGTGAGACCTTTTGCATGGTAAATTCTTTTTTTTTTTTTGTTTGCAGAGGTTTATATAGCGCAAACTTGACCCGAATCGGATATCAGAGCGCTTTACATAGCACCAGTTACATTACATTAGGACACACATTCATTTTGGTTAGACACGGGGAAATTAAGTGATCTTCCCAGAATCACAGGATGTTCACCGTCATTGCCGAGACTCACTCCCAGTTCCCCAGATTCGAGGTCGACCGCCTTCCCCTTTACCCCGCGACCCCACCAGTGTGTTCCCCGGTTCACAGTTGATTGCTCTCTCCCAATAGGAGTTACTCCCTCCTAACGATCCTCTCCTATTGTAAACTACTTCAGGCCAATATTGCCACGTGGAGACAGACTCACACACAAAGTGGAACCAGCCCTATACGATATAGCCCAACGGCAATACGATATCCACACATAATAAGACTCTCCATACACCACATGCAATGCATATGGGAATCCCACGTCAAGCTGTATCACTCTTAAAAGGATTAAAATCAAGTACAAGGGTTTTAAAATGCAAGGGCTAGTACCGGACAAGCGAGTGGTCTGAGGCCACTGGGGTTGGTTTGGGAGAGAGGAGTTGGCAGGGGGAGGACAGTTGGGGAGCGTGAACTGGGGCTGTTGTTTGCTGGGGGAGGAGGATTGACACGAGGCAAAGGATTACACAACACCAGCACGTGGCGGGGGGGAGGGGGGGGCAGAAAAAAGGAACAAGAAGCACCCTCTCAGCAGCGGCACACAACTTCTGCCCATCAAATGCTGTACTCAAGGTAAGGAACATGTGGGTGCAGCCAAGACCCTGAGAGTTCTGCTTCTTAAAGCTCTTCTCTGTTGATCACACAAAATCCGTAAAAGGTAAGACTCAAAAGCACTGAGTGTGGCTCAATGGTTAGAGCGGCAGACCCTGAAGCAGAGTTCTGGCCAGGGACCAGGGTTCGATTCCCGCCTTGGCGGGGCTCGGGCTCAGTTTCCTCGGACCTGTCTATTCTCGCCTCAGTGCCTATTCTAATCACGGGCCCCACGCTGCAACTCTGGGCAATAGCTTGCTTAGCCTCCACACTGGCCCCAACAGCGCTAAGGATGCCTGGCTTCACCCTGGGGGCGTCCAGGAGTGGACACTTCACAGGGAAAGCCAGGACGGGTTCCACAGCGGTATGAGTATCAGCGCCAGGAAACCGCAAAGGCGACACCGCAAGGTGGCCGTCTGGTGACAGTGCGCTCTATAAGTACCTTGACATTTACATTTGACATTTACATTTACTGAAACATATCCATAAAAGTGCTTAAAAGCACATCATAGCACTATAAAGTAACTTAAGTACATTAACTCTTTAATAATTACGCACAGATTTATGTCATGTGTTGAGGTTAACTGGTGATATTAGCCAAAAGCAGTGACTTTTTTTTTTAACATTGTTTTTATTCCTGTGTTTTAATAACTTTATTGTCAATGATACTTCATAGTTCCTGTCTGCACCCACTGTATCATTGAATCCCATTGAAAACTTAGTATTATGTAGATGACAGCGATTATATAGAGTTAGGTGGCCCACAGTGCATAGCTGGTCAGCCTGAATACGTGCCCTTTCTAGTAGAGGGCATGTGTCAGACCTTGTAGGCTGTCTTCCAGGCATCGCAGGTCAGTGGAACAGCTCTTGTTTCCAGGTCAGACTCTAGGTGATTGGGAAGCTGGCTGTCAGCCAGAAACTAGCTTTGGTTGCACAGCAGTTCCCTGAGTCCTCTGCGGAGCACTTCTTTTGTCGGTCACAGAGAACTTGGAACTGGAACAATAAGTGGGTCAGCAGACAGGGATGGGGATTATCCATCGGCCTCCCAGAAAGGGTTTTTAGTGCTTCTTTCAAGTGTACTCTAGGTTGTTCTTCTGACACAGCCTTTGTGTAGAATGATGCTCCTCACAGTAGGGAACTCTCCAGCCGGGAGTACCCACAACAGAGGCAAAAAGAGGTGTGAGCTTTCCGCACCAGGCACTGATCATGGAGAAGATAAAACGATGCCTCACCTATAAGATCCCTTGCTCCCTCGGCATTGACTGACGTCCCACCCTTCACCTCCACCATCTAGCAAATAGCGGAACTCACTGTAATCAGTCTGCAGCTTTCCTCAACAAAGTGCCTCAATACATTTATAATACAGCCTATGCCCCCACTTCAGTCCCTAGATTTCCCTCTAGCTTAATGAATATCAACATTAAACTTCCGCTGTCTGGGAAAACAACTGTACCTCCATCTTGTCCAGAGGAGCAGCCTAGAGGCGTCCAGAATGGAACCCATGACCCTACATTACTCTGGCTCCCTCTTACACACTGTATGCAACAAAAAGGCCGCATACATGCACATGTATAACATGCACTACGGATGTTGGTGCACATATCTCGCACTTTGAAGTGGAACTTTACACAAGTGGGGCCGGAAGGTTTCCGTTTCAGTGACACAGATAACAGGCATTGGTAAAACCAATAACCCTATCCTTTCTTTTTCATTTCAAAAGAATTTTATTATTTTAAAAGCGCAAATATGAAACATAAGATACAAGCCAAAGTGATACAATTGATATCGGACAATAAGGTAATAAATACATTAAAATAAAATTAATTAATAGGAGAACAAATCATTGTCATTCATTAATCTGCAGACATCAGATAAATAAATTACTTAAGGAGGGAAGACCCAAAATGATATCTGGCAAATAAATATATCAAAACTATCACCCACAGATGGCAAATTAGGGAAAAGAGGAAAGAGAAGAAAGGAAGAAAGAAAAGACGGAAAGAGTAGGAAAGAGAAGAGGAAAGAAAAAGAGAGACAGAGAGGAGAAACGGAAGAGGAGAGGATTTCCAGAGGAATCACCCAACACAAGACAACACTAACCAGACAAATCAAAGGGATATTGCGCCACCAACCCTTCAGAGGCCAACTCCATGTATGAATCTAAGGCTTTCCAAACACCAGAGGAAATAGAAGGAGAAAGATGAGCATGGTCCACTGACGTATGAGCACTTCGTAGAAAGGAAACCCAAGCCCACCAAGTATGGTAAGAGACGGACGAAAAGGATTTCCACTCCATGAGAATTACTTTGACTGCAATAGTTAATAAGAGGTCCAACAACTGTAACTCCATGGGATCTAAAGGCAGAGGGACTGGGGCCGCCAATGGACCCAAAAGAATTAATGGAAAAGACAGTTGGAACTTGATGTTAAAGATGAGCATGAGGTGTTTGTGAACTAAATCCCAAAAGGGTTGGAGAAGGGAACAATCAAGGAACATATGTTGAAAATCACCTGGTAAAAGCCCGCAGCTCCAGCACAAATGATCTTCTTTAAGACTAAGTGAATACAGACGAATGGGAGTCCAGTGAAGAAGATTGATAGAGAAAAACTTAGACTGCGTTAGAGAAGGGGCAATTTTGTTACGAAGAGAAAATTTACCAATATCTTGCCAGGTATCAGAAGAGATATGAGCAGTAACACTATGATCAAAATGATCATTTTTGCTGTGTGACAGTTTGGGACGGGAGTGTAGAGGACGATAAAAATTTGTAAATCCGAGACGCAACATGACCAGTCCTAATCCAAAGCTGAAAAAGCGTAATCATAGGGGAAGAAGGATGAAGGTGTACTTTAGCAAGTGCAGCCTTAATCTTAAGAAAAGTATAAAAATCTAAATTAGATAAAGAGAATTGTTGAGCAAGGGATGAGAAAGGGGAAGGATCATTGTTGGAATCATAGAGATGTTTAACAAGTGAGACACCTTTCCCAGCCCAGTAAGACATCAACTCAGGGTCAATATTAATTTTGATTTTAGAATTGCGCCAAATAGACGACCATCTAGTTTTATGTAATGGAATTGCTACTCTCTTATCAACCATACGAACCGCAGCAATAGTGTCTAAAATAATAGAGCGAGAGAATGGAATAGAAAGGGTGTTTGTGGTTAAAAAGGATGCAGTCGGCAGTGGGGAGGCCAATACCTGTTCTATTGTCAACCATGCTGGAGCATGAATAGATGGAAAAGAAAACCAAAGGGCACCCTGGGACGCCAGAAAAGCAGTTTGATACTTCCCCCAATCAGGAAAATTACAGCCGCCCATATCATAAGATTTCCGTAAGAATTTATAAGCAATCTTAGCCCTTCTATCATTCCATAAAAATTTAGAAGTAAGCAAATCAAGTTCATGAAAGAAGGAATCAGAAAGCCTTACTGGAAGCATAGAGGAAACAAAATTAATAATAGGAGTGATCATCATTTTAAGAGTCTGCATATGGCCCCACCAAGAAATATGCTTCGGAGACCAATTTTCTAAAAGACGTCTCACCTTAAGAATAGTTTGGGATTCATTATAAGTAGCCGTAGCATATAGGGTGGAACAGAAATGGATACCCAGATATTTTAGCTGTTTAGATTGCCATTTAAAGCCCGCCGAACCCATATGAGAGGAGACGCAGTAAGCATTTAAAGGAAACATCTCTGTCTTATCTTTGTTCAGAGTGTATCCTGAAACTTTTGAAAAAAGAGCAATCGTATCCGAAATAGCAGGAATGGCCAGTGCAATATCATCAGAAAAAATGAGAACATCATCTGCGTATGCAGCTGTTTTTATTTGATGAGACCCAAAAGAGAACCCCTTAATATCTGGATGCGAGTCAATCATTCTGAGGAGAGGATCAATGGACAACAAAACTAAGAGAGGGGACAAAGGACACCCTTGTCTAGTGCCCTGACAAAGGTTAAAAAAGGAAGACGTAGCACCATTCACCCGTATATTAGCCCTAGGTCGGGAGTAAAGAGACATAACCATACGAATAAAGGAATCACCAAGATTATGTGCACATAGAACAGCTCTTAAAAAAGGCCAAGAGACCTTATCAAAGGCCTTTTCAGCGTCAAGGGCCAAGGCTGCCGCCGGAAGATTAGATCGTTTAGCGGCACCAAGAATATGACAAAAAGTACGAATATTATCCCGTGCAAGACGCCCCTTTACGAAACCTGTTTGGGAGGGATGAACCAATTGGGGAATAAAGGACTCTAATCGTTTAGCTAAAATTTTAGCAAAAATCTTGGCTTCCATGTTAAGAAGGGAAATGGGACGAAAATTTTTGGGATCTGCGTGATCCTTCCCTTCTTTGGGGATAACTACAATAGTAGCATCAGCCGCGGAACCAGACACAGAACCATCCTTAATAAAAGCATCAAAAACGGATTGGAGTTTCGGGACAAGCACAGGAATAAAGGTTTTATAAAACGCAATAGGATATCCATCAGGACCAGGAGCTTTACCAGACCGAGTAGCTTTAATCGCGGAAATGATTTCATCAGAAGTAATCGGGCAATTTAATGATTGATTATCTTCCTCCGAAACAACTTTCAAAGGAACCGACTTCAAGAACTCCTGACATTGTTCAAAAAAAGCTTGAGCCGACGGGGTATATAAATTATTATAAAAATCGCGGAAAACATCAAGGATTTCTGCAGTTTGAAATTTTTTCTTTCCAAGCTGGTCAGTAATAGAAGGAATTTGGAAAGTATTACAAGAAGATTCCTGAAACTTTAAAGTGGCTGCAAGAATCTTGCCCGCACGATTTTTTAACAGCAGTCTCTTAGATTTCTGAGCCTGCAGACCAATATGAGCTCTTTTAGTGACTATAGTATTGTACGAATACTTTAAATTCTTAATAGATTGGAGGCAAGTCTTGTCCTGAGAATGTCGAAAAAGGGATTCCTGACGTTTGATCTCATCTGCTAAGTCCGTGAGTTCCTTTTTAATGGCTGCGTTTCTTCTTGACATACATTTAATGACCTGACCACGGAAAGTACATTTAAAAGAGTCCCAGAGAAAAACAGGGGAACTGACTGACCCAACATTCTCAATAAAAAAAGTCTCAATGTCATTGGAAAACTCTCGCACCAAGGACTCATCATGTAAGATTTCTGTGTTGAGTCTCCACGAACGAGCTCATGCCCTAGGGACAAAGGACGTAAGAGTGAATGTCACTGCGGCGTGATCAGAAACTAAAATAGGGTGAATAAGCGGAGAAGAAGAAGATTGAACCAAAGAAGAGTGAACCAAAAGATAATCAATGCGTGAAAAGGACGAATGAGGGGAAGAAAAAAAGGAGAAGTCACTACCAGTGGGATTATGAAGACGCCAAACATCCTGAAGATGGGTAAGAGAACACATATTAGTCATTTGTTTGTGTGCTTTAGGGGGACGAAAGTTAAAGGCAGAATTCCTATCCAAGATAGGGTCCATTGGCAAGTTAAAGTCACCCCCTACAATAAGATTGCCAGAGTGAGGGGTATCCTCGAGCTTTTTGGTGATCGCATTCCAAAAGGACGGGTCATCCTTGTTGGGGGCATAAATATTCATGACAAATAAGTCAGCATTACCATTGGACACCTTAGCTAATAACCAACGACCCTCTGTATCCTGTTCGGAGGAAACGATAGATAACCCAGAGTGTTTAGAAACTAAGGTAATTACCCCATTCCTTTTACCACAAGCATCCGAACAAGCAACATCAAAGACCCACTCTTTCTTCAGAAACAACGCCTCCTTGGCAGAGAGCTTTGTCTCCTGAAAAAGGACGAGGTCCGAAGAAAGAGACTTACAGTAGTCCAAAATCTTTGACCTTTTTACTGGATGATTTAACCCTTTAACATTAAGGGAAAGTATATTTAGTCCAGACATAGAACCATTATCAGGAAAAAAAGATATTCCATATGTGACAAATGAAGCGCTTTCTGACACTGTCACGCTCTGCTACCCATCCGGGCCCGCCGTGAGGGGAACGGCCAGCTTCAGGTTCTTACCTGCAACGATTTCGCCAGCGTTTCACACCGCCGCCGTGAGGGGAACGGCCTGGTAAACTACCATCCCCAGCATCCCTAGCGCCCGACGCCCGCCGCTGCTGTCATCAGGCAGCGCCGGGCCACTACTTGAGGCGGTGAGCTGCCTCGCTGCACGGGACGCGCTTTCTGACACTGTCACGATCTGCTACCCATCCGGGCCCGCCGTGAGGGGAACGGCCAGCTTCAGGTTCTTACCTGCAACGATTTCGCCAGCGTTTCACACCGCCACCGTGAGGGGAACGGCCTGGTAAACTACCATCCCCAGCATCCCTAGAAGTCACAAGCACACACTGTTGGACCACGGTGGGGTCCTGTTCTTTTCTGAACAAGAAACAGAATTAGCATTGGGCCTGACTGAGCGGGGGAAGGCTCCAGGGATGGACCTAATCCCCGTTGATCTGTTTAAATCCAACCAAGATCTTTGGATACCGTATATTACTAGGTTAGCCAATGCAATTGCCCAAGGAGCTAGAATCCCAATGAGCTGGAAGGGGGCTGAGATCCTCCCAATACATAAAAAAGGGGATCGGTCCAACCCGGGCAATTATCGCCCGATCAGCCTAATTGATTCCCTCCAAAAGGTCATCGCACGAATGATCTTAGGTAGAGTTCAGGGATGGGTGGTTTCAGAGTGCATTTTGTCTCCCATGCAAGCAGGCTTTAGAGCTGGTATCAGCACCATCGACCAGGTGTTTAGATTCTGTCTGATATACTGGAAGGTGGTGCTGCTAGGCGGGGGAAAAATTTTCGCCGCTTTCATTGATCTGAAGGCTGCTTTTGACATGGTCCCGAGGGCTAAACTGTGGTGCGTTTTGAGAGACCTAGGTTTACCCTTGGAACTTCTGGATTTAATTGTTAAATTGCATGAGGACAATTTTGCTAGGGTTCGGTGGGGCAGTCAAGGACAAGTGACGGACAGTTTCCCAGTAACACGCGGGGTTCGTCAGGGTTGTGTCCTGGCGCCCACTCTCTTCCTGCTATTTATTGACCAGGTAGCAAACTTTTTCAATACCTTCCCAACAGATGCTCCCTCCCTGGCTGGGAAGAAGTTCCCCATGCTCATCTTCGCTGATGACACTCTGCTCCTCTCTAAGACCAGAAGCGGTTTACAGCGGGCTTTGAACCGCTTTGAGGAGTTTTGTGTCATCAATGATTTGAAGGTAAACGTGGGCAAAACTAAGTTCATGGTATTCACAAGGAATACTCCGGTTCGGAGCGCGGTAATGATGGGTGGTGCTAACTTGGAACAAGTAGATCACATGTCCTACCTAGGGGTTACATTAGACTTTCGTCTGCGATGGAAGGAACAGGTAGTCGAACAGCAGCTTAAACTGGCCCGCTTAACTGGCTGTCTCCTTAGGGAACAAAAGAGATCCATTACTAAACGAGTGCACCCCGCGCTAAAAATCTACGACACAAAGATTAACGCTGCTATTTTATATGGAGCGGATCTTTGGGCGTACATGGATCTATCTAGTCTGTTTAAAGCACAGTGTAAGTTCTTGCGGAATCTAGTGGGGCTTCCTCAATCAACTCCATCTATACCCCTTTGTTTGGACTTAGGGTGCAATCCAATTAATGAGATGGCGAGGTTCAGACTGGTCGCCTTTTGGAGACGGATTTGGTCTTCCCCTGACCTTGCCTTATTTGCTAAGGAGCTTGTTGAAGTCAGGTCTCTGGAGGAATCCGGGAGAATTCCATGGCTACGTACGGTTAGAACCATTTTGGTGCAAATGGGTCTGGAACAGCTGTGGTTGTCTCCTGGAACCAATGTGTTTCCCTCCAAACAAGAATTCAAAGCATTGTACTGGGCCTCGGTCCGACAAACCCTAGTGTCTGCTTCCAGCTCCACTAGTCTAACAGGCAGGTTCCTGGCTAACAAGCTGGACCATTCCCGTGAGAACTACTGGGACATTATCACCAGGCCGCTAGATAAGAAACTACCATCAGTTTCGGGTGGGTTATTTGCCGCTGAATACATTTGTTAAAAATTGGGGCACTGGTGTAACTGAATTTTGTAAATGGTGTCCTGGCCACAAGGAGTCAGAGGGCCACCTCTTATTTGCTTGTCCCAAGTACCACGACCCTCGTAAAAAATGGTTAAAACCGCTGTTTCAACGCCTTACTTGTGGTAGGTCTGCAGAGACGATTCGGGCACTAAAGACCAATACTTCTGAGTTGTTTGCGGTGAGCACAGCGAAATTCTTGGGCTGGGTTTGGATCATTAGAGCCCATGAATAGCTAGAAATGTTTGATCATGCGATTCGTCCTTAAAAGCTTCAATCCAAAGTTGGATATTGCACAGTATTTTAAGATGGTTTTATTTATTGATTTTATGTTTTTAAAAAAAAACTGTATACATAAACGGATCGTCAAAACATAAATGGGATGTTTGACAAGGATTATTTTTAATGTATAGTTTTTATTATGTGTAAATTGGTTAGTATGTGGCGTTTGTAATGTATGGCCTCAACTGTTTGTGTAAATTTTGTTGTCTTTTATGATTTTATTATCGAAATAAAGACTTTAAAATCTGAAATCTGACAAATGAAGCGCAACAACCAGGAGAGCTAACCAGCAGACATCAACAGCCAACACAAAACAGGGTGAGACCAAAGAGGAAATCCGAAGAGAAAGAAGGAAAGAAGAGGAAAAAGACAGCAAGAGAATACACAGAAAGAGAGAGAGAAGGGCCCATCTGGCAGGTCTGAAAAAGACCAAATTCATACAAGGGGGGACGTGGGAAAAAGAGCGAGGGCCAACAGGAGGAATAACAACAACAGCATAAAAGGCCCCAGAACAGTGCATAGCTGATTATACATTGAAAAGAAAAACTATCTAAAAGCTAAGAACTGGAATTAATTATAGCTATTTAGAAAACAAAGCGAAATGAGAGACTATAAAGGCAACACGTTTGACCAAATTAATATATAAATAACAACTAAAATGAATCATAGAGAACGGTAAGAGCAGGAAAGAGAGAGAAAGAAAGCACTTTCAGGCAAAAAGAGTTGGTGGAAAGTGAACTAAAAGATAACATTATTATAGGTAGAGCCAGACCAAAGCGGACTCCATCAAGAGAAAAAGGAACATAATGAAGAGAAAAGAAGAAATACAATCTAAAGCATACTATATGATACAATATGAGAAAAATAAGTGAAACATAATAAAAAATGGTATATAGCATCCTATCAATATAACAGTCAATGAATCCCTATGGCAGTTAAATAAGAGACCTAATACTATATATAAATGTGTAAAATCTATATGCAATCTTATAGATAACTGGCCATGAGTAAATAAAGCCATATACACACAAACTAGCAGAATAAATATGCTTGCCTAAGTAAGTGAACATGTAGATAAGAGAGGCATAAATCTATCAAGTACAAAGCATCTATAAAAAACTAACCTACTCGAAAAAGACAATTAATAACACAATGTAATCAAATCACTCAATGAAAAAATCAATAAAGTAGATATAACTAGCAACTATATGAACGTCACATATTGATTCTAAATATAGCCATAAATAAACACCTAGTAAACATATATACTTAAAACACCTAGACAAACCATACAAGAACACGTTGATAAAGCAAAGGAAAAAACAATGACCTACTCCATAAAATACGGAATAACAAGAAACAAACATAAGGCAAAAAGACAGACCATAAAAGGATAAGATAACCAAATTACACCACAAAAATTGACGCACATACCGAAGACATGCAACGGGAAAGGAAAAGGACCATGACCTAATACGTCGAGAGACAAACTGGGGAGGCAAGGAGTAACAGGACGACACGCGAACAGGAGTGAAGTCAAGCCAACAAGAGAAGCTACCACAAAAAATTAAAAGGTTTATACAATAAAACTAACAACACTAAAGACCAACATATCATACCGATAATAGGGAAGCATCAAGAGACGACAAAAATACGTCAAAACCAATGGACATAAAGACCACCGCGCAGACCTAAAAGCAGCTAGACTTAATAGATCTGACAAAGACAAAAAACAACGCAATATGTATAGCCGCATCAGGTGCCAGAAGAACCAGGAACATGTGGAGCCCCCGTTTGAAGATCCATCTGCAACTCCATTTGATTATCCAAAAACGAGGTCAAATCCGCAGGTTCGTCAAAAATTCTGACACGACCTTTGAAAGTAATGCGGAATTTTGAGGGACCAGCAAAGGAGAAGGGGATATTCATCTCAGACAAACGCTTCCGGAGATTAAGAAAGCCTTTTCTCCTTATCACCGTGTCCCTGGCAAAGTCTTGAGAAATTGAGATACGATGGCCATTCCAAGAGACAGCTCTAACCTTCCGCATATGAGCCAAAATCTGCTCTGTATGTTGATGACGCAGCGGTTTAAAAATTATCGCTCTTGGTTGCGTAGCAGACTTGGGGCGAAAGGAGGGGACACGGTGTGCCCGTTCCAGTTCAAAATCTTTATGGAAAGAAATTTGTAGTGTAGATGGAATCCATTGATAAAGAAACTCAATCATGGAAGATGAATCTTTCTCAACCTCCTCTGGAAGACCAAAAATACGCAGGTTGGATCTACGATTTCGATCCTCTTGTTCAGTGAGGTCTTTCCTCAATGCTGCCATGGAACGCTCCATCTGAGTGAGAGATCTAGAGTGCTTTTGCATGGTATCCTCTGCGCCACTAATCCGTGCTTCTGTACCTGAAACATAAAGGGAAAGGGCCTTGAAATCATTCCTGATGGCTAGCACCTCCACCTGCAGTAGATCTGTATTAGTCTTAGTAGACTGCGCAATTTCATAGACCTCATTAAGGCGCGTCAGGATGGACTCAAGAGTCGAATTAGTGTCTTTAGGAGCAGACTCAGGAGTTGGGATACCTGTTTGGACCTCTTAAGAGATGCTTTAGAGTCCTTAACGTCTTTAGCACTCGGTGAAGGGGCCATATTCTCAGCCATAGGGCAAACCACCTCCACAGGAACAAAATACACCTCCTCAGATAGAGCGAGAGCAAGAAATGTCATGGGCTGTAAAACACTCAATGTACGAGAGGAAAAATGAGCAGGAAGGAATAATGTACTTGCATCAAAAGAGCCGAGCAGAGAATATGGCAGGCGATCCCAGTCAGAAAAAACCACCACACAAAAAAAAATCTCACGTGCTGCAGGCGCCAGTAGGCACACACCGACACCGAAAAACAACCAAAATCAGGCCAAGAGCAAAGAAGCCTCACATAAGGAAGTGGCAGTGCGTCTGACGAATAATATAGTAGCAGAAACCACAAAAAGATCACACAGTGGGCAGCACTGCAATAGGCGGCAGAAAAAAAACAAAATAAACTCAAGAAAAGTGAAAAAAACGTCACCAACTCCTGTATGCCTCCATTCCTGACAGGATAGTCCAGTAGCGTCGTCGTGTAGAGGTGATAGTAAAAACTCCCTCACAGAAAAAACAAAATGGCGGCCGCTCGTGCAAACATGAAGCGCCACCTCAAAATGCCGATATATGGACTCTGGCCACTCTCCATCACCAGAAAACTCCCTCGTAGCGTACACGGCAGTTTCCCAGGCAGGATGTCATCCTCTGCGCTGAACAGGGCATTCCTCAGCGGCAGAAATGTCTCCGTCGGCCCTCGCTCTTTACGGAGCTCAAGCGCGATCCGCCATCTCGCAGCGGCGCGCAAGCCACGCCCCCAACCCTATCCTTTCTAATGCAAGTGGCATGCTACTGGATTTGCCGATGTTTGTTAAGTATTGTTGCAAAAAAATCAAAAGAAAAAAACATTTCCCAAATACTGGGGTAAAAGCAAACATATCTTTCGGCATTACTAAACTGCACATTGAATTCAATGTTTTCAACTTTTATAAGTGGTATGATTTACTTTTTAAATTCTTTTCCCCCAGGAAACTCTGAACAGAATTTATAAAGAATAGGGACGTGTCAGAATGTAAAGGGCCTATGCTTACCAAGGTCTAATTTATTTCCCATAAAATAAAAAATAAAATTCCTCTGTGGTAGCCCTGGGAGCAGATGTATGGGCCCAGAAGAGAAGCATCATCCTAAGTACACCTTCTGCCTCACACACCAGCTGAGTGAGTGCAGTAAATGGCTGTTCCCTCAGCACTACAAAAGCCTTTGTGTGTCATAGCTTGTGCTTTCATACAATATATAAAATGCAGTAGATAAAACAGAAACAACTCTTAATCATAGCCAATCAAAAATACCCATTTTGGTGCTATTTCAGACAACCTGGGAGGGTTGGGAGCCACACAGAGCAGGGCGGGGCGGAAGGGAGGACAAGCACTACACGGGGTAGAAAAGAAAAGAAAACGCATGAGCTCTCATGGAGTGCTGAATGAAAAATAAAAAAAGTAGTTACCTGAATGTGAGCAGTGGAAGAATACAAGTCTGCCAATCAAAATGATCGTAAAGAGGCCGTGCCCAAGGGGAGGGACAAACACAAGAAGAGGAAGGCAAGCCATCAAATAATAAGTAAGCAAATGAAACATTTTTAGTTCTTTCCTAAATTTACACAAATTAGACTGAGCTCTGAGATGGATGGGCAGAGTATTCCACTATTTAGAGATGGAATAAGAAAAACTCCTCCCTCCCCAACTTGCTTTTTTGATTTCGGGGATGATCACCTGCATGGCTGTGCTTGATCGAAGAGTCGGAGAGAGGGCATACCATTTAAAAACGCTTTGAAGGAAAGAGAGAGAGTAATGCAATGCTGTGTAAGCCAAACACAAAGCCTTAAACAGAACTCTCGCTCTGATACGCAGCCAGTATAGTGCTTTCATAGTTTGTGAGGTTGAACACAATTTTGGCAAGTTCTTCAACACTCAAGCTGCCGAATTATGCAAGGTCTGCAATTTAATGAGGCATCTCCACTAAGATTATACATATAAAGCATTACAGTTATCTAATTTGGAAATAACTAAAGCTAGGACAACTGTGTTCCACAACTCAAAGGGGAGGAAGAGCAAAACGTTCCTAAGTATTCTTAGAATAAGGAAGCAGGAGGGTGCAACCTGTTTGGTATGGGCCATGAAAGGAAGTTTGTTATCAAACACAAAACCCAGATATCTTACTTTCTGGACTGGCATGGGAAGGGGGCCTAAATTAGGTGACCACCAGGTCGCGTTCTAATAAAACTTTTCCTTACCAAACAGTAGAACTTTGATGTTGTCCAAATGTAGCTCTAAGCAGTTTTTCTGCATCCAGTGTGCAAAGCAGCCATTGAATGGTTTGGCCACTTTTTCAGACTTTGAGGACACCAACACCACAATTTTGATGTTGTGAGCGTAGGAGAATACTGTGAACCCACAAGCTTGAATAAGTGCAACCAGGGGTGTGATGTATGCATTAAATAAAGTTGGGTTAGGCGAAGACCCCTGAGGGACCCCGCATGGAAGAGAAAAGGGGCAGAAGTACAATCCTCAAGAGCCACAAGTTGCTCTCTATCTGACAGAAAGGATCTCATTAATTTCAAAGCCGGGCCTTTAATGCCCATTCTTTCAAGATGGTTGACCAAAAGTGAATGGTCAACCGTGTCAAATGCAGCCGGGAAATCCAATAGGATCAGGACCGTATTGCCACTGCTATCCACAATGGCTCTGATCTCTTCAGTGGCCGTCACTAAGGTGGATTCTGTGCACTGTTTCGGTCTGAACCCATGCTGAGCAGGCTCAGGACAGTTGGAAGCTTCAAGAAAGGATACGATCTCACAATTCACAGCCTTTTCAAGAATCTTAGCGGGTAGGGGAAGGCGTGAGATAGGTCTATAGTTCTGCACCTCAAGAGGATCCTGCGAAGGCTTTACCAAGAGGGGCAAAATAGATACTTTTTCCCAAGCAGCAAGAAAACAGCCAGATGTAAGAATTCTATTTAGGAGCAAGGAAAGATAAACTGAAATACTCTTTTCTACCGCATGAAGCACCTGTGGAGGGCATGGTTCCGTGGGGTCACCGGACTGCATAGTTTCAAAAAGTGTGGCTACTCTTTCCTCAGTGAATGGGGAGAATGTACCCAGTACAGGAGAATCATGCCATAGGATAAAATCCTCAGCTACTTCTGTTGTTGAAGATGGAACTATTACGTCAGTTGTTACGGTGAACTCAGAATATATTTTGTTCACTTTGGACAAAAATAAATCAGCTATTGTATCACGTAGCCGTTGATCTGGTATGACTGCGTTTTTATTACCAAAGTTAGATAGCAACTTTACAGTTTTAAAGAGTTCCTTGGTGGAGTTAGAGGCTGCCCTGATTTTTTTCTGTAAAACAATTCGGATTTAGTGGCATGGATTTGCACTTTACATCCTTTATCACGGATTTGTACTTGATTATAACATATAGGAAGGTGCACCGGAAAGAAGTCCAATTCCAATATAAGTTCACAATATCCCCTTTATTATCTTTCTTTAATGCGCACAGGTTAAAATCCAGGTAAGGTGCTTTGTTCCAAAACGTCCTGGAACTTAGTCGGAGCTGAAAACAATTACACAAAAAACAAAAACATAAAAGACTATAATAGACAAACAATATATATATATATATATATATATATATATATATATATATATATATATATATATATATATATATATATATATGCAAAACAAATGTCAACCTACACACCGACAGAGAAAAAAACGTATAAACCGAAAACGGATGAATATATTCGTTTGTGTCGCAACTCCAGGGCCGGACTGGGAACTGAAATCAGCCCTGGCAAAATTTGTCAGACCAGCCCCCGTCAAATTTGGGAGACCAGCCTCCGTCCAGCGCGTAGCGAGCGCAGCGAGCGAAGCGAGCGAGCCCGACTGCTAATAGGGGGATTTGGGGGGGTTCTCCCCCCAAGAAAATTTTGGAAAACAACCGACCAAAATGGTGAATTTTACAGCACATTTTTCATTACATATTCAATTGTATCAACTTTCAAACCACAGTAAATAGTAGATGATGACCTTCAAGAGCACCAGGTTACCCACCCAGTCATATGTACCCATAGACATTCTTTCAGAGAGCACCAAAAATAGGCACGAGTAGTAAATCAGAGAGAAATAAAAGTGAGACCAGCCCCCACATGGTGTGTAGTGAGCAAGCGCAGTGAGCAACCACTATTAGGGGGAGTTTGGGGGGTTGAACTTGTCCCCCCACACAAGAAATTTCGGAGACAGAAAGGCCAAAAAAAAAAAGTATTTTTCAACACATTTTTCATTACATATTGGATTGTATTAACTTTTAAAGCATAGTAAATGATTACCTTAAGGAGCACCAAGATACACAGTCATAAAACACAGACATTCCTACAGAGAACACTAAAAAATGAAATGTCGAGCACAAAACATGAATTTAAATATAACCGATGTATTCTTCATATAAAATAGCATAAAGACATTTAAAAACGCACTTAACTTCAAACAATTGTGCCAGAAACTATGGAAATAGCACACATAAGTACCCAGGCCAGAAAGCATGTAAACGTCACACATAACCACCCAGGCTGCCAGAAGGCATGGAAATGTCTCAAATGGCACCCTGGCCAGAAAGCATGAAAAATTAACCCAAAAGCCCTGTCCTTGACATGACACATGTGGCAGTTGAGACCCGGAGGTATCATAAGCGCTTTACATGAGGAATATCACTCGAGTGGGTGGCACAATAAGTGTTGCAAGCCCACTAGCAGCATTTCATGTACAGTCCCTCCCTGGGTATATGCAGAACCACATTTCTAGGGACTTACAAGTAAATTAAATTTGCCAATTCAGTGTCAGCCAATTTTACCATGTTTGAAAGGAAAGAGTGCAAGCACTTTAGTACTGGTTAGCGGATGGTGGTAAAGTGCACTGAGCCCTAAAAGCCAACAAAAATGGCCTTTTTTGATGTAATAAAGCAGATCGAACCGGATTTTAATTTGGAGGAATCTGAGGCCAACAAGGACTTAGCTAACCATGTCTCAGCAGTCAGTATGAACAATATGTATCTAAAAACATTTTACATGTGCTAATGGCGCTGGGACTTTCTGTAGCTTCTCATTTTCCGCCCAGCTGTTTCAACGTCTACAATGTGCGCATCTGTAATTCACATGCAAACAGCGAACGGTCATTGGGGTGTGGGCAACATGCCGGAAGATATCGACTGGCTTCACAAGCTGTACCACACCCTGATCATGGAGAAGATCTCAGCTACAGTAAACCACCAGCCACAACAGTTTGAGAAACAGTGGGGCCCCTGCTTGAATTTTCTCACAAATGCATTTTGAGAACTCTTGACTGAAATATCTACGAGTGCTGCACCTCACAGGCCTGGGTTACTGTGCAATGGACCTGCTCCTAAAGGGCAAAATGGATCCTTTATCAAGCTTATGAGTGAACAGAGGGAAGAAGTGGGAAAACCTTGCGTAGGCCTCTGATCATATGGCAGTTCGAGGCCACTTTATTAACATGTGACTCCAGACTCAGCTTCTCATTGAAGCTGACCCCCAAGTTACGCACTGTCTTCACAGGGACCAGAGGTGTGTCCGGGGGAAGAGACCAAAAATTAGAAGGCAGAGCCTGCGGCACTTTGCCCACTGCACAGTGCAGAATCTCAGTTTTAGCACTATTAAATTGCAAAGCATTATTTTTCAGCCAAGACACCATTTCTGTCATACATTTGTGAAAAATAGTTAAGGAGTCCGCATGATATCCCTCCAGGGAAACAATCAGTTGTGTGTCATCAGCATAGTTGACCGCCCTTATCTCTCCTTAGTCTTACAAGGTACAGTAAAACACACTCTCTTTCTAAATGTTATCACTCTAAAAAAGTGCTTTTCTTCCATGTAATGTCCCTTTGATGGGAAGAGGAGGTTTCTAAGGTGGGAGTATCTAGCAAGTGACTCTACTCGAGCTCCCTCTATGCGAGCCTTCAGGGAGAATCCCTCTTCATTACTACCTCCACCTGACCCCCCCTGACTGTGCAGCGCACTCCCTTACAGACTTGATTATTCACTTTTCTACCACCCCTCTACATTACACCTTATCTCACAGCTGACCTTGGGACCCAGCCCCATATCAGCCACCATTCAGTTCCACTTTCATTATTCCCAGTAAAAAACAAAAGTAAAATCACCTTCAAATTTGAAACATTGAAAATAGCAGTAAATGTAATCAGCATGCATGTTAAAGTATGCTCTACAGTTGTCCTAATCACATGACTGTTAATTAAATAAACCAAAACAGAAAGGCCCTGACAGGGCCGGCTTTAGTGCTGGTACAAAAGTCTTTTTGACCTCTTTCTCTGTAGATAACTTACCAACCACCCTCCAACAGTGCTCTTCATCTCTCCGTAGCCACTCCCCCTCATGGCCTCCTCCTCAGACTCCCTAACTACCACCCTCCACCAGTGCCCCTCATCTCTCCGTAGCTCCCACACCCCATGACCTCCTCCTCAGATTCCCTCACTGCCAACCTTCACCAGCACCCCTCATCACTCCGTAGTTTCCCCCCACCCCATGACCCTCTCATCGCACTCCCTCACTGCCACCCTCCACTATTGCCCCTCATCGCTCTGTAGTTCCCCCTGCCCCATGACATCCTCGTTGGCTTCCCTCACTGCCACCCTCCATTAGTACCCCTCATCTCTCCTGTAGTTCCCCCACCTCATGACCTCCACCTCGGTTTCCCTCACTGCCACTCTCCACTAGTGCCCCTCAGCTCTCTGTAGTTCCCCCCCACCCCGTGACCTCCTCCTTTGACTCCCTCACTGCCACCCTCCCTCACTGTCTGCCACCCACACCCTTCATCTCTCCGTAGCTCCCCCCACCCCATGACCTCTTTCTGGTATTCCCTCACTGCCACCCTCCACTAGTGCCCCTTATCTCTCCGTTGTCCCTCTCATACCCATTCCATTCGTTGTATAGCACTACTCATATCAGTGTAAGGTGTCACAGTACTTTACATAACAGCAGCACACATTATACAGAGACAATAAATCAAAATCAGTTTACGCGAAATGTCACATAAACTAATGAGGATTACAAGGTGTAGAAATCACTTCATCCATTCTGGTGGGCAGTATATTTTACGGGGGTTTGGTCGGGACTCGGAGAAGCACAAAGTCAGGATTTAAAGAGTACTCCAGTGGTCAGGGTTGGCTTTACTGATAAAAATGTATAACTGCCCAAACAAACTCTTATTAGTAACATTAGAATAATCACAACACAAAAAAGCGAAGTTTGTATGCATTTTTTTGATGACAGTTCATTGGTCACTTTCTAATGTTAACTTCTGAACTGCAAGTAACACAAGGATATCTGTGACAGAGGTAGTAACCCACTGAGCTATTCCCATAAAATTCAGTTTATCTGCATTTACGAACTACCAACCGACAAATGGTTGCTCTGCAGCAGGATCGTAAATCACAAGTTAACAGTTTTTATTGTTGTTGTATATCGGTGGCAGATTCACTGCGAGGGCTAAGGAGGCTCATGTTTGGTGGGGTTCCCCAGCTCCAAAGTCGGCAGCTCTGGCCGTAAGGGCAGGCCACAACCTCGGCTGTGCCCCTAGAGCAAGGTGAGAATCCTGCATGCACCAGGTATCTATATCCAGCAAATGGCAATTGCACCGCATCAAGTGAGTCTCTGGGAGACATGCCACACCAATGCTGGACTACCAACCCTCACTTAATTAGGTAGCATAGAGCTCTGACATTCCATGAAAGAATTTTAGTGCCCATCCCTCAGACAACATTCAAATACGGACAGCCCCACCCTCTTTCAAGTCAGAGTTAATATCATGTCCAAGCACCCCCTCCCACCGTCTTTTGTCGGGACCAAAACTTTAAGCAGTGAAACGATCCATTAACTTCCATCCCACCGTTCTTGTGGCATGAACAACAAACACCACACCGCATGTAGTGCCTGTAGCACCAACATTAGAATCTTCGGAACAGGGCAGAGTGAAATCTCACACCATTTGATCCGCAGCAGTAGGACTGCACCCACCAAAGTTCTAGTCACACTTCAATTTACCCTCCCCACATCCGCTGCTTAACCATGTGCTAAATCGGTTGGTTTAAAGTGTTTAATCATGCCGCGGAGCAGTGGAGAATTAAAGGACAACATTCAGACGTTAATGTGTACTTATCAATTCCTGTCTTAATTTCCTTCTGACAAGGACACAAACGATACCGTGCGCTCCTGTACTCATCTGTGCTACAGTTAAGAGGCCAGAAGTGTATATGCATCCCCCCCCCCCCCTTTCCAACGCAAACCTAACGAGAGATGTTTTGGCTTGTACAGGTTTCACAATTTCTCAAAAAGTTGTGTTTGTCTGAAAAACGCCTTTAAGGGTGTGTCTGTGTTTTCTGATTTCAAATATACATTTTCCCTTTCTTTGCTGTTCATTGCCTGCCTCTCCTTTGTACTGCACACAGTTTATGATAGTAGGTACCAGCAAATCCAGGTGGAAAATTATGCCTTTTATGATTAATGGATCTTCCAACTCTCTATTAAAATAACATTAGGGTTTTTAAATACCAATTATAGAAACAGTTCTTAAAATTTCGTTTGGCCTTATATTCGAAAAGAGGTATTACTATCATACCCGGTACTGAGCTCTATTACCAGACTGATAGTGAAATTGCTGAAGGAAAATATGGCAACCTATACGAATAATTAGTGCAATCACTAAGCCACAGGACAGGGTATGCTTTGCCTTTAAGCCATCTTCACTTAGGGGCCGCAGCGAGCAAACCATGGAGGGAGGCATATTGGAGACCTTTGCGCATTCACCCGATTTGACTGACTTTGAGTAAGGGAAGCGCTTGTCACGTTGAATAAATCTACGGGCCGGGCCGGGGCCTAACCAGGTTTTATTTACTTTTAAATTTCGGCCCGGTCGGGACGCCCCAAAGACAGTGCCTGGCCAATTAAATTAATTGATTGAGCAGGGTGAACACTCACCTGAGGGCGCCGGGCCGCAGCCAGCAGACACGACCCGGGGCAGGCTGCAAATAATTAAATTATGGGTTCAGGGCCTCTCCAGGCTCCGCTAAAGCCTCTCCTCGTCTCACTCTCTGGCCTCCTCTGCCTCGCAGTCACGCGCACTTTTTATTGCGCGACCCCAATGCGCTTGTGCATGATCACCCCTGACCAGCTCCACTGACTCCCGACCCCCACCCTAAGGGTGTATGACGCGCCGCGCAGACGCGAAGGTGGAGACTGAAGACTCCGTGCATGGTGCCGTGCAGCCAGTGCCACCACCCAGTGGATTTTTTAATACATATAAATTATAATGCTGAAGTGCTAGCAGTGTGGAAATTTAGCGTGCAAACTGAACATTATCTGCGCCATCTTGCCTCTCCCCAGCGCCACGCACAGCGAATGCACGGCCGCCATTTTAGGCACCCCACTCTCTCCCCGCTCACTCTCGACCGCCAGCGCTTTCCCCTGGCGCTGCAAGCATCCCCCGCGCGCCGGCCACCCCCACTCTCTCATACAGGCCATAAACCCTCTCCTTCTGCGCGACCCTGCTACGGAACCACTTCCAACCGACAACCCATACATGGTCATGCCTCTCCTTTGATAACCCCCTTCCTCTGCGCCCCATTGTCTGAACTGGTCCCAGGCCATCACCTAGCCCTGCGGATGCAGTTTACTGCCCCTACTGTAAGGGAAACACCCCACATCAAAGGGATTACAGTAGATCAAAGCCCCTACCCCCTGAGACCCGGCCAGTTGCACACACCCCCGGGAATTAGCGGAATTCCCTGCTGCGCGATAGCCATCTCCCACTGCGGGTAGGGTGGGAACTTCTACTGTATCTATGTGTGGGATCGGATCTGAGCCGGGGCTTCAGGGGATGTTCTTTCAGGCATCAAGGGAATCTCAAGAATATACTATGTGTAATAAAGCAATAAACCAGTGTATAAGAGACCAGGTCTCAGAGATGCAGTTAGAGCACCTCGTGACGATACCTTGCTGTCTGATCTGATGTGTTCTGCTCCGACGGAATAAAACTTTGTTTCCTGCCTTCCAGTCTCCGGCGCCTGCCTCTTTTATTGGTAAATTATCGAGTGGTATGAGAGGCGATTACCGCCGGGCAAATACTTGAAAGATTATCGACTGAAACTGCCGCTACCATTTAACAATTGGCGTCCCAAACGTGGGGCCCATCAGCGACACGTGGATCCAGTGGGAGAGGTCCCGACGACAGAGTGAACGACTGCAACGATCGGGAGAGCTCCTGCCCAATAGACCCTCGTCTGGCAGCCGATCATCCGAACTTCACTGGTTCCGAGCAGACCTCTCTCGAGTGATCTACGGTCCTGACTGGGAACCATCAGGAGTGCCGCGGCAAATACGGAGAATAGAGGACGATCGGGCGCTGGAGGCGGAAGACGAGAAACTGTCCACGCGGTCCGGGTAAGGTCGTGAAATACGACAAAAATGCGAAATAATTGATTGATTGTTTGAATACTAGTATTGCTCATTGATTGTTCTTTTTGAGATATTCGCTGTCTACAAACGGGGAGGAGTAGAAATACTCTCTCTCTCTCCCTTTGCAGATAGTGAAGGGTAGGTAACGCAGACTTTTGTCCCCGTTGAAACCCGTCGTGCCTATCTTTATCTCCCCATTGATTGATTGTCCGAACATTGATTGTTTTGAAGAATAGTGCTTTTTGAGATATTCTCTGTTTGCAAATAACGTAGAATAGGAATATTCTGTCTAGTCTTTGCAAATAGGGAAGGGTAGGTAACGCAGACTTTTGTCCCCGTTGAAACCCGTCGTGCCTATCTTTATCTCCCCATTGATTGATTGATTGATTGTCCGAACACTAGTTGTTCGATATTGGTTCTTTTGAGGTATTCTCTGCTTACAAATAACGAAGAATAGAGATATTCTGTCTAGTCTTTGCAAGCAGTGAAAAGATAGGTAGTGCTGACTTTTGTCCCCGTTGAAACCCGTCATGCCTATCTTCTCCCCACTGATTGGTAGTTGGTTCTGCCCGGACCGCTTATTAGAGGTGAACCACCCGGCTCCACTGGAAGGCACCCCTAATAAGGACATGTTCACTAAATATGGACTAGTCGCCGTAGCTTATAGCAAGCTGTGGCATAAATATACCAAGAAGGACCCCGAAAGTCAGTGGCCACTGATGGGATCCTTCGACGACCGCAAGATAGAAGCGCTAGAAGTAGCTCTGCGTAGCAATAAGACGACGCCTACTATGCTTGACAGTATTGGCATGTGGCGCAAAGAAGCGACGCAACGGAAAAAGAGGGAAGAAGTAAAAGCAGAAAAGGAATTACGAAAGGCAGCTCACCTTGCCGCTAAAAAGTTAGAAGAAGACATAAAGGAGAGAAGGGAAACTAAACTAAGACAAGAGCCCTAAACCTCAGGCCAGTACGCTGTTAGGACCCCTTCTTTGCTCTACCCTGAGTTGTCCTCCAAGCAGCGAACGAATGACGAATTACTGTTAGGTCCCCCGATCATTTACATGCCCCCTCCGTATGCACCCTCCCAATCAGTAGTGCAACACCCACAACCCCTGAACACGAGCGAAAGCAGTACAGGGGCCTCGGCCCTCACGGCCTCAGCGCCGGCTGAGCCTCTTGTACTGAACCCAATGTCGACTACAACGCTAGACGACCATGAGATGGGAAAGAAAGAGTCCACCAGAATGAATCGATTAACTAAGGATGAACGAGCAGGAATCGATAGGATAGTAGGGACGCTGGTGGAGCGAAAAGAAAGTGAGGAGTATATAACAGACGTGTATAGCTCGTATGCCGACAGCCGCAGACGACACTTCGTCGTACGGCTCTGTTATCACGCCCTGAATGCATATGAGGACAGATACCACGATAAAGGTCCCGAAGGCTTAGCGGCCCTATATAGGAAGGTAGACATTGGGGAAGGAGGAGAGGGCGATGTAACGAACCTCTTCACTCGTACACTCGAGGTCTACCGACACCTTAAAGAACATGGACAGACCACCAAAACAGAAACCCCCATAGCAACTAAGCCCCAGGGAGGAAGGGCCGATGCCATGATGCCCATTAAAGAAGCTGCCCCCTACTGGGTCCCCCCATGGGGTCAGGGAACACACGACGACATCAATCACCAAGATGCGAAGGGAAGGGTTGTATATAACTGGGTCTACCAGCCGTGGGACCGGCAAGATATTTTGACCTTTAGAAAGACTCTACCCGACTTGAGAAAGAACCCGACTGCCTTCTACACTGAATTGGGTACGGCCTTAGGCTCAACGATAATGACGTTAGCAGATATCGACTTGTTCTTTGGGCTATGCCTGCCGGCTGATGTGTGGAAACAAATCCGGAAAGTTGACCACGCTGAACCGTTCGGATATACCTGGGTACAACTCGATACCATAGATAAACAGCGAGAACCAGGACAGAAACCCCCGAAAGCCATCTTAGAGCTCCCAGACAAGATTGTACAAAAGCTGAAGACTCTAATCCCAGAAAGAAAGGTAGACTGGTCGATAGTGACGGCTTGCCGCCAGAAACCCCAGGAGGATGTGTCTGAATATTTCTCCCGATTCGAGACTGTGTTTTCCGATTACAGTGGCCAAGACATGACCACCGCAACCGGACACCACCTCTTTGTCCAGAATTATGTAAAGGGTCTGTCTCAAGAAGTTTCCCAGAAGCTACAGACCAGCGAGAGCAGTTGGGCAGCCTCCAAACCCGCAGCAATTCTCCAGATGGCCCAATACTACGAAAACCAGAAGAACGAGAACGATAGGGCGTCAGAGAAGAAGAAAAAGGAATTAAAGGAGAGGGTGATGATAGCACAGTTGCAAGGGGTGACCATAGGAAGGGAACCCCCAAAAGAGAATTACCAACCAACCGCCCCTAGAAAGCTACCCCCTAGAGACCATACACCTACACCCTACAACGGACGGAGAGACTTAGATGGAAATCAATGTGCGTTCTGTAGAGGGTTCGGACACTGGAAATCCCAGTGCCCGGTCCTTCTGGAAATAAACAAGAATAGGGACCCCAGAGACGCAGCATATGACCCCAGAAATAGAGGACAGGGACGAGGGCACACGAACAACACTATCAACGACAGGCCAGGCAGACCAAACACCTTTGATCGCCCCCGCCAAAACCAGTGTCAGCAGTCCGACTATGAGAGCACTCATGACTTCACATAGGACCGCCAGGGGCAAGGGAGGGATCCAGTCGAACTCCGTGTTGACCAGCAAGGTCCTTACGTCACCGCTAAGGTCTTGGGCACAAAATCTCCATTCCTGGTAGATACTGGGGCGACACGTAGTGCGTTATCTAAACGACTGATTCCTAGGGCACCCTTGTCTGGCTCACACGTAACCTCAATAGGCTTTGACGGAACGCCCTCCACTAACCCCTTATCAGCACCAATCTCCTTTGACTTAGAAGATAACACCACTGACACGACCTTTCTGCTCTCCTCCAACACCCCCGATGCTATTATGGGACTTGATTTACTAAAACATTTTCGAGCCACTATCAGATGCTCCCCAGACGGAGTTCGAGTCATCCTACACGATAACCCAGATCTGTCCAGACCCTGTCACACACGGCGTATGCTCTCTATAACCGATGCTGATATGTCCCTACTCGACACATTACCTTCACATCTATGGGCTAAAACCGACTCAGACGTAGGGCGCATGGTGATCGACCCGGTACACATAACCGTCCGACCGGACGCAGTGCTCCCAAAGCTTCCACAGTATCGGATATCACCCGAAGGCGAGAAGGCATTGGTGGAAATCATCGAGTCTCTGGTCGAGGCAGGAGTGGTAGAAGAAGTAGTGAGTAATGTTTGCAACAGCCCTATCCTACCCATTGTAAAGAAGCAAGGCGAGGGGGATGAGAAAGCCTACCGTTTCATTGTTGACTTGCGAGAGGTTAACAAAGTAGTCATACCCCAGTACCCCGTAGTCTCAGACATCACCACCATCCTCACCCTGATTCCATCCACTGCCACCATCTTTACTGTTATTGACCTCAAGAACGCATTCTTTTCCATCCCCATCCACCCAGACAGCCGCTACCTGTTCGGCTTCACTTTAAAAGCCCGTTCGTACAGATTCTGCAGGGCACCCCAAGGCTACACTGAGAGTCCCAGTATTTACAGCCAAGCCCTCAAGAGGCAACTGGATGCAGTCCAACTACCCGATGGAGTGGTATTGATACAGTACGTCGATGACATTCTTTTGGCGGCCGACACCACTCCTCTTGCTGTCACAGCCACCATTCACCTCCTCCGCTTCCTTGCGGAGAACGGTCACAAGGTCTCCAGAAAGAAATTGCAATTCTGCCAGCCCCAGGTAACTTATCTAGGCCACCTACTATCCAAAGACGGGAGGAAACTTACCCCTGACCGAATTCAAACCATCCTAGAAACCCCTGTTCCCAAAACTCAGAAGCAAGTACGATCCCTAGTGGGCCTCACCTCCTTTTGTCGACAGTGGTTGCCAAACTTCAGTCTCACCATAAAGCCTCTGCTTTCCCTGCTGGCTAAGGATGTCCCCTTCCCCCTCCCCTGGACACCCGAATGCCAATCCTCCTTCAAAGAATTACGAGACGCCCTCTGCTCGGCCCCAGTCCTAGGAACCCCAGACTACACTAAACCTTTCTCCCTCTACACCCACGAAAGGGAGGGATGTGCGTTGTCTGTCCTAACCCAGTCCATAGGCCCTAAGCAACGCCCTTGTGCCTACTTCTCTGCCACTCTCGACCCCGTAGCCAGAGCCTTGCCCGCCTGCCTTCGAGCAGTAGCCGCCGCTGCTGTCTCTATCCGACAAAGTGAGGGGATCGTGCTCTCGAACCCCCTCACAGTATTGGTACCCCATGCTGTTGATACCCTCCTGAACCAAACCAAGACTCAACACCTGACTAGCCCACGACTGACTGGGTATGAACTGACTCTGCTTGCACCCCATATCACATTGAAACGATGCACCACTCTGAATCCAGCTACTCTACTACCTCTCCCTGACGCTGACCCCAATGCATCCCCTATACATGACTGCGTGACCCTCACCGACGAACAAACCAAGAGTAGGGTTGACCTCCGGGATACTGCCTTCCCGGACCCTGACGGAGAACTGTGGGTGGATGGCTCATGCATCAAGCTCCCTGATGGCACCACCTCAGCTGCTTATGCAGTCACCACCGCTCGAACAGTTGTTGAGACAGCCCGCATCACACAGCGATCCGCACAGGCGGCTGAACTAATTGCCCTCACACGAGCCTGCATCCTGGCAGCAGGGACAACCGCAAACATTTACACAGACAGTCAGTATGCCTTTGGGGTAGTTCACCACTTCGGGCTCTTATGGAAAGAGAGGGGATTCTTGACTTCGCATGGCACACCCATCCTGCATGGAGATCTAGTCTCTGCCCTGACCGAAGCAATCCTCCTCCCCACACGGATAGCTGTGATCAAATGCCAGGCACACAAGAAGGTGACAGACATTATAGGTCAGGGAAATGCACTAGCTGACATTACTGCCCGAACCACAGCCGAGAATAGGTCCACGACCCGCATGTACGTGACCAGGTCACAAACTGAGAAATGGAAGGATGCTAGGGAAACGATTAGGGATATCCAACTAGCCAGCACACCACACGAATTAACTGAATGGACCCGGGTAGGATTGAAGGACGATGACGGTTGTTGGCGAACTAAAGACTCGAACAAATGGTTGCTACCCGACTCATACTTGATCCCCATGCTGACCATGGCACACTCCCCCGCACACATAGGGTCTGCCCCCATGATCGAACTCATCTCCAAAGTCTGGCACAACGACAGAATACCAGACTCAGCCAAACGTCTGGTCCAACAATGCCTAGTATGCCTCCAACACAACCCTGGGAAAGGAACTGCTGTACCCCGGGGAGGGTTTGGGGTCCCCAATCACCCCTTTGAAGTCCTACAAATGGACTACGTCCAGCTAGAAAGGTGCCAAGGTTTAAAGTATGTGCTTGTCGTTGTGTGTGCCTTCAGCAAGTGGGTGGAAGCCTACCCGACCCATGACAACACCGCTATGACTACCGCAAAAGTACTTCTGAAGGAGTTCTTCCCCCGATACGGCCTTTGTCGAATTTTGTGGAGCGACAACGGCCCCCACTTCGTAGCCGAAGTTATCCAACTCATCTTAAAAGGGTTGGGTGTAAAACAGAAGTTCCATGCGGTCTTCCATCCCCAATCTGCAGGCCTGGTTGAGCGACACAATGCCACATTGAAGCTTAAGATAGCAAAAATAGTCGCCACCACAGGGCTAAGATGGCCAGACGCTCTCCCACTAGCATTGCTATCAATGCGTTCCACCCCCACCAAACACCACTTAACCCCCTACGAGGTCGTCTTTGGGCGGCCCATGAACCTTTGGACTGCACCAAAACCATCATCCATCCACGACGTCCCGGACGTCCTCATGTCTGACTATTTGTATAACCTAACTAAGACGTTGTCTGTTATCCATCAGCAGGTGCTGCACGCCATTCCCGATGTTTCCAGGGGCCCGGGACACGACATCCAACCCGGTGACTTCGTCTTAGTGCGTAACTTCCAGCGCACCAAGAGTCTGGAGCCCCGGTGGACGGGCCCCCTGCAAGTCCTGATCACCACCCGAACAGCTCTTCGAGTGGAGGGGAAACGCAATTGGCTGCATGCACACCACTGCAAGAAGGTATCACCGACCCTGACAACCACGGACAACATCACCGCCCAAGAAGAACTCCTGGACAAAGATCGACCATCCCTGAGCCGCTGCCCAGATACAGAGACACTCGAGTTAGTAAGATATCCTGATCCCACTGTGCCATCCAAAGAAGGGTATAACTTGCGACGAAAGGAGAGAACTTCGGCTAAGCAGACCACAAGCTAAGTGGAAATCTCAAAGCGGTAGCCTAGTCACCTCAAAGGCCACCAGGAGAGAAACCAAACAAAGTCTGTGGTTCTGCCCGCTACCGAGTCTCTTGAAGGTGATGGAAGCGCCCAACATGAAGATGATGGAAGCAACCGGACGTCCGAAGATCCACTACAGAAACCCAAAGACTGACCGAATGCACAGCTTAAAGACTATTGCACTTTTCATTACCCTTCTCTTTTGCCTTCTCCTCATGGTCACCTTCTGGATCATGGAGGAGAGCACACCCGCTCATAAGACATTACTGACCACCGTTCAACCTACCACCACGAAAGAACATCATCTGATCTCGCTTTCACCCCAACTCCGAGAAAGGCGTAAGGAGTTCTGGAATAACTCTTTTGTGCAGTTGCTCCACCAACACAATCTTGCTACCAACGCCACTAATTGCTGGATCTGTGGACTGCTACCACATGCCACTGGACACTCTATCCCTTTCATCCCTTCACCTTTTTCTGTCCATGGTTCCTGCCTCGCCTGGCTAATCCTCCTGCAAGAAAGCTACAAGGACAATGCCACTTCCGGAAGAACCATGTCACACTTCTACCATGGGTTCTGGCTGAACAAAACTGGAAGAACTTCTGCCCTCTTCTGCCCTCTGAGATCGAACACTTCCTTTCACATGGACATCCCTGCCAAAGAACGAGTTGAAATGCAAGTGTTCAACAATCCAGCCAGACCCACCTTCTCTTACCTCCGGAAACGGACGGCCGCCACCCTAACAGTGGCCCTGTCCGTCATCAACATCACTGGGTCTGTATGCCTCGAAGGCCTGGGGGCACAGCTGGTGGGCCAGAGCTCCTGCCTCATCACCCGAACATTGGACTCAGTTGACCCACCCTCCTTTGTTGCCTCCCCGAATATGTACTTCGTCTGTGGTACTAAGGCCTACACCTGGCTTCCGAAAGGTTGGGGAGGCACCTGCTACATCGCCTTTGTCCTTCCTCCGACGTATGTGGCTCCAGCAAACCATCACCGACAGAAACGGGCCAAAGACATTGTGCAGGCCGACTCCACCGGAGCACAGTTCATGGACGCAGTCAAAGGCCTTGTTCCACTCTGGGGTCCAATGGCAAACAGCCGTGCCATCCGCCACTTAACCCAGGCAGTCGAAACGGCAATGAACATTACAGCTGGCGCCCTCGCCAACAACACCGCTGAGCTTCAGGCCGTCCGCCTGGTGGCTCTCCAGAACCGCCTTGTTCTAGACGTGGTTCTGGCAGATCGTGGAGGAGCATGCCGCATCATTGGGTCCAGCTGTTGTACCTACGTACCGGATAACTCACCCTCAGTCTACAAAGCAATTGAACACCTCCACAGACTGTCCGCAGAGGTCCATCAAGAACAAGAAGAATGGTCACTGGGGAGTTGGTTTTGGGACACTATTAAAGGTTGGGGATGGAGGCTGTTTTCATTTATCCTGATACCGATTGTGATACTATGTGGATGTTGCTTGGGGATTCAGTGTCTGCCACCTTTATGTTCGCTTTTTATGAACTGCATCTGCCCTAAGACTTTGGACTTTGAAACTGAGCGGATGAAAGCTCTGAACGAGGTGGAGGTACGGGGTATTATGGGGATAGATCCAAACTAGGCAAGCTGGCGAGACATGTTAAAAGGGAGGACTGTGGAAATTTAGCGTGCAAACTGAACATTATCTGCGCCATCTTGCCTCTCCCCAGCGCCACGCACAGCGAATGCACGGCCGCCATTTTAGGCACCCCACTCTCTCCCCGCTCACTCTCGACCGCCAGCGCTTTCCCCTGGCGCTGCAAGCATCCCCCGCGCGCCGGCCACCCCCACTCTCTCATACAGGCCATAAACCCTCTCCTTCTGCGCGACCCTGCTACGGAACCACTTCCAACCGACAACCCATACATGGTCATGCCTCTCCTTTGATAACCCCCTTCCTCTGCGCCCCATTGTCTGAACTGGTCCCAGGCCATCACCTAGCCCTGCGGATGCAGTTTACTGCCCCTACTGTAAGGGAAACACCCCACATCAAAGGGATTACAGTAGATCAAAGCCCCTACCCCCTGAGACCCGGCCAGTTGCACACACCCCCGGGAATTAGCGGAATTCCCTGCTGCGCGATAGCCATCTCCCACTGCGGGTAGGGTGGGAACTTCTACTGTATCTATGTGTGGGATCGGATCTGAGCCGGGGCTTCAGGGGATGTTCTTTCAGGCATCAAGGGAATCTCAAGAATATACTATGTGTAATAAAGCAATAAACCAGTGTATAAGAGACCAGGTCTCAGAGATGCAGTTAGAGCACCTCGTGACGATACCTTGCTGTCTGATCTGATGTGTTCTGCTCCGACGGAATAAAACTTTGTTTCCTGCCTTCCAGTCTCCGGCGCCTGCCTCTTTTATTGGTAAATTATCGAGTGGTATGAGAGGCGATTACCGCCGGGCAAATACTTGAAAGATTATCGACTGAAACTGCCGCTACCATTTAACAGCAGTGCTGGACACGGACGAAGCGTGCAGCACCACCAGGCAGCAGCTGCATTTTATGCAGATAGTTGTGTGCTTGTTTGCTGTTCGGTCACGCCAGGGCCCAAATCGGCCCCAACAACAAAACCGGCCCCCTGCCACAAAACCGGCCCCCACCCCATCCAGCCTACCGGGGGATTGCCCGGTGCCCGGAAGTGCCAGTCCGGCCCTGCGCAACTCCATTAATACCCATAATAGACTGCCTATGAATGGGCTGCAAACTTTTATTTCCTTCAATATCCGGCGCTCACACCCATCTCTCTACAATTTTTAATGAATTTCTCATCTGAAAATCGTGTCAGGCGAAAGTTTTCCTCAAATTGGACGACTTGACCGTCCATCCATTCTTGATTAGATGGATGGACGGTCAAGTTAAAGAAGTACACTTTGAAATTTGAAGAGATGTTATAATATGTTTAGTTATTTGTGGCTCGATGTATGTTGCAAACATGTCCATTGCTCGGCTCGTGCGAATGTTCTTAGAGCCAAGCAAGACACTTGACTCTGGTCTGGCTCGGATCTTCCCTTTGATGTTGCCTCGCCCACCTCTAAACTGCACTCTGGACTACTTCCGGCATCAACACACACCACACCAAGCACTCTCGTTGTTGCTTTCTTCTCCTGGTGCACGCGCAGCACAGAAAGTGCCTCTGGCGCGCGCGACCCATCTATGCCAACTCGGCTCATTTCCGGTTATATTACTGTAAGATAACTCAGATGGTTCCACGATCTCTGAGGACTTGCAGGTTAGAAACAAAGCATCAGCTCGGCTTTTCATCCTTCCAAGATCGATATGTGTATCAAGCAGGCGTGCAACGCCCACTGGGCTCAAAGGGCTTCAGTCGCCCCCCCCCCCCCCCTGTGTTTCAGCCGGGCTGAGGCAGTTTCCCAGGCACACACACAGCCGCACCCGAGAACTTATCAGGTCTCTAAAAGACGATTTACTTGGTACTGAGGCTTAGTTGTTTTTTCCTCCCCCTTCTCAGAGCCACTGCAGCTCCACTCTGCCTATTGTTTGAAGAATTCTCCCCCCCTCCCCCCCAAATCTCAGTGCTTAATTTGTGCCGGCACTTTTATTTTAGGGCCGGGTCTACACACGCGATCTGCTCACTAGTGCACACGGTCTCCCGGTGAAGAGCTGATAGCGGCGCATGGTAAATCCATACCTGGCTTTCAGTGTTGCCTGGATTTGTAGGTAAAATATGTAAATGGCTCACGGAGGGCATAAACACCTCCAGAAACTGTCTGGGCAAGGTCCTTGCCTCAGTCTAACCGCAATCATAGCGCTAGTGCGCTACCAATGAGTGCTTGAAATGGATTATTAGCCCGGCCCCCTCCCTCCTTGGAGAATTGTCAAGTGTTTACACCCAAGTCGGATCAATGCGAATACTGTCTCCACTTCCCGCCCGCCCGAGCGCACTGCAGTAGTAGTCAGTCAACTCAAGAAAGCAGCGTGTCACGCAGAAGCAGGCCTATGATTAAAATTATTAAACACGAAAGGCAGTAAGCAATGAATTAATTCTCCTAACGTGCACAAGTATATCTTGTTTAATGTTTGAGGTAGGCGCCTAATACCATAGCGCCTAGCCACACCAGTTTGAGATGCGCCCAATAAAAACACTGACTACTATGACACTGTGAAGCTTAATCGAAAACACCCTGGTACCAAATATTAAATAAACGAGGCCCGCCCTTGCGTCGGAAATGAAAAGTGGGTAGTTCGAGGCTTACATCAAAAAGAGAGATTGGTGGTTTTAGGCACTAGCATACACGATAGACGTCATGGCGCGTCACTCTTACCACAGCCTCCTGTCCTGGCTCTGCGGGGCTCTCCTCCCTCGGCGATGACAGCGAGAGGCACGTGACGTCACCCGTCCTTCACAGGAGCACGAGCACTTCAGCCACCAGAGCCACAGAAGGGCGGGACGACCCCCCTTCTAGACATCCTTTGCTGCTCTTTCGTCACCACCTGCCTCGTTCCCACCTATCTTTCGTTGCCCTTTCACCCTCATTCATTCATCTTCACACTTCCCCCGTTTCCCCTATTCCATAGTCCCTTTTTAGTACCCTTCCTTCTCCGACACCTCTCTCCTTTTTTCTCAGCCATTTGCCCCTCCCCCCGCCCGCGCCCAATTCGCCCCTCCCAGCCTATCTCTGTACCCAGCTCTGTACCCCCAGTCCTTAGTTTCCCCATTTCCTTTCTCCAGGAGCGTTGTTGTCGTTGGCGCAGCAGGTGCCCTGAGCGGCACTTTCTGACTATTGCTGTATTTTCTACCCCGGCCGCAGTGAAAGGGGCCCTTTCCTCACACAGAGAAGAGCCCATGGCCACGGCCTCCTTGCTACGCTGCTGTCTCTCTCACTTCTCCTTTCAGCCTCTTCTCGTCCTCGCCCCCACCTCACCCCCTCTTTCTCTTGCCTACCGTCTCCCTCACAGACCCTGCTCCTCGAGGACCTTTTCTGGGGGGTGATCGCCCACCCGATGGCCCACGGCGAGCGGAGGCCACGGTGACGGTTCGGTTCCACCAGTCTCGGGGTGTGGACTGCACTTCCGCGTTTTTATGTTGTTTGCGAAACCGGCTCAGCCGGTTCGGTTCTTTGCTACCCATTTACACATAACTGCCGAGTTTTCTGCATGTGTGACATTTCCATGGTTTTCGGGTGCTTATATGGGACGTTACAATAGGTTAAGTGTGCAATTTAGAGTGACACTTTATTATCTCGAGTAGGACAAATCTGGCCTCACACCGGTAACTGCCCCCTGTGTGCATTGGAATGGACTAGAAATGGCTTCAAACCACCTTCCTTTTCAGAAGGCTGATGCAAAACCACCGAGCTGCTTCCTGTTTCTAATGCTCCTCTTGGAAATGTTTGTTGTGCCCTAGTTAACCACAGTTATACTCCTAATAACGAGGGATGTGATCACACCCGGTGAAACAGCCCCGAGCCAGGAGGTGACAAACCACAAACCCTTCAATGCAGCCGCCCGAAGATGTCATCAACTAAAGGTAGCCTCACCTTATACCTAATCCCAGAAGGCAAAGTGCTCGCGGCTAAAACTCTAGGCCTTGTAAAAGGTTTCTCCGCTAGTCCAAAATGTGTGATCCTTAGCCAATCATCTATTCTCCCTTATTCAGTGTACCTACAAGCAACTTATTTTAGAGCACATATTACATAATGCCATATTTACTCTCGTAAAAGCAGGACTGAGAGGCAACACTCTACAGGTTGATTAACCTGTTGTTAAAAATAGCAGGTTTTCTAAGTGCTTACTTTTAAGTCATGTACTTGCCACTGATGAGATTAAAACAGTAGTCTCTTACCTGCTCGAAGTTGAAGCTGATGTCCCCACATTGGCAGGTGACAGCTTTTAGATTGCTTCTCTCTGTTCTGTGAGTTGAGAGGCCTTGTCATTAATACTTCCAAAACCAAACTCCTCTATTTTAACCCAACCAGATCTTTCAGATCCACCCTGACTTTAGATGGGAAACCACTTGAGCGTGTCAAGGAGTTCCATTATTTGGGGATTGGAATCTCTGACAGACTCAAGTGGCAGCCCCATATTGATAAAATGGTGCTAAACCATAGACGGGTAATTGGAGCCCTGGGAAAGGAATTCCGTGCCTCCACTACTAAACCCATTGCTCCAGTTTTGGACATATACGCTGCAAAGGCGGTAGGCAGTGCTCTTTATGGCGTGGAACTATGGGGCTTCTGCTGTGTAGATGCCCTTGTGACCAATGAAAATAGGTTCTTTAGAGACCTTGTATCGCTCCCAAGGGGTACCCCGACAAAACCACTACTGAGCGACCTTGGTAGGCGCTCTATTAGAGATTTACGTTCTCCACATTAGTTTTTCACCCCCTCAGAGTGCGAGAGACAAAATGGCGGCCGACACTTCCTGGTTTCGACCGATTCAAATGTTTACTAAGATCTAACAACCAATCAGAAGTGCGCTCGCGCACGGCAGGGTGCGCGCACCCAGCGCGCACGCTGCGCGCGTACAGATATATATATTGATTTAAATGCTATTTTCTCTGGAAATACTGAACAGATTTACACCAAACCTGCAAAAGGCACTTCACGGACCTTATGGCTACCTCTCTGCCAAATTTCACGTAATTCTGTTCAGCCGTTCGGGCTGTAGCTGCGACTAAAGTCCCTATGGAAAAATCCATGGGGAAAACGCGTTTTGGGACCCCCCCTTTTTCCCGGCCCCCGCTTGACGAATCACCCCGAGACTTTCAGGGTAGGAGCGGAGCGGAGCGCCCCATTAGTTTTGAAAATTTCGCGAGGATTCGTCAATCGGCGCTAAAGTTATTCAAAATAGAATTTTGAGATTTCCTATGGAAACTCGGTCCTAACTATAACTATCTACTGGCGACCGCCGGTAGATAATATATATATATCCTTTAGCAAAACGTCCAAGTGACAGTGGGAGCACTTTGAACAGCTGGTGCCCGCGTCAAGACCAGGACAGGGTCTCGTAAAATTATTCCTCAAGGATAAAGAACGCGGCACACCTCTTGATGATTAAAGTGTTTTATTCAGTTCGTGACTTTCTCCAGTCACAAACTGAATAAACAACTTTAATCATCAAGAGGTGTGCCGCGTTCTTTATCCTTGAGGAATATATATATATATATATATATATATATATATATATATATATATATATATATTACCTACTGGCGGTTGCCAGTAGGTAGTTAAAGTTAAGACCTAGTTACTGTAGGAAAATAGCAACATTCTATTCGCAATAACTTTGGCGCCGATTGATGAATCTTCGTGAAATTTTCAAAACTAATTCTTTGTTGAGATCAGCTCCTATGTTTAATGTTTGGGGGTCATTTGTCAAGGGGGGGCCGAGAAAAAAGGGGGGTCCCAAAACGTGTTTTTTCAATGTTAATTTCCATAGGAAACTTTAGACAAGGCTACAGGTTGAATGGGTGAATGGAATTACCCCAAATTTGGCAGGGAGAAGGGTCTTGGTCTAGAAAGCACGCTTTTGTTTATTTGGTGTAAATCCGTTCAGTAGTTTTTGAGAAATATCGAAATTTACAGATATCAATATGTGGGAATTCTGCCATCTGATTGGCTGAGGCGTTACGAGCACGAGCTTGCTGCTGATTGGCTGCGAGCGCTGCGAGGGTTTGCAACTAGGAAGTGTTGGCTGCCATTTTGTGATTCTGTTGAAGCGAGTAAGGGGGAAAAAGGGTGAAAAACTGAGAAAGAGGAGGGTAGGAGCACTGTAACCTTTGTGGGGTGTTTAGGGTGTGCTATAGAGGAGGTGCGAAGTGAACTAATCATACCTACCGGTGTGAAAGTTCTAGGCTACGAAAATTAAGTGAGGTATTGGCTAGTGTGTGATGTTTCTAAGGTGAGCTTGTGCGTGACTCGAGGATTAAAGCATGAGCCCACACTGTGTGTCTTATGCTGTGAAGTCATGTGCCCTGGCCACTGCAATACAGCTGTGGAAGTAGTGTCCGCATGTGTTTATACCTACTAGGATGAACTACTTACCCGCAGTGGTGTGAAAGTCATGGGTACGGAAAATATGTGAGGTAGTGTGTAGAGTCTCATACTGCTAAGCTCAGCTGCTGCCGGACTCGGGGATGAAAGCGTGAGACCAAACTGTGTGTCATACGCTGTGATGTCATGTGCTCTGGCCGCTGTGCCACATCTGTGCAAGTAGTTTCAGCATGTAGTTATAGCTACTTGGAGGAACTTTTTTTTCGAACATTGTAACTTGTGTATGGTGCTTAGGGGGTGTTATATAGGGAGTGCAAAGGTAAATTTTTGTGTATGAAATTAATTTGGTATTTGGAAAGTGGAAAGCCCTGACTCCTACGGGTCTGATGGCGCTGGGGGCGTAAGGTGAGGTGCTGCTGGAGTTGGGAATAAGGCTGATGAACTACTGACCCCTATTGTGAACTTTTAACGTGCATGTGCCGTTGCATATTCAATAAAATGTTGCAAAAGTATATCTTTAGGTTAAAAAAAAATGATGAACTTTTAACCTGCAGGTGTCGTAGAAGGTTCCAGAAAGTGTGGTGATAAAATAGGTGGAACTTGTGACCTGTATGTGGCGCGGAATAATAAGTAGCCTTTTGGAAGGAAAATTCTAAATTAACCAATGGAGCTAAGTTTTGGAATGTCGTTGAAGGAATGAAGTATTCTGATTTGTTCCGTGCTTTGGGAGGGGTTTAAGGCCTACATCAGGGGGATTTGCATAGCTAAGCACGCTGGGGTCCTGAAGGCGCTGCGCGCGACCATTAAGCAACTGGAGACACAGCTAGAGTCGATTGATGCTGAAGCGCAGCGTGAGCCGGCCGGTGATGTGTCCGCTAGGCGGCTTTGCCTCCTGACCGACTTCCGGGAAGCAGCGGACAGAGAGATTCTGTATCTGGGGAAGTACCAGACGGCACGTAGATATGGTGAGGGGGACAGGCCGGGACGCACGCTGGCTCAGGCTTTGAGGCCTCCGTATGGCATGTCCTTAATAGTTGAGGTGCGGGGCGTAGATGGTTCGCTCCGCACAACACCTACCGAGATCAGAGACGAATTCCTTACCTACTTCTCAGAACTATACAAGACCAAGCTGGGGGAATCCCCAGCCTCTCGTGCGGCCTACTTGTCGGAGATCGCGCTTGTGTTCCTGGATAAGGGCATGCAGGAGTTCATGACGGAGCACTTAAATGTGGCGGAGGTGCGTGGGGCGATTAAGGTGCTTCGCGGGTCCACAGCCCACGGCCTCGATGGCTTCTCCGGGGATTTTTATAAGGCCTTTTCTGATCTGCTGGCGCCACAGCTGATAGAGGTGTATGCGGAGGCGCTGGAGCGCGGCGCCCTTCCGGCTACCCTCAGCGAAGCGGTAATAGTTCTACTTCCAAAACCAAACAAGGACCCGACGTTGTGTAGCTCGTATCGGCCCCTCTCCCTTTTAAACTTTGATTACAAAATACTGGCAAAGATAGTGGCCAACAGGCTCTGTCAATTGATGGAATTCATCATTTCGCCCGTCCAATCGGGCTTCGTCCCGCGCCGCTCTACGTCTTTAAATCTGCGGATGCTTTTCACGGTTCTGCATAGAATTAATCCGGCCACGCCTGCTGCGGCGGTCCTCCTGGATACCGAGAAGGCCTTTGACACACTAGAATGGCCTTTCTTCCTTTCCGTCATGCAACGTATGGGCATGCCGGAGAACTTCCTTGCTACCACGCGGCTTTTGTATAGCCGCCCCACGGCCCGATTGCGTATCAATGGCACGCTGTCTTGTCCCTTCTCTCTAACGCGGGGTACGCGGCAGGGCTGTCCACTCTCACCGCTACTGTTCATTTTGGCCATGGACCCCTTGATCCGGCATTTCCAGGAGCGCCATCTCCACAGGGGTCTCCAGTTCCGGACGGGTCCCTTGCTTGCTTCCCTCTACGCAGATGACACTATACTGTATGTAAGAGAACCGCAGGTCAACCTAGCCCCCCTGATACGGGAGATCCTTCGTTTCGGCGCACACTCCGGGCTGGGCATCAACTGGCATAAGTCCGTAATTTTCCCATTAACCAGCAGCACCTCCCCATGGCAGTGCGAGTTCCCGTTGGAGTGGTGCTCTGACTCGGTTCGGTACCTGGGCATACAGATCCATCTAAACACAGACGAACTCATCCGCCTCAACTATGGCCGCGCTTTGGACAGGCTGGAGGCACAGGTGGAGGGATGGTTGAGGCTCCCGCTGTCCATGTCGGCCAGAATTGCAATCATAAAAATGATAGTTCTCCCTAGATTTTTATACCTCTTCAATAATATCCCTGTCCCTCTCACCCGGGCCTTTTTCTCCACGCTGCGATCCCAAATGATCAGGCTGGTATGGGGCGTGAAGCACCCCCGGATAGGTTTGAAGACTCTCACGCTCCCTCATGAAAGGGGCGGCCTCGGAGTACCGGATCTGTATTTATACTATCTGGTTGCTCAGTGTGCGCACGCCTATGCCTGGTACCACCCTGACGCGCGTATTCCGTTCCTTCGTCCCGAGGCGGATTTCGTTCTCCCGGGCCGTTTGGCGGCTGTGTTGCCAAAGGGGGTTGCCCGGGACCCAGTAGATATTCAAACGGTGTCCACCACCAGCTGAGCGTGGCATCGCCTTACTTGCTATCTAGCCCAGCCTCTCCTCTACTCCTCTTCTCTTCCACTTCCCAACCCCGGGTTGCTGTCCGGCACGGGGGTGGCACTGGTGCAGCGTACTTTGACCAAGTTTCATCTTACTAAGATCGGAGACATCTACCCTGGGGGCCACATATTTTCTGTCTCGGAGGAGGAGCGCTTCAGTGAGGCCACGTTCATGGACAAATTTGTCCTGCGCCGGCTTTATTGTGCGGCTCGTTCAGACATTGCGGGACTCCCTCTCGAGCCTGCATCCTTCGAGCCCCTAACTCTCCTCATTGACAAAGACACTGGTGCCCATATGGTCTCTAAGCTTTATAAGGCATGCGCAGCGCTGGTTCCATGTGAGGATGGCCGATTGAGAGCGGCTTGGGAGGCAGACTTGGGTAGGCTGATTACAGATGAACAATGGACCGCTTGTTGCAAAGTCACTAACGCGATATCACTCAATAGTCGACATAAGCTCCTCCATTATAAATTTCTTTGCCGCTGCTACATGACCCCTGATAGGCTCCACGCCATTGACCCCGCGCGCCCACACACATGCTGGAAATGCGCTGCACCCCACGCTGACTTTGCGCACCTGTCCTGGACATGCCCCAGACTGCAATCGTACTGGACGCAGATACATGAGATCCTTGGCGTTATGTTGGGGCTCACACTGGTTCCCACTCCGGAGGTTGCTTTATTGGGCTACACAGTAAATTTCCCCAAGAATGTCCGCAGGCTGGCCTCCCTGGGCCTGCTACTCGCCAAGCGGGAGGTGGAAAAACATTGGGGCGGTAGAACGGCCCCCACGGCCGGGACATGGCTCACGTCTATGGCTTATTGCAGCACAAATAGCGAGATCTACGCCAGTCTCCTCCCTGCAGTGGCGCGTCCCAAAGATATCTGGGGCCCCTACAAGACCTATATCGCTACCCTCCCGAGCTCTTCCCCACCGCGATCCAGTTCCGGAATAGTGCCTACGGGAGTAGGGTAGTTCTGGTCTTCCTCCCTGTTGGGTGTTGGGGGGCTGTACTCTCTCGGGGCGGGCTGCTTTGGGGGATTTGGGCCGAAGATGAGGGTGTCCTCTGAGCATGTTTGGTGGGTCCTGACTGCGTTCTTTTCCTTTAGTGGGCACGGGCGGATGAGAATGGTGGGCTCTTGATGGGGGTCTTTCTATGGTCCACTGCCTTGAGACTGAGCTGCTTTTTATATACGAGGGGGGAGTGTAATGTTGTATCTCCGTACTTGCTCATAACTGTCTGCACAGCCGATATTTTCACATTGTTATGTTTTTCAAAACTAAATAAAGCTTTAAAAAAAAAAAAAGTATTCTGATTTGTTCTTTACATGTATTTATGTGTGGAGCGACAGAGAAATTGTGCCATTCCTGGTTTCATTCTTGATGAAGTCAGAGCTTTACATGTACTATGTGAGAAAGAGAGAATTGTATGCGTGTGTCATTTGAAATCTGGATAACAACTACAAAGGTGAGTTAGAAATGAACAAGGTGTGTTATGTGTTTTATAGTATTGATTAAGTATTTGAGGTGATGTTTTTAGGTCTCGCCTTGGCAGCGCATGCGCTGCATGCGCTGTCTCTGCAAGACCTAAAGTAATCTGTATGTTGGCTCAAACTCCATGTAATTTGTTTTTCCTCTTGTGATTGGTTTACCTGTATCATTGCTCTTTTTATCTAGCTTTCGGTTTGCTCTTGATCCTATGCTGACTTCCGTGTAGTCCCGAAGCAGCGGTGCTTAACTACAGTTCTCATCCGCTCTGCTCGCACTTGTTTTAATTGCGTGCAATGTGCAGCGTTGTTTATTTATTTTGGAGATCATCCCCTGCGTCTGTAACTGGAGACGCTCCTTTGTGGGATCAGCCTCTGTAACTACAGCGGGAGCATTGGATGATAGAATTGTGCCGGGCGGCCGCGCTTTATGTTTGCCATAAATCACCTCATTTCCCCGGGGCATCCCCCACCACCTCCCACAAGTCGCAGCTGCTCCGACAGAAGAATGCTTAACAAGATAATTTTAGAGGGACGGTGGAAGCATTTACAAATAATTTAAGAAGAGCCCTTTCTTGGCAATTAAAATGCTTACTGAATAAAAAACCTTTTTGGCGCATTCGCTCATCGGGTAATATCGGTGCTGGGCCGCTGAACCGTTCACGTAATCAGAAGTGGCGAGGACAGGTACGTAGGTGCCAGCGTCCCTTAAAAGCACACTTCCGAGCTGTTTCAGGAAGACCCTTGCTAAACTCGAGCTAAACGCGGGTTAGAGTCCTGGTGCGGGACTCAGGCTGCAGAGGAAAGACTCTCCCTTCTGTGAAATGAGCGCGGACAGCGTTGCGGGCTTCAGTGAGCGCAGCCGAGGTCGCTCGGCTCTGCAGCACAACAAGGGCCCTCTCTCAGGATTGCGGCATTTACAAGCGCTTTGGGGTCGTGAGCCACGGACAGCACTATACTGATGCCAAATTAAACTATAAAGCCCTGAGAAGAAAGCCTGCGCTGAACGGGAGTCAGGGTGTGCTGCGATGATACCTTCCCCCTGTCACAGGCCAGGCGCTACTGGCTCCCCCCGTACTCAGTGCACTGCTCCCCCCCTACTTCTCACTGACCCTCACAGCCCGCAGCCCTGCAGGTATATTTTCTATACAGCACATTCATCGGGTAATAGTGGCGCTGGGCCACTGAACCGTTCTAGAACCGGCCCTGGCCCAGATCCCCTCCGCTTCTGCAGTGCGCTCTCCAAAACATTATCACTTTAGTTTTGTAGTGCCTTGTGCTTGCTCCAGCCCGACATAAAGGGAGCTTAGAAAGATTCTTATTAACCCACACGCATACATTGTTGAGAAGGAGTGAATGGATTGATCCAGTAATCTCCTCTGTTCAACACTTTTCCATGCAGCGCAACTGTTTATCACGACTGCCAAGTTGTTGATGTGTTTTCTCTGCTGTATTTATTTTAATTATGCATTATAATGAGGTTTACTTAATACAAATGTTGGTTTGAGGTAAAAAAAATTGGAGATGTGACGGAACAACCAGAGCTACCGAAGCGTCGGCTCAACATCCTGTGATTCTGGGCAAATCACTTAAAGCGTACGGGGAAAGCCTCGGTGCTACAGTAACGGGGAGCTGATGCAGTGAGTGCAGTACCACCGGTCACTGGTACAGCCCAAGAGCCTGAAGACCGTACCGGGTGGGTCAATCTATGCTACAGAGCCGAAATATGAATGCAGTAACAACTGCCCACTGCTGCCCTATGACTCAATTGATCCGCCTGTGCGAGGGCAGCTAATCAGTGCTGCAGAGTCAGAGCCGAGCAGTGAATGCAGTAACATCTGATCACTGCTGCAGTGCGAGAGCTCGATGTACGGGGGCAGCCTGCCACTGTTAGAATCAGAGTCGAGGTCTGAATGCAGTAACTTCTGGCCCCTGCTGCAGCGTGAGGGAGGCTCGCTAGGAATATTGACACAACATCACTGCTTCTTGGTGAGTGCTGCTCGGTTAGGTGAGCAGTGACTCTTCCACCCCGCCCCTCCCCTCACTTCACTTTGATTGCTGCTGTTGTAGTGTGAGCAATGCAGGTACATGTTCAGTGGCACCTTGTCTCTGGTGTAGTGTTGTGGGGGCAAGGTATGGTTCAGTCACCGCTTGTCACTGCTGCACTGAGAGGGCCTAGGCATGGGCGCCCCACTGCTCTGTCAGTTTTGTAGTCCGCAAGTGCAGTGACACCCCCTCTGCTGCCATATGAGGAAGCCCCCTGTACAGTGATGAGCATTCACTGCAGCAGTGAGGGAGGCAAGGGATGAGTGCAGTACAGTGCGGGTACCAGTGCGCAGTGCAGTAGCCTCACTGCAGCAGAAAGGGAGGCAAGGTGCAGTGCAGTGAGGGATACCGTGTGCGATGCATTCATCTCCACCACAGCAGTGAGGGAGGCGAGGGATGGTGCTGTACAGTGTAAGCCACTTAGTTCTTCATTGCCATCTGTTTGGTAGTTAGGGAAAATGTACGTGGATACCTTATCTCAGGGGTGCCGTGTGTACGACAGAAAGCCACACCTGCAAAACTTTCTGGTTACCCACTGAATATTTAAACTAGTTTTATTTAGATTAAATGTATATCCCTTTGTCGTGTCTAAATCTAGAAAACCTGTTACAGGGAAGTCTTCCTGGTACTACGTTAGCAACCCCTGCCTTATTGGGTTGATACTATGCAGAATGACTGAATAGCCACCAAATAGCCTGCTCTGAATGGGTACACAATGGATTAAGGGCTCCAAAAAGAGTCTTAACTAGCTTACCCTGCAATAGGTCTCGCATTTATGCAAGTTTGAGCTATTGGTATTGCAAATAACAATGCCTTTTATTTAGTTTTTTGTTTTTAAAATATAAATAAAAGGCATTGTCATTGACAATGCCAATAGCTTAAACTCACGTTAATGCGAGACCTATTGCATTGCAAATGCTTGTTAATTTTGAAAGTATTTTTTATTTCAAAGTAATATAGTGTTAGTAAAGTGTGGTGTTTGATATTGGTTATGAAATATGCATAAAATTTGAGCTGTAGTTATAGAAGTATTTTATATATGTTTAGGAATTTTTCACAGAGAAGAAGTGTAGTTTATCATCTTTATAGGACTGTATTGTTTTGAAAATGAGGTACAGCGTTAATTTGAGTTTGTAATGTATTTGGGGAGATAAAGAAAATGTTGCACGTTTGCAACTGATACTTTTCGTGGAACTAGCAGGGTGGGAGGGTGGTGGTAGGAGACGTATGTGTTATTAAGTTAAAAGCGATAAAACGAAATGCAGAAATGTTATGTGGGCAGGTTTTGGTCTTATTTTTGACACTGAGAGGTAGGTTTTAATGTAAGTCAGGGTAGGTTTTTGTACAGTGGGGCCGTGTAGAGTGTTTGGAGATTACATGGAGAGGAGATGGAGATAGGAAAAGTGATACGTTCCTTTCATATGTACGCATAGTTTGATTCATGTGATCCTAAGTTGAGATAAATATGAATATGGTTTCTGGTTTGCATTTGGGTATAGTGAATAGTTTTTGTAGTTTCTGACTAGTTAATAATAAAAAGGTAGATATACTAAAAGGATGTATGATGTTACAACGCATGCTTTTACAACGCATGCTGTTACAACAAAATTTTTACAACGCAAATGCAGTGACAACGCAAGTCTTTACAACGCAAGTCTTTACATCGACTTGCACTAGATGGCGTGCTAACATTAAAAAAAGTGTAATTTACTGTTCTAACTCCAGTCCACGTAACAGTAGGGAAGGTGTTTGGATAGTAAACTACACTATTTTTAATGTTAGCACGCCATCTAGTGCAAGTCGATGTAAAGACTTGCGTTGTAATGGCATGCGTTGTCAATGCATTTGCGTTGTAACAGTTTCGTTGTAATGGTAGTGCGTTGTAAAAGTTGCGTTGTAAAGGTTGTTCCCCATACTAAAATATATGGTAGTAAATGTATTAATTATTGTCTGTTCTTATGGAATAGAAGTAGTTGGGGAGTGCTTCTTTAGAAGAATTGTTTTATAAATGTGTGAGAGATAAAAAAATGTCAATGTGCGGTATATTTTCTGTATGAGTTTGTTGACATTAGGGAATTGCATGTGATTATAAGTGATACTATTTGTCAGGCTGTGTCGCTGTGGCGAATATATGTAGGTGTTGAAGTGGTTCGTGTTTTACTGATGGTGAGCTTCACTTTCCCTTTTGAGACACTCATCAATTTATTCATTCCATTTAATATCTTTAATATAGATACAGTAAAGGGACTGTATATCAAAAGTTTGGGAATTAGAACGTTGTTTACTCTCCCCATGCCCTGCTATACACTCTACAGAGTGTTTAAACGACTTTCGTAACATATAGATGTCTAGCTAGTAAAGGTGGTGTAGTTCGACTGGGCCCATTTATAAACCGTGCTATGGGATGGTTTGATAAGTGTTCCGGCAGACACCTGTTAAAATTAACATTGTATATGGGTATAGTGGCGCTACTGGGAATGGTGGGGGTTTCTGTTTGATTTCGTACGGTTAAGCAAAGACGGGGGTGGGTGTGGGGGAGGTGGTTATGTTGCTGTTTGAAAAACAGAATATAGTAACATGGAGATGTGGCGCTACTAAAGGTGATCTAGTACCACTGGGAGCACTTATAAAGCGCCCTATGGCATGCGATATGTTTTAGTCGCAAATTTTCATGTGTTAATACGGTTTGCTGATGAGCTTTTCAGGAGACATCTGTTGAAGTTAAGGCTGTGTATGACTATAGTTGCGCTTCTACGTTTGCTTGGACTCTTTCTTTTATTGCGTAAAGTTAAGCAAGGGCGGGTGTTGAGGTGGTGTAGTGGTACTGTGACTATTTTTAAACCGTCTTATGGTATGATGTATGTTTGAGTTGCAAAATTGTACGTTTTAATAGCTTTTGCTGATGAGCGTTCCGGCAGACACCTGTTGACATGAAGTCTATCTATGGCTATAGTAGCGGTAATGGGAGTGCAGTGGCTCGTTGTTTGATTTCGTAAGGTTAAGCATGGGTATGGGTGGGGGATGTGCGTATGTTGCTGATTATAAGACGGACATTTGTAACGTTGGCATGTGTAGTTAGTAAAGGTAATGTAGTTTGAGTCTATTTATTAACCGTGCTATGGTATTGTTTATGTTTTTTTCGCGAATTTGCATGTTTGAATACTTTTTGTTGATCAGTGTTCCAGCACACACCTGTTAAAATTAGGCCTGTGTATGGGTATAGTGGCGCTACTAGGAATGGTGGGGGTTTCTGTACGGTTAAGGAAGGGCGGGGTGGGTGTGGGGGAGGTGGGTATATTTCTGATTAAAACATAGAATTTAGTAACGTGCAGATGTCGAGCTACTGAAGGTGATGTAGTACCACTGGGAGCACATATAAAGTGCCCTATGGCATGGTATATGTTTTACCTGCAAATTTGTATGTTTTAATATGTTTTGCTCATGAGCGTTCTGGTAGACGGTTGTTGAAATTAAGTTCTTGTATTGGTATAGTGTGTTTCCTAGGTTTGATGTGGCTCTTTCTTTAATTTTGTGAAGTTAAGCAAGGATGGGGAAGAGGGTGGTGCAGTGGCAGTGTGCCCATTTATGAATCGCTTTATGGTATGGTATATGTTTTTCTGGGAAATTCCCATGTTTTAAAACGTTTTGGTGATGAGTGTTCCAGAAGACAGGTACAGAAATTACACAACATTTCTGTGGATAAGACATCTTCGTGCTGATAGACACTCTTGTACTGTGGTAGAAGGCTGATAGCGTTGATGGAAAATTATGAAACTTGGTGCCAGTGTAGATTTTAATGGAAGGTTACACTGTGTTGGTTACTATGGTGTAGTTAGGGTTCTAAGTGGGACAAAAAAAAGTAGGGGTGCTTTAAAAGGGGGGGGGCAAAGCTTTTAAAGGGATGTGGGCTATGCAAGTTGGGGCGTGGTCTAAATAAAGATAAGTATCATTGTGTGCTTTAGAAAACCCTCTCCAATTATCGTAGGTTCGGAAAAAAACATTGTTTAAAGGATTTCCCTTTCTTCAACAACGTGGGTAACCTAGCGTGATGTCTCCAGTTCTCAGTAGTGAGCAAAATAAGCATGCATACATTGATGTGCATTCTGTCACTGCAGTGTAATAAAAAAATAAATAAATTTACTATCTTTGAGAGGCCTGAAAATAGAGCCTGGTAGAGAGTCATTTGGAAACTGCCTGAAAATAAGTGCCGGTCCCCAGACCCGGCCCAATTAAAGCGCAGTATCCATGCATCCTAAGCACTGCGCCATTCAACCATCTTTTAATTGATGGATATATTCTTACTTATATATATACATAAATCTGTTTGTCCGCTTATCTTAAGCATCTATGAGCGCACTCCCCTATAGTAAGCACTGTGCCATTCATGCAGCGATACGCCTATATATGCATAGATATATCTGTCCCAGAATCAATCCTAAGCATTTATCAGCCCACCCGTCTATCGTAAGTACTGGTCTTTGCATTCATTCATGCTTCCATCCATCCATACATTGATACATTGATCTATGTATCTATGTATCTATCCATTGATGCATCTAGCCATGCATCCACCCGCCCTTTATTCAACTACACGTTCTTATTTCCATGCATCGTCCGCCCCGATCTTAAATACGATATATTATACTCATCCAGCTATCCTCTTAAGGCGTTGAAAAGGCTTGCGAAAAGCATTGGCGGGCAGATTTTTTAATAAAGAATAACAAAGCTTTGAGTTACTCTTTGTGGAGCATACTTCAACACCCTTCTCTGGTGGTGTTTTAAACAAAGGTACATCTAGCGAAAGAAATGTAAAGGAGCTTTTAAGTGTAATACATTGATTTAGAAACATAACGTTTTGTCGAGTTGTTTATAGGTACACTGTTTTAAAGTGGCCGTGACTGACAGATATTGAATACCTGTACTTCTTATATTTGAGAAAGTATACCAGAGAGCTAATTTGGGGTGGTGAGAACCTTGAGTTCTATATTTCCATGTGAAGTACAGTATAGGAATATAAAAGTAATTGGAAAGCTTTTATGTTCATATTAAAGAGGGGGTGTGAGAAATTAGTGAGGCAGGCAAAGTGTGTGTTGTCCTAGCACTAAAACAAGATCGTGTGTAAGGTTCTTGCTGGAGTTACCTTGTTGTGGTTGTTTGCAGAGGCGCAACCAGAGGGAAATTTCAGGGAAGCCTAATTCTTTCACCAATAGGCAGAATGGGCATGTAGGGGTTGTAAAAAGGGTGAAAAAGAACAGAGTCTCCTTTACGAAAAAATGATGTTTTGAAGACCGGTGAAGTACTCGGGTGCGGTTCTGTGTATGCGCCCGGGAAGCTGTGACAGAGAGTCCGGGGCAATGAGCATTGCGCGCCTGGTGGTCTGTCTGCTAATCACCCCATGATGATGTTGCTGGTGCATTGCAAAAAGAGAAGGGAAATACTGAGAGAAAATGGCTCTCTTTAAAGGATTTCCCTTCTCCTACATTGCGAGTCACTTGGCATGATGTCTGCACTTCTAAGTAGTGAGCATTGTGCATGCTCTCACAGTGTCACTGAAGTGCAATAAAGAAAAAAAATGGATTAGGTTTGTGAGGTCGGAAAATAGAGCCCTATAAAGACCCGTTTCGAGGCTCCCAAAAATAAAGTGCTTGTGGTCACATCCCCACAGACACCCCCTCCAGTTAAAGCCATGGGTGCAGTATTATGTTTGCAAAGTTGTTTATAAAATTGTTAGGTAATAATGGAAATTTTTATGTGTGCTGTTTGGTTGATAATACCATTCTAAGTACATAGATTGACATTTAAAAAAATACTATTTATAAAGTTGTGTGCGGTGGGTTGCAGAGAAAGTGGTGTGGGGTGGTGGGGTGTGGCGGAGAGGTGAAAAGTGTGAGGCAGTGCAGTTATATATAAATTGTAAATGAGTATGTAAATAATTAAATAAATACTTGCTGTATGTTCTATGGCACTACTTGTCATCCTAGTGCTCATCTGTTGTGCTCCATCACGTTGCAGCACTGGGTCTGGAAGTTGTTAGTGGAAGTTTTGCAATTGTATGTTATTATTTTAACATAGTAAAGAAATGTTAAAAATAATTGATTCTATTTTTTGTTTTTCAGAAAATTATTTTGTTTGGATTGAAATTTGGAAATGCCTAGAAGAAGTGAAAAAAAAAGAAAAGAGAAGAAAAATATATATTTGACAAAAAAGAAAGATCTTGAAGCAGAAAAAAATGCGAGTAGTAGAGAAACTGTTTGAGTAAAAGCAAAAGACAATTTTTTAGAAAAATATTATGAACATTTAATGAGAAATACATCACACAAAGCAAAAAGAAGAATTTTTCAAGTAAGGTGAAGCAGAGTTCAATTTCAAATACGACGAAAAGGAAAGATGATAAAGAAATAGTATCTGGTACTCGGAGACAAAAACAATTTCAAGAAATTCGTCAGAGACTTTTGGGTTCTAGAGTGATTCAGAATTTATTGAAAACATGCTGCAAATATAAAGCAGAATGTTCCAATTCAAAGAGAAGCATCGTATTGAAAGTATAGTGGATGCTGCTTTCAATTTGAATTAGAAGTTGTTCATTTTGATTTTAAAGAGATTGAAAGTATTGGATAAAATAGTCAAAGTATTGAAAGACAAAAATAGAAAAAAAGACTTGTGAACAGAACCAACTTTTGTAAAATCTTTAGTGGACATTGGAGACATACTTCTAGTACTGATCCTATTATTAAAGAGGAAAGTTACTTCCAGGAAAATAGTTTATCATTTGCAGTTGATACTGGAGGTCGTTGCTACGAAGTTCAGGATGGTGTTCCTCTTCCAAAGGAGGAAATGGTTGGTAAAAGAGCAGAAGAGTTAATAGCTGAAGAAGTGCAAAGGAAACGTCCATGAGCTCCTGTGTATAAGTGGAGCTGTAGTAGCATTTGTAGTATTCAACAGGAATCCATTGATATAATGAGAAATGTGCTACGAGAATATACTCAAAAAAGTATAAAACAGATGATTAAGTTGTTACAAGGACTAGATCCATGTAATGTAAGAAAATATACTGAGAATTATGGGCATTCTCTGGCTTGTCTTTCAAGAAAAGTTTGTAAAAGTGTTTTTCATCATTTGAGGATGTTAACAGTACACAATTCAGAAATGCTGAGCTTTGTAAAGAAACTGTACTATGTAACAAGTCCTGCATTAAGTTTAAGTGAACTGAATGGAAGTCTTTTATATGGTTCTTGATCAGATGTACAAAAAAAGTGTGATGATATTGAAATGCGATATTTTGGTTCAGAAGAGCAGTTCATAGAAAGTGAAGTTTGACAATTACAGATGTTGGAGGAGATGAGAAAGTGATTAGCACTGATCAGTTTGTAGAAGAAATTGGAAAGTTTAATGTAGTGTGCTCTGAAATACCAAACTATGTTTGTGTTTGTTGTCGACGTACTCATTATAAAAGTCAAAGTAGGAATGTTGATTGGTATTTGAAAAGTGAAAAGGAGAACAATGGTAAATGGGAAGAATTTGCAACTTATTGTTTGTTAAAGGTTGATTTGAGTTAGGTAGTGATCAACGTATATGTAAATATTGTCACAACAAATTAGAAGAGAACAAAATGCCTGCTAGAGCAGTGCATAATAAGTTGGAATTAGTAGCTATTCCACAGGAGCTGGCCAAATTGAATACATATGAGTCGGTTTTAATTCAATCTGTTAATCCTTTTCAAACTATAATTCGGATAGAGCCTAAAACAGGTAAACTGCTACCAACAGACTTGCAAAGAGGGCTGAAAGAAAGAGTGATGTACTTACCTTTGGATTTTAAGAAAAACATTGAAACTATTGCTGGAGAGAAAGAGGAAGAGGAGGCAGTAGTTATTTTAGTAAATGGTGTACCCACAAAGAGTCGGAAAATATGGCAAGAATTTGTGGATGTTAATAAAGTTGAAAAGGCTACCTTATTTCTTATAGAGAACAATATTTATTACAAAAATTTAAAAGTGGATGAACAGGTAATACGTTTGGAAGATGATTTTGAAATTTCAAATGGTCAAATAGAGAAAGTGGACAAGTCAAGGACTGAAGAGATTTATGAACATTATACAATATGTCCTTTGCTTTCAAAAGAAGTGGTAGGAAGTAGCATTGAGTTATTTCAAATGAAAAAAGCACAGGGAACTGAGTGTATGGGAGAAACACTTGGAAGCTTGTTGTTTTCCACAGTTGCTTCCTACTGGAGAAGATGGACGATATGATGACCGACCTCTACGGATTCCAGCTTGAGAAATATCGGTCAACAAGATTATATTCTGAAGATCCTAGATTTCAACAGTGCATTCCATACATATTTTACCTCTTGTTTGAAAGTGATCTGTCTTCTCTCTCGTATGCAGTGAATTATATACTTAAAACTGAATCACTTCTTTCTGCGAAAGAATATGTGGAGAAAGTTCAAGAAACAGATGAAAATTTAGAAGCACAGTTAATCAATTTGATGGCATGTCAACGTGGAACAAATGAGTATTAGTATCGTCGTCATGGAGAACTCAAGTTTATGTTACGGAACTTAGGTACACCAACATGGTTTGTCACACTTAGCTGTGCAGAGTATGCATGGGAAGATTTGCTTGAGTTTTTTAAGAGAAGCGAATTCTGGTATAAAAAATGTTGAAATATAGACTCCAGGTGAACTGTGTTCATTGGATCCTGTAAATGTGTGCAGATATTTTAATCATAAGTTTCAAGGTATGTTGTCTTTTATCTGTAATAAAAAGAATCCACCGCTTGGAGAATTTACCGATTTCTTTTGGAGAAAGGAGTACAAAGCAAGAGGTGCACCTCATATACAAATGCTACTATGGGTCAAGGATGCACCTAAATTTGGAACTGATTCTGATGAAACAGTATTGTCTTTCATCGAACAGTATGTGACATGTGAGATTCCAAGAGAAGGAGGAGATAGAAGCTTGAGACAGCAAGTTTTATGTTTCTAAAGTCACCGTTGTGGAAAGTAATGCAGAAGAAAATACAAGTCTAAAGGAAAATTTTACACCAAATGTCGGTTTGGTTTTCCCCATCCCGTCATTTCTAAAGGAAGAGTAAATTATTTTTTTTCTTCTGTGAGGCACACAATAACTCGGAAATCTCCAAAGAATACCTATAACTTAAAAAGAACAGAAGTGTCAAAGTATATCAATGACTACAATCCAGTTATTTTAAAAATGTGGAATGCGAACATGGACATCCAGTATGTTGCGGATAACTCAATTGCTGTTGCACGTTATGTTACATCTTACATAACAAAATCTGAAAAAACAGAGATGAAACAAATGTGGCAAGAAATTGCACAAGAGAATAGTCTTAGCAAAAAATTGTACAGCTTTAGTTTGAAAATGCTTTCCCACCGAGAAATTGGATCGTATGAATGTTCAGACCGCTTGTATTCTTCAAGTTTATATTCAAAGTCACAAGGGATCATTTGGTTAAGTTTAGATCTTGCCTGCAAACGAAATAGAGTGTTGAAATCATTGGAAGAAATTGAACAATTAGCAGCAAATGAGCCAGATAGTACAGACATTCTTAAAACTAATATGTTGGACACATACTATCTGAAAAGGAGTCAACATCTGGAACAGCTATGTCTGTATGAAGTACTTCAACATTACAGCTTCAAAAGAAATGTTGAAGAGAATTTAAAAGAAGGAAAGTTTGCAGTAGTTGGATGTCATGGTTGTTTAGTAAAACATGCAAAGGGTAATCTTATAAACCACAAGTAACTTAGTGTGATCGTGGGCGGTCGGCGGGCTGGAAAAGCAGGCAAGGAGGCCGGATATAGTGGGCAATGGTGAGCTTTATTGCACACAAGGCAGTTGAAAGGGGTGAATGCAGAGTGCACAACAACAAGAAAAAGTTCTCCAGCAGGAACGAAAAGGGCAAGGTGTTGGTTCACGGTCTTCCTCCTTGGTTGTCGATGTTGGTACTTCAGGTACGTCACGTCAAAGGGGGACGACGAAGCTCGGTAACTCCCAGGCGTTTTCGTCGGAGGGTAGTAAGAGAAAGGAAAAGGGAGCCGTTAGTCCTGCTGAGACTTGCTATTCTATGCCGTAACCATAACCAGGGGTGAGATGGGAGAGAAAAAGACCGTGAGGGAAAAAGGAAGAGAGGGTCGGAGGTGGGGTAGAAAGCACAGAGGTGTTCGGAATGGGGGTCGTGAGGTGATATTTACAGGATGCAGTGCTATATAATATCTACACAGGTGGTTCGGTGACTCGGGTTGTCTTGAGTAGACGGGATATTTACACTGGGGTTGACGTCTTATACACAGAACGCCTAGCGCTGAAAGAAGGGAAACAGGTACTCACGCGCTCCGCCGTAACTCTCCTCCGAGTTACGGCCGCTCTTCAGCTACCTCCGTAGGACTCCACCAGTCTTCGGACCACTCTTCGGGTTCTCCGCCTTCTTCTTCTTCCTTCTCCACGTCTCGAGTCGATACCTCCTGCCACGGTGTTCCAACGCCTGCTGGTTCTTCCCTTCCGTCTTTTATAGAGCGGGTTTCCGGCAGGGAGGAGGGGCTGCCGGGGTCGAGGGGTAGTCCTTCCGGTCTGCTGTCTCTCGGGGTATGTTCCTGTAACAGAGAGAGGGGCGGGGTCGCCGTTGTCATGGGCGTTGTAGACACTGTTCCGTAGGGCAGAGTCCGGAAGGGAGTTCGTTGGAGGGGGTTCAGGCCCGGAGGGGGTCGTAATGGTCTGGTGCAGACGGGTACTTCCTCACATTCCCTTTCCCTAGCTGTCTTTCTTGTACGGGGGGGGAGACATCGGGTAGCGGGAGAGGTAGTCTGCGTTACCCTGGTTTGCTCCTTTCCGGTGTACTGTGGTGAAGTGATAGGGTTGGAGTGACAGGAACCAACGGAGGACCCTGTCGTTGTGGCCTTTATTCCGAGCCATCCACTCCAGCGGGGCATGGTCAGTGAAAATGGTAAAAGGCCGTCCTTCTAAGTAGTAGCGTAGACTTTCTACGGCCCATTTAATGGCTAGAGCCTCTTTTTCGATCACCGCATAATTCTTTTCTCGGGGAAACAATTTTCGGCTGAGATAGAGGACGGGTTTCTCATTCCCAAAGGAGTCTTTTTGCGACAACACCGCCCCTAGTCCCTGGTCTGATGCGTCGGTCTGGAGAAGAAAGGGTTGTGAATAGTCAGGACTTATTAATACTGGACTGGAGGTCAGGGCGTTTTTCAGATCAGTATAGGCCTGCCACAAAGCAGGGGTTGGATTCTGTAGGAGGGTTTCGGTTCTTACGGACTTCTTCAACAGGTCTGTGAGTGGGGCTGCTCTTTGGGAAAAGTTAGGTACAAACCTACGATAGTAACCCAGAAGACCTAGGAATGCCCGCAGGTCCTTTCTGGTTTGAGGGAAGGGGAGGGAACGGATAGCGTCAGTTTTACTTTCTTGTGGTCGTATCAGGCCCTCACCTAGGAGGTATCCCAAATACTTCACCGTTTGTGCTGCTAGGGTGGTTTTGGCAGGGTTGATAGTGAACCCGTAGGAGCCTAGGGAAGTGATGACCTTGTGTAGGTGTTCTAGGTGTTGTGTCCAGCTATCACTAAAGATAACAATATCATCGAGATAGGCGCCCGCATACATAGTGTGGGGTCGCAATACATGGTTCATGGCTCTTTGGAAGGTGGCCGGGGCCCCATGAAGGCCAAATGGAAGAACGAGAAATTGGTATAGCCCTTCAGGGGTAGAAAACGCCGTTTTCTTTCTATCTTCTTCTCTGAGGGGTATCTGCCAGTAACCCTTACAGAGATCCAACGTAGAAATGTACTGGGCCTTCCCTATGCGTTCGACCATCTCATCGACGCGAGGCAATGGATATGTATCAAAGGAGGATATTTTGTTGACTTCACGGAAGTCGATACAGAACCGGACAGACCCATCCGGTTTGGGTACCAGGACTATTGGGGAGTTCCAGTCACTCACCGAGGGTTCTATGATCCCCATTTCCAACATTTGTTCTACCTCTTTCTGTATAACCGCCCTGCGGGCTTCAGGGACTCGGTATGGTCGTTGCCTTACTACTTTCCCCGGTGTCGTCTGTATACTGTGTTCTGTAACAGTAGTGTGTCCGGGTGAGGAGGAGAACACCATGTGCAAGGGGTATAGCTTAGTTGTAAGCTCGTGACTCTGTTGTGGTGTTAGTCCAGGGTCTATGCAGGGGAAAAAAGAGATGGGAGCTTGAGCCGCTGTGGTGGAGAGGACGGGGTGAGGGCCTTCCCATTGTTTCAGAAGGTTTACATGATATATCTGAGTGGTACCGCGTGTGGGGTCGAGGTCCAACTCATAGGTGACGGGAGTTACCTGTCGAAGAACAGTATATGGGCCCTGCCACTGTCCTAGGAGTTTTAGATCACAGGACGGCATCATTAACAGAACTTGATCTCCCACCGAGAAGACCCTGGGTTTTGCGACTTTATCGTACTGTTCTTTCTGTTTTCTTTGAGCGTTCTCCAGATTGTTGTGTACGATGTCCCTCATCATAGACAAGTGGGTTTTAAGATTTTCCATGTATTCAGGGAGGGGCCTCGTACGGTCGGGTTCTGCCTCCCAAGCTTCTTGGGCCATCTCCAGCAGAGTACGAGGGGGTCGACCATACAGTAATTCATAGGGGGAATAACCAGTACTGCTCTGGGTTTTACAGCGAATAGCGAACAAGGCAAGGGGTAACATGTCTTCCCAACGTTTCGCCTCTAGTCCCAGCAGTTTCTTTAGGGTTTGTTTTAGCGTGGCGTTGTATCTCTCCACGAGCCCGTCTGTTTGGGGATGGTATGCTGAGGTCCTGAGCTGTTTAATCCCTAGTTGGGAGCAGACTTGTTTCAGAAGACGCGAAACAAAAGGGGTGCCCTGATCTGTTAAGATTTCCCGAGGAAATCCCACCCTCGAGAAGACCGTAATGAGTGCTTTGGCAACGTTTTGGGTTGTCGGCTGACGTAGAGGTAGGGCTTCAGGGAACCTCGTGGCGTAGTCCACGATCACCAGTGCGTACCTACAGCCACTGCGGGAAGGCAATAGGGGTCCTATAATGTCCATCCCTACTCTACTGAAGGGGACATCGATAATGGGAAGAGGGCGTAGGGGTACCCTAGGCGGCCTATACCGGCTATTCTTTTGGCATATCGGGCACTCCCTACAGTATTTTTTTATGTGTTGGTGCACCCCCGGCCAATAAAATCTTTCTAGGATAGCGTGGCTGGTTTTCTCCTCACCAAAATGACCACCTAGAAGGTGGCTATGTGCCAGAAACAGGACTTTTCCCTGGAAGGGGCCAGGGATTAGGAGTTGGGACTTTTGTTGGGTTCCCCCCTTACGGTACAACAACCCCTGCTTCTTATAGAAGTAAGGACCTACGATCAGAGGATCCTCGTGGTCCAACGCTTTTGTCCAGGCTTCCTGGAGGTTAGGGTCTTCTAGTTGTGCGGCCCTGAATTCCCTGTCGGTCTGCCATGGGTGTTCCTCCGAGACTACCGGAAAAACCCCGGCGTGTTCTCTTTTCTCCTTTTTCTTTTGGGTTTTGGTTTTCGGGATTTTGCTTTTCATCATAGGGGAGGACGGTCCCTGGGGAAAAGGGGCTTCTTCCCACCATTGGGATAAGGAATCAGTAGTGTCCCGTAGAAGTCCTGGTAGGCCCGAATAGTCGCTCCCCAATATGGCCTGTTCCTGGAGGGCTGGTATCAGACCCACTGTGAGAGGGGTACCGGAATCGTTTGAGTGTTGAACAGTCACTTGAGTGGTAGGATACGTTTTCGTGTCGCCGTGCACACATTGAATGGCAACTGTACCGGAGGGGGAAGTAACAGGCTGTGGCAACACCTGAGGTTTAATAACGCTTTGTCGACACCCTGTATCTGCTAGAGCCATGAGCTGTCTTCCTTCAATGGTCACTGGACAATGGAACGGAGGTGGCTTATTACCCGGAACGGAACACACATAGTTACGGGCAAGGCCAACCTCCATCGGCTCTTCTTTGTGTGGGCAGACTCGGGCGATATGTCCAAAACCCCCACAATTGTAACATTGGGGTCCTGGGTTGAGGGGTCGCGGCATCAGGGGGACAGGAAACGGAAGTACAGGCTCTGGTTTTCGGGGAAGGGGCGGACGATGAGCTCTGGGTCCGGTGGAAGGGTGCTGTTTAGGGGGATGTTCCTCCTTGCCTCTTTGTAGCTCCTGAGCACGGCTGTAGGCACTCGCTATTTCCACCGCTGTGTCCAAGGTAAGACGGACGTGTTGTCTTACCCACTTTTGCGTACCGGGGTGCAGCGAGATTAGGAACTGTTCCAGACATATCTTCTCAAGGATTTCTTCTTTGGTGGCGGTGTCGGGTTTCAGCCACCGGTGGGTTAGGTCTTTGATTCGAAACGACAGGGCTCTGGGGGATTCCTGGGGTCCTTCCTTTATCTGTCGTAATTTTATTCGATACGTTTCGTCGTCGATGCCCAGTCTTTCGAGAATGCATTTCTTGATGTCAGGATATGGCGCGGTGCCCTGGATGTTGGCCTGCTGGTACGCGGCCTGTAATTCACCAGTCAACAAGGGACCCAGGTAGTGGCCCCAGCGATCATTCGGCCAGGCAGCTGTCTGGGCTAGGCGTTCGAAATTTGTAAAGAAAAAATCAGGGTCATCTCCTGGCACATATTTTTGGAGAACCACAGAGGGGAGGGAGGTGGTTGGTCTTTGGTGTTCCAGAACGGTTGCAAGTTTCCCAATAGCTTGTTCGTGGGTATCCCCCTGTCCTTTCAAAACGTCGTGGAGTTGACCTCGGTCGGTTTCGGCGGTTTTCAAGAACCGCTCCATTAGCTGTCCGAGCTGCTCTTGGGAGTCAGCCATCCTCTTCATTACGGCCTCCATACCTCCAGGAGATCCCACTTCTGACACCAAATGTGATCGTGGGCGGTCGGCGGGCTGGAAAAGCAGGCAAGGAGGCCGGATATAGTGGGCAATGGTGAGCTTTATTGCACACAAGGCAGTTGAAAGGGGTGAATGCAGAGTGCACAACAACAAGAAAAAGTTCTCCAGCAGGAACGAAAAGGGCAAGGTGTTGGTTCACGGTCTTCCTCCTTGGTTGTCGATGTTGGTACTTCAGGTACGTCACGTCAAAGGGGGACGACGAAGCTCGGTAACTCCCAGGCGTTTTCCTCGGAGGGCAGTAAGAGAAAGGAAAAGGGAGCCGTTAGTCCTGCTGAGACTCGCTATTCTATGCCGTAACCATAACCAGGGGTGAGATGGGAGAGAAAAAGACCGTGAGGGAAAAAGGAAGAGAGGGTCGGAGGTGGGGTAGAAAGCACAGAGGTGTTCGGAATGGGGGTCGTGAGGTGATATTTACAGGATGCAGTGCTATATAATATCTACACAGGTGGTTCGGTGACTCGGGTTGTCTTGAGTAGACGGGATATTTACACTGGGGTTGACGTCTTATACACAGAACGCCTAGCGCTGAAAGAAGGGAAACAGGTACTCACGCGCTCCGCCGTAACTCTCCTCCGAGTTACGGCCGCTCTTCAGCTACCTCCGTAGGACTCCACCAGTCTTCGGACCACTCTTCGGGTTCTCCGCCTTCTTCTTCTTCCTTCTCCACGTCTCGAGTCGATACCTCCTGCCACGATGTTCCGACGCCTGCTGGTTCTTCCCTTCCGTCTTTTATAGAGCGGGTTTCCGGCAGGGAGGAGGGGCTGCCGGGGTCGAGGGGTAGTCCTTCCGGTCTGCTGTCTCTCGGGGTATGTTCCTGTAACAGAGAGAGGGGCGGGGTCGCCGTTGTCATGGGCGTTGTAGACACTGTTCCGTAGGGCAGAGTCCGGAAGGGAGTTCGTTGGAGGGGGTTCAGGCCCGGAGGGGGTCGTAATGGTCTGGTGCAGACGGGTACTTCCTCACACTTAGTTGTGAAACTCCATATAAGCGAGAATTTTACTATTTAGCACTTCTGCAGCTGTTTAAACCATGGCGTAGCGAAAGTGAATTACTTGGAGAGTTTGACTGCTACGAAGATTCTTTTAATGCTTGTAAAGATAGCATTCGATGTCCAATTTTCCCTACATATTTAAAAATGTTGAATGATGGAGTTGAACAGGAAAAGACTATTATAGCTGAAATAGCTCATGAAAGTTCTCAAGATAGTCAAAGTAGTGGTCCATGTAGTCAAGATCCTCTTGGACAACCAATGATGGAAAATGAAGCAGCGATTGCTATGCATGAAGTCGAAATTGCAATGCAACAAGCACACGAGGAGAATATAACATTGGAAAAGTTAGAAGAACAAGTAAATGTTGAACAGAAAGAAATATATGTGCAAGTGAGAGAACGGATACAACATGGTTTGTTGCATAAAAAAAGAATGTCTGTGTTCATCTTTTAAAACTCTTCTGATGTACATCAGTGGTCAAGCTGGGACAGGTAAACATTTTTTAATTAAAGTTTTGACCAGTTATCTTAAAAAAACTACTGGTTCACATTTATGTTGTGTGGTAACAGCTCCAACTGGATTAGCTGCACACAATGCTAAAGGAGTTGCATAGATTATTGATGATACCAGTGGAGCATGATAATAAATTACAATATCAGAAGTTGTCTGGAGAAGCTTCTTATGAAGTGTCAAGAGTGCTGAAGAAAATGAAACTTTTAATTATTGATGAGGTGAGCATTGTCTCAAACTTAATGCTTGCTTTTGTACACTTAAGAATACAACAGGAATTAAAAACAGATTACGACGTTCTCTTTGGGGGAAAACATTTAATTGTATTTGGAGATCTGCTAAAACTAACTCCTGTAAAAGGAGAACCAGTGTTTAAAGCTCTTCTACATGAAGACACTAAGAAATCATTGGTAAGTATTGGACATGTGAATCTGTGGTTACATTTTGAATATAAAGAACTCACTCAGAATATGGGATAAGCAAGAGATAAAGATTTTGGAAATATTCTAAAAGATGTAAGAATTGGTGTTCTAAGCAAACATGGTAAACAAGCTTTTCAAAGTCGTCTACTTAAGAACTTGTTTACAAATAAAAACACACCAGCAGAAGTAATGTACAAGAAAATGAAAGACAAAAAGTCTATAGTTTGCTTAATGCCTACAGTGGAAGAGTGTTATACATTTAATAGAGAGCTTATAAAATTAGAAAATCAAGAAATAGTTCACATTGAAGCTATTGATAAAATAGAGCATCAAGGAATAACAATTGTTCTTTCAGAAAAACTACAGACTAAATTGGATTCTTTTGAAAAGTCTGTATCAAAAACTGCTGGCTTAGAAAATGTTTTAGAGGTATGTTTAAACTGTCGGGTAATTTTGAAGCGTAATCTGAATGTAGAAGAAGGTTTAGTGAATGGAGCAATGGAGAAAGTTGTTGATTTTGTGAAATATCAAAATAGAAATGGAATTGAATTTTTGAAAGTTAAAATTGATCAGATTGCAGAGGTAAAACAGATTGCACGTTCTGCCGCACGTTTTTTGCTTGTAAAAGACTTGTATGTTCGTAGAAAACAGTTTCCCTTCTGCTTAGCATATGCATTAACTATTCACAAATCACACGGTTTAAGTGAAGATAATGCTTTGGTAAATGTTGGAAAAACTGTGTTTAAAGAGGGAATGGTATATGTTACATTATCTCGAGTTAGAACGTTGTCTGGTTTGTATTTAATTGATTTTGATGAGAACTAGGTTAGTGCTGATGTTAATTGTGTAAGAGAATATAATCGTTTGAGAAGGCTTTATGCTCCCCATTTAGGTCAATATCCTATTTATGAGAAACGTGTCGTGTGTTCAAAACGCAAACATGTTGAAGAGTTAACTATGGTTGAAAAGCAGAAAGAAAATCAACAGAAAAGAAAAGATGTAAAGAAGCAGAAAATACAAACAAGTGATGATGTTGTTGGATACCAATTAGAAAATGCTTCTGGTGTCAACTGCTATGGTAATGTTATTCTAAATGTTATATTTTATCTTGAAGATGTTTGTGGTGAAATTATGGAAAGTCAGGAAAAAACTTTATGTTAAGCACTCTACACTTTATTTCAAGAATGGAGAACTGATTGAAGTAAGATTCATTCTGCTTCTGGTATTCGCCAACTGTTGGATACATGTATTGGATCTTTAACGTTCAGTGCTAATATACAGCAAGATGCACAAGAATTTCTGATCGTTATGTATGGAGTACCACAAGATGAAGGAATTCAGAATGAGAGTTTATTTGGACTCAGTTACAAATGGGAACATAAATGTAAAGAGTGTTCATTAACTTCAAGCATTATAGTTGACAGAGAACGATTTTTATATTTAACAATACCTGACTGCAAATCTGTACCATTTTCCAAATTAGTAAAAGAAGCTGATCATGAGATGATGTGTTCTCGTTGTAAATCAAGAATGCTATCTGCATTATGCCTACAAAGATATGGAAAATATTTGATTATAATGCTGCAACGCTGTCGACCAAATGAAAGAAAAGTGGAAACCAAAATTAAAAATGTTGTTGCTAATCAAGTATCTATTTCTGGAAGAACCTTTGCAACAGTTGCTATTTTATCCATGCTGGAAGTACTACTACAAGTGGACATTATACAGTTTATTTAAAGTGTAATAATGGTTGGAGTCACTGTAATGATACACACTTGGAAATGAAACCGAGATTGCCTTATGAATTACCCAACTCATACTTAATTTTTCTGAAACAAAAACTTTAGATACACTATTCAGCTTTAATGTGAAGGTGTATAGATCTGTAAGGAATTCATACTGGATGCTTTCAAAGCGAAATTTTTGATACATTATGTTGTGTATTGGAAACATTGTGCAGAGAAACTATGTAAGATCTTTAAGGAATTCATACTGGATTCTTTCAAAGCGAAATGTTTGATATATTATCTGGCGTACTGGGAAAATGTGCAGAGAAACTATGTAAGATCGTGAAGGAATTCATACTGGATGCTTTCAAAGCAAAATCTTTGATACATTATCTGGCGTATTGGGTACATTTGCAGAAATCTACGAAGTAAAGGTAAGCTTTGAACAATTGAAGTACTGTTGGATGTGTTATTTGTGTTGATTTTGTAGTATATGAGAGAATCAGGGTTTTATTTATTTTTTAACAATCTAGTTGATTGTTTTTCCCCCCCTGCTGTTTATGATGAAACCACACTGGAATCACTGTGAATAGTGAAGTTAAGTAGTAGCTGATGACAGCAAAAAAAGGGATGTCACTGACCATATGTGACGTCATCAGCAGTGTATTACGGGGGCGAGAGTTATAGTTAGCTCAACTAACTATAACAGGCGAATTTCTCTGGTTCTTTATAAGTCAAATGTCCTACTAACTTTAACGTCCCTGAAACCAATGGTTTTGTTCAGTGAATTTCTAAGGTTTTTTTAAATGCTAATTCCTAACTATAACGTCCCTGAAACCAATGTTTTTTTCAGTGAATATATATATAAAGCTCCACATTGTCCAACAAACGGAACTGCACTTGAATGTAGGCGGGTCCAGCAGTCTCCTGCAGGGTCCTTTATTCATATAGCACCAGTGTGTTCAATTGGACATTCCCAAAGCCCAACGCATTTCGGGGATTCCTCCCCTTGATCACGGGCAGATGGTAGCTGGATCACATGTGCACGCAAAGTCCCACAGAATTTCTACATCACACCCACAGATGGGCATCCTGGGACTTGTAGTGCCACTAATTTCCCCGCAGATGGGTTCCACTACCTCAGGCAAGAATATTTTCCTTTATCAAAGCTCAAATGAGCCACCAATTAGTATTGCCAGTAGTCTTTGAGAGAGACCTACATTCTGCCTCGCTTTCCGAGATCCTGAAAGCAGCAGTCCGCCCCCTTATGGTGGCGGTGCAGTCCCCCGACCTTGGACGGGCTGATAATACAAAAAGCTCCACGTTGTCCAACAAACGGAACTGCACTCGAATGTAGGCGGGTCCAGCAGTCTCCCGCAGGGTCCTTTATTTATATAGCACCAGCGTGTTCAATTGGACATTCCCAAAGCCCAACGCGTTTTGGGGATTCCTCCCCTTGATCATGGGCAGATGGTAGCTGGATCACGTGTGCACGCAAAGTCCCACGGAATTTCTACATCAGGCCCGCAGATGGGCATCCTGGGACTTGTAGTGCCACTATTTTCCCCTCAGATGGGTTCCACTACCTCAGGCAAGAATATTGTGCTTTATCAAAGCTCAAATGAGCCACCAATTAGTATCGCCAGTAGTCTCTGAGAGAGACCTACATTCTGCCTCGCTTTCCGAGATCCTGAAAGCAGCAGTCCGTCCCCTTATGGCGGCGGTGCAGTCCCCCGACCTTGGACAGGCCGGTAATACACAAAGCTCCATGTTGTCCAACAAACGGAACTGCACTCGAATGTAGGCGGGTCCAGCAGTCTCCCGCAGGGTCCTTTATTCATATAGCACCAGTGTGTTCAATTGGACATTCCCAAAGCCCAATGCGTTTGGGGGATTCCTCCGCTTGATCACGGGCAGATGGTAGCTGGATCACGTGTGCATGCAAAGTACCACGGAATTTATGCATCACGCCCACAGATGGGCGTCCTGGGACTTGTAGTGCTACTAATTTCCCCGCAGATGGGTAGAACTGAGGCACAAGAAAAGAGAAAAAGAAACGCGCAAAAGAAGAAAACACCCTGACCCCTAGGCCTGCTCAGGGGGTCCCACAAGGACCCACAGGGCCCAAAAAAGCATTTTTTTAAAAAAAATCGGCTTAATTCACGCTGGGTGCGCGAATCCGGCTGAGAAACTATTGAAGCCCCTGGGTGCGCCAGGTCCAGGGGGCAGTTATAAAATGTGTGTGGGGGGCCCCAATCCCCCCCACACTGCCCCAGGGACCACCACCCCTGGGGCTTTTAAAAAATATGTGCGGGTGGGGCACACGTCCCCCCCACAGCCCCGGGGACCACCATCCCCTGGGACTTGTTTTTTAATCTGGGGGGCCTTGGAGGCCCACCCAAGCCCCGGGGACCCCCACCCCTGGGGCTTTTATTAATTAATTAGCGGGGGTCACACAGCCTCCCCGCTGCCCCAGGGACCACCACCCCCAGGCCTTTTTTTTAATTAAAGCACCTGTGTGGGGGGGGGGCTTGCACCCCCACACACCCTGGGGACCACCACCTCCCTGGGGCACTCATATTTAAATGTGGGGGTCCGTAACGGATCCCCGAGCCCTGGGGACCACCACCCCCTGGGGCTTTGTCAATGTTGGGATGGGGGACCCGTGGCCCCCCTCCTGGAGCCAGTGATGGCCCTGGGGACCGTCACCCCCAGGGCCAACTCCTGCAGTGTCCCGCGGTGCCCACTTCTGGGACATTTCTGTTTGCAATGACAGGGCAGGAGCTGTGCGGCTCCCGCCCTGTCATTGCAAACTGCTTTGCTTCATTCAAACGAGAGCAGGGAAACCTGCTCTCGCTTCAGTGAAGCAAAGCGGATTGCTTTTCCACATGAGGAGCTGCATGTCAGCAACTCCCCATGTGGAAAAGCAATGCCGGCTCCCGCAGGACGCGGGGAGCCAGCGGGACCGTGGGGGCATTGGGGCTCCCCCCACAGTCCCCAACTGAGAGGGCCAGCCCCAGGGGATGGGGTCCCTGGGGCTATAAGTGGCCCGGGAGGGGGACCACATGGCCCCCTCCCCTAAATAACAAAGAAAAAAAAAAGACCGGCCCCGGGGGATGGGGTCCCCAGGGCCAATAGAGGCCTCAGGAGGGTTGCCACACAGCCCCCTCCACATAGAAAAAACCCAAAATGTGACCATACCCTGGGTGGATGGGGTCCCGGGGCCGGAATTGGCCTCAGGACGGGGGCCACGCAGCCCCCCTCCACATAGAAAAACCCCCAAAATGTGGCCATGCCCCGGGGGGATGGGGTCCCCGGGGCTGGAATTGGCCACGGGAGGGGGGCCCACGCGGCCCACTTCCTGTTCATATTTTTTTTTTTTTTAAAAGGGGCCAGGTCCTGGGGGATGGGGTCCCCAGGGCCCACAAAAAGGGAAAAGAAGGGGGGCCACACAGCCCCCCTTCTAAATAAATAAATAAATAAGAAAAGACCACGATCATGCCAGAGCCCCACCCCCTCCCAGCAACACTCTGCAAACGTGCCCTATGGGATCCTCAGGATTCAAGGGGACATAATCCCCCAACTTAAAACGTGCCACAGGGCACGTTTGCACAGTGGTGAAGGGAGTTGGCGGGTCTGAGGTGACATGTGTGCAAACACGCCCTGTGGTGCATTTTAAGTTGGGGAATTTATTCCCCTTCAATCCTGAGGGCCAATACATCACGGCATTTTTCCGTATAATACGGCTAAGGAAATTTTTCTCAAACAGATATAACAACAACTTAGATACGGACGGCAATGTAGAGAATTGTTCAGGACTACATCCAATATCTACATTCACCCCAAATCTCGACCAAGTAGGAGCTGAGGTGGAAATATTTGAAAACTCTGTCCTTAAAAGTCTAAAAACATCGTGGAAACATAACCTCCATCCTCCTCCTAATTTAAATCAAGATGAACTTAAAATGTTAATCTCTCTTCACAACAATCCAGACCTCACCATAAAAAAATGCGACAAGGGTGGGAGCATTGTTGTCCTAGACACCGAGAAACACACTCAAACTATGTCAAATTTGTTAAGTAACACTAATTTCTACCTACCTGTGACAAAAGATCCCACATCTAGATTCCAAAGAAAGATCCTCAATTTAACAAACAGAGTGCTGGAATCAGGTACTATCTGCCAAAAAGAATTTGATTATTTAAATATAAAACATCCAAAAATGGCAGCTATTTATGGAGTCCCTAAGACTCACAAAAATAGCCTGGACCTCCCATTCTGTACAATTGTAACCACCATTGGCTCAGTCAATGAACCAATCTCCAAATATCTAGATTGCACCCTATGCCCACATGTACATAAAACAACCTCGTACATCAAAGACACAAAATCTATGATTCAAACAGTGGAAGGATTACCATTCAATGGACAAAATGAAATCTTGGCCACTTTGGACGTGGAGTCATTATATAGCAATATACCACAGCAAGGGGCCCTAACAGCAGTAGCCTGGTTTATAAACCAATACCAGATAGACTGTGATCGAGAATTCATTATTGCAACTTTGGCAATTGTCCTAGAAGAAAACACCTTTGACCTTAACGGTCAGTTACATTGCCAGATAAAGGGAGTAAGCATGGGAGCATCCTGCGCTCCCACTGTAGCAAATATATATATGGCTCACTTTGAGAGCACACATATATGCAATGAAATAGCCCCTTTTTATGAGTCCATGAAATATTGGGCTCGTTTTATAGATGTAAATGTAAATGTATTTGTACTTATATAGCGCACTTCTACCCAGGGGTCTCATAGCGCTGTATTCATACCGCTGTGGAACCCTTCCTGGTTTTCCTGTGAGATGTCTACTCCTGGGCGCCCCCCCAAGGTGAAGCCAGGCATCCTAGCGTTGTGGGGGCCGTTGTGGAAATTAAGCAAGCTATTGCCCAGAGTTGCACAGTGGGACCCATGATTAGAATAGGTACCGAGGCGAGAATTATCAGGTCTGGGGAAATTGAATCCAAGAGCCGCCGAGGCGGGAATTGAACCCTGGTCCCAGGCCAGACCTCTGCATCACGGTCTGCCACTCTAACCATTGAGCCACACTTCTTCACTAGATGATATACTCTTCATCTGGACAAATGACTCGAATCAACTGTCTGAAATTTTGCTATGGATTCATGTGTGTGATCTTAATTTAAAATTTACTGCCCACATTAGCCATAGTCATATTGAATTTCTGGACATTGAAATTAAAGAAAAGAACAACGTACTTGAAGTAGACCTATATGTGAAACCAACTGCAAAAAACGACTTACTTCACTTCATAAGTTTCCATCCAAACAAATAAAAAGAAAGCATCCCTTTTGGCCAATTCCTCCGGTTACGGAGAAATTGTACCAACATCACAGACTATGACATCAGATCAGAAATTATGAAAGCCAAATTTATATCACAAGGCTATCCAAAAAGACTGATAAGAGAAGCCTACAAACGTGCTCGGTTTTACGACAGAGACCACTTATTAGGCAATCACCCACCCAAATCATCACCCACGCTAGTATGTGGCACCAGACACTCAACAGCAAATGAAGAAGTGAGACAAGCAATATGTGCTCATTGGCAACTACTAAACCTACCTCAGAGGACAACGATAAACTACCACGTCCAATGTTTGCTCATAGACAAAATAAAAATCTCAAGGATCAAATTGTCCATTCACGTATGCCTAGAAAAATGCCAACCCAGTTGACACTTGATGACTCTACACCATTAGTTGGCAATAATAAATGTACACAATGTAAAGCCTGTGATACCGCGATAGTTGCAAAGAAGTTTACCCACAACTCGTACAATATCACATTAAAATCATTTACATATTGTAAGACCAAAAACATTGACTATCTATTATTGTGCCCCTGTAAAAACGGATATGTAGGGGAAAACTCTAGAACGTTAGCAACTCAGTTAACTGAACACCGTTCAGCTATCCAAACTAAAAAGATCATGCCCCCCTAGTAAAGCCCCATCTGGAAGCAGGACATAGCCATGATCAAATTGACTGGTTGATTCTGGAAAAAATCAACGATAAGAAGGGCACTGATTCAGAAGAAATTAGGAAAAGAAGAGAAGTCTTCTGGATATTTTCCCTGGATACGTTTGCACGAGGTTTAAATCAAGAAATCCCTTGGGAGCAGTCAATACGATATAACACCACCTAAACCTGATACCTGTGTTTTCATGCAACCCTTCATCTCTATATGACATATTAGCAGAACTGTCTGTAAAGGAAACCAGTCCCAGGATGCTAGTTTCCGGTCCAGGGAAGACATGGCTTGGCAGTTCGGGCTGGACTGTTCCCATGAGGCACAGGGTCAGACTGATTTGCATATGGCCATGTCTCAACTGGGGTGGCGGAGTGAGCTAAAGAATGATGATGGATAAAACCCAGATCAGTTGACTGGGGGTGAGTGCTTGCAATGTTCAACACTCCGTCCATCATCCCCTTTGGTTTTGCTTTGTTCGCCCTAAGTTGGCAGGGTATGCCTAGACGTGGGTCCCTTGCTCACTTTGCCACTGGATTCAAGATAGCCTGGCTGATGAGGGTTATGAACCCGAAACCAGTCCCAGGGCAGTTGTTTCCAGTCCAGGGAAGACGTGGCTTAGCAGTTCGGGCTGGACTGTTCCCATGAGGCACAGGGTCAGACTGATTTGCATATGGCCATGTCTGAACTGGGGTGGCAGAGTGAGCTACAGAATGATGATGAATTAAACCCAGATCAGTTGACTGGGGGTGAGTGCTTGCAATGTTCAACACTCCGTCCACCTTCCCCTTTGGTTTTGCTTTGTTCGTTCTAAGTTGGCAGGGTATGCCCAGACGTGGGTCCCTTGCTCCCTTTGCCACTGGATTCAAGATAGCCTGGCTGATGAGGGTTATGAACCCAAACCCGAAACCGGTCCCAGGATGCTTGTTTCCGGTCAAGGGAAGACATGGCTTGGCAGTTCGGACTGGACTGTTCTCATGAGGCACAGGGTCAGACTGATTTGCATATGGCCATGTCTGAACTGGGGTGGCAGAGTGAGCTACAGAATGATGATGAATTAAACCCAGATCAGTTGACTGGGGGTGAGTGCTTGCAATGTTCAACACTCCGTCCACCTTCCCCTTTGGTTTTGCTTTGTTCGTTCTAAGTTGGCAGGGTATGCCCAGACGTGGGTCCCTTGCTCACTTTGCCACTGGATTCATGATAGCCTGGCTGATGAGGGTTATGAACCCGAAATTGGTCCCAGAATGCTTGTTTCCGGTCCAGGGATGACATGGCTTGGCAGTTCGGGCTGGACTGTTCCCATGAGGCACAGGGTCAGACTGATTTGCATATGGCCATGTCTGAACTGGGGTGGCGGAGTGAGCTAAAGAATGATGATGGATTAAACCCAGATCAGTTGACTGGGGGTGAGTGCTTGCAATATTCAACACTCCGTCCATCATCCCCTTTGGTTTTGCTTTGTTCGCCCTAAGTTGGCAGGGTATGCCTAGACGTGGGTCCCTTCCTCACTTTGCCACTGGATTCAAGATAGCCTGGCTGATGAGGGTTATGAACCCGAAACCAGTCCCAGGGCAGTTGTTTCCAGTCCAGGGAAGACGTGGCTTGGCAGTTCGGGCTGGACTGTTCCCATGAGGCACAGGGTCAGACTGATTTGCATATGGCCATGTCTGAACTGGGGTGGCAGAGTGAGCTACAGAATGATGATGAATTAAACCCAGATCAGTTGACTGGGGGTGAGTGCTTGCAATGTTCAACACTCCGTCCACCTTCCCCTTTGGTTTTGCTTTGTTCGTTCTAAGTTGGCAGGGTATGCCCAGACGTGGGCCCCTTGCTCCCTTTGCCACTGGATTCAAGATAGCCTGGCTGATGAGGGTTATGAACCCAAACCCGAAACCGGTCCCAGGATGCTTGTTTCCGGTCAAGGGAAGACATGGCTTGGCAGTTCGGACTGGACTGTTCTCATGAGGCACAGGGTCAGACTGATTTGCATATGGCCATGTCTGAACTGGGGTGGCGGAGTGAGCTAAAGAATGATGATGGATTAAACCCAGATCAGTTGACTGGGGTGAATGCTTGCAATGTTCAACACTCCATCCATCATCCCCTTTGGTTTTGCTTTGTAAAGGAAACAACTACACATTACGGGTTCTACTATTGTATAATATCAAGAATAGGGAGACTAATTGATAAAACTCTGACTAATCCATAACATTATGAATTTAATTAATAAAATATCACCTAGGCACCAAGGACATATAATAATGTGCTCGTGTTTAGGAGTAAATAAAGTTTTTGTTCAAATCACGCACGATATGCCATCCAGTGTCATGTGACACCTCTAATGATTGGCGAGCCCCCACCATGTGACAAACTCTAGCAGTACTTCAAACGGAAGTCTACACATATCCGATTAGACCTTACGCGGCAATTGTGGCAAGCGGAGGTTCTCCTTATCCGGCGACTACATTTATCGAAAAAGTAAGTTATTACCACTGAGAATTAAATTTGCTTAGCGTAAACGGCTGGTTAATCATTGATTTAGAGTGTAGTCGCCTTTTATATAGATCGCCTGTGTTCCAATGTTATAATACCTTACTGCACAGTGTTTCCCTGTAGTTCCCACCATAGTCTACACTAAGCGAGCCGCAATATTATAACATGGTCCTTAGTTTAAAGCTGTAGCCTCATGCGACACCGCTCATGATTGGGCCAGCCCCCACTATGTGACAAACTCCAGCAGTACTTCAAGCGGAAGTATACACATATTTGGTTAGAGCTTACGCGGCGGTTGTGGCAGGCCGAGGTTCTCCTTATCCAGTGACTACATTTATCAAAAAAGTAAGTTATTACCGCTGAGAATTAAATTCCCTGAGTGTAACCGGCTGGCTAAGCATTGATTTAGAGTGTAGTCGCCTTTTATATAGATCGCCTGTGTTCCAATGTTATAATACCTCACTGCATAGCGTTTCCTTGTAGTTCCCACCATAGTCCACACTAAGTGAGCCGCAATATTATAACATGGTCCTTAGTTTAAAGCTGTAGCCTTATTCTTGCCTCAGCGTTGCACCATCCGTTTAAAAGCATATCACCGTCTATAGATTAGAGTACTGCACTGATTCACAGACATTGTGGTCACCATCCTAAATCTTCACTCTGATCTATTTCCAATAGATAAAATTACTTGTGGCTGGATAAACAGATCGGAATGTAAGTATCTACACTAAAGTGTGACTGATTCTTAATAAGTAACCTAAATTAAGCTAAGGAATAGAGCACCTCAAATAAAACCAATACAGACAAACTGTCTGAGTAATAGTTAATCTTATGCTATCCCCCAGTAAACAATTCTTGCAATTTACACTGTTATTTTATTTTGCTTGCAGCAAAATAGACACGACATTATTCAAGTTGGATGCCAGGTTTATCTTAACCCTGGAATGATGGTCAAACAAACATTAATCTGTTTCTGGATATATACTATTCAGGTATTAAGAAAATGAAATTGTGTGCTTATCCTTGAAAGAAGCATAATAAAAATATTAATGATAGCTTCTATATCTCCCCAGCTCATCCCTACTCTTAGCTAACAGGCAATCAGTGCCTTACAGCCTTCAGTAACAAAACAGAAGTTCTGACTATGCATTCAAGAGACATGAGGTTATTTTTTGGAAATCCTTGTTGCCACCGGGTGATACTCTCTAACCTGTAACTACTCAACTTATGTGGTGTCCACTGCTCTTCTTTTTATCTCTTCTTTCAAACCGTCTCTTTATAGTGACACTTTTTACATTATTCACCTTCACAAGTATAAGTTTAAAAATTATTGAGCCACTTCTATCTCAACCACTGCCTATATATATTTTTAATTAATTGCAAACAAAAGACAATGCACATTTTTGTGATGGCATAGAGTCTAACAAAAAGTGAGAACCAAGTATCTGATGCATAATATTTTCCTTACAGACATCAATCCCGATCTATTGTGGTTACTTTTCCTGATGAAGGCACAGTTCAGTGCCGAAACGCGCGTCGAACACAACAGCTTTTTGTGTGCCACAATATTTCTGTACTAGATACCAATTGTTATCATTATATATGCTCAAAATGAAGAAAATTGTGTTTTTTATTGTATGGTAGTTTCACGTTGCATGAATGAAGATGAATGAATTGGTATAAATGCAATCTTTTTTAATATAAAGTAAAATTTTCCAGTATCATTATTTATAATTAAAATGCTCATTTTGTAAAGAAAAGCAGAATTCGTTGGTTCTCTTTGGTTTGTATGTATATTGTGTAGTTCATTGTAGATAACATATGATGTTGATATAAATGTTGCCTTAAGTCTGTACACTAGATTTATTAGCCCTGCTTTAAGGAACTGTACCCTATTAGCAGGGGGCATTTGCCTTTACAATATAAATCATCTTGCATCATACACAGCTTAGTTGAGGTTACAACATTTATTGCAATAGTAGTAGTCAGGCCTGTCTTTGTTAGCACTGTATTCCTGCAGGCCCTCTCTTTTCTACGGAGACATCCACATTGTAATGCAAACAGAACGTCCTGTTCGAAGCCTGAACATACTTAGCTTCAAATAAGAAGATATTTTTGGTAAATCTCCTAGTATACAAGGAGCTGCGCCGGGGTAGTTTGGTCAAGTGCTAGCGTCTTTGCGTTTCGAGTCCCAAACCAGTAACCATGATTGTAGCCAGGCTGTGTCATTGTCGCCAAGCTGTGTTTTCTATCACCATTTCCTATCCTATTGTTTTTTTTCTAAACAGCTCTGCTTGTCATTAGCCTGCTCTGTGGGACGGACAAGAGAATTCCCAAAACTTTGTCTTGTTGCATCACTCGAATTGTAGGGGTAATATCTGCGATCAGACAGGGGGGTCTGCACACTGACTGGGGGTCTAGTGCTGAGCGCACCGGTCATGCCCCTAAACCTACCATGCAGCACTTTCTCAAAAGTACCAAGTGAAATTAATAGTATAAGCATATGAAAATATCACTTCCCTTCCGTCCTGCGCATTGGAGCAAGTGTCACGGGCGCTGGTCCCTCTGGTAGCATGGACGCCCCAGAACGCACTCTTCTCCCTGTCCCTGGAAAGCTGCCTTTGACCTTCTCTATTGAATTACTGTAAATAATTTCCCTCTCTTAGAGTTCGCCTTGGCAAAGCATTTGCTTAATATTCGTAAGCTTGCACATTCAAATCTAATATTTTACGAATATATATATCTATATATATATATTCACTCCTCTAGTTTTCATCCTAGGCATACCATAAACAGCATCCCTTATGGAGAAATGCTTAGGATCAAACGGATATGCAGCACCGAGAAAGATCTTAAAGATGCACAATCCGAAAGTAAAAAACGATTCTTAGAGAGAGGGTATACTGAATTATCTATTGACACAGCCATAAATAAAACCAGAACCTTATCAAGAGAGGAACTTTTGACCAAACCCCCACGTAGAAACAGGACACTAGAACATAGAGAGCAAACAACATCAGAAATTAGTAGCCCAAGACTAATCCTGACCTATACCAAACAAAGGGATAATTTAAGTAAAATAATTAAAAACAATTGGTATATGCTAAGTAATGATCCTATATTGGGCCCAGTTCTAGCTACTCGACCCACAATAACATACAGAAAAGCTCAATCTACAAGTGACTTTTTGGTCAGTAGCAGTCCAGAAGTAGCTAAGGATCGGGTGTGGTTCTCCACAAGAAAAGGTTTTATAAAATGTGCAACATGTAAAGCTTGTAAGCACGGAATCAGCAAAACTACTTTTCAGACAGCATTTGACAGCAAACCTACCAAAATAGGTAAAGCGATTACCTGTCAATCTGACCACGCTATCTATATCTTGGAGTGCCCCTGTGGACTGCAGTATGTGGGCAGCACTAAACTGCAAGTCCATAAGCGGATCCTCCAACATTTGAGAGCGATCTCAAATAAGGACATAAATTACCCTGTAGCTCGCCATTTTAATGAGGTGCACAACAACGATGCATCCCAAATGAAATATTTTGTCATTGATACCATTCCACCTCTGAGAAGAGGCGGCAATAGGGAAGCCCTATTACGTAAATTGGAGACAAAATATATTTTGGAAATGGATAGCAAAAGCCCACATGGGCTTAATACAACGGAAGATATGTATACGTGGCTGGATTAAAAGATTGACAAATTACTATACATACAACATGATGATAGAGATTTTCGAAAGTTAATTCTTTTAAGAGTTTCCAGCACTATTTTACAGCATCCCCTGGCTATAAACTTTATTTTCATATAAGTTGACTCCACAATTTTTCCCATACTATGAATCACTTTTCCTTGCATTTTATAAAAAAGACAATAATATATAAAAAAAATATTAAAAAACAGAGAAAACATAATAATGAGATAAAAATCGTGCACTAGGGTGAGCACTTAATATAAGTCAGCATGTACAAGTGATCAACAGACCAACATAAGACCAACATATAGGTCCAAGGGTGACACCATTCCAGAGGTATAAAAAATTCTTTTTTTATTCCGGGAGGCAATGTGAGATATTGGTAATGCAATTAACACAAAATACATAGCGGATACACTTTACACACACAAGATGAAAATATGTTTGTCTTTTTGCATTATGCAGGAATTAAGGTGTGTAAATATATAAATTGAGGGTCCGCTTGATATTTTAGCTTGTTATGCGTTTTTATATATAACAATGGTTTTTAAAATTTGATATTTATTGATTTGAATGACCTATTTATAAAACACATTACTTTGCACAAAAAAATGCTCGTTTTGCACAGTGACCAATGTTTACACACACAAGATGAAAATATGTTTACCTTTTTGCATTATGCAGGAATTAATATGTGTAAATATATTAATTGAGGGTCTGCTTGATACCCAAGCTTATTATGCGTTTTTATATATAACAATGGGTTTTAAAATTTGATATTTATTGATTTGAATGACCGATTTATAAAACGCATTATTTTGCACAAAAAATGCTCACTTTGCACAGTGACCAATGTTTACACATGTATTAACAGGAATAGTTGTTCAATGTTGATTCCAATTGGAACGTCTGTTGTCCATGTTTACTGCATCAGCACTTTAAATTTGGGGAAAGAGATGTCAGCGCGTCATGTGATCAAGGTCTTGGGAGACCGAAACGCGTCATGGCGGCACAGCGCATTTAATAATAAAAATTCTGCACTATACAAGAGGTGTCCGTTTCTGCTTTCCGATTCGCTTTTCACCAGAATCTAATGGAACACGGTTACTTTGGATATGTATATATATATATATATTCACTGAAAAAACCATGGGTTTCACACACGTTATAGTTAGGAATTAGCATTTAAAAAACCTTGCAAATTCACTGAAAAAACCATAGGTTTCACACACGTTATAGTTAGGATATAGCATTTAAAAAACCTTGCAAATTCAGTGAAAAAACCATAGGTTTCACACACGTTATAGTTAGCGGACATTTCACTCATAAAAAACCATTGAAATTACCCCGTTATAGTTAGTTAAGCTAACTATAACTCGAGCACCCGCAATCCACTGCTGATGACGTAACATATTACATTACTCATGACATGGTCAGTGACATCACTCATGACATCACTGATGACATCTCAAATGACATCACTGATGACATCATCCTTGTGACAGAGTGGTAGACCTCCTCTCACCCTAATATAACCTTTGATACACACATTCAAAAATAGAGGCAAAAAAATTTCAAAACAATGGACATACCAATACCAGTTACAATAACCTATTCAGTAATTCTTAGATCCACATACACATCCACTCATTCACCAACAGTCCTGTACAGTCACTCATACATGTACTCACTCATCATATGTACTCATACACCTATACATCCTGTTACACATTGCCACTCATCCATAGAGTTACTCACACACATAGTCACTCATGCTAATAAAGAGTCAAACATCCATTTACTTGCATATTCAGTCATACACACACCTCAACACGTACTTCTACAGAAACTTACACATACTTACTCTTTTAAATAATCACTAATAAAAACATATACTTATTCATACAGGAACTATTTCAATCTCTCACTCTCACACATACTCACTTATATACACCAATAGTCAAATATACTTCTTTAAAACATATTTAGTAACTCATAAAGACACTATTGAGACAGTCATTCACTCACTAACACACCCATACACACACTCATCCAACCATACAGTCATGCACACATGCTGTCTTCAAAACATACAACCAGAGAGACAATCATTCATGCACCTATGCACTACGTAATACCCCCCACCGAACCATGCAGACACTCAGACTGATACTCAAAAAACAACCTAAAATCCAATATAAACACCCATGTAGCTACTCACCAACCCATGCAGACACTTATACACAAATTGAGAGACTGATACAGAAAATTACATATTTAAACATTACTCATTAAGCCATGTATTCACTAAGATACACTTAATCAGTCAGTTACACAATCAATTTTTCAAAAACAAATCATCCATTTAGACACTTATATACCCATTTATTCTTCCATCGACCTTGAGATATACATATATAAAACATATTTAATTTTCAGAAAAACACACATTCACTGGATGATGTCATCAGTGATGTCATTTGAGATGTCATCAGTGATGTCATGAGTGATGTCACTGACCATGTCATGAGTGATGTAATATGTTACGTCATCAGCAGTGGATTGCGGGTGCGCGAGTTATAGTTAGCTTAACTAACTATAACGGGGGAATTTCAATGGTTTTTTATGAGTGAAATGTCCGCTAACTATAACAAGTGTGAAACCTATGGTTTTTTCACTGAATTTGCAAGGTTTTTTAAATGCTATATCCTAACTATAACGTGTGTGAAACCTATGGTTTTTTCAGTGAATTTGCAAGGTTTTTTAAATGCTAATTCCTAACTATAACGTGTGTGAAACTGTCAAGAATTCCTGTCATGCGAGGGGAAGAAAACGGTAACCAGCGAAAACGGACTACATCTCCCAGGATGCTTAGCGGTTGAGAGGTTATGTAAACAGGAGAGCTGTTACATAACTCCAGGAAAACACGCCCTTATGTAAACAGGAGAGCTGTTACATAACTCAAGGAAAACACGCCCTTATGTAAACAGGAGAGCTGTTACATAACTCAAGGAAAGCACGCCCTTATGTAAACACGAGAGCTGTTACATAACTCAAGGAAAACACGCCCTATAAAGGGAGGAACTGGGAGGTACAACGCTGTCGGATATTGTGTTTACACCGACGTACCTGCTTCGTGAAGAGCAGTGTTCCGGAGTGGTGCTCCAGTAAGGCAAGAACGGAGGTAGGTCGAGTCGTTACTCCCTGGGCCGTGTCTTGCCCCATCGTCACCTGTGAAGGACCCGGAAGCTCTACCGGTCAACCATTGAGCTTCGCTTCTTGACTCGGCTGAGTCAAAGCGCAGTGGCGCTTTTGCTGGTTGGAGTCGTAACTCCCAGCCAGACCAGAGATACAGGGACTGCCAGCTGTAACGCACACCAGGAGGTGTTTGCCGCGTTACAGACTCGGAAGTCCACAGGATCGATCGAGCGGCTGCTCTCGGTTCAGTCTTCTTGCTATTTGATTGGGGTATCGGTGACGCATCACCAGGAGGTGACTCCGCGTCCCGGTGCAGTCTGAGGAAGAGGTTGAGCGGCTGCTCCCTTCAGGTAGAGACCCCGGCTGGGTGTTTCCCTGACTCCTCGATTCTCCCCAACACTCTTCGTGCCCCTCACAGCCTACCGATTGGCATTGTCGGCCATTTCATTTCTGCCCTCTGTTGGCATACGCCGGGATCGGCGTATATGCAGAGGACGGTTAGGACCATCCGTGCGGTGGGCTGGTAACGTACTTAGCCTGGAGGATTCCAGTGACTATAACTTTTGTTTATCTTTGTATTATTTTTGCCTTCATTAAAATAACTAACCCTTCACAAGTGGTTGCGTCCTCATTATCGTGTCTGTTAAACGATCCTGAGGCGTTCAGGGCGTTACAAAATATCCGACCTTAATACACTAACTGTCTCCCGGTCGATAACAGACATGGCAACACTTGATGATGTGCTGGCTGCTTTAGCGACCGTGCAAGTTGAATTGGCTGCCTCTAGGCAAGAAACAGCCGATGTAAAAGCCAGACTGGATGCTATCCACTTGGACCCGCTCACGCCCAGCACCTCCCTCACGAACCAGACCCCTGCTGTAGTAGTGGAAATGCCGGTAGCCGTCCCCTTGGCAACACCGGAGAGGTACAGTGGGGATCCTAACACAGTGCAGGTATTCCTCACACAAGTGGCGCTACATTTATCATGCAAACCAAAGGCGTTCCCCACGAGTCAGGCTCGTGTGGCTTTCCTTATTTCCTATTTGGCTGGAAACGCGGCACAATGGGCCGTACCTCTGGTGAGCAGGGACGACCCCATCTTATGTGATTGGGGTGCTTTTCGCGAGGAATTCCTGAAGGTATTCGACAGAAGGGCTGACTCGTACATGGCGGACCGTGAAATGCTTGAGTTGAGACAGGGATCCAACGACCTGGTGCAGTATCTCAACGCGTTCCGACGGCTGGTTGCGGAAACCAAGTGGCCTGTTGCTAAACAGACGGCGCTCTTCCATCACGGGCTGTGCGATGAGCTCAAAGACGCCGTGGCTCATATTGACCCTCAACCCGAGACATGTGAGGGCCTTATCAACCTGGTATTACGGCTGGAACATAGGCTAAGTGAAAGAAAAGGGGATCATGGGAGAAAAGGAAAATCCCTTCCATCCTATGTGACGGTGGGAAGTCCTGAAACTTCCACCGCATCCAAGGGAGAACCCATGGACATCGGCGCAATACGAGCGAGCCTCACAGCCACGGAGAAAGAGTCACGCCGTAAACAAGGATTGTGCCTATATTGTGGCAAAAAAGGCCACTACGTACGGGAATGCCCTGCCAAACCGAAGACGTCACGTTATCGGGCCAACCGGTCGGTAACAGCCGTGGTGGACATACCGGCGGAAAACTAGAGGACTCCCAGACCAAAGAAGGGGCATCTCGGAGTCACTCATCCATCCCTTCACTTTCCAACTCGGTCACTAAGGGACACCGACACCTGTTTCTCACGGTGCACGTGGGAGCGCATGACCAGTGGATACCCGTTGTGGCCATGGTGGATTCCGGGGCCACTGGCATGTTTATGGACCACAACGAGGCATGCAGGCTAGGGCTAGTGCTTCTTCCCAAAGCTGTACCCGAAGACGTCTATGCTGTAGACGGAAGGCGATTGGTGACGGGGCCCATCGGGCAGCACACGGGGGTCCTTCCGATGAGATATGGGAGGAACCATTTGGAACAAATCGATTTTAACATCATCCGAGCGCCCCAATATGGCGTCATATTGGGATTGCCGTGGCTACAGAAACACAACCCCTCTGTGGATTGGCCAACACATCGCGTCGAAATGACGTCACCGTATTGCATCCTGCATTGTGGAAAAAGAACGGAATCCCTTGACGCAGATGAGAGCGGGAGTCAGACGGTGGCTACAGCGGCAGAAAAAGATGTGGCTCTCCCCCAGGCTTATCACAGTTTTGAGGATGTATTTGATCAGGTGAAGGCGGAAGTGCTACCACCACATAGACAGTTTGACTGCCAGATCGACCTGGTGCCAGGGGCCAGCGTTCCCAGCGGCAGGCTGTATGCCCTGACGGAGCATGAAAACGTGCATCTCCGGGGGTACCTGGATAAACTCCTCAAGCTAGGATTCATCCGCCCGTCCAAGTCTCCGGCCGCCTCGCCACTCTTCTTCATCCCGAAAGCTAATGGGGAGCTGAGAGCCTGTGTGGACTTTAGGGCATTGAATGCGATAACCATAAAGAATCGGTACCCCTTGCCTCTCATCAGTGTACTTCTGGAACAGGTCAAGAAAGCTCGTATCTACACCAAGTTGGATTTGAAAGGGGCATACCATCTGGTGCGCATGAGGGACGGAGACGAGTGGAAGACCGCCTTTAAGACCAGGTTCGGCCTTTTTGAGTACCTCGTCATGCCGTTCGGTCTATGCAACGCCCCGGCAGCCTTTCAGTACTTTTTGAATGAGGTATTCAGAGAGGAGTTGGATATCTACGTGGTCGTATATATCGACGACATCCTCATCTACTCGTCCAGTGTGGAGGAGCACGTACACCACGTCAAAGCTGTGCTCCAAAAGCTGAGGGAAAACAAGCTGTTTTGTAAACTCAGCAAGTGTGACTTCCACGTCACGTCCGTGGAATTCCTCGGAGTGATGCTGAGTCCAGAGGGACAGGAGATGGCAGAACGAAAGATCAAGGCGGTGAAAGAATGGCCGGTGCCCCAAAGCGTGAAGGACGTCCAAAGTTTCATTGGTTTCGCCAACTTTTACAGGCGGTTTATAGATGAATTTTCAGGATTGGTGGCCCCAATCACAAAGCTACTGAGGAAGTCCAAGGAGTTTGTCTGGTCCCCTGAAGCGAACACAGCCTTTGAGGCCCTGAAAAGCGCCTTTGGTAAGGCGCCGGTGTTGGCTCACCCCGATCCGGATCTCCCCTACGTGGTGGAAGTGGACGCTTTGGATGTGGCGCTGGGGGCTATCTTGTCCCAACGCAACCACGACACAGGGGTGCTTCATCCCGTTGCGTACATGTCCCGCAAACTCAACGACGCCGAACGCAACTACCATATTGCGGAGAAGGAGCTTCTTGCAATCAAGGACGCCTTCACCGAATGGAGGCATTGGTTGATGGGGGCAAGACATGTGGTATCGGTGTACACGGACCATCGGAATCTACAGTTCATGACGGCCGCAAGACACCTTTCTCCCAGGCAGCTGCTGTGGATGATCTTCTTTGCGGGGTTCAACTTCCGCATTACATATCGGCCGGGGACGGAAAACCGGAAGGCGGACGCCCTGTCCCGTCAATCTGCAGTTAAGGAACCGTTGCCTGCGACCGAGCGTTCCATCATTTCCCCGAGGATGGTATTGGGGGTTATCCAACCGGATACTTTCCTGAGGGGAATAAAGAGAGGGCTCAGGTCGTTCGCATGGCGGAGGTGGCTCCTCAGTCACAGAGAATGGCAGCTGAAGGACGGGATACCCCTAAAGGGCAGGTGCCTATTGATACCCACGCCTAGGCTAAGGAAACAAGCATTCACCTGGTGCCATGACTCTCCATGCGCAGGTCATTTGGGCTTTGAAAAAACGGTGGCTAGCATGGGACGGCATTTCTGGTGGCCAACCATGAGAGTGGATGTCAGGAGGTGGGGACAGGAGTGTCCTACGTGTGCTACCATGAAGGCCGACCATGGCCGAACCCAAGGGCTCTTACATCCACTTCCGACCCCGGATAGACCATGGGATAGCATATCACTGGACTTCGTGGTGGGCCTACCGGTAGACCAGGGGATGACGGCAATACTGGTGGTGGTGGATTACTTGACGAAAATGGGGCACTTCATCCCCTGCAAGAGAGTCCCTACGACCGGGGAATTGGCGTCACTACTTCTAAAGAATGTGGTACGACTGCATGGATTACCTGGGGTGATCGTGTCGGACCGGGGGTCGCAGTTTACTGCGCAATTCTGGAAGACTTGGTGCACTGCGCTGCATGTTAAGACCGCCCTGTCCACCAGCTACCACCCTCAAACGGACGGCCAGACCGAGCGCCTGAACCAAACGCTCAAACAGTATCTGTGATGTTTTGTGGACCAGGGCAGGGAAGAATGGGTCGACTTGCTATGGGTTGCAGAGATAGCCTATAACAACGCCACTCACAGCTCCACACAGTCATCTCCGTTCTATAGCAACTATGGCCAACATCCCAGGTTCTTGCCATTTCTACATCCGTTCAGAGAGGACAGGATTCCCGCCACAGCGGACAGGGTGGCACACATAAAAGACACGTTGATGCGCTCAAGGGCTGTCCTAATAGAGGCCAAGAGAAAATACAAGGCTGCGGCAGACAGGAAGAGAAGGCCCGGGCCACTGTACCGCACTGGAGACTACGTCTGGATATCCACAAGAAACATGAGGTTTCGAAAGAACAGTGTGTTCCATCCCAAGTACATGGGCCCCTATCGAATTGCCAAGTGTATGGGTCCCGTGAACGTGAAGGTGTGCTTGCCCCAGTCCTTGCGGATTCACCCTGTCTTTCATGTATCATTGCTCAAACCTGCACCCTCCAAGCCGTCTGGGACACCTAGGCCGGTATGCGTGGAGTCGGAGGTGGAGTATGAAGTATCGGGCATACGGGCGTCCAAATGGCGCAGGGGGAAGCTGTGGTACCTGGTTGCGTGGAAAGGCTATGGCCCGGAGGAGCAATCATGGGAACCGGCTGAAGGGGTTCATGCTCCGCGCTTGGTCTCCTTGTTCCATCGGCGTTTTCCTGCCAGCGCTGGACCCGTGGGGAGCCGCTGAGAGGGAGGATGTACTGTCAAGAATTCCTGTCATGCGAGGGGAAGAAAACGGTAACCAGCGAAAACGGACTACATCTCCCAGGATGCTTAGCGGTTGAGAGGTTATGTAAACAGGAGAGCTGTTACATAACTCCAGGAAAACACGCCCTTATGTAAACAGGAGAGCTGTTACATAACTCCAGGAAAACACGCCCTTATGTACACAGGAGAGCTGTTACATAACTCAAGGAAAACACGCCCTTATGTAAACAGGAGAGCTGTTACATAACTCAAGGAAAGCACGCCCTTATGTAAACACGAGAGCTGTTACATAACTCAAGGAAAACACGCCCTATAAAGGGAGGAACTGGGAGGTACAACGCTGTCGGATATTGTGTTTACACCGACGTACCTGCTTCGTGAAGAGCAGTGTTCCGGAGTGGTGCTCCAGTAAGGCAAGAACGGAGGTAGGTCGAGTCGTTACTCCCTGGGCCGTGTCTTGCCCCATCGTCACCTGTGAAGGACCCGGAAGCTCTACCGGTCAACCATTGAGCTTCGCTTCTTGACTCGGCTGAGTCAAAGCGCAGTGGCGCTTTTGCTGGTTGGAGTCGTAACTCCCAGCCAGACCAGAGATACAGGGACTGCCAGCTGTAACGCACACCAGGAGGTGTTTGCCGCGTTACAGACTCGGAAGTCCACAGGATCGATCGAGCGGCTGCTCTCGGTTCAGTCTTCTTGCTATTTGATTGGGGTATCGGTGACGCATCACCAGGAGGTGACTCCGCGTCCCGGTGCAGTCTGAGGAAGAGGTTGAGCGGCTGCTCCCTTCAGGTAGAGACCCCGGCTGGGTGTTTCCCTGACTCCTCGATTCTCCCCAACACTCTTCGTGCCCCTCACAGCCTACCGATTGGCATTGTCGGCCATTTCATTTCTGCCCTCTGTTGGCATACGCCGGGATCGGCGTATATGCAGAGGACGGTTAGGACCATCCGTGCGGTGGGCTGGTAACGTACTTAGCCTGGAGGATTCCAGTGACTATAACTTTTGTTTATCTTTGTATTATTTTTGCCTTCATTAAAATAACTAACCCTTCACAAGTGGTTGCGTCCTCATTATCGTGTCTGTTAAACGATCCTGAGGCGTTCAGGGCGTTACAGAAACCCATGGTTTTTTCAGTGAATTTGTATGGTTTTTTAAATGCTAATTCTTACCTATAACATGTGTGATTCCCATGGTTTTTTCATTGATTTTGTATGATTTTTTTATTATAAATTCTTATATTAAATGTGTTTTGTGAATCTACTACATTCTATGCTGTCTTTGCAAACATTAAATGAATCTTCATAGCTTTGAAATTCTCCCAGTAGTTCGTCGTCTGAACGCCATGGTTTAAACAGCTGTAAAAGAGCCAAGTAGTAAAATTCCTTTTTGTCAGTAGTGTCGCAACTCAGCTTCCGGTGATTTATCAAACTTCCTTTTGTTTGCTTCACCAAACATCCTTCCTCACCAATGACTTTATATTTTCCATTTTTGATGTCTTCTGTGGCTTTCCGTGAATAAATGTAGTTCTGCAGCACTTCATAGAGACACATGTTCTCTAGATGAAGACTTCTCTTTGGGTAATATGTGTCCAACATGTTTGATTTCAAAATATCTGTACTTTCTGGGTCATTCTCGGCCAAATATTCAATTTCTCCAACAGATTTCAGTACCCGATTTCTCATTGCTGCAAGCCCTAAACTTGCCCAAATTATTCTTCTTGATTTCGAGTAGAGACTTGCAGAAGATAACCTATCTGAACATTCGTAGGATCCAATTTCTCGAGGCGATAACATCTTTAAACTGAAACTGTACAGCTTCTTACTGACAGTCTTCTCGTGAGAAATCTCTTCCCACATTTCTTTCAATTCAGTTTTTTCTGATTTAGTAATGTAAGACGTTACATATCGAGCAACAGCAATGGAATTGTCAGCTACATACTGTATATCCATGTTAGCATTCCACATGGATAAAATGACTGGGTTGTAGTCATTTATATTTTTTGATTCTTCTTTTCTTTGTAGGTTGTAGGTATTCTTAGGTGATTTTCTTGTAATAGTATGTCTCACAGATGACATAAAACTGTTTACTCTTCCTTTTGAAAGAACAAGTCTAGGAAATCCAAATCGACATTTAGTGTAGAATTTATCTTTCGTCTTGTACTTCCGTCGACAATATTTTCCACACCGATGACTTTGGAAACGTAAAACTTGCTCTTTTAACTTTTTTTCTTCTGTGCTTTTTGGTATAGCACATGTTGCATATTCTTCAATGAAAGATAACACTGCTTCATCAGCATCTGTTCCAAACTTTGGGGCATCCTTGATCCACAACAGCATATGAATATGAGGAGCACCTCTTGCCTGGTACTCTTTTCTCCAAAAGAAATCCACAACTTCTCCAAGAGGTGGATTTTTTTTTATTGCAGATGAAGGACATCATAGCCTCAAATCTATGATTGAAATATCTGCAAACATTAACCGGATCCAATGAGCACAGTTCTCCTGCTGTCTTGTATTCGATGTTTTTAATGTTTGAATTTGCCTCTCGTAGAAAATCCAGTAAATCATCCCAAGCGTACTCAGCACAGCTTATGGTAAGGAACCATGTTGGTGTTCCTAAATTCCGTAACATGCATTTTAATTCACCATGACGTCGGTACCAATATTCATTTGTCCCACGCTGACAAGCCATCAGATTGATCAGTTGTGTTTCCAAATGATCATCTCGGTGCTGCACTTTCTCCATAAAATCCTTAGCAGACACATTTTGTAAATGTACTCCACTTTTTAAAATGTGATTTACTGCATAAGACAATGCAGACAAGTCGCTTTCAAATAAAAGATGGAACAAATAAGGAATACTTTGTCGAAATCTTGGATCTTCTGCATATAGTCTTGTAGTCCGATACTCAGAAGCTGGAATCTGTTCTGGACGTTCATCATATCGTCCTCCTTTTCCTGTAGGAAACAGCTGGGGAAAACATCGAGCTTCCAAGCTCTCCTCCCATACACTCACGGGAGTTCCTTTTGCTTTCTTCATCTGAAACAGATCAATAGTATCTCCCATAACTTCTTTTGAATGAAGAGGATGTATGCTAAAATGTTCATAAATTTCTTCTTCCTTTGACTTGTCCACTTTTTCAATTTGTCCAGTTGGTGTTTCTGTGTCTTCTTGTAAATCTTCTTCTTCTTCTTCTATATAAATTGATTCATACCATTTGTTATTCCTTTTCAAATACAAATTTGCTCTTTGTACTTTCCGTACATCTACCAGCTCCTGCCAAATCTTCTTATTCTTTGTAGGTACACCATTAACCAGAATAACTAATGGTTCAGTTTCCAAAGTATCTGCATCAATAGTTTCCATATTTTTTTTCAAATCCAAGGGCAAATACACCACTCTACCTTTTAAACCTCTCAGTAAATCTGAAGGAGGTAATTTACCAGTTTTGGGCTCCATACGTACTATGGTCTGGAACGGATGAACACATTGAATAAGTATAGACTCATATGTATTTAATTCAGAAAGTTCGGCAGGAATAGCATCCAATTTTAAATTATTATGTACAGCTCTGGTCGGCATTCTATTTTCTTCTAACTTATTATAACAGTATTTACAAATAGGCTGATCTTCACCCAATTCAAAACAATTTTCAAGAAATATATATGTGGCAAAATCCTTCCACACAATACAAGTAATATTTGGTCTTTCATTAGAGATTATTGCAAATTTTGTTATGTGATCAATAAATTTCTTACTTACAGAGGGTTCTACATTCTCTTCCACATTCTCTTCCACTTCTTCCTCATTTACTGTGTCCTTTTCTGCACTTTCTTGTTCTGGACCAAAGTAACAAAACTGAATTTCATCAGTAACCTTCTCTACATCTGAAGGAGGTAATTTACCAGTTTTGGGCTCCATACGTACTATGGTCTGGAACGGATGAACACATTGAATAAGTATAGACTCATATGTATTTAATTCAGAAAGTTCGGCAGGAATAGCATCCAATTCTAAATTATTATGTACAGCTCTGGTCGGCATTCTATTTTCTTCTAACTTATAATAACAGTATTTACAAATACGCTGATCTTCACCCAATTCAAAACAATTTTCAAGAAATATATATGTGGCAAAATCCTTCCACACAATACAAGTAATATTTAGTCTTTCATTAGAGATTATTGCAAATTTTGTTATGTGATCAATAAATGTCTTACTTACAGAGGGTTCTACATTCTCTTCCACATTCTCTTCCACTTCTTCCTCATTTACTGTGTCCTTTTCTGCACTTTCTTGTTCTGGACCAAAGTAACAAAACTGAATTTCATCAGTAACCTTCTCTACATCTGATACCGATCCACGGAACAGCGCCCTATTCAATTCATCTAACTTTATTGCTGGACTTTTAGCAAAATACAATCGTCTCACAAACTTTCTCATTTCAGTATGATGAACAGCCAGCATCCTAAAATGATGAAAAACACTTTTACACACTTTTCTAGATAGACAAGCCAGAGAATGTCCCTGCAAACCAGTATTCTCTCTCACTCTGCATGGATCTAGACTTTGAAGCACCTTAATCTTCTGTTTAACACTTTTTTTACTATATTCTCTTAGAAACTCACAAAATGTATCAATAGATTCCTGACGCACAGTGCAAATACTACTACAATTCCAAGTAACCACTGGGGCTTTAGGACGTCTCCCCATAGCCTCATCCGCCATCACTTGTTCCTCATCTCTTGGAACCATTTTCTCCTTCTCCATTATACAACCATTTTTCACTTCATAAGCACGACCTCTGGTGTCAACTGCATGCAGCAAACTATTACTTTGAAGATAACTCTCTTCATTAAAATAGGCTCACTACTTGAACTATGCATCCATTCTCCTAAAAACACTTTACAAAAGTTTGTTCTTTTCACTAGTCTTTTCCTTTTGCTTTGTGATTTCAGTACATTGACCATTTTATCTAATGTACGCATCATGTTCAAAATTAAAATGAATAGTTTCCTTTTTAATTCTAAAGCCTTTGCTACAATGGCTTCAATTTCTTTTTTTCTCTTATAAAATTTAGCTTTTTTCTTATATTTCTTCACATCCTTTATCAAATTGGACATAACTCTTCCCTGAAACATTTTTCTACGAATCTCTTTAAACGCTGTTTTTCTTTTTAAGTTAATCTTTATTGTTTCTGAAGGTATATTTGCATTAACTAAATGCTCAATTTTTTCCTGTTGTTTTCTATTTAAAACATTCTTTCCAGTACAGACATTTTGTACATTTTTCCTTTTTTTGAAGATATTGTTTAAAAAATCTTTTGTCTGCTTACCAGAAGAATTTCTCTTTTTCCCAACATGAGCATCTCCAACTAACTTAGGTCCTCCAGTTGTCTTCAAATATAGTTTTTTTTTGTGGTTTTTCCTTAGTCTGGATTTTGTAGGCATCTTAAATTTTGTTCACTGCTCTTCATCAATATCTGAAAAAAACCTAAAAAAAAATCCTTTATTTTATTTAAATATATTACTATACTTTTTATTATCTTTTCAATTCTTAAAATACTATGTACCCCTTTCCTACAAGTGAAAATCACAATAACACCATCACAAATTAAATATCTAAAAACAATTCCTGTGTGCACACAGAGTCATGGTTTGATATTAGTCAGAAAACGAAATTTCTTTGCCAATTTGAAAGCATACTTACTACTCTTTTTTTGGCAAGTGATAAGTACTTTTACAGTCTGACACATTTTGAATCCACTTTTCAGACTCTGAAAACAGCACATGTCCAAACAGCTTTTTGAGACCAGGAACATGTGTAACCTGGGTGACTGACTACACTCCAGCAAGGGCAACCAGCCTTAGTGATGCTGAATGTATTTGCATTACTGACTGCAACCTCAAACCCCACTCGGTTGTAAATACTATGCTTGATTCTACAGGATAAGCAGCTGGGTGTGTGCTAAGAGTCTGCTTCTGCAGAAAAATAGCTGCCCCTTTCCTACTAATGCAAATGTACAATTACCAGAGTAATACGCAATAAATCTCTGTCTATAATTCCTCTTTGCACACAGAGTCATGGTTTGATATTAGTCAGAAAACGAAATTTCTTTGCCAATTTGAAAGCATACTTACTACTCTTTTTTTGGCAAGTGATAAGTACTTTTACAGTCTGACACATTTTGAATCCACTTTTCAGATTCTGAAAACAGCACATGTCCAAACAGCTTTTTGAGACCAGGAACATGTGTAACCTGGGTGACTGACTACACTCCAGCAAGGGCAACCAGCCTTAGTGATGCTGAATGTATTTGCATTACTGACTGCAACCTCAAACCCCACTCGGTTGTGAATACTATGCATGATTCTACAGGATAAGCAGCTGTGTGTGTGCTAAGAGTCTGCTTCTGCAGAAAAATAGCTGCCCCTTTCCTACTAATGCAAACGTAAAATTACCAGAGTAATACGCAATAAATCTCTGTCTATAATTCCTCTTTGCACACAGAGTCATGGTTTGATATTAGTCAGAAAACGAAATTTCTTTGCCAATTTGAAAGCACACTTACTACTCTTTTTTTGGCAAGTGATAAGTACTTTTACAGTCTATCACATTTTGAATCCACTTTTCAGATTCTGAAAACAGCACATGTCCAAACAGCTTTTTCAGACCAGGAACATGTGTAACCTGGGTGACTGACTACACTCCAGCAAGGGCAACCAGCCTTAGTGATGCTGAATGTATTTGCATTACTGACTGCAACCTCAAACCCCACTCGGTTGTAAATACTATGCATGATTCTTCAGGATAAGCAGCTGGGCGTGTGCTAAGAGTCTGCTTCTGCAGAAAAATAGCTGCCCCTTTCCTACTAATGCAAATGTAAAATTACCAGAGTAATACGCAATAAATCTCTGTCTATAATTCCTCTTTGCACACAGAGTCATGGTTTGATATTAGTCAGAAAACGAAATTTCTTTGCCAATTTGAAAGCACACTTACTACTCTTTTTTTGGCAAATGATAAGTACTTTTACAGTCTATCACATTTTGAATCCACTTTTCAGATTCTGAAAACAGCACATGTCCAAACAGCTTTTTCAGACCAGGAACATGTGTAACCTGGGTGACTGACTACACTCCAGCAAGGGCAACCAGCCTTAGTGATGCTGAATGTATTTGCATTACTGACTGCAACCTCAAACCCCACTCGGTTGTAAATACTATGCATGATTCTACAGGATAAGCAGCTGGGTGTGTGCTAAGAGTCTGCTTCTGCAGAAAAATAGCTGCCCCTTTCCTACTAATGCAAATGTACAATTACCAGAGTAATACGCAATAAATCTCTGTCTATAATTCCTCTTTGCACACAGAGTCATGGTTTGATATTAGTCAGAAAACGAAATTTCTTTGCCAATTTGAAAGCATACTTACTACTCTTTTTTTGGCAAGTGATAAGTACTTTTACAGTCTGACACATTTTGAATCCACTTTTCAGATTCTGAAAACAGCACATGTCCAAACAGCTTTTTGAGACCAGGATCATGTGTAACCTGGGTGACTGACTACACTCCAGCAAGGGCAACCAGCCTTAGTGATGCTGAATGTATTTGCATTACTGACTGCAACCTCAAACCCCACTCGGTTGTAAATACTATGCTTGATTCTACAGGATAAGCAGCTGGGTGTGTGCTAAGAGTCTGCTTCTGCAGAAAAATAGCTGCCCCTTTCCTACTAATGCAAATGTACAATTACCAGAGTAATACGCAATAAATCTCTGTCTATAATTCCTCTTTGCACACAGAGTCATGGTTTGATATTAGTCAGAAAACGAAATTTCTTTGCCAATTTGAAAGCATACTTACTACTCTTTTTTTGGCAAGTGATAAGTACTTTTACAGTCTGACACATTTTGAATCCACTTTTCAGATTCTGAAAACAGCACATGTCCAAACAGCTTTTTGAGACCAGGAACATGTGTAACCTGGGTGACTGACTACACTCCAGCAAGGGCAACCAGCCTTAGTGATGCTGAATGTATTTGCATTACTGACTGCAACCTCAAACCCCACTCGGTTGTGAATACTATGCATGATTCTACAGGATAAGCAGCTGGGTGTGTGCTAAGAGTCTGCTTCTGCAGAAAAATAGCTGCCCCTTTCCTACTAATGCAAATGTAAAATTACCAGAGTAATACGCAATAAATCTCTGTCTATAATTCCTCTTTGCACACAGAGTCATGGTTTGATATTAGTCAGAAAACGAAATTTCTTTGCCAATTTGAAAGCACACTTACTACTCTTTTTTTGGCAAGTGATAAGTACTTTTACAGTCTGACACATTTTCAATCCACTTTTCAGATTCTGAAAACAGCACATGTCCAAACAGCTTTTTGAGACCAGGAACATGTGTAACCTGGGTGACTGACTACACTCCAGCAAGGGCAACCAGCCTTAGTGATGCTGAATGTATTTGCATTACTGCCTGCAACCTCAAACCCTAAAAGTATTCCTCATTGATACCAGTACACCTTAATTTATGGTGAAAACATAGTCCATAATATTTTACATGTTCCTTACATTTAAATTTCTCCCAAAACACAAAATGATAAACACAACTTCAACAAAAGGAATTCCAATTCTATTATTCATTTCTTAATTTACCACATACATCCCCTCTCAAACTCATAACTGACCTTTAAAATTAGTTAGTTGTGAAAGAAATGTGGCACTCAAACAGCAGATTATCAGAGCCAGGATCTCTGTTCTGTACACCTCTCTCCTCTCAGCAGAACCAGATAATGGCAATGTTTCCCTCTCTTTTTCCACACATATACATGTTAATTTCAAATCTCAGTGCTTCCCCCTTTTTTTCAAATGTAATCACACATTTCTATTGGTTGAAAACCAACCCTTTTCCAAAAGTACCCTTCCCCCAACTTGACTTCTGCCTAGTACCCTTCCCCCAACTTGACTTCTGCCTGCTACCATAGCAACAGCTCATGGAACACTGCTGTGTGAAGTCAGGTCAGAAGTTCACCACACAATGTTTCATTTCCAAAGAGCAAGAGTGCTTGACTTTTCAAAGCTAACAGCAAATCCATAGTAATGTTCTTTGGTAACACATTTTTCTGTACCAATACAAAACATGCTTCTATAAATTTACACATACAGCCTAGTTTTTAGTGTAGAATGGTGTGAAACAGCCAATGAGTTCTTTTTCTTTGAAAAAAATATGTATGCCTTCATTTCCAAACTGTCTTTCATTTCTTTTTCCCATTCTACTGAAATACACCTCCTGAGTGCATCCAGATCTCCTTTGAAGATGTTCACAGTGTGGATTGTAGGGCACAGCTATGTCTTCTGGAGTGAAAAGTATGCAGAGAAAACAGGTATGGTGAGAGACCTTGCTTTGCCAAATGTAGACATTAAATTGATTGGTCAGAGAGGGTTAAAGTGGCACCAATTGATGCCATTGGTGAAATCCTTCATGCAAATCCAACACCCTGACCTCATAATGGTGCACTGTGGTGGCAATGACCTAGGCACTTTGACTGGGGTAGGTCTGGAAATGCTTATGAAGGAGACCTTTGCACAACTGTTTTCACTTTTCCCTAAAACTGCCTTTGCGTATTCTAACATATGCCAAAGGCAAAAATGGAACTGGTCCAATAATTTTTGTCCGCAGATTGACAAAGCAAGAAAGCACGTCAACAAATCTGTTTCTGCTTTCCTCCGAAACTATGGTATGGGTTCCATTTACCACAACAACTTGCGTTACGACATGCAAGACATTTATAGAGGAGATGGTGTACACTTCACTGATGAAGGGAACAGAGTCTTCCTCTTGAACCTTAGACTCTGCGTCGGTACTTACTTGTAGGTACCACAAAAAAATCACTTCAAAAACACAACGGCTCTTTTTAGAGCCCCCTAATATCTAAACACTTAAATCTGAATTTTATTTTTTTTTTATTTTTTTTTATACCGTACGCGTACGGTAAGCATACCGTAAGCTTACCGTACGCGTACCCCGCGATTTTTTTTAAAAATTAATAAATGTTTTTTTCGTACTTTTGTGTCCTACTTTGACCCCCTTTCAAATGTTAGGGGGTCTGTAACTCTCTTCCTTGCCCCCTTTTCACGTTATCTCCTTTTTTTTTTCTGTGTGAAACACACGAAATGGCGGCCGACACTTCCTGATTTCGTCCGATTCGAATGTTTACAGTCATGTGACAACCAATCAGATTTGAGCTCGCGCACGGCACCGTACGCGTACGGTAAGCTTACGGTAAGCGCACGGAGCGCGCTTACAGATATATATATTGATTTAACTGCTATTTTCTCAGGAACTACTGAACAGATTTACACCAGACCTACAAAAGGCACTTCCTTGACCTGCGGACTACCTCTCTGCCAAATTTCTATTAATTCTGTTCAGCCGTTCGGGCTGTAGCTGTGTCTAAAGGTCCTATGGAAAAATGCATGGGGAAAACGCGTTTTGGGACCCCCCTTTTTTCTCAGCCCCCGCTTGATGAATCCCCCCGAGACTTTCAGGGTAGGAGCGGAGCGTAGCGCCCCATTAGTTTTGAAAATTTCGCGAGCATTCGTCGACCGGCGCCAAAGTTATTCCAAATAGAATGTTGCGGATTTCCTATGGGAACAGGGTCCTAACTATAACTACCTAGGTAATATATATATATATATATATATATATATATATATATATATATATATATATATATATATATATATATATATATATATATATATGTATGTATGTGTATAAGTGTATATATTTATATATATATATATATATATATTTATTTTTTTTGTAACACTTTTGTAGGTGCATCTTCTTCTTTAATTCATAGCCTGCAAACTTAATTGTGCATTTCATTGTAGTACTTTCAACTTGGACAGTTATCCTTTGCATTACACACAACTCAACTGCCCCAGGGGGAGCGTCACCTTATATCCCCTACTTTCCTCTTTTCACCATTGCACTTGGAAAGGGGTGGGGAGGGGGTGCCACCCCATTGGGTGATCCTGAACCCTTGCCGGGCCCACCTAGGTGCGTAGTTTGCCGCGCGGCACTTAATGGTGACGGAAACCAGTTCTGTTCCTTGTCGGGCTCCGGCAGGCATTATGGCACCAGCCCTCGAGGCCCCCTTTGGGGTGGCCTCTGCTAGAATAAGATGCACGTCACTCGAGGGGTGAGGTTTGGAAAAGGAGGACACGGCACCGAAGAGAAGAGCTTTCTCTGTTATGTGTAGAGGGAGTGTGTTGCAGGCTCTGGCGTTGGACACAGGGACTAACTGTCACAGTAACAGGGGCAGTGTTTTAAATGGGCCTGCACTTCTAAATTTTCTTCTCTTCAGTAATGGAACTTTTATTTCGCAGTTTGGTAGCAGTACAGAGGTGTTAAAAGTACTACAAAGTTCCTTGTATACTGAGCAGTTTTCGGACAACACACAAAGTGTCAAGTAAACTCTGGTGATTAATTTACCTGGCGGAGAGAGATGGAAGTTTCGTCTGGTGGCAGGTTTCATTTGTGTAAGGAAGCTCAGAGGGTTAAAATCATAGCTGCCATTTTTGCAGTGACTTATGAATGACATTCCACAGTGAAATGTGACACTTCAAAAACATTTTATACTGTGTTAAAGTAATAAGTTACATCTTCATTGTGCTTTAAGTCATAGGCTGGGACCTCGTAGTACTATAAATATAGAAGTCGTTAACGAACACTCCTTACCCCACTGCCATCCAGGAATTTATTCCTTTACTGGCTGGTTACACTCATCTGCAGTGATTGAATTAATCAATAAAATGTCATGATGCAAACAAATGCATTTCCTACCGATTACTTTAACTTGGATTTATCTTTAAACATACAGTGCACCTTTATTTTATATGCTGTTACCTGAAGGTGAAGACAATCAAATCTAGCGACTGAATAAACATATTTTGTCCTTTCAGCTATGTTTTTAACTTCCTTTCCCTCCCAACACTCTTCCTCCTCATCCGGCCTGGTACTGCCCCAACTGCAGCACTCAAGTTAGTCTAGTGACCAGGTGCGCTGGACTCACCTGTAGTACACTGAGGGTGCTGCCAGGGAAAGCCTGCAGAGCGTGTGGTCGAACCCAGTGTGGTGGACCAGCTGCAGACATTGCTGAGGTTACCTACAGGCCCAAGGCCTGCCAGACAAGGCTGCTCTTTAACCTTCTTAGTCACTGTCTCTTGCTGTTACACTAGGTGCTCCTAAGTGCTAGTTAGCAGTGCCACCTTTAAACTGCGCCTGCCACCGCCCACTGGGCGGTCTACAGGGACCCCTCCATGATCGAAAGCCTGGCGCAGGTGAGGGCTAAGTTGCTTGCTATTTTTCGGCCGAACTGTCCATGGGGCAGATTCCGGGCTGGGCACAGCAGGAAAATCCCACCACACTGTTCCAGTGCCAGCTGCCTGCCAGCAGCACAATCATAGAGAGCACGCTGTGAGAGTTACACAATGCCGTTTGTGTGGTGAGCATGGTAGCAGGAAAACAAATAAAAATTCAGCCACTGGCTGGGATAACCATTGCAGGATTTCTGTTGATGGTACAGAAGTGCCGGATCCTGGCTATTGTTTATGTTCTGCAGTGACACAAGATGACCATTTGGAGGGCCAGGCCTGGTGCAAGTGTATTTAAGCTGCACGGCGGAAGTCATATGTGTGTTTTTAGAGAAGTTTTGACACTAAAGGTCACAACGCTGCTCCCTAATAGCCAGAGCGGAGTCAGTTATAAGCTCCTAATTGCAGTGCTGGACAAGCAGCAGCACAGCAGGTGCTGGCAGTGGCTGCTCTTGTTGTATTGTAAAGTGATGTGTTATGATTCTCCCAGGAGCTATAGTATGCATGACTAACACATTTTAGTGCGGTGAGTGGACATCAGTACTAAAATGCGTTAGACCAACGCCAGATGCATGGTACTTGGCAGGAATGTAATATGCCTGCTGCAAAGGACCTGTGCCATGCATATCAAAGAACAATATTTTATGTGCACAGCTCAGTTGGTTACTGCTTTTGTCACAGAGATACTGTTGTTACTGTGCAGTTCAGAAATTACATTCCTAATCTAGAACAGTGAACTATGAACTGCCATCAAAGAGCTGCATGGTACAGGTTAGAAAGTTATGCTTTTTCCCCAGTCTTTCGATCCTGATGTTGCTAGGAAGGGTTTGCTTGGGTAGAAATAAATTCTTATTAAAGTCGACCCTAGCCACTGATGCAAACAGAATTGAACATCATTGGGGAGTATTGTGCATGTTAGTACCCACTTGTAAATAGGGCGAAAAGATTATCTCCACTTTTTTGGCTGTTAAAGCCAAAGAAGCGGAGATAATGCCCTTGTTAATATGCCCCGATGTTTGTTGCTGATGAGCTATGTTCACACAAGATTTCCTATTAAGCACACTATGTTATACCGCCTTTATTTCTAATCTGCTTTTGCGGCACCATGTTTGTTGAAGAGACTAAGCGTGGTGGGGCAGCACATGCAAAGTAGGTAGGACTGTGTCTGACAAAGGGTAGGATGTTGAAAATGCACTGGAGAAAGTTAAATATCATACATTTCCAGTGAATGCATGAAGATGCATAAAGCACAATAATGTATGAGATTCCATACATACTAGATGGTACCTCTGCTGTGAGAGAACTCATGTAGAGGCGTGCACCAAATGCTGTGCACACATGCACAATACTCCCCAATGATGTTCAATTCTGTTTCCGTCTTCTTTTTCTCAGGGCAGTAATAGTTAGGAATGTCTCTCAGCCTTGCCAATTGCATTATCCCATACATACTATATGGTACCTCTACCTTTACACTCTTATGTAGAGGCATACTCCCATTTGGTTTGAACCTTCTTTCTCCAAGGGCAGCAGCAGGCAGGAGTGTCTCAGAGCTTAGCCAGTAGCATTATTCCATACACGTTAAATGGTACCCTTGCTTTGAGTGATCTCATGTCGAACATGCTGCATAATTAGCATGCACACACAGTACTCCCTAGTGCTGATCCCATTCTGTTTTTCCTATCTTTCTCCCAGTACAGTAGCAGGCAGGAATGTCTCTGAGCTTAGCCAGTATTATTCTTCCATATATACTAAATGATAGAGATCTCATGTAAAACATGCACCTAAAGCAGTATGCAATTCCATACTCCCCAGAGCTGCCTCCATTCTGTTTCCGTGTGAACCCTATATGCTCACGAGAAGCAGGTTAATTTTATTACATTCCAGCAATAGACCTGTGGGACTTGTATATATTCTACTTCAATCTTATCTCAAAACAAATGTGTGTTGACTCAATTCTGTTAGTCATAAGAAAGGTACAGAACACCTTTGAATTGAAGTTAATTTGATGTCTAGGGCAGAAAATACTCTTATGTAATAAAAGATGTAATGAAGATGAAGATGAACTGTAACCATTTGCGTTGTTGGCGCAGTGTTCTCTACTGTAAACGGAAACTGTGTTGCTGGAATAGATTACCTTAGGGTCTTATTTTATGGCCATTATTGAGATAGGTGTATATATTTTTGTTCAGACTTTGAGCATTATTGTGAAATTGATCCATGCTTTTGCCATGAAATGTAAGTAGCTGAATATAGAGCCCATTAGAGATCCATTGCAAAGTCAGTTTTAGGAGCTGCTCGGCTTAAAGCCATGAGTGGCTGATACGTTTAAAGGAGTTGCACAGACTAATGAGATTTCACTGATCAATGATAATATGAGAGACAGTGCAAATGATGAAGGGGAATGGAACTGAATGGGACAAGAGGAGTGATAACAGTGTCATCCGACATGAGGGAGTGTCAGTGTTGAGATGTTGGGGGAGGGTTTTTTTCTAAGGTTTTGGGAAAGAAGTCTTTTTCTTGTCTGCTCCAGTTGATTTCATTTGGACCTCACACAAACCCATCTACTTCTTGCCAATTTTGGGGCCTTTAGTGTAGCCTTTGTTAAAACACAACCGCAATGACGTAGGTTCTGTTTAGCTTTTAGTGTCACAGTAGATGGTCATGGTGAAAGACTTTGAAGTGGAGGGCAGGCAATCATAAGAATAAGCTACTCTCCTATTTGGCCATTTTAACAGGAGGGAGTGGGCCTCTAATCTCAGCTTGTCAGTTGTTCTGAAATTGCTTTAATGCCAGGGTGGTTACTTTATATGTGCATCATTGCGTGATGTTAATCCTGCAAGATCCGTGAAATTCATTAAATGTCCTGTTTGAGGAGCTACATGACAGAGTTTCAACTTTCCAGCATTTCAACTTCACTAAAATGGGTAACAGTCTGCTCTTGCAAAGTTTGTTCATCAATGCCAGGTTCAGGTTTGGATTTGTGGTGAACAAAATAACAGGTCCTAATGGGGACCGATCCTCAAAAACAGTAGCTACTGATCGAATTGGGACATGATTGCAGAAGTGCATAGGTGCCCATTGAACCTCCTCCCACTATAAGCATATTGAAATTAGGATTGGGCATAAAATATCTCTTGAAGGCTGATTTTGCATGAATTGAGGGTGGCAACTTTGGGCTGGTATTTGGGTGGAAACTGGTCTGCGTTGGGTTGAATTTGGGCTGGAACTTGGACAGCTTTGGGCTCGGGACGGGTATCAAAATCTGGCAACAACTTTAACGGAGTTTAGGTGCTATATTGTCTTCTCATGCCCCGGATGGCAGGGTCAGAGTCAACGTTGTAGTTAGCGTTGTCAGAGTTAGCGTTGTGGCAGTTAGTGGTGGTCTTGGTGTCCGTAAGCAATTTGTGGAGGAAGCATGGCTGTCCCTATTGATGTGCAACTGGCGCTGCTTGTGTTGCAGCAAACGGGCAGGGCTGATCTGCTAGTGGCTGGGGCACTGGCACAGCGGGCATTGCACCTGCAGAGCGCCTGAAACAGAGATCAGTGAAAGGAGCAAAAAGGTGAGTTCGGTGTGGGTGGCGGAAAACAGGCTGGCCGTCTGTTTCGGCCCGAGGCTCTGCCTGGTGGGAGGGGGGGCAAAGGTGGCCAGGGCGGATCAAGGGTGTTGCCGGTTATGGGGACAGTTTGGGCGGGGAGGGGGAAGGCACACAAGATGGCTCGCCTTTTTCAGGGGTCGCGGCGCACATCCCAGGTTCAGGCACTTACCTTTCATGGACAGGCAGCAGGGGTGAATCCATGGGCAGGGAGGTAGCAAGTCCTCGTTGCTCGGGCCTGCACCCTGTAGTGCAGCTAGAGGGTGCGGTGATGCATTCACAGCTCAGTGCCTGCCACTTGACCTCTCCAGTCCGTGGAGGCAGGCTCTGGCTAAGCAGAGCCATGAGGAGGCAGGAACGGGGAGAGGGGAAGGGCAGAGCAAGCAACTGGTGCCTGCCTCCCCCCGTGTCAGGTGTGGGGCGAGCTCAGGGCCCTGAGGGGGAGCAGTTGGTGCCTGAGGGGCAGGGAGTTGACAGTGGGGAGGCCCTTGTACTTAGTGTGGGAGGGTTGTCCCGGGGGCTGGAGGGCAGGCATGGAGAAGGAGAGGTCAGATCTGTACCAGCTGGGTTGGAGGAGGGCAGTGAGGTCATCTACAGGTCCTTTCGAGGGCATCCCACCCAGAGGGGGGACAGACAGCAACCGGCTGGAGCATGCTGCTCATTCAATCAGGGACAGTGTTTGCGAGACTATTGCAAATACCGCCATGAGTGTTCAAAATGTGGTGGCAAGCACATGCTTACCCAGTGTGGCATTCAGGGAGGGTTTCCTGGGCCATAAGGGGGTGTCGGGGGACAGTGGACTGAGTACAGTGACTGAGGACGGGGTAGAGGAGGTCAGGGTTCGATGGGCAAAAGCACGTACGCCGGTTAAGGTGGACTGGTTGACAAAATGGCTGGTCATGCTTGGGTCTAAAAGGGAGAGGGAATTGTTGCTGACAGGTTTCCAGTTTGTGTTTTGTTTGTGTTACTAGGGTCCCAAAGTTGGACAGTGGGCGGAATATTTGAGATCAGTCAGAGGACATGAGGAGTTGGTTTGGAGAAAGTTAATGGAGGAGGTGTCAGAGGACAGAATGGAGGGGCCGTTTCTGGACTGGCCACTAGGGAATTTGAGGATTTCCCCCAATGGGGTGAGTTTCGCCTCATTCATCACCTTTCTTGGCCTGCGGAGCTGTCGGTCAATGACTTAAATCCGGAACGGTGTAGCAAGTTGCAATATGCCTCAGCCGACTCTGCGGTCCAGTTGCTAAACAAGGTGGGAAGGCTAGGCCTGTTGGCAAAATGCGACATCAAATCAGCATTTTGGTTTCTTCCTGTTCACCCTGCAGACTATGAGTTGTTGGACATTCAGTTCGGGGGGCAGTTTTTTCTGGACAAGGCTTTGCTGATGGGATGTTCAGTTTCCTATTCTCTGTTTGAGGCTTTTATTTCCTTTTTCCAAAAAATGTTTGTCCACGTGGCTGGAAAGGACGTGATGACTCATTATTTGGAAGATTTTTTTTATTGTTGAGGCTCCACCACCCGGAAATTATCAGGAGAGTTGCAGTTGTACCAGGGCTTAATGCAGGATTTGGGAGTCCCTTTAGTGGTAGAAAATGTGGTGGGGGGCCTGTCCTGGTGATTACCTCTTAGGGCATAGAGCTGGATTCGGGTAAGATGGAGATTTGTCTGCCTGATAAGGAAAAAAGGTGTTGCTTGGAGCTATCGGATGAGATTTTAACCAGGTCAAAATTACAGGTGAAGTACATGCAGAGCCTGTTGGGGCATGTGAACTTTGCATGTAAGGCAGTCATAGTTGTCAGGACATTTTGTAGAAGATTGGGCTGGGCACTGTCTGGGACCTCACTGCAGCATCACAGGGTGAGAATCACAGCAGGTGTCCGGGAGGATTTGAGGATTTGGCATACTTTTCTGGACAAGTGCAATGGCATTCCAATGTTGGGGCTTGGGGAGCTGATGGAGTGGTCTGTGGAGATGTTTTCAGATGCCGCTGGTGGGCACGGAATTGGCCTTTTATGGCAGGGGAGGTGGTGTGCAGAGGAATGGCCAGAGGCGTGGAAGCGGGGAGGGCGCAGCATCGCTTTCCTCTAATTTTTTCCTCTTTTTGTGGCATTGTGTTTGAGGGGGCGCTACTTTGCGAACCGAGCAGTCCGTTTTAATGTGGATAACATGGCGGTGGTTGACAAGGTAAATCGGCAGTCTGCAAAGGAGCCAACGGAGTGGCAGTTGTTGAGAGTATTTGTTTCGGAATGTTTGCGGCACAATGTTACTTACAGGGCATGACACATTCCAGGAATACACAATGAAATTGATGATACTCTCTCTCGATTTCAGTGGACGATGTTCCGTGGGTTGGCCCGAGGGGCAGACGAGAGGAAGACTGTGATGCTGGACCACTTACGGGAAGTAGGTGAAAGCGCCTGACGCAGCTGATCCTGGGTTCTCCATTGGATTTGATGCGGAAAGCTTATGGGCTGGCGTGGGAGAAGTTTCTGTGGTCAGGGGCAGTCACCCAGGGAAGTTCGGATGGAGGTCAAGCTCGCAGGGATGATGTGGTAAATTTTATCATGTCCTTGATTGACAAGGAGTTGTCGGCGGTCACAATAGCTGATAAGTTGGCAGGCATAGCCTTTTTTGGAAAACTGTGGTGGGGATACGAGCCATCAGTGGGGTGGCATGGTGAAGCGCATCCAGGAGGGGTGGTCGAGGGAGAGGGGGATGGGGATGGGTGACCGGTTGAGATTTCCCATTACACTGCACATTCTGAAGCAAGCGATTGCAGCTCTGCCTAGGGTGTGTCGGGATACATGGGAGACGCTGTGCTTTTCTGTCATTATGGTGTGGCTGTTTTTTTGGGGCATTTTGGGTTACAGAAGTGGTAGGCTCTGTGAAGCGTGGGGGATGCGTTTGTGTGAGGTCCGTATGTGGGGGCGGCAGTTCAGGTTTGGATACCCAAGTCCAAGATGGAACAGTCAGGCAAGGGCCTTTGTGTGACATTGGGGGCATACCCCGATGTGTCAGTTTGCCCATGCGCTTAGTAGGTAAGGTTGAGAAAACAAGTCAGTAGCTGGGAGGAGATTTTTCTGCATGATAATCAAGAGTGTTTTTCGGCTTCACGGGTGTTGGGGGTCCTAAGAAAAACATTTGGCTTGTTGGGCTATGAGACAAAGGATTTCAGGACGCATTCATTCCAGATTCGGATGGTGATGGAGGCTGAGGGCAGAGGGTGGACAGCGGCGGAGATTCAGCAGGTGGGGCGTTGGCGATCTAGTTGTTATCAGTGGTATGTGTGTTTGGGGTGGATGTTGCACGACGATCAATAACATGAGTTTGTTTTCTCCTAGGTTGCATTGCGGGCCCACAAAGAGGCCGTGTAGAGCTTTGGATCTGCGTGCACTTTTTTGTGAAGTGGGCAGAGAGGCATGCCAAGTCAAGGCGAGGAGGAAGACAGCTGGGTCTGCCTGATACCGTAGCACAGTTGAAATGGTTTGGAAAAGGAGGCATGCAATGGCATGAGCTGTTGCCCAAATTGAGGGATTTGGACAAAGGAGTCCATGGCCCGGACATTTTATTGGTGCACCTAGGAGAAAATGACTTAGTCAAGATGAAAAGTTTGGCTCTAGTAAAAGCTATAAAACAGGACTTGTTTAAGATTAAGAGCATGGGCAGGCATGATGATGGTATTTACTAAGATGATTCCACGGAGAATCTAAAGAGGGGCTATCTAAAGAGTGGGGCAAAAAGGGATCAGGGATTTGCAGAAGTTTTGCAAGGCGCAGGGGGTTTTCTTCGTGGAACACAGTGACATCACATATAAGGCACCTGAGATTTTTAATAGATGATGGGGTGCATTTGTCTGTTTAGGGAGTGGAATTGTACCTGATGCAGATCAAGAGTATTTTGGCGGGGATGCTGCATTTTCCATTAGGAATGTGCGTTTTGTTTTTCCTAGTGGGGGGGATGGAACAGAAAAACTCTGGGTGTTTCTGGTGGCGGATTTTCCTACAACAGTTAAAAAGGTTTGTAATAGAAAGCACGGGTCAATGTTCAGACCCAGTTGAATTTAGGGGGGAGGGGAAGGGGATTTGTGGAATGAGCGGATGGAGGCAGGGATTTAAGAGTGCGGAGGTGTGATTGGTTTTTGATTTGGTTTGGTTTTAAAGGGGGTTGATTAGGGGAGGAGGAGTTTTTTTTTGTTAGTTAATGAAATGTATAATTAGGCCAATGATGTGAGTAGTCTGTATGGCATAGAGGCAGGTTAATTGTTTTTTGTTGTTGTCGTTTTTTGGGCATCTGTTTCATTAAAGCAGCTTTTCCACACTGCAAAAGTAGTCCGTAGTTATTGGAGATGCCATCCCGCCCGATGATGGTTTTGCGGGTGGGCAAAAAGCCTTACCCTCCTGGAATTTTCGGGCGGGTGGTAGGGTCCAAGGGCGTAGGCCATAGAGATTGGCTAGGGGGTGCGGGCGGGGTTTAGATAGGTCCCTGGTGGCAGTTAACTGGGTTTAGGTGCCATCTTGTCTTGTCATGCCCCAGTTGGCAGGGTCAGAGTTTGCGTTGTGCCACCCACCAGTCCCTCTTTTGTTTTGTTTTTCAGCCATCTTTGATGAGGTTGGTGCACTAAACAGGGAGGTAGGTTGGGTTTTGTTGCTTTAAGAGCAGGTGCATGGCGGTTTTTCCTACAAAAGTGAGAAAGGTTTGTGAAAGAAAGCACGGGTCAATGTTTAAACCCAGTTGAATTTCGGGGGGGGGAGGGGAAGGGGATTTATGGAATGAGCTGATGGATGAGGGGATTTATGAGTAATGTGGTGTGATTGGATTTTGACTGGTTGAGTTTAAAGGGGGGTTGATTAGTGGAGGAGGATGTTTCGTTTGCTAGTTAATTAAACATATAGTGAGGCCAATGCTATGAGTAGTGTGTATGGCGTAGAGCCAGGTTAATTGAGTTTTTATTGCTGTTTTTGTGCACCTGTTTCATTAAAGCAGCCTTTTTCACACTACAAAAGTAGTCCGTAGTTATTGGAGTCGCCATCCTGCCCGATGGTCCCTTTCTGTGTCTCCTCCTCTTTCTCAAATCATCTTCCTCCTCCTGGTCCTTCTGCTCCTCCCTATCGATCGCCTCCTTGTCCTCTTTCCACCTCCACCGCCCCACCTAAGCTTTCTCTTTCTAGCCATAATCATCTCCTGCTGGTCATTTTCCTCCTGTTCATTCTTCTACTTCTAACCCTTTCCTATCCCTCTTCCTCCTTTCCAAGGTGTAGTGTGATAATGCTTGTGGCTTTTCCACACAAGCATGATCTCATGTGCATGTTACTAGTTAATGTATCAATTTGCATTTACTGTTTTTCATGGGGCTCATGCCCCCACATTCTTTCTCCATGGTTTCTCAACTGTACTGTATTAACAATTCGGATTACTGGAGATCGGACCTGCAGGAAGTGGGCTCCTGTTGATTTCAATATAGCTCAAGGCTTTGGTCATTCTACATGCTCCAGAGTGATTATTACCTACATGACACAAGGCCTCTGCCTTTTCCACCAGGACTGGGCATCTTCCTCCACCTGGCCCTGATCCTTCAGGTCCTCGACATGTCAGTGGATCCAGTCCTTCTGATTTCTCTCCTTCTCCAGGTCCATGCGGTCCTGCTCCAAGTCCTCCAGGTACTTGATGTTTCCTTGGATCTGGTCATTCTGGTTTCCCTCTTTCTCTACATTCTGTCCTGTTCCAGGTTTGTGTGGTCCTTCTCCAGGTCCTCCAGGTCCTTGACGTGTCACTGGATTTAGTCATCTGTTTTCGCTCCTTCTACAGGTCCTGTTCTTGTCCAGGTCCGTGGGCTCCTTCTCCTAGCCTCCAGTTCTGTGCTGTCTTACAGAAACTGGCCCTTTGGTTTCCCTCCATCTCCAGGTCCTATCCTAGTCCATGTGGTCCTTCTCTTGGTCCTCCAGGTCCTCTATGTCTTCCTGGATCTTATCCACAACTCTCAACAGGCTATGGACCACATTGGATCTGCCTTGCATATGTCAACCCAATTCCTGGGCACGGGTATACATTCCAACACTGCTCAAGCCACACCCTTGGCCCAGCTGACATTTTCTAGAGTCTATCTCTCATTTAAGCCGACAGCTCTGCTCTGAGTAACCTGTAGTGGCAGCACCAGTGACTCAGAGGACAAACATTTTTTGTAGGCACACTAGGCAAGGAGCGGTTATTGTCATTGGGAATACAGTATTTAAAATAAGACAGGGACAACTTTATGTTATCTTAATTAATCGTGTCCATGTCTTTATGTAGATGGGGACATTCTACACACCAACACCCATATATGTATAAACTTCCCCGCTTCCTTTATCCATCTTAAGATGGCCGCCACTCTTCTGCCACTTTTTAACCAGATACACCCGACTGCCACTATATGCGTGTAAAGAGGAGTCTTCAGACCTTTGAGGTAATTTTCTTGTACTTTATTCAAGTCAAGTCAAGGAAAGCTTTATTCAATTGCTTTTTTATCAATCATAAAACCACATAAAACACATGATTCTTTTACCAAAGTTAAGACACAAAATTTAATATACAATAAGAATAAGACTTCTTAAGATTTAAGGTCAAATTCAAGGTATTTAAAATCAGATAATGTTAAAAATGTAAAAATACAATGTGCCCAAACAATGTTGCTCGTTAAACCACTATGCTCTTCCTTTGATAAAGCACTTTCTTCAAGAACATAGATATTCTCCAGGCTCTGTGCTAATTTTCCAAAAACTGGAGTTTAAATAGTGCCGGGCGACATTGTCTCAACCCCTGAGCTTTTAAAAGTGGAATCAACCACACTTTCCTTAACTCCATGTAAAATTTACAAAATAAAACAAGATGAATCGTCGATTAGGCCAAGTGATTATCACAAGGACAGGGTTGTAATTCTCGAGTCCAATCATTCATTCTTGGGAAAGAAGCAAATCTATGAACAATCCCCAGTCTAAACCTGGTCAGTAGCAGCCGATTGTATCCACCAGGAACAATTGCCAAGTATGGCTGCATACTAAAAGTAGTTAAAACCACTTGATGCTGTTGAACGCTGGGCTTTAAAGACTCCCCAGACAGTCTTAACATATTCAGTAACTGAAGGCCCTCCTTTTTTAAATTCTATCTAGTGATCAGTTGGATAGTGCTTGGATTTGTAAAATATTCTAAGTGACTTAGGTCTCTCATGATTTCACGCACATTTCTTGACCGATGGAATTTTTAGGGCCTCTGCCAGGTTCAAGCTATCCCGTAAAATCTCCCTGTTTAGCTTAGTCTGTTCTTTTGACCAAATCCTATGCCAAAGAATAATAGGTTCCAATTTTATGAGGTCAGAAATATATGGGCGACTCAGCTCCACCTAGCAAGCATATGAAGAGGTACTGGCTGGAACTGACAAAATATACCTTAGGAAAGCGTTTTCCACTAATTGTATTGGATGCGTGTCTGTAAAGCCCCAGACCCCCGCTCCATACATTGCAGTAGAGATACATTTAGCTTTATAGATTTCAATATGTTTTCCTTGCGGTTTTCTACCAGTTTTTTTTAAAGAGAGACCAGCGCAGTGGTAGCCAGATTGGGACCATAGATCGTTCTGATTGAATAAAATGCCAAGATATGAAAAACTCTTCGTTTTGGCTATTTTTTGCCCATCCACAAACATGTCCCTAGAAATCTTGTTCCCACAACCACATCTCATTGTGACGGTCTTGGTCGTATTAATGTTGACGCCAAGATCCTTCATAAAGTTAAAAAAAACAGTTTAAAACCTTCGTAAGACCAATCTGGGTACGTGACATCAGCACTGCGTCGTCCGCATAGCGGAGAGCAGGTATAGGTCGTCCAGCTATTTGGGGAAAGTCTCGACCATCCTTGAGCATTGCCTGCCCCAATCCGTTAATATAGAGGTTAAAAAGGAAGGGGGCTAGGACACAACCTTGCCTAACCCCCCTCTTGAAAGCAGTACATTCACCATCGAGGCCATAACGCACTTGTGCCTTTGCACCACTATAGAGCCGCTTAAGGAAAAAATTAATGTTAAGATCAACCCCCACGCTCTCAAGGACCTCCCATAGTTTGTCATGCCTCACAGAGTCGAAGGCCGCAATGACATCCACGAAAGCTAGGACAAGTCTGCCCTTCTTCACCCTTGTGCAATTCCCCACGAAGATGGCTAAATTTAAGCTCTGCTCCATTGTCCCTAGCCCTTCGCGAAAACCATATTGTATGTCGGATAGGGTCTGGGTATCCTCGGCAAATTCATGCAAGCGTTCCAGAATAATTAGCCCAACAACTTTTGCCAAAGAATCCAGTAAGGAAATGGGACTATAGCAGCCTGGAACCTGACGATTCCCTTTTTTAAAAATAGGGACAATAATAGATTCCACCCAGGTCAACGGAAAAGAGGCCTGGCAGCTAGAATTTATTACCTGAGTAATTATGGGTCCCCACAGATTGGTATTTAACTTAAACAAGTCAACTGGAACCCCGTCTGGCCCTGGAGCCTTGCCTTGCCTCCTCGGCTTACTAAAAGTGCTTTGTTTACTTCCTCCAGGGTAAACTGTAGGTCCAGGCTATCGGTGGTTTCCTCTTGAGAGTTGCTAAGTTGGATATTAGGGTTTCCCTGCCCATTATACACCAATGAGAAATGTTTAATCCACTGATCAATTTCTATCGAAGGACCCCCTCCAGGTTATAAAAATTTTGACTGCTTTCAAAAGGCAGCACTATCCTTCATTTGGGAAGCTGTATGGAGGGATTCCCAAGCTTCTTTCCTTAGGGCGTTTTTTTCTTTCTATGAGTGCGACCCTATAGCCCCTTCTTGCCTGCGTGATGTTAATAGAGTTCCTTGGTAGTCTGTGTAACTTGTACTTCAAGGTTGAGTAAGCTTGTGTGCACTTTGTGTCGAACCATCCCTGGGGCCCGATCTTTTTTCGATTTTGAGCATGTAGTGCTTCCCTTACTGCACCAGCTATTTCTTGAAAAGAGGATAGGATACTTTCTGAGGTAGCTGACTCACTCAAGCAAGTGTCAAAAGCTAGTCTACATTTAATTACCAGTTGTTTTGTGATTGCTACAGGGTCCACCATAGACCACCGTAGTGTGTATCCGTTTTCTTTGTCAATTTTCACAGTTGCTAGTACATGGTCAACCTGAGCAACCCTTCCCAAATTACTTGTTGGAAAAAGAGACCGATACGGCAGAGAGAGAAGTTGTCACTCAATGAGTTATCATCCACTGAAAAAGAATGCCTCCTAGCTGCATAGGTATTTGACACTAGTTTGTAATCTATTATTGGGCACAGGACTCTACCGTTAAAAGTCTGAGGCATTGTAATGGGACTGGTACATAATTCATTTGCAAAACCCAAGTCCAGGGAGAAGACCATTTCATTACACAATTTCCCTGTTCTGGAATGACAAAAGTGAGCATTGCTTATACCTTATACCTTCTTTACAGTTGAAGCCACAGGTTTTACGCTCCTAAGACCTTGACTCCGTTCATAGGCCTGCACTCTCCCCGACAGCTCCTGCTCTTCATCGCTGCTTCTGAGCTCCCTGCCCTGGGTGTTCAAGGCTGCTGCCTCTAAGTATTGTGATTTAGTCTTTTGTATTAATTGTGTTTTCTGGTGAATTGTGTTCTCTTTTGCCACTTGCCACTGTCTTCTTTTCTGTTATCCTTTTCTGAAAATGTGTTCCCCTTTACTGTACTTGCCCCTCGTGCTTCCCCCTCTCCCGTTCCCGCCTCTGCTGTCTCAGCCCCTCCCCTCTACCAGCACCCGTTTTCCCGCCTCCCAGCCCAGCCTCCCTCCCTCCCCTATTTAATGCAGACCGCTGCGGGGGAGCGCTCGTAAGACCTTGACTCCCGTCATAGGCCTGCACTCTTCCCGACAGCTCCTGCTCTTCGTCGCTGCCGCTGAGCCCCCTGCCCTTGGTGTTCGAGGCTACTACCTCTAAGTATTGTGATTTCGTTTTTTGTCTTAATTGTGTTTCCTGGTGAATTGCGTTTTGTTTTGCCACTTGCCACTGTCTTCTTTTCCGTTATCCTTTTCTGAATATTTTTCCCCTTAACTGTGCTTGCCCCTTGCGCTTTTCCCTTCTCCCGTTCCCACCTCTGCTGTCCCAGCCCCTCCCCTCTACCAGCACCCGTTTTCCCGTCTCCCAGCTCAGCCTCCCTCCCCTCCCCTATTTTGCGCAGCAGACGCTCCTAAGGCAAGCCCGTCTGTGCCCTTCCGCGACCCGAACGCGACCAGCGCCAGGAACCCTGGCTCTCCAAGTCCCACCGCTACGACTCTGCCATCCTCAACGCACTCAATCCCGGAAGACAGACCGACTGCGTAGGATCCTCTCCAAACACCACCCAAGGCAGTTCTCTTGCAGAGCCTGCCGCAGATCCTTCACCTTTGACAAGACCCTCACTACAACCGAAGGCCCGCCGGACGCACACACCACCGACACCCTGTCGTGCATCCTCCTCAACGTGCACTCCCTCCGCCGACCCGCCGTAGAGATCTGGGACCTGATGGACACTATCTCGCCCGACGTTGCCTTCTTCACTGAAACCTGGACCAACGCCACCTCCGGCCCCGATATCGAAACTGCCATCACCGACGGCTACGAGATCCAGTAAAAGGACCGCCCCCACCACCCAGGAGGAGGACTCGCCATTGCCCACAATACCTCCCTCCGCCTCTCCACGTCAAGCACGAGCGCCCCCTCTCCAACTCAGAACATCTGAACTTCCAGATCCAGACAAGCCTCAGGACCACACTACGGGGCACCCTCATCTACAGACCACCAGGACCTCGCACTCAATCCGCTACCACCATAGCAGAGCTCGCCACACCCCACGCCATCACCTCCATGGACTACATTCTTCTCGGGGATCTGAACTTCCACCTCGACAACCCCAACGACCCCGACACCACCACTCTCATCGACAACCTCGGACTGAAGCAGCTCGTCAACATGCCCACACACAGAGCTGGCTACATCCTCGACCCTTTCTTCATGGGAGGAACAAACATCCGGTTCAGCCACACCACCCAGCCTCCCTGGACTGACCACCACTGCGTCCATTTCACCTTCAACACCACCACGGCACCCAAGCCCACTCCCAACCGCCGCGAAGAAACTGGAGCAAGGTCACAGAATAACTCCTCTTCACCACCCTCCTCCAAGCCCCCCCCAGCACCACGACTGACACCAACTCCGCAGCCACAGAACTTCACCACTGGATCTCCCTCTGTGCCGACAAACTCGCACCCCTCTGACACCCCACCAAACAATGCCCGCTAAAGGCCGCCTGGTTCACCACTGAGCTATGGGAAGCCAGACACTCTTGCAGACGCCTAGAGAAATCCTTGCGAAACCAGAAAACGACGGAAGCACGGAACAACCACTGAAGGAATATCACCAGCGCATAAGGGACACCAAGCGGACCTTCATTAGAGACAAAGTCCAGACCAACACTACCAACGCCAAGGAACTGTTCAACGTCATACAGCAGTTCATGAAACCCCCCAGCGAAGCCACCGATGTCACACCTTCCCAGCAACTCTGCAACAAGCTCAGCTCATACTTCCACCTGAAGATCAAGGCCCTCTACGACAACTTCAATGAACCTACGCCCGACGACATCTCCCACCCCAACGCTGCCGATACGCCAACCGTCATGACCTGTAATCCCGCTACCATCGAACACACCACAACCACCATGCAGAAAACCCACTCAGGAGCCCCCACGGACCCGTGCCACTGCACATATTCCACAGGGCCGCTGACGCCATCGCACCCGAACTGGGATGGACCATCAACGCCTCCCTCACGTCTGACATCTTCCCAGATGACTGGAAATGGGCGGAGGTTAAACCCCTCCTTAAGAAACCCACGGCCGACCCAACGTACCTGAAAAACTACCAGCCCATCTCTCTCCTCCCTTTCGCGGCGAAAGTCACCGAGCGACTCGTGAACGCCAAGCTGACCACCTTCATCAAAGAGAACTCCATCCTAGACGCCTCCCGGTCTGGATTGCACAGCAACCACAGTACTGAGACCGCCCTCCTCGCTGCCACTGACGACATCCGCATGCTACTCGACCCGGGACACACCGCGGTCCTCATCCTCCTAGACCTTTCCGCAGCCTTCGACACCATTTCTCATTGCACCCTTTCAGCCAGGCTTCACGACTCAGGGATACAAGAAACCGCCCTCGACTGGATCCGATCCTTTCACTCTGGCAGAACCCAGAGGATCAGACTTCCTCCCTTCCTCTCCGAACCCACCGATATCAACTGCGGAGTACCCCAAGGCTCCTCACTCAGCCCCACGCTCTTCAACGTCTACATGGCCCCCCTCGCCTACATCGTCAGACACCATGGGCTCAGCATTGCATCCTACGCCGATGACACAAAGCTCATTCTCTCACTCACGAAGAATCCCAAAGACACCAGACTCTGCTTCCAGGAAGGAATGAAGAACGTAGCAGCCTGGATGAAAGACAGCTGCTTGAAGCTCAACTCAGAGAAGACCGAGGTCCGCATCCTCGGACCCTGCACCTCCGTCTGAGACAACACCTGGTGGCCCTCCTCTCTCGGGAATCCACCCACTCCCACTGACCACGCACACAACCTCGGCATCATCCTCAACTCCTCCCTCTCCATGAATTTCCAGATCAACGCCGTCGCCTCCACCAGCTGCAACTGCCTGCGCATCCTCTGCAAAACCTTCAAGTGGATCCCCCCCGACTGCAGAAAGACCATCACCCATGCACTCATAACCAGCAGACTGGACTACGGCAACACCCTGTATGCCGGAATCAACAAGACCCTACTACAAAGACTCCAGAACGCCGCTGCCAGACTTGTCCTCAGAACGCCGCATCACAAACACATGACCCAACACCTGCGAGACCTCCACTGGCTCCCCGTCGAAATAAGGGTCACCTTCAAACTCCTCACCCACGCCCACAAATCCCTCTACAACATCAGACCCAAATACCTCAACGAGAGAGTATCCTTCCCGTACCCAAGAGGAACCTCCTCTCCGCCGACCTTGCACTTGCAGAGGTCCCCCGCATCCGCAGAAACAGGACGGGCGGAAGAGCTTTTTCCTACATCGCAGCAAAGACCTGGAACAAGCTCCTCGTGAACATCAGACGCTCACCAACCCAGCACACCTTCAGGAAGAACCTCAAGACCTGGCTCTTCAACTAGGCTGCTGGGTATTGTAGTCCCTCACCCTCATCCTCGTAGCACCGTGGGTGCAGTCCTCGATAGTGGCGTGGTCCAGTGACAAACCGGGGCAAGTGGCAGGCATCAGTAGGCAAAAACAGGTTAGAAAAGAGAGTCCCGCACTGCGGGAGCCCTGACCTCCTTTAAATCGGCTCCTGGCGCGTTAGGTGACGTTTAGCAGCATGCACGCCACTTGGGCTGATGGGAATTGTAGTCCCTCACCCTCGTCCTCGTAGCAGCGTGGGTGCCGTCCTCAATAGTGGCGTGGTCATGTGACAAACCGGGGCAAGTGGCAGGCTTCAGCAGGCAAAAACAGGTTAGAAAAGAGTGTCCCAAAAACAGAAGGAGCCCCTCTGGCACGGTCCACCTCCATGAAATCGCCAACTGCATATAACGTGTGGCCGTGGAAACCATGGAGAAGGAACCTAGCCGTGAGACTCGAGGCATTACATGTTTAAAAGAAAACATTGCGCGTGATCATGCCTGCGATGAGGATTCATCACAATCCAGATCACGCCTGTATGGTATTCTCCATCATCTTCCTTTTTATAACAGCAATAAAAATTAACATCTTATGCACATAAAAAACCTATAAACCTAACAGGTATTATAACATAGCAGTTAACGTTTGTTACAAATGCATTTGCATCAATTGCATTAATCAAAATAAACATCTTTAAACCTCGCAGGCATTGAAACATTCTGCATGGATCTCGTTGGAATTTGTTCATCTGGAATAATAGCACTAGAGGGCACGTGACTATCAGTGGGGAGCACTTGACTGAAATCAGAACCAGACAAATCTGCTACATTTTCACCAGAGAGCGAGACTGACAGTAAGGAGTGTGAGTTGCTAGTGAAAGGCATGTCTGGAGAAGTAACATCATTTCCCAAATCAAACCAATGCCTATCTTCACACCTCTTATGCTTTCCAATGTGACATGCTTGCTCATGGGACTATTTAACTAGATCTCTTTTACACCACCACCCCTTACCCTGTAGAAAAACAGCACCCTTCGCAACCTTTTCTATTTTGATTGGATTTGAAAAATTAGATTCCCCCTTCTTGACTTTGTGAGGAAGTTTAAGTAAGACCCAATCTACTTGAAAATCAATATATTTTGTAGCCTGAGACACATCATAATATGAGTTTTGTTTGATATGTGCCTGTTTCTCTCTCTCTTTGACAAGTTCAGAGATAGTGCAAAAGCAATGATTATCCTTGGGCAAGGTGTCTCTTAACTAATATGGACAGAGTTGTGCTCTGGGATTTCTTTTCCTTAATAAGTTAAAGGGAGGTACACCTGTAGTGGAGTGTGGCGTTAGATGATAGTTCCAAACTTTTTCTTTAAGGAAAAGTTCAACTTGAGCCCCAATGGGGACTGCTGTTTGTACACCTTCCTTCAAAAATGTATTAACCTTTTCGACCAGACCATTCAAAGTTGGGGAATACAATGCTACCTTAAGGTGTTTAATGTGGTATTTGGAAAGAAAATCTTTAAATTGTGTGGAAACAAAGTGTGTACTATTATCTGTAAAGAGTTCCCTTGGAGGACCGTCAGAACTGAAAATATTGTCCAAAAACTTGACCACTGAAGCAGAGTTCAAACTAAAAAAAAATCAATTTTGAGAAATAGTCAACCAAGACTATCAAGAATCTTGTATCGGGTGGTAGCAAGTAACTAGCATTGACATAGCCAATAGGTCTCGCCTTTGGGACCATATGAGTGGTTAGCCATGCAGCACACAAGCTGCAAGTTTACAAACATCAGAAAGAAGACAGCGCAACCAGTCACATTTCGTTTAACAGATGTAGTGCGCAGGACAATGTTTCAAGCACGTGTGCTTGAAGCTTTGCGCTTATAAATTGATTTAAATTTTAATTCTAACATATTCAGCTTGTTCCAAGGCAATTTAGCTCCACAAGGTCTGACACTTCTTGGGAAGCCTAGGTGGAAGGAAGGAAGGAGCAAAGATAATACTGGTGCTCATGTACTTCTTTGGGTGGAGTTCACAATAAATAAGAGCAATGTAAAACTGCAAACGGATCAAGTGCCCTGAGGATGTCTTTGTTGGCATGTGTGCACTATACACACGTTACATACATATGTGCATACTGACACTACATTGAGCGACTGAATGAATATAAACTTCAGCTGTGAGGACATATGACTGCCCTTGTAGGTAATCAACCCCGCTCCCGTATCTCGACCATGTGCAGCATGCTCAGATCCCGAGTGAAAACCCTTGGCAACCAGGGCGGGAAGCCCCTTACCACGAGAGATCGTCCACGTTAGCGCCTAGGTAGGGACAGGGAAGAACAGGTGTGAACAGGGGAAGAAGAAAGAAAGACTGGGAGTGAGGGGAGAAAGAGAGCGCGAGAAGGCGAATCGGGGAGAGAGTGTGAGTGTGAGTGTGGGAGAAGCAGAGGAGAGAAAGGAGTAAATATAGTGGTGAGAGGAAGAAGAGAAGGAAAAAGAGTGAAGGTGATGCAGTGGGTGTTAGAGAGAAGAGGGGAGCAAAAGACAGAGAAAAGGGACAAAATGTGGGTGTGAGAGAGAGAGTAGCAGGGAAACAGAAAGGGCAAGAAAGGGGGCCACTGGAAAGAGAGGAGAGAGGCAGAGGAACGCGAAGAAAGACAGAGTACAACAAAGGCAGTGGGGGAGGGAGACAGTGGGAAGGAGGAGACCGCAGGAGAGAGGGTACAAGAAGGGGGTACCATAAAACTACGTAGCTCGTCACATTGTCAGTATTCCTTTAACTGTCAACTTCCCACACAGCCCTTTGCACAACATGTGAAACGTTCTAAGGTGGCAGACTGCCATCAGGTGTCGACGCTAATTCAGTTAATTGATTACTAATGTGTGCCATTTCCCTCGCTCAAAGCAGGCAGGCACTAGCATGCAAACGGACTGGATCCGATGGGGAGTTAACAAAAGCACCCCTCCCCCTCTCACGCACATACTAAGGGTCTCCTGGAAGGGGATTAGCTCCCCTGAGGCTTGGCACTACTGTCAGCAGTAGTAGTACTGCATAACAGTTGATATCAGTATCCACGTCATGTCTGCTATGAATGCAATTGAGCAAAAATATGTAAAGGCATTCCAGGACAATTCAAGTGTTTCACGTTTCACGTTTTGTCATCCCACTACTGTCGATTTTTTCATTCAAAGAAAGAAGCGCTCCGAAGCAGTGTTAAGGCAACACAAGATAATTACAAAAATAAACACATACAAAAATGCTGTGCGTAATGCGCCTTCATCTCTGCAAAGGCTCAAAGTTTGACTGGATATGTCTAGTGCCAAGAAGCCTTTTTATGACATTTACTACCAATTCCTCACAAACCACAATGAAACAGAAACGTAGGGGCATATTCTCAAGACCATGTGATAACATGTGATAACCATTAGCGTCCAATTCCCAACCCGGCGGCACCATGCAACAGCAGCAGGATAACGCGACAAACAAAAAATGCAAAACACGAACGCCTAAAAAGTTGCAATGCCACAAAATGCGATTCCAAAATCAGCGAAAACCAGCGACGGGCCTGCAATTCCCACGCGTCATGAGGGAAAATGAACAAAAAAAACAAACAAAAAAAACCGATTCAAACTGCGTAGCACCATTGATGCACCCGGACCAAGTGCAGAGGATAAGCCGAACTCCACAAGCCCCACAGAGGACCAGCCAGGAACCCCATGTTCGGGCAAGGGCAAGGAGAAGAGGAAGACGGGTTCAGTGCCCAGAAAGACCGGATCATCGTCACGGAGGTGACAGAACACCATCAACAACTGTTTGTCACCTCCACTGCGGCACTGGCAACCCAAACTGAAATATGGCAGTCCATTGTCACCAAAGTCAATGCAGTCGGAGTGTCGAGGAGGTCAATGGAGGAGGTAAAGAGGCACTGGGATGAAGTGCACAGCCAAACCAAGGAGAAAATCGCCGCCAACAGGAAGGCAGCAAGGGCGACTGGAGGTGGAGCAGTCACACATAGCAATCACAGAACATCAGCAATGACGGCAATGTGGTTTAAAGTGCAACACCTACACCACAGGACAGAGGACACTACAGGTTCCACTTGTACGTACTAACTGGCCACTCACATCTGGCATTGACTGACACTGTGTGATGATAATGTACGGGTATTACCAAACATCTGGCATGTAGTCGAAATTCCCACTGTCTGCCATCAAATAGCCTGCTCCAACAAAACAGTCACAATGTGCATTGTCATGCAGTCTGTATGTAAACATCTGCAAAGCGTCAACATACAGGGGAAACTCTATTAACCTGCATCTCCCCTTAACATTCCAGAGAGACAATCCACACCAACTGCAGAGCAGACCACAAACCCCATCAGTGATGATGAAGAGGACAACCAGCACATATGTCAAGACACCCTCCAACGGATAATGGACAGCCTACGCAGCCCACCCCCAGGAGCAGGGCAGGCCAGCTGCCTCGAGGTGACCCCACCACCTGCACAGGCCACACAGCAGGAAACAGACACCACCATGGCTGTCTCCCAGGACCCCCAAGAACAATACATGGAATTTCAACGCTGTATTTTGGGTTGCCAGGTGGAGTTGGCAGATCAGCTGCGGGTGGGTTTCGAGCTCGTGGCAGCAAAACTTGATGCCATACGTGAGTGTCTGAGCCCCATCAGGGACCGCGTACAGTTCCTTCTGGACACCCCCTGTCCGCACCATGCTCATCCACAATCCTTGACTGACCTCGCTCAGGCCATTACTCGGATACAGGAACTGTCTAGTCATACAGGCACCAGCAATGACAACACAGAGTTGGCACAGATGTGGAGGACAATGGAGACCATGGAGCAGATGCAGGCTGGAAGTAGGGCTGCCACGGCTGAACACCAGTGAGATGTAGCTGACATCTTCCAGGCCCTGCAGTTCATCATCTTGCAATTGCTGCCCCTGAGCCAGTCCCAGATAACTGCAGCGGGAACTTTGACACACACATCTCTGACCCCTAATGCGTCAGTGGCACACAGTGAAGCAGCCCCATCACCTTTGCACCCTGATGTGTCAGTGGCACCCAGTGATGCAGCCATTACACCGCCACACACCGGACACAGAAAAAGTATCAGAGGAGTAAGATGTGGATGGTAATTACTGTGTGAGGAAGGAGGTAGTAGCATCCATCACCGCCAGATGGCCTGTTCCTGCCTGGTTCAGCCCTATGCATCATGCCCTGGGACAACACCTCCCAATGTCCCCCGGAATACTCTGCAACATCCACCCGGACCCCAACATGGACTGCCACATCTTCACTTCTTGACAATTACACAGCAATCCTGCTGCGGACTGCACTCTCCATCTTCCCAATCACTTTACAATCCCCAAAGGACTCTGGTTGACCCACCACTGGGCTTCCATGTTATGTGGGCTTGGATGGCCATGTACAGCTCCAGCTCCGTCATTCACCAGAATGTGAATAAAACATTATAAATCACACAGATGTGTCATGAATATGTTCACTCGTGTATGGAAGTATGGCTGGATGTAGGGACAATGATTGCACAAGAAGGTGCACCCTAGGGAATTACATCACTGTGCATGTTTATCCCTGAGACACATGGCCAATTTGATGACTGTGAAGGTGAGTACTAGCTGTGTCCCCATTGCACGTCAACAGCAATCTCACAACCCCCAATGAAGGTACACGTCCATGTATTGAATAGGGCTGTGTGTAGGAATGACCAAATCAGTAGCAGGCCAGGAGTGGTGTCCTACATCACATGTGACAACAGAACATCAAGTCGTATACCTACTCCCACACATCTGTGTGGACACATTCTGTTCTGCTTAATGACATTGCTCCACATGGTCAGAGGTTGGACACCATACTCACATAGCTGAAGACACGTAAGTGCACTGGTCTGCCAGCAACTGTCCCAAAACAATGTCTGGCTCACAGAGGTGGAGCTGTCAAAACGGACCCACCCCCATTGTACATGCATCAGTCGGACCCTCCCTATGTAGGGACGATGCTCATTGTGGCACACGAGTGGTCATTCTCATCAACACTCATCACAGTTAGACACCAGTGAAGTTGCGTAGACTTTATTGGTATGTGCGTGTCAGTACGGACAAGGCAAGGGTCACAATAGGCAGGGATATGCTTAAGACACTTGCATGCAGCATGGGTACCTTTCGAGGTGCAGGAAATGAGGAGGCAGATATGAACACCAATCATTATGGATGGCAATGGTCTCAACCCACCTTGCCTTGCTGGACGAGTCATATGTTGTTTGGTGTCTGCCCATCGCCCCGTGTGAGGGGGCACGACTTACAGCCCATGGGGTCTGCATAGTGCTCTGCCACCGGACTGCACCAACTGTCTGCTCATCTGACAGTGATCAGTTGAAAGGGTCCGACTAGGTTACATGTCGTGCTACATTGCCATGTGTGTTCTCTCCCCCCAGCAGTGTGTCTGAATTGGTAATGTTGTCAAACATAGCTGTGCTGCTCCGACCATGGAACAGCATCATCTTGCACAGGTGTGTGTACACACACGTGGTTCCATACACATGCATTCAGAGTCCAAGCGAAGGCAGATGTCCTCTGTTGTGGTGGGATATGTGAGCATTCTCCACGATGCAACAAGGTTTTGGAACCTGTTCTGTGGGTGACAATCCGATGTGGCTGCAGAAACGTAGTTACTCGTCCATGAATGCCAGCGCAGCCTCATGTGCAATGTGTTCCAATAGTACGTCGTTGTCGGGTTCAAGGAACACCCGTGTGAGCCAATCCATTATTGGTCCGGGCAGATGTGCTCAGTCCACGCCGTTTCCCCAATCTGCAACACAGCCCAATAGGGGAGCGCCTCAATGTGGTCACTGCACACGAGAAGTTGTGCAATATCCCATGCGCAACTGCCAGCACATACGCCAAAGATCAGTGCATCCCATGCACGGGTATCCCGTTGACACTCCTATTCCTGGGCCAACAGAGGGCGCACTGTCAGGTCATAATCCAATTTAGCTACCATTGTGTTGGATAGGCAGACCTCCATGGGCCACTCAAAAGTGCATGATCGACACTGGAACCAGGGCTGGACACAGGTGACGTAGGCAAGACGGAAACTCAGACGGTAACTGATTCGCAACACTGCCATTGGCAGGGATCCCAACAGATGCAGCATTCGTGCACGGTACAGTTCCACATGACAGGGGTTGTGCATGTGCCCGGGAATGCCTGCCATTGCGTTTGTTGGGCTAGTGGCACCGGCACTCCTCAGACCAGTGGAAGTTCGTTGGACGATATGCCACAGCTCTGGGCAACGAGTAGTATGTGTGTGCGAAGTTTGGACGTATGGGTAGTTTTTGACTTATGTGTCAAGGGCATCCCTTGCAGGTGTAGGTCGTGCAGGGACAAGTGTGTGTGGGGTGTGGACACGTTGGTGTTTCATTAGCGCAGTTCGTGGTGTGGGAGTCATTAGAGGCTGGTATGGTATCTCACGCAGGGTGTGCCAGCCGCATTCAGGACCAAGGTCGGGGTTGGCTCGGCTCGGCCTTCAGCCTTGTGTGTTAGGACAAAGGGGCTTTCATTCTAGATATCAGTCTGACTACTGCTTGCATTTCTTGAATGTGATGTGGACTTCGTGCTGACTTTGATGCCAGGTCTGTGATTTGGGTGCACAGATTCCGAGACACACGCAGCTGTTGGCATGTTTGCATGAGTCAAGGGCCCGCTTGGCCTTGCGCTCCTTGTTCAGTCTCTCTCTTTCTCTCTCTTTCTTTCTCTCTCTTTCTCTCTCTCTCTTTCTCCCTCTCCCTGTCCTTTGAGTGCCCGACACACCTTCTTATCTTGGACATTGTCTTGCAGGCTGTGAGTCACAGATTGTCCAGGGATGCCCCGCCATGACTCTTCAGAATAGTTGTTTGGTGACAAATTAGGATGTGACATTTTGTTTGGTCTTTCAATGGTGAATGTATGAATCAGGATTTCAGTACTCACATGTATGTTGGTTATTGCAATTGTGCGAGATCATGCGGGTACCTTTGTTCATGTTTTAGTGCTGTTGATGTACAGTGTCTTGGTCCGGGGGAGGTGTGTGGTGTGGCCCGGGAGGGTGGTCCTGGGGGTGGTGGCGGTGGGTGTTGTGGCTCTCTTGGGTGTCCGGCATGCATGTTCAGTGACTCCATGGCATCTGTTGTTCTTCAGGTGTGGCTCTGGGCTGGGCTCCCTTTTGTGGTGCAGGTTGTAGTCCGACTTTGCACCAGGTCGGAGCAGGTGTTAGTTTCCTGGTGCTAACGCGCCTTATCGCATGTTTTGTGTTCTTATCGCCGATCTGGCTGGTCGTTAAGAATGTTGTTGAGTGGTGTTGTCACAGCTTTTTGCTTGGGAATGCCTACTCTGCATCTCATTAGCGATAGTTGCCGGTGTCATCTGTGGCGATGTTTTTTGAGGATGCTTTCGCAGGAAAACTGGTGGTATCGGCTGTTAGCACTAGCTTGTGAATGGGGAGATACATTTATTGCAACTGTGGCTGCAATAAGGTGACATTAACTCAGCGATAGCTCCTTAAGAATATGGCCCGTAGTTTGTGTACCTTCCTTCCATGCCCCTACCTAAGCCCATCACAAGACTTTTTCAGGTATCCACCTTCAGGCTAGGCAAGCGTACTGACAGACCCGGGGACATGGCTGCAGTACACCAACTCTGCACCCCTGAAACAGCAGCAGCCTCAGGAAAAGTATCACAAACAAGGAGAGGAAGGTGAAGGAGCTGCTGTCTACGTCTGAATGAGGCTATATCTGGAAGGCGCATGCCACAGCAGTGTAAGAGCGCAATCTGTCTATTCCAGGCGGGGGGGATTGTGAACTTTCCCACTAGAGCAGAAACAACTTTCAGCAAAAACAAGTACCCCCGCCACCCCCCTCTGCTGACGTCCTGAGAACGTCTGCATCCTGCCTCCCAGCGCAAGAAGCACCGACGCAGTCTTAGGAAAGAGTCAAGACAGTGGCGACGAGGCACACCTATAGGAAACCCCATCATCGTCAGAAGATCCTTAAAATCCTGCTATGTTAGCTAGTTACCAACCCATCTCTCTCCTCCCAGCAGTGGTGAAAGTGTGTGAGAAGGCAGTCAACAAAGAACTTTGTTGAGACTTCCAGTGCCCTCCACCCAGCCCAGTTGGGAATTAGGGCCACATACAGCACTGAGACGGCACTTGTGGAGATGTCAGAGGCTATTAGAGAATGCCTGGATGCAGGCGGCAGAGCAGCCCTGATTTTATTGGATCTCTCTGCCACCTTCGAAACGGTGCCTCATCATCAACTTCTGGCCCGTCTCTCTAACATTGGTATCTCGGGCTCGGGTTGGGACTGGATTACATCTTTTTTAGAGGATAGAACACAGCAGGAATGGCTGTCCCCGTTTTCCTCGTCTCCAAGAAAGGTGGCTACGGGAGATCCGCAAGGCTCCACTTTGAGCCCCCTTCTCTTCATTGTTTACATCACGCCGTTAATATACCTGGCAGAGGAGCTGGGAGCTATGATCATAGCTTACGCTGATGATGCTCAGCTCCTCTTCACGTGGAAGTTAAAAAACTTAGCCAAAAACTGTCTCTCAGCTGTCTTTGGCTGACGTGCTAGTTCTCAGCTCAAATGCAATGAGGACAAGTCTGAGGTCCTCCTTTATGGGTGCTTTCCTCCCCATTTTAGAGAAGATTTTTTGCCGGCAGACTACCCCAGGCCGAACTCAACAGGCAACCCGGTGAAGAATCTAGGGGTCTGGTTTAGTGGGGACCTCAAATTTTCACCGCAGATAAAAAACTTGGCCGGAGTGTGCTTTGGCACACTTAAATCACTAAGAACATTTCTGCCACTGCTACCTAGATCGGCTAAGGAAATGGTGACACTTGCCCTCATCTTTTTACGTGTTGACTATGCCAATGCGTTATATATTGGCCTGCCCGGATAACAGCTAAAAAAACTGCAAACCATTCAAAACGCAGCAGCAAGAGTGTTGTTGGGCATCCTTGGCAGATCTAGTACAAGGCAACACCCCCGAGATTTGCATTTGCTCCCGTGTTGCGCAACGCGTTTTGTTCAAGGCCCTGACCCTTGCTCATGGCGCCTTATACAAATCTGGGTCGCCAATATTTGAGGAGACGCTTTGACTTCTATGAGCCCCAAAGACATCTGAGATCAGCAGCACAATGCTTTGCAGTTATCCCCCGCTTCTGCCTTGCTCGAACGGGGGGAAGCTCTCTTTCCTTTAAGGCGGCCAAGGCGTGGAATGCCCTCCCATATGAACTGCGACACACACAGGATCTCATGCTGTTTAAAAAGCAGTGAAAGACCTTGCTTTTTAACCCCTTCTGTGCCTATGACGAGCTGGACTCGTCATGGAGCACAGTCGCGCTGTGCCCATGACGAGTCCAGCTCGTCATGACACCCACCCACGGGGGAAGGGCTGGCGCTCCCCCCGTGAGTGGTCGATCTTTTTTTTTTTTTATTGGGAAGGCAGGGGAAGACCTTCCCCTGCCTCCCCCCGCCCCCCACCCCCGCGTCATCAATGACGTCAGCGCGCGAGCCGCGCTGATGTCATCAGAGGGTTCCCCTTGGTTCTCCGAGGCGCAGGAAGCCATTTGCTTCCTGCGCGTCGGAGATTGAAGGTAAGTTTTGGGGCTGGGGAGGGGGGATTTTGTTATGTTCTTTTGTTTTTTTTGCAGGGTGGGGGCACTATGTAGGTGGAGGTCGAAGCCATGCTGCAAGGCTCGGCTTAGTTCGTGTTTTTTATCTGTTGCTTACATGTGAAATGGATCCAAAAAAGAAAAAACGCTGTGCCGAGTAATGCCCTTCTTCTGATCTTTACTATTACAAAGTGCAGCAGGATGGAGAGAGTTAGAAGATATTATATGGGAAATAAATACACAACTAAATAAAGCAAGACAGAGGGGTTGCAAAGTGGCCATATTGTTTTTTTTTACATCCAAATACACCAGCATCACTTTACAGAGTCTGCCAGTGAAGTGCTACTTTCGTTTTCTCGTCTTTCTTTGAACAGCATTGTGCTCTGCCGAGTAATGCCCTTCTTCTGATCTTTACTGTTACAAAGTGCAGCAGGATGGAGAGAGTTAGAAGATACCATATGGGAAATAAATACACAACGAAATAAAACAAGACAGAGGGGTTGCAAAGTGGCCAGATTGTTTTTTTTACATCCAAATACACCAGCATCACTTTACAGAGTTTGCCAGTGAAGTGCTACTTTCGTTTTCTCGTCTTTCTTTGAACAGCATTGTTGTTTCCAGGTTGGGAGAGTGTACCATTCCTGGAGATACTCCAATACCTCGTTGTTTTTTTTCAGGGTGCGGGCACTATGTAGGGGGAGGTCGAAGCCATGCTGCAAGGCTCGGCTTCGTTCGTGTTTTTTGTCTGTTGCTTCCATGTGAAATGGATCCAAAAAAGAAAAAACGCTCTGCCGAGTAATGCCCTTCTTCTGATCTTTACTATTACAAAGTGCAGCAGGATGGAGAGAGTTAGAAGATATTATATGGGAAATAAATACACAACTAAATAAAGCAAGACAGAGGGGTTGCAAAGTGGCCAGATTGGTTTTTTTACATCCAAATACACCAGCATCACTTTACAGAGTTTGCCAGTGAAGTGCTACTTTCGTTTTCTCGTCTTTCTCTGAACAGCATTGTTGTTTCCAGGTTGGGAGAGTGTACCATTCCTGGAGGTACTGCAATACCTCGTTGTTTTTTTTCAGGGTGGGGGCACTATGTAGGGGGAGGTCGAAGCCATGCTGCAAGGCTCGGCTTCGTTCGTGTTTTTTGTCTGTTGCTTCCATGTGAAATGGATCCAAAAAAGAAAAAACGCTCTGCCGAGTAATGCCCTTCTTCTGATCTTTACTATTACAAAGTGCAGCAGGATGGAGAGAGTTAGAAGATATTATATGGGAAATAAATACACAACTAAATAAAGCAAGACAGAGGGGTTGCAAAGTGGCCAGATTGTTTTTTTTTACATCCAAATACACCAGCATCACTTTACAGAGTTTGCCAGTGAAGTGCTACTTTCGTTTTCTCGTCTTTCTTTGAACAGCATTGTTGTTTCCAGGTTGGGAGAGTGTACCATTCCTGGAGGTACTGCATTACCTAGTTGATGGGTGAATTGGAAAACACAATGTTCACCATGGCTCTGTGTTTATGGATGTGGTCTTTTTATACCATACTGCTTATGTTTTGTAAGGATGTAAGCAATGGACAGTGAAACGGTTCCCTTCAGGGCCCTCTAGTCATGTCCATAACTTTTCAGGTGAAACCACTCGCTGATTTCTGAATAGTTAGTGAGAGATGTTTAGGTAACCATGTTGTTTCTGCTTACATTTCACATGCTTTGCATTCCCTATGAGTGGTTGCTTTTTATTTATTTTTTGGCAGCGTATTACTCTTATCAAGTGCATAATTTGAATTGAGCCACATCCAAGTGTTTATAGCGGGCACAATTAGGTTATAGCTGAAGGCAGTGCGAGTTTCTCTCAGTGGGCAAGTATGACGTTCAGTTGGGATGTGGCACTATGGCCAGAGCTGTCGAATTTCGAACTGGGGAACCGGGTTCAGCATTCATGACCAGTCCACCACACCACTGTACTGAGGGAGCACATTCCCATGCTAGACCGTAGAAGGCCCCACTAGACCTTAGAAGGCTTGATGTCTTAGCACAAGCAGGTGTACTGTAGTGGTGTCAATTGTGGGTTAACCTTGAAGGCCTGTCCACCACAATCCATACTGAAGTTCATCTCCAGTGTTGCGGGCAGGCCTACGAAGCAGCACACCCTAGAGCAATAGTGATCCAGTCGCTGTGGCTGTCACTGAGGTCACATGAACCTTGAGCAGGTTAGGGCGATGCGAACGGTGTGACATCACTGGGTACCTATTTCGGGTGGGTGTTTGCATTTTGCCGAGGGGATTACCATGTAATTATTCACGCAGCTCTCTGATGGATGTCACATGAGGTAAAATACTGCAATAAATGGCAGACACTCTGAAAACAAGAGCAAACGTTATGTTACATGAGGCAATGGTGGTAATTGTGCATGTATCAAAAGCAAACAAAATACAAGAGGTAGCAAACAATACGTTACAAGAGGAAAAGTGACATGTGTGCAAGTTACAAAAGAGTACAAAGTACAAGTAGAGGTATAAAAGTGCAATAAATGGCAGACACTCAAAACACAGGAACACACTGGGAAGGCACTTCTACGGGCATGGAGAACAGAATTTCCTATAATGTAAAGACTTCCTTCAGACAATAGAGAGGGTGTGAATTAAGTTTGGAAGTGTCTTTGCAGGAGGAGAACTTTGAGGTCAGTTTTGAAGGACTGGGAAGAGGGAGGGGGTGGTCCGGAGCTGAGGCGGAGTTCCAGATTCTCGCCGCGTTGCTTGTAAAGGATTGGGCCATCGATCTTTCCTTCTTGACAGTAATGTTTTTTCTCCTTTTTATTCTAGTCTAAAGCTTTTGATTCCGGTTTCGACAGTGCTTGTTCTGCAGTTTTGTGTAGTTGCATTGTTTTGGTAAGAATTTTTTTTTGTTGTATTTACTCCAAATGAGTAATATTGTAATGTCTGAATTAATTTTTTTGTAAGTTATGTCATAATGGCGGCATATTTAGTTAGTGGTTTGAGCATGAAATTCTTTGCGATGTGTTTTTTCATAGTCTTATGTGTAATTGCTTTTCTCTTTCTTTTTTAGTGGGATATTGTTGATCCATACTGTGTCTCTACAGAGTAGGTGGTGGTGAGTAGTTTAGCTGCCTCTGGCAAGTGAGTGGTATTGTTTTGGAGTATATATGAGTTTTTGATAAAGGCGCTTTTTGTTTATTACTTATTTTACAAAGTGTTTGTTGTTGTTGACTTGTTTGACAAGTTACCTTTATTAGTAAGCAATATGGCTAGCCGTAGAATGACTGCTCAACAGGTGGTTGGTATGCTTCTTGAATCTTCCTCTGAGCATGATTATGAGACTGACAGTGCGTCTGAGGGAGAGGAGGGAGGGGAAGATTCTGGCAGTGAGTTTTCTCTCAATATGGAATCATCGGATGATGAAGGTACTCTCAGTGCAGATGAAGGTACTCTTGGTGTGTATGAAACAACTCTCAGTGCGGATGAAGTGCCTGTCTTAGAGGTGGAAACTGCTGTGCCGATGGTGCAAGAGGCATCTGGATTGCAGTCTGAGGCTGCTAGGCTTCCTACTGGAAGTGCTGGACTTTGGGTTGATCCAAACATGGTGCAGCCGGTGTTGCCTGCCTTTAGCGGTGATGCAGGGTGTACAGTGGATTGTGAACACTTTTTGCCTATACAGTTTTTTCAGTTGTTTATGGATGATGTATTTTTGGGTGAGATTGTTGAGCAGACAAATTTGTATGCTGAATAGTTTTTGAGGGACAACAGCGACAAACTTAGGCCCCAGTCTAGAGCTACCCGGTGGACTCCCACATATCTGGAAGAGATTAAGAAGTTTTTAGGTTTTACTTTATTGATGGGTGTGGTAAGGAAGCCAACCTTGGCTTCATATTGGTCTACTAGCCCCTTGTTGGCAACTGCCATATTTCCTGCAGTTATGACTCGTAATCGGTATTTACTTTTGCTAGGTATGCTGCATTTTGTTGATAATTCTATGGCGTTGCCACAAGATCACCCTGACTGTGACCGTCTTTTTAAGATTCGGCCCGTTCTTGATCACTTTGTAGATCGATTTTCTGAGATCTATACTCCAGGGAAAGAAATATCTATTGATGAGTCTTTGGTCTTGTTCAAGGGCCGTTTGGTTTTTAGGCAGTACATCCCTAGCAAGAGGGCACGCTATGGAATTAAGCTGTATATGTTGTCTGAGAGTAATTTTCGTGTATACACTGGTAGAGATTCTACTATTGACCCCCCAGGTTGTCCGTCCACTTTTGGAGTTTCAGAGAAAATTGTGTGGGATCTTGCTAGAAGACTGTTTAACAGAGGCCACCATTTGTACCTTGATAACTTCTATACTGCTGTGCAATTATTTAAGGAATTGTATAAAGTGGACACTTTTGCATGTGGCACAATCCGCTCTAACCGTAAAGGTTATCCGAAAGAGCTTGTTTGCAAAAAAATTCAGAGGGGGCAGTGCAGTTCCTTGCGTAGTGATGAACTACTAGCTGTAAAATTTGTGGACAGGAGGGATGTGTACATGCTGACTACCATCCATGATGGGAGTACGTCACCTGTGGCTGTTTGGGGTCAGGTTGCTGAAGTGCGCAAACCTGTGTGCATTCTAGACTACAATAAACACATGGGTGGTGTTGACAGAGTAGATCAGAGGTTGGAACCTTACTCTGCTATTCGGAAGGCTTTTGTTTGGTATATGAAGTTGGCCATCCATTTTTTCGAATTAGCAATTTTCAATGCTTTTATTGTGTTCAAGGAGCGTTCTCCTGCCTCAAAGTTGACATTTCTTCAGTTTCAGCACTCTGTGATAGCTAGCCTTGTTGTTGTGGAACAGGCAAGTGTTCCTAGATTTGGAGTGGTGGAGGATGTGGTTAGATTGAAAGATCGCCACTTTCCTGATTTCATCCCTCCCACACCGGCAAAAGATTTTCCCACTAGGAGATGCAGAGTCTGTTGGTGAAGAGGTACGCGGAAGGAGATTCTTATGTACTGCCCCGACTGTCCTTCTAAACCTGGGCTGTGTGTCCCTGCTTGTTTTAGAGCGTACCACACGCAAAATACTTTTTGGGAGCATTCATGAGTGGTAAAGTGAACTGCCTGGTCTGTATTCTTTGAAAAATTTGATTCTGTTTCAAGGTTGGCGTTAGTGCAATGTGTTTAGTTTCTGATTTTGTGTTTGTAGATTTGTATCTATTTGCGATTTGTTTGTGTTTTTATTTTTGTCTAAAAAAAATCCTAAATGCGGTGTGCGTGGAATGGTGCTTGGCTGGTGGTGTGCGTGGACTGGTACTTGGCTGCCGGTGTGCCTGGACTGGCGATTGGCTGGCGGTGTGCCTGGACTGGCGCTTGGCTAGCGGTGTGCGTGGACTGGTGTTTAGCTAGCGGTGTGCGTGGACTGGCGCTCGGCTAGCGGTGTGCATGGACTGGCGCTCGGCTGGCTGTGTGTGAGTAGTGACTTGTGCTGGTCACTACACACACTGCTAGCTGAGTGCCACTCCACGCAATCCATCAGCTTGTGTAGTTGCTGTGTCAGGAATGTGGGCGTGTGAAAGTGATGGGCCCTTGAATGGCGCTGTGTGCTAGTGTGAGTTTTGTTATGTGATGGGCCCGCGGCTGGCGATGTGAATGGTTTTGTATGTCTCACACGTATGAAAGGTGTATGAATGGCCTGTAAAGAGGTTGGTGCCTTGTCGTGGCTTTACAGCTCACGAGCTGTGAGTCAATGGTTCAGTTTCTCGCCCTTTCAATTATTAACAGTGCATTTCATTTTTGTGAAATCACTTGCTAATACAATTGTATATACTGAACCATCACTCACCCTCGTGCCAAATCCAACCAGTATGTTTGTGTGCTTGAGGATTAGATGGCCGTGCAGTAATATTTGCCTTTCTGAAAGGGTGTACCTTGCCCCTTTTGTGAATTTTGTAATGTGTTGTTTTTGTGCCTGGTGGGGCGAATGGTCTTGTGTGTATCACGTATGAAAGGTGTGTGTATGGCCTGTAAAGCGGTTGGTGCCTTGCCGTGGCTTTACAGCTCACGAGCTGCAAGTCATTGGTTCAGTTTTTTCTCCATTTAATTATTGACAGTGCATTTCATTTTTGTGAAATCTCTTGTTAATAAAATTTAATATACTGAACCATCACTCGCCCTCGTGCCAAATTCAACCAGTATGTGTGTGCGTTTGAGGAATAGATGGCTGTGCAGGAATCTTTGTCTTTTGTAGTTTCTCTGCCAAGGTGTATGTTCCATGTAAGAATAACCCACCAACTGTAGATATTGTCGTAAACCCACGGGAGTTCATGGTGATGTCTCTCTTGTGAATTCCAAAAAGTTATTTTATCCACAATGTCCTGCAAACCTCAAAATGTCTGTCACATTTTCCTTGCAATATTGTGCCGAAATTCTCACGCTGTAGAAACAAACAATGTCAAAACGATCTGGTTTTGCAAGGGGGTCAACTGTCTTTTTGGCCCGTGCTCGGCGGCCATCTAGGGAAACCTACCAAACCCATATATTTCTGAAAACTAGACACCCGGGGGCTTCCAGGGAGGTATGGCTTGCGTGGATCCCCCAACGTTTCCTTACCCAGAATCCCCTGCAAACCTCAATTTTAGCTGATAAAACCACTTTTTTCACACATTTTTGTGTGGGAAAGTTGTGGCATCACCGGGCTCACTCAAATTTCCCACCTCCCAGCGTTCCCCTGGGTCTCCCGGTAAAAATGGTGCCTCACTTGTGTGGGAGGCCCAAGTACCCGCGATAGGCAAGGGCCCATAACGTAGTGAGGCGACATCAAAATTGCCCATCTCAAAACCACCTGGTTTTGCAAGGGGGGTCACTTGGGTTTTTGGCCCGGTGCTCGGCGGCCATCTAGGGAAACCTACCAAACCCATACATTTCTGAAAACTAGATACCCGGGGGCTTCCAGGGAGGTATGGCTTGCGTGGATCCCCCAACGTTTCCTTACCCAGAATCCCCTGCAAACCTCAATTTTAGCTGAAAAAATCACTTTTTTCACACATTTTTGTGTGGGAAAGTTGTGGCATCACCGGGCTAACTCAAATTTACCACCTCCCAGCGTTCCCCTGGGTCTCCCGGTAAAAATGGTGCCTCACTTGTGTGGGAGGCCCAAGTACCCGCGACAGGCAAGGGCCCAAAACGTAGTGTGGTGACATCAAAATTGCCTATCTCAAAACCACCTGGTTTTGCAAGGGGGGTCACCTGGCTTTTTGGCCCGGTGCTCAGCGGCCATCTAGGGAAACCTACCAAACCCATACATTTCTGAAAACTAGACACCCGGGGGCTTCCAGGGAGGTATGGCTTGCGAGGATCCCCCAACGTTTCCTTACCTATAATCCCCTGCAAACCTCAATTTAAGCTGAAAAAATCACTTTTTTCACACATTTTTGTGTGGGAAAGTTGAGGCATCACTGGGCTCACTCAAATTTCCCACCACCCAGCGTTACCCCGGGTCTCCCGGTAAAAATGGTGCCTCACTTGTGTGGGAGGCCCAAGTACCCATGACAGGCAAGGGCCCAAAACGTAGTGAGGCGACATCAAAATTGCCCATTTCCTGTTGCGGGCACTAGGCCGACCCACACAAGTGAGGTACCGTTTTTCTCGTAAGACTTTGGGGGACGCGGGGTGAGTGGAAATTCGTGGATCCACGTAGATTTCGGAACTTTCCACGACAGAAATGTGGGGGAAATGTGTTTTTTTTGACAATTTTTTAGGTTTGCAAGGGATTCTGGGTAACAGACCCTGGTGGGAGGCAGTCAAGTCACCCCATCCTGGATTCCCCTGGGTGTCTAGTTTTCAAAAATGTATAGGTTTGCTAGGTTTCCCAAGGTGCCCGCAGAGCTAGGGTTCAAAAACTAGAGCTAGGCATTTTGCAATAAAAGGGTAAATTTTCACTGCGATATTGAGTTGTGACCACGTTGCGTTTTGCGCCGTTTCCTGTCGTGGGCACTATGCCTACCCACACAAGTAAGGTACCATTTTTATCGGGAGACTTAGGGTAATTCAGATTTGTAAAGGAACTGTTATTATCTATTGACTTTCGATGCATTTCTGCCTTCCAAATGAAAGATATTGTGTAAAAAAGAAGTCCTTCTAAAAAATGACTGATAATTCTCATGCTAGTATGAGTATTCCCAATTTCAGAAATGTGCAAAATTCTACTGTTTTTAAACTCTATATTTTGTTCCCATTTCAGAAATACATAGGTGTCTTTCATAACGATTTTTCCATGTACACATTTTTACAGAATAATAAATATATACCCGGCACATAATAAAAAACCATTGCAAGTTACTGCTCAGTTTTTGGCTCTGGGTTCGTCGGGTTCTTGGTGAACCTACAAGTCCTATATATCACCACAACCAGTAATGTCCAGCGGATGCAACGGTATATTGCTTTCAAAGAGCTGTCATACTTAGAAGAAGTTACAGGTGAAAACGTTGACAAAAAAGGCTGTTTTTTTCTACTAATTTTCAATTTATCCTATATCTAACTGTTTGTTTCTATAAAACAACCTTGATGGATCTACACAAATGACCCCTTGCTGAATTCAGAATTTTGACTTCTTCTCGAAAATGTATAGCTTTCCAGGATCCATTATTGCTTTTGTACCCATTTCTGCCATTAACTGGAAGGAGGTCAAAAGCACAAAAAATAGCAAAAATAGGCTATGTCCCAGAAAAATGCCAATACTGTGTAAAAAATGTTTGATTTCTGACAAAAGTCTGGTATCCCCGAAAAGCTGGGAAAATGGTGATTTCAACCCCACAAACCCTTTTTTGATAACATTTGCAGGGAAAAACCCAGAGGCTTTCATTTGCAGCCCGTTTTTCCAAAAAAAAAACCTTTTGCTTTATTTTGGCTCATTTCTGTGACCCCTCTAGGAGAATCCACAAACCCTGAGTACCTTTAGAATCCCCATGATGTTGGAAGAAAAGGACGCAAATTTGGCTTGGATACCTTATGTGGTCAAAAAGTTACAGGGGCCTCATCGCGCACTACCCCAAATAGCCAAAAAAAGGCTTGGCACAGGAGGGGGAAAAGGCCTGGCAGCGAAGGGGTTAAATAAAAATGCAGCTCTTGCGTCCACAGTTTCTCCCGTCTCCTGTAGTTGGCTATCGTGCCGGGACACTCCTGAGTATCTGTGCGTGCTACAAGTGCTGAATAACATAACATAACAAAAACAAGAGTGATTTTCTTCGCAGACTTAGTGTCAAAAGTACACAACAGATATTCAAGCGCTACTGAGAGGCTTCTTGCCATTAAATAGCGCTATACAAAACAGTACATTAAATATTGTGCAAAACGTATCCGTCGCTCAACCTAATGCGTTCCAATAGTACAGTACCATCTTTTAATGTCTTGGTGGTCCATATTTGGTATAACAGCTTACCACTTAACACCATTTCTTGTACCAGCAAGACTATGGACGCCTTTTCGGCCTAACTAAAACCAGCTCAAAGAGAAGCCTCTGGTGACAGTGTTGCCAACTTTAGGACTACAAGGCGCATATAGAGTAATAAACACTTTGATGTCTCGTCAGGAGGTATGAGACGCTACCAAACTGATAAAATACAATACTGACAACGGTATCAAACTCGCATGCCACCCAGTGCTTGAAATGGAAAAATAGAAGTGCGGGTACTCTCCAATTATAAGTATTAAGTTTTTCTTGAGAAGTGCAGGTACTCTCTCTCTCAAAATAAAAAAAGTGCCAGTGTTCAGTACCGGCCCATTCAAAGCACCGATGCCACCTTCATTTAAATGACTCCACAAGCTTCTGGGAAGTGATGTGGTCTGGTGGCTGAACTGGAGGCTGCCAATCGAGGCGGCCTGAGGTCTGATTCCAACAGCGTCTCCACGTGTGACCCTGGACAGGTATCTGTCCCCTTTCTCACAGATATCACGACTGCTTTAAACAGGTGATCATCCACAGAGTAAAGGGTGCTAAAGGAGACACTCGTCTCTCTGGCAGAGGCCACTCCCACTGAAATATTGCAACCAAAGTTCAGTATAGAATGGACAGAATTTGGCAAGCACAAGACACGAGGGATGGTAGAATGTTATGTCAGGGTGCTTGGGTGACGCCAGCTGCATTAATTTAAAGAGTTTGATGAAGCAGTTTTGGTAAATAAAGAAAGTCTATAACACACTACGGGCACATTCACCTCCCTCCCCCCCTTCCCAGGTGGACCCTGTCCTGTTATTTCTGAATGCTTTCTGTAATACTTCAGTTTTTTGCCTTTATTATCTCCCTGTGTTCATTCTCCACTCTGCACTGCAGCCCAGCTGAACTCACACTAGTGCACTGAAGTAGCAGATTGTCGCAGACAGCACTTAATATTGAACTGGAATAACACCACAGAAAGTGCTTGGTGTAGACCCTCGTGTCTACAATAACTGTGTGATCACAAAAAGACAAACTTGCGAAGCACGCCAAAGACTCGGAAATGCCACAAGAGGCACACAGTAGCATCATACATGTTTTGGGCTAAAAAAACAAATTGATATTTGGATGTGCGACAGAACAAAGGTTTTCACTGCACGTGTGTACTTTAGAGCTATCAGCAGACGCTGAAGGAACAGTCGAAAAGGGAATGCAATAAAGAACTTCTTCTTTAAGAGCATTTTTTCGACCCCTATGCAAAATTATGCTAACTAAGCTTAATTTCTGAAATTTGGCAGTGAACATGTTCCTGGTGACCATATACTATATGCAGGCTGACCATATACTACATGCAGCCACGCGGTGAGTGACACAGAGAAGGAAAATCCAATTACACAGGCGGGATGGGTACCCGTTGGGGGGCTGGTGGCCAACTGTTTAGGTTTGTACCAGGATGGCTGCTTGAGAGGGGTCTGGATGACATCTCTACTGTGTTCAAATGCTCACATTTCCTGGTTGACTCAAAGTGTGTGATCCTGGGCAACTGTCTTTTCATGGAGAGGTCCATTTGTTATTCGCCAGAGAGCGGGGTTCAGAAAGAGTTAGGGCACTTCTGTCAAGCACTATAGACAGGAAGGGGGGCAGTGGACAGCCTATGAGCCTCTGGGGTTTCGGAACCTCACAAGTCTCTGCACTCACGGGTTTTTGCCCAGTGAAGTTTGGGCCACTGCGTGAGCGGTGGTCATGAAATACCTTGGCAGATAACAGAGATTCCATATCCACTATAGAAATGCAATGTTTTAAGGTTGTGTATACCAGGTCTTAAAAGATGCTGCTTTCTTGCTTGGTTGCTCACTCAGACTTCCACACCATGCGATGGACAAAAGTCCTCAAACATCCTCTGGAGAACGTAAACAGCTGTTTCCTACCAGTGTCATTTGGAGGTGCAGATATTCTATGCTCCGCGGTAAAGTCTCACAATGTCGTCGGAACAGCGGCAGGACCCTGCAGGAGGCACCGCAGGGCCGGGTCTCACCCAGGCAGAGCCGATGGGCGGGGGACACAGAGATGACCGTGGTGTTGAAATCACATCACCCACAGATAGATGATGCTGAGATAAGCTTGTTAGATGTACACACAATATACTGAAAGGTTTATTAAGACAGAAGAAAAGATTTCCAGATGGGTGGGAGGGGGGAATATGCATCAAAGTTAAAAGAAACCCACGGCCGCAAAAGTGAACGCGACCACCATCTGTTTCCAATTAACGCGACCGCGAGACAGGCTAATGTAAACAAGCGCGGGCGCGATAATTGGAAACAGATGGTGCCGCTGCTCGCTCCTGCAAGGTGGATGCTGTACATGCACGAGTGCTCATTGGAAACAGTGCAGTACATGCACAAGTTTTCGAAAAAGTACAGACCGATTCCAAGAGATCATCTCCTAAGCAGCGCTAGCGCGCTGCCCTAGGCTCGACCTAATAATGACCTGAGAAATCAAGGGCAACCTTGGACCACGGTTCTTCTGGTAAGGGTACTGTATGCAAAGGTGTTTTATGAGTGAGCCAATGTTTGTCAGATAATAAACAAGTGCTGTGGTATGAAATCCAGGCAGCAATCTGAGAGTCCATTGAGGGCCACCAAAAATATTGTTTAAAATTCTTGGAGGTGGCTCCCACCCCTATGTGACCAGAATGATCTGCTTGAAAAAGTTTGGAGCTGATTGAGATTGGAGGAACCACCAAATGATTGCGAAACAGCAAACCATTAACTATGCACAGTTCAGTAGAAACTTGAGAAAAGGGTTTCAAAGGAGAAGGCACACATCTCTTTGGGCCATCTTTGATTGATAAATTTCATGACTTGACACAAAATGTTATCTTCAGCAACAGCAGTAACCCACTCATCACGGGAAATTAAGCAATGTGCATTTAAAATGTCGTCTAACGATGCAACCACTGATTCAATTTCCTTGTGTTCGCATTCTGGAGCATCGTCTTGAATAGGCATTCTCGACAAAAAGTCAGCCCTGGTATTTCTGTTGCCTGGGATGAATTTGATTTTGAAATTATATTCATGTAAACAAGATAACTATCTCACAAGTCTAGAAGAAGCCTTTCCAAATCCATTAACATTAAGGAGATGAATAAGCGGTTTATGGTCATTAAATAGTGAAAATTTCATTCACGAGAGATAAGTTTTGAATTTCTCTATGGCCCAAAAACAGGCTAAACCTTCCCTTTTAATTGTACTGTACCGGGATTCTGCTAATTTTAGAGACCTAGAAACAAAAGCCACGGTGTGTTCAAAATTATCGTAAGACTGTGAAAGTACAGCTCCTATACCCTTTTGACTGGCATCCAGTCAAAAGGGTATAGGAGCTGTACTTTCACAGGTATAGTATTTCAGTCTGTCTCTCCGCTGCTGTTCTCACCACGCTACAGGAGTAGCACAACTAATCCACCCTGTGCCTGAGGAGCCGCTGGGACGCCGGCACTAACTGCATAGCAGCAGAGGAGGGTGAGGCGCAGGCCCCGGGACTGCGAGGACCAGCATTCCACAGCTCCAGCTGGTCCTCTTCCCGCGTGAGCCGCGCCCCCTCACAGCGCCACGCCCCCAGCCAAAGCCCTGCAAATACTCGCGGCACCCGCTTCGCGGGTGCCACTCGTTTCAGTCTGTCTCTCCGCTGCTGTTCTCACCACGCTACAGGAGTAGCACAACTAATCCACCCTGTGCCTGAGGAGCCGCTGGGACGCCGGCACTAACTGCATAGCAGCAGAGGAGGGTGAGGCGCAGGCCCCGGGACTGCGAGGACCAGCATTCCACAGCTCCAGCTGGTCCTCTTCCCGCGTGAGCCGCGCCCCCTCACAGCGCCACGCCCCCAGCCAAAGCCCTGCAAATACTCGCGGCACCCGCTTCGCGGGTGCCACTCGTTTCAGTCTGTCTCTCCGCTGCTGTTCTCACCACGCTACAGGAGTAGCACAACTAATCCACCCTGTGCCTGAGGAGCCGCTGGGACGCCGGCACTAACTGCATAGCAGCAGAGGAGGGTGAGGCGCAGGCCCCGGGACTGCGAGGACCAGCATTCCACAGCTCCAGCTGGTCCTCTTCCCGCGTGAGCCGCGCCCCCTCACAGCGCCACGCCCCCAGCCAAAGCCCTGCAAATACTCGCGGCACCCGCTTCGCGGGTGCCACTCGTTTCAGTCTGTCTCTCCGCTGCTGTTCTCACCACGCTACAGGAGTAGCACAACTAATCCACCCTGTGCCTGAGGAGCCGCTGGGACGCCGGCACTAACTGCATAGCAGCAGAGGAGGGTGAGGCGCAGGCCCCGGGACTGCGAGGACCAGCATTCCACAGCTCCAGCTGGTCCTCTTCCCGCGTGAGCCGCGCCCCCTCACAGCGCCACGCCCCCAGCCAAAGCCCTGCAAATACTCGCGGCACCCGCTTCGCGGGTGCCACTCGTTTCAGTCTGTCTCTCCGCTGCTGTTCTCACCACGCTACAGGAGTAGCACAACTAATCCACCCTGTGCCTGAGGAGCCGCTGGGACGCCGGCACTAACTGCATAGCAGCAGAGGAGGGTGAGGCGCAGGCCCCGGGACTGCGAGGACCAGCATTCCACAGCTCCAGCTGGTCCTCTTCCCGCGTGAGCCGCGCCCCCTCACAGCGCCACGCCCCCAGCCAAAGCCCTGCAAATACTCGCGGCACCCGCTTCGCGGGTGCCACTCGTTTCAGTCTGTCTCTCCGCTGCTGTTCTCACCATGCTACAGGAGTAGCACAACTAATCCACCCTGTGCCTGAGGAGCCGCTGGGACGCCGGCACTAACTGCATAGCAGCAGAGGAGGGTGAGGCGCAGGCCCCGGGACTGCGAGGACCAGCATTCCACAGCTCCAGCTGGTCCTCTTCCCGCGTGAGCCGCACCCCCTCACAGCGCCACGCCCCTACAATCTACTACCCTTTAAAGAGCGCGCTCTGGACCGCGTAACGCGGGACGCACGCGGGACGCAGCCCGGGGCGAAGACCGGGCAAAGAGCGGGCCGTTTAAGGCCGTTCAAGGACGGCTGAGGACGGCCCTGGCCCTGAACCCCTGCCTTTTCGCCCTTAATCATCACTAAACGTCTAAGGTAGGCGGAACTGTGTCCTGTATTTTCGTATAACAACATCAACGGCCGCCCTCCAGCTATTACACCATTCTCTATTGACTCTGTGTTCAGATGTCGGCCATGCGCAATAGAACTAGAAGTTGTGCGAAAAAAGCTACGGTGGTAGCACAGGTGACAGGACCTATAGATCTCTTCATTTCCCGTGTAAATGAGACTATTGATCAAAGCATTGTTTTACTGGAAAAAAGAGTCTCCACGGATCTTGCAAATGCTAAGCGCTCATCCTTGGGTTCTCTTGCTAATGCCAAATCACCCGCTTTGCAGTCTTCGAATATTTGCTCCCTACCCTTAACCATGCCCACTAATAGTGCTCCGATTGTACCAAATACTGTTGATTTATCGGTTGCCCTATCAGACTCGGACCCGTCTTTTGTGGATCTGGAGGTAACACCAGATCTAGAGGCCTGTCAGTCTTCTGGCAAAGCGGCTCCATGTCTGAGCGGGTCTAATGATGTGGTAACAGCTCCTGTACCTATAGCTTCTCGGGGAAGGGTTACCAATCTCCCAAAGGCTATATCTAAGAGTAAAAACAAAGCTAAAGTTACAGTTAGGAATCATAATTTGATTTCCCCCACCCCACAAATGACATCAGGTATTCCTTGTTGGGTGCAAAACATGGTAACAGATTTAAAACTGGACCTTGAAGCCACAATAGCAGCACAAATCAAGCCTCTAATTTCCAAACTGGATAGGCTTACGTCTTTAATACATTCGAAATGGCCACATAAAACGAATGGGCAAGGGCCTGATCAGCCACAAGGGATTACAGAAGCAGCCCCTAAATGTTCATCATGTATCCAGCCCCCTAAAGATGTATTAAATAACGTTCAAGTAACCGTAGCCCCCGGGAACCCAGTTATACCTCATTTGTTGCAAACTGGGAGTAATTCTGTTCAATCCACATCTATACCCACTCCGAAGGTGGTGGGTTCTATTTTGACTCCCCAACACTCTGTTGTTGGTAATAATACCACCACTATTCAAGTAAAAGATGTTGTAGGGAAATCTAATACCCCTTTAGCCCCTCTTTCTACGAACAAACCTGAAGGTCTTAAGCCAAAGCAGGCACGTTTTAGGTCAATTAATTTACCACCAGAGGTTTCCCCTTTTGTGGTCGTGTTGACAGCAGTCCCCCCGTTGAAGGAGGGAGTAAAAGAAACTCACGTTGAGCTAAGAAATAAATGTGCTCAATGGTTCCACTTACATAAACCTCTACCCAACAGTATGAACGGTGAAATTCTTACTGTACGTAGAGGGGACTGGGTGGGTAGAAGCAAGAAAACAATAGTAGGGGATGTAATTACAGTTAATTTTAGAGATACAGGGGCAGTTAGTTATATATGTAATGTACCCAATAGTGGTCCTGCGACTCAAATTAACCCACTCCCCTTGTCTTATTTCTTACCGATGCCTTCAAGACCAAACCCTCCTTGTTCCACTTTTCAAAGTAATAGAGGATCTGTGTATTCCCCGCAACATGCTACTAAACCCTGGCAGCAACCACCACACCCTTCTTCTTTTTTTCCACATTATGTTAATTTTCACCAGCAGCCATTTCATGCTCCATCTTTTCCCCTGCACCATGTTAATCCTCATTGGTCACATCCTCCCCATTTTCCACCACCCTTATTTCAGTCTGCCCATCAGTGGCAGCAACCCTTTCAGCCACTACAACCAGTTAAACCCCAGTGGCAACAAACATGGCAGGACTTGCCCCCTTCCCAAGACTCCCTGTACTCACAACTTGCTCATCCTAACAGATATGCTGTGTTGGACGAGGTAGATTGACTGAGCTCTACTGAAGCTTTGGATTTAAACATCTCTTTGTCCTATTTAGATATGGCGAGTGCTCCTCCTGTTACACCTTTAGCCGCACTCCCCGAACCCCCAATGGTGTCATCGTTAATACCCCTCTCGCGTTTAGAAAACAGGGATAGCTTTGATGCATGTACAGCTACTGTTACTCCCAGATTAAGCCCAGATATCATCTCTCGGGAAGATGGTCCTACTCTATTACGAGCAACTCAGCCAGAGTCATCTGTAGTTGGTGATTCTGGCAAACCAGCAGGACTCTCTCTTGTTTCCTGGAACATTGCTGGCCTTGCCAGCAAATTAGGTACACCCTTCTGGACCAGTTTTTTGGGGGAGGGATTGGACCTAATTTTGTTACAGGAAACTTGGTGTCTGGACCCCATTAACATCGAAGGGTACGCATCCTACTGTCTCAGAGCCACCAAATCTAGCTCGGGTAGGGCTAAGGGGGGCCTTTTGTTGCTTTTATCTACCAAGCTGTGCGATTGTATGGTTAAATACAGCACGACAGTTGGGACCCATAGCCAAGTTATAAGGGTGGAGTGCAGGAAGAATATTGATTTAGTTGTGATAAATTTTTACAACAATCTCTTTGATGCTACTAGAGGGGATATCCTACCGCCTCTAGAAAGGGAAATAACTAAAGCCCTTGGTATTTCGAAAAGAAAGGCCGAGGTTGTCTGGGCAGGGGATTTTAACCTGCAGCCCTGCCATTTGTCCAACGGGAACATCTGCGGTTTTGGTGCAGCAATGAGTAGTCATTGGGGGGGTTTGGGTGTGAGGGAGGATTCTCCTCACTTCCAACATTGCAGTTATGGTTCCACATTAAATAATATGCTAGTCACACTAGACATGACCCTGTTAAACTGTAACACAAACAACCAGGCAATAATATGCCCTACATTTACAGGCAGAGATGCAGGATCATTTATAGATCATATTCTGTTGTCTAGCAGTGGAGACTTTACCGATCTGTATGTAAATGAAGAAAGTCTCAGCGACCATAACAGCCTTCGTGTTACCCTTCTGGGGCATGGTACCTCGACGGTTTCAGGTGGGAAATGTTCTACTGACTTAGTACCTATTAGACTGAAGGGTCTAAGGATTAAATGGACTGGATTAAATTCTAAGGTTAAGCAGAAGGAGGTTCTTACCAGATGTAAGAACCAAATTAGTTTCTGTTTGGATGATGACTGTGACTTAGGCTGCCTATTAGCTCACTTTGTCTCCATGAATAGTATTATTGATGGTATTTTTACTAAGGCCTCGCTATCCAATAGCGGTCCGAAGCAGGGGTGGTTCGATAAGACCTGTATAGTCGCCCTCCGTGATTTAAAGAATGCTTTAGGCACTAATCCACACGTTAAGACGGATATACAATTTTTTAGGGCAAGATATAAAATAGCAATCAATACTAGGAAAAGGGTATTACAGACCGAGGCGTGGGATAAGTTGAAGGAAGCAGCCGAGACCAAAAACTGCAAACTGTATTGGGAAACAATTAACAGCCCGTTTCTCAATAAAGAAGATGTTCCAGAATTAACATCTTATGTGGCATGTAGCGATTGGGTCAGTCACTTTTCCAAAATTTTCAATCCAGAAGGGTTATCTCTTGAGTCAATGTTACCTGAGTCTATCTCATGGCTACCCCTCCCGTTGGGAATTACATTAGAAGAAAGCCATGAAGCAATTTCTTTAAGCAAAGGAGGTAAGGCCCCTGGCCCCGATGGGGTCCCGCTGGATTTATACAAAGATGAACCAGCTTTATGGGCTCCCATCCTGGCGAGGATATTTAATTGTGCGGCAGAAACTAATTTCCCGTCTACTTGGGGTCAATCGGTCATTATCCCTCTACATAAGAAAGGTGATAAATCAGAGGCCTCTAACTACCGTCCAATTTCATTATTGGACGCCTCTGTGAAGGTGATGAGTAGGATTTTGCTCAGGAGGCTGGAAGATTGGGCAGCTGATTTTAACATCTTAACTAGAGTCCAATATGGCTTTCGGAAAGGCCTGGGCACATTGGACCAATGTGTAAATTTGGACCTTTTAATTAACAAATATACTGTGGCTAAAAATGGCAACCTTTTTTTATGTTTTGCTGGTTTGAGCAGTGCTTTTGATTTGGTTAACCACACTATTCTTTGGGAGGTTTTGCTAGATGCAGGGGCTCCGAGGGAAATAGTCCATTTTTTAGCTAGACTTTACGAAAAACTTTCTTGTAAGGTCCGCTATGGCACCCTTGGCGAATGTACCCCGTTTTTCAAAGTGTCTCGGGGCATACGCCAGGGATGCGTTTTGGCCCCGTTGTTATTTTCCCTCTTTATTAATGACGTCGACCGTTCCTTGGTTGACATCCCAGCAGATGCCCCCTTGATTGGTGGTAAACCTGTTCCGCTGTTACTTTACGCGGACGACGCTGTTCTCATATCCCGAACACAGATGGGCCTTCAGCGCCTAATCGATAATTTTATGCAGTTTATTCAAGTTAGGCGGCTCCGCGTGAACAAAACTAAGACGTATGTTATGTCATGCGGTCGGGCAGCTAAGCAGGTAAAGCATACCTTTTTTCTGGATAAGGAAAAGTTGACTCCTGTCAAGTCCTTTTGTTATCTAGGAATTACATTTAACAATAGCGGGTCTTGGACCTCGGAATTTGATTCTATCAGACTAAAAATGCTGCGGTCTACTGGCAGTATTTTTCGTTTTGCCTCTAAACTCGGCTCACGAAGCATTTTAGACATGATGAACATATACAATGTTTGTTGTGTCTCCTCTGCACTGTATGGGGCAGGTGTATGGGGCCATAGTGTGGGTACATCCCTGCAGAAGGAGGAAAATAAGTTTTTAAGGAGGTTGTTATGTGTTCCCCCTTCTGCCTCCATTCTGCTGATCCATGAAGAAGTTGGGATCGAGTTTATTTCTGATTTAGCAGCAGTCCGGCCACTTTTATTGTGGCGTTCTAATTGGGCTAAACCAGAGACTCGATTTACTCAGGATATCATTCTTGATTGTATAGGCTTGGACCACTCCTCACGCATACAGTGGTTGAGATACATCCACCGCTGGTATCTCCTTCTTTTTAATATTGATGTATTCCGCGAGCCAGAAGAGGTTGTTTCTATTTCAAAAAAAGAAATTAAGACAACGTTTTTAAACTTCCGAAAGGCAGAGCGAGATAAAATTTCTGGCAATCTTATTACCCTGAAATTTTATAAAGATTTAAATTTAACTTCGGGGTTCCAATCCTATCTTGTGTATGTGACCCGTCCCTCCCATCAGTATGTTTTAACACGTGTCAGATTGGGTATTGTTCACCATCTGGTTGCATTTCCAAACATAAGAACCAGTTCAGATATACCCTGTCCGTGTGACAGTATTTCCCGGCAGAATAGTTGCCACTTTTTACTTCTCTGTAAATTTTATCATTCTCTCAGGTTAAAATACCTTAAGCCAATTTTTATCAAATATAATATTCGTACTACAGAAACAGCACTGATACTTTTATCCTCATTAGAGAACGAGGAGATCTGTTTTTTCCTGGCTACTTTTATTCTGAAGTGTACAGTTGTCAGGAAAAGTATTGTACTATAATATTTTTATACTTACCTGTCTGTACCTATGTTATACAGCTGCCAGGTATTGTATTACGCTGCTATTACTGTTTACATTTTTGTTTGTATATATACGTCTTCAAGTTTTATACCATTTTTGTAACTAAGGTATTATTCTTATTTTGTTGATGTCCACAGTATATTATGATTATTTATAAATTTTGATGTACAGCTGCCAGGAAAGGCCCATTGAGTAATTCCTACTGATCTCCTGTCTGTTCATTCATGTACGTTTTGCTTTTATAATAGTACGTTGACCCAAACTGGCAAGATTACTCCTTAATTGTTGCACTTCAGCCTTTTGCACAACGTCTTATCATCGTTTCTTATAAGTGGTCATATGGTGATTTTAAACATTTTAACTATGTATTTTTTGCTTGTATGATTTGTATGTACAAATCGAATAAAAGCTTTAAATTGAATTGACTGGCATCCACAGTCACCAAACATCTTGCACCCGGCTTAAAGGCTGATAAAGCCGGGGCATCAGTGATGACATTTTTGACAGATGTAAAAGCATGTTCAGCAACATCATCCCAAATGAAATCAACATTTTTCTTTAAAAGTCTTCTACGGGGTTGAACAATTATGGAGTATCCTAGAATACATTCGGAGTAATATTCACTTATCCACAATAAAGATCTGAGTGAATCTCTGTCATAAGGAGGAGGAACATCTTGAATAGCCTTTACTAAGGAAAATTGTGGATGTATTCCAGTATCAGATACGCGATGACCCAGATAATCCAATTCTGTCTTACACATTTTACATTTGTCCGGTTTGAGAGTTTTTCCCACCTTATTGAAGATTCCTAAAACATTTCTCAAAATAGACTTGTGCTCTTCTCTAATTTCTGAAAAGATAAGAACATCATCTTGATATGCCTGTGTCCCTGAGATCCCAGATAATATGCAGTCCATGAATTTCTGAAACACACTCGCTGCAGAAGCCATGCCAAAGGGAAGTCTCAGAAATGTATAAGCTCCAAATTGAATGATAAAAGTAGTGAGATCTTGGGATTCTGCAGCAAGTGGAATCTGATGATAGGCAGAACAAATGTCCAAAAGTGAAAAAAAATTGGGCTCCATTAATGTTTGAGAGAAGATCACTTATCTTGGGCAAGGGATGACAATCAACAAGGATATTCTTATTTAAAGTGCGTAAGTCAGCACAGAACCTGATAGAATTTGAGGTCAGCTCTGACTGATAGGGGAACAGGTGTGAGTTTGTGGGACACAGTCATAGCATCTTTTTTCAACTTGATCCTATGTTCAAATTTATCACTTACACCCATCTTATTTGTGAACACATCTGGAAATGTTTTAACCATTTCTGAGAGTGTATCATGTTCAGAAACATGTGTGGAAGCTAAGTTGATATCACAAACCTTGACAGGATTGGGTGAACCTGGAATCAACATTAGTCCTAATTTCGCTAAATCACGCCAGCCTAAAATTAATTTTCATTTCTTTGCAACATAAATCTTGGTAAATGCTTCTCTACCCAAATGTCTTACTTTCTCCATGAAAAAGCCAAGCATATCAATGTCCTTGTCTCCATAAGCTTGTGGATAGACATCAGGAATGTCTAAAGATTTCGAGCTAGACCAAACTCGTTCATACAAAGTGTCTGAAATTATCGTGATGGGAGCCCCTGAGTCTGCCATCATGTTGAGTTTTATATCACCAATGTACACGTCACCAATAGGATACTTAATTGGAGTGAAATCAATTGAGTCTACTTCAAGGGCAAGAAGCACTTTTTTAAAATCATGTGACAAGGAAAGTTCCTCCGAGATAGAAGAAATATCAACAGAACCAACCCTGGTGACATTCCCTGAACTTCTACACAACCCTGAAAAGGGACCCATTTTATGGCATTTGGTGCAGTTTTTTACCGATAGCAGGGCAAAGAGGATTATTACTTAAATGGTTTTTGGATCCACATCTATACAAAATGCAAGTTTTTTTGTTCAAGGACTTATTAGTCCTGTAAGATAAAGCATTAATGACTTCTGGCATTTCTACATTTTTAACATTGTTAATGGGTTGATATTTTGTATGAGAGGAAATACATTTGCTGGAAAAGATTGAGCGCTCAATGGCTTTTGCCATGTCGATTACTTCTGATAGTGTTGGATCTCTGTAAGAAAGTAAATGTTTTTGGATTTTCTTGGAGTTACTTCCAAAGACAAATTGATCTCTAACAGCGATGTCGATGGATGGGCCAAAATTGAATTTAGTTGCCAATATCCTGAGCGCTGAAATATACTCTTCCACTGACTCATCTGTTAATTGATTCCTTTTATTGAAGTTAAACCTTTCCAATAAAATGCTAGGTTGTTCAGAAAATGTGTTCTTCAATCTGGTTGCAGCTTCCAGTTATTCATTCCATCCTTCACCTTGTCCTACAGAAGATATCGAGGGAAGACTGTTGAAAACATTTTGTCCCTCAAGGCTAAGATTGCTATATAAAATGTCTCTCTTCCTTTTTGCGTGGAACTTATATGCGTCAATAGCAACACGGAAGTTTTCAAAATAATTATGCCATTTGTCCCATATTTGTGCAGGTTTGCCTGGGTTTTGTAAAAACTGATAAATCTGCACAAACTGTTGAAGATTAGACTTTTTGTTTTTAAATACTGAATGTCTTTTTTTCTTTAAAAATGCTGCAGATGTATCAATAAAATTGATTCAACAATAAAAGAAGCTCGTCAAAACACTGTTTACGAAGATTTGTGAAGAAAGAAAAAGGTTCCCAAACCAAAATGGCCTCCACCATTGAGTTAAAGAAGAACTTTTTAAAATGGCCGCAGGAACGAACTTGCCCAAATTAAGATGGCCGCCGAGTTGAGGTAAGCTTGGACGTGGCTTAATACTGCAAAACATCTAAGTGACGATTTCAAAATGCCCACCACGTAACGTCATAAACAGCATGTACCTGTGCTGTGAAGTGTTTAATTGCCCAATCCAAGATGGCCACCAGCTGACGTCATGAGTGACGTAGACGTCTAACGTTATGAAAGGGAGTGCGCAAACTCACGAAATTGACCGCTACCCGAGGCCCATCGAAGCGCTAAACTTGTGAAACTGAAACAGCAACACAGCATCCAAAAACTCATCACTGCCTGAGGGCAAATCGCCCCGGCAGGTACCCAAACTCATCACTGTCAGAAGGCAACCGCCGCGGCAGCCATCAAAAGCTCATCACCGCCGGAAGACATTTGGCAGACGAATACAAGACTCTGCGATAAAACTTGCTGACACTTCCGCAAACCAAATTGACCGCAACCCGCGGCCTATCACAGCGCTGACCTTGTGATCCAACCTCAACTGTGACAAAGCGTCACACATCAATAAGACAACCTTAACAGCGACTAAAAAAACTCAAAATGAATGTGGAGTGATGAGGCTTTCGCCTCGGTATCCAAAAACTCACCACTGTCAGATGGAATCTGACAGGCGAAAACAAGACACACGGACGAAATTGCTTGTGCAGCTTCCGTGCGCAGTGTGAAGATTTCTGATGGTCTACGGTTGTGGCGGAGTGCAGTCCCAGCCGGGATTGCAGAGTAGAAGTGAGGATTTTGAAAATAAATGTTTGTGTTCGTCAGGATGAAAAATAGCGGGAAGCTCCTGCTTTCTCCCGCCCATTGCCAAATGTAAAGAGGAGTCTTCAGACCTTTGAGGTACTTTATTCGAAAACAGCAGGAGCCCCTCCGACCGCGGTCCACCTCCATGAAATCCACAACCGCATCTAACGTGCGGCCATGGAAACCATGGAGATGGAACCTAGCTGTGAGCCTCAAGGCATTACATGCCTGCAATGAGGAATCATCACAAGCCAGTTCACGCGTTTTTGGTATTCTACAATGCGGCATAGTTTATTAGGAGGCAGTAGCACACTCCCACGACTCCCGGGTTATGCATTTTTCACCGGGCCAGCTAAATAGCATAAAAACAAACCCCTTTTGGGGTTAGAGTAATATACCTTCTTAACAGGTTGTCACTAGGCCAAGATGGCCATACCTTTTCGGCCCCCGCACCCTGTGACTAATTGGCCGCACCTACTCGACCCACACCTCGTGACTAATCTCCCGGGAACTGTTTGGGTGAATGAACTTTACTTGGAGCAATTGCGCCGTATACAACAGCTACCCACCACCCCCACCCTTGCCAAACACACTACCTCGAGGCAGGCAGAGCAAAGGGTAGGTCACACACACACCTCCACGTCAGACTCTGTAAGTATTCAAAATCTTGACGGCACACTGCGGACTTTCCAAGTGTACCCGTTGTGTTCTTAATTTGCATACTGTAACTTATGTGTTTCAGTTTATACCACTGTTATTACCCTGTTCTCAGCCTTGACCTAAGGCGCTACAAATTTAGTTTCAGCTGGGTAAGAAGTATCCCTACCCTGAGCAGGGCTATTATATCAGTTCGGTGCATGAGTGTCTGATTTCACATGTCTCTCTTATATGTCTTGCAATATTACATCCCATCACCACTATGTCTCTTGCCTGCTTTGATATTTCTGGCACGTCACCAAGGAGCTATGTTTTGCACTCCAAGTACATTACCAATTGTTCAGCTTATTAATACTTGTCAATTAATACTTTCCTATGGTTCTTAAGGTTTTCACCATGTGCAGACTATATACATGTGACATTATTCTATCCATTTTTCCTCTCTTTCTTAGGTTAGAATGTGAGATCCTAGTAGGGAGTTTATCTGAAGGTACACTTGACCTTTTACTATTTCTTGAGATCAATAGACATAACCTAGCTATTATAGCTTCACCTTCTCTGCCCTGAATGAGGGTAGAGAAACTTGATTCAGTTGATCCTGAAGAAACCCACTGACCCCTCCTGGACCACGTAAACGTAAAACATGTTGACTTTAAGCACTTACCAAGAGATTGTCACACTTCGTGACACTTCCCTGACAATCCATACTCACCTGCTTTTGACCCTACCAAGGGGATCACTGATTAAAATATTTTCAGCACCCTGTAGGTAGTTTTAATGCACTTTTTAACCACATATATTATCGAATCACCACACACCCGCATGCATCATCATGGCTAAAAAGACAAGATCTCCGCTAAAGAGCCCTCTCGCCTCGCCTGTGGGGCATGGCAGCTCAGGCCCCACGTGGAACTAAACCCGATGATGAAGCATGATGCCCACATGGGTGTGTGAGGGCAACATCTTCAAATAAGGAAGATCCCTCACCTCATATACATCCCAACCAGACTTCTTCTGTAAAGGAACAGCAACCCTCTTTTTGTGCTGGTTCAAATGCAGACTCACAAATGTTGAGTAATTGTATCTGATAAACTGCTGCAAATTCTGTTGAAATAGACATCTGATCTCCAAGTGGGAGTATTTTGCAACTTGAAAACCTACTTAGACTGCGGTACAGCAGAGTGTTAAAAGGTTACAAGATAATTAACATTTTAAAAAGCACATGGAGCTTGTTGTACAAAGTAAACTCCACAGGTGTTTCTTAACATAGGGAATGTACAAAGAAGTCACTGAGGGCCTCATTTATGGTTTGTTGGCATAAGGCAGTGCTGCAAGGCATCTTGCCGCACAGCCCTACGCCAAAGTGAAAGGGCAGGAATGCACCGCATTGAAGCAATATGGTGCATTCCAGTCTTTCTGCCTGCGCTGGCGCCATTTTGGCAGCCTAGCACCAATGTAGGCACACTTGCACCATGATGCAAGTGTGCCTCCGTTGCAGGCAGGATTGTTTTTGTGCAGGAAGGTACACCTTCCTGCACAAAAACAATCCTACGAGGAAGTTTCTTCCTACCATGGAAAGAGGAAAAACCTAGAAGAAATAAACATATTTCTCCTCGTTACGTCTCACCTCGGTAAGCGAATGGATTTGAAGCTTCCCCAAGTTTACATCGCTGTAAATCTGGGGTAGCTTCAAATTCCATCAGTGTTGCGTGTGGAAAAACCACTGCATTGCCTTACTCATGATTTGAGGCCACTCAAAGCCACGCAGTGTGGCTTTGCGTGGTTTCATAAATCTTTGAGAGCCCTGCGTCATGCATGTACCACTTTACATGGTGCAAAAGTGACGCAGGGTTCTCATAAATAAGCCCCATAGTCTCTTAATCTTGAAGTGTTATGTCAACACATATTTTAGGGTCAAAACAAACCAAGGAATATAATTGAATTTGTGTGAGACATGCAGAGCTGTTAGCCAGTGCTATTTCTCTTCTGTTTTACATGAGTGCAGTTTATAGTGTTGAGCTAATAGTCAATGTATGCTGTAATCTGTGTTCTACACATACTACTGTTTGCACACATACAGATGCCATATTAACACTAGCAAAATCATGCTTGCAAATGCTGATTTTGGAAGAATGGCTTAGCAGAAATTCTAGAGGGTGTTACCTGCTGATTTAGTTCTATGTTCTAAATAGGTATAATTGTGTTACTTTTAACTGTGTGATCTTGGACATTCCACTTCTTTTGGTGAATTGCATGTCATAGTAATTTTCACCTATGGTATTCATCTTTCCCATGTTTGAAATTTGATGCAGTACACACAGGAGGATGCATTAACCTCTGATAACGTTACTGTTAGTGATAAAACAAAAAGGGCCCAATCTGGTAGCACAGTAATTCTTTACGTATACTTTGTGAATGGGAATGAGAGGTGCTATTTTTCCTTCTTCTATACCACTCTCTGTCAATTACATGTGGGAGAGTAGTCCCAAGCTCACAAGACAACAAGTATTTAAAAACACTAAAACCACATCCTAAGTCAACAGTCAATGGGTTCTGAAACTAAATCTTCAAAATACCCTGTGAAATCACAGATGTAAAAAAACCACAACCATATGTCACTCAGTGAAAAATGTGCAAGACAAGGTAGCACCTCATGTGAGCAACACCAAAGTGGGCTTTGCTGGTTAAATATCACCAGTTATGCCATGTCTATCATCATATTTTGCCACCTTGTAAAACAAAAAAGTGTCCAGAGAAATAGTGAACTAGGTGAAAATATGTGAAGACGTCACACACTTCAACCCCGTTTGCTTAAAATTGAGATAAATCCACAGCAACCATACTTTATTCTCAGCTCATGGATATATTCAAAATAAAAACGTACTGCATGTTAACAGACCAATTAACGTTGGGCCGACATGTTTCATTGCCTTTCTCTAGTGGCAATTTCTTCAGGGCACCAGGGATTCGTCCACCTTATCTGGACACTTGTTACGAACTACCAGTGACTGTATAAACAAAAGGAGAGGTTCTTGTAAAAAATGCACGAATAGCCAGGACAGAGAGCACATACTCCAAACATTCATTGCATTCACCCTGTCTTTCCTTGAATATGCAACAACATGTAACAATCCAATTACCCGGTGCTAGCCTAGGCCACTCGTACCAGCTAAGAACCGCGTCACACAGGCACTGTTTTGACAAAGTAGTCCTGTATCTTAAAAAGACACTTGTGTTGTCATAGTTCTATAAAACAAGCAGATAAAAGATAGTGACATAACATGGTTGATCTTATCGTGTAGTGTACCACCCTTATACATCTCCGGAAAGTAGTCATTACCGCCGTATGTATCAACCCCATCTCATTAGCATATCCTGAATTAAATGTGGTTGTATAGTGCAATATTACCACTTCTACAAGGGGTTCTTAAAATACTAAACCTTATTCTGTGTGTGTGTACATTCCCGATGGATCCCAACAATGTGGCAATCTCCATTAATCACACATGATTGCTGAAATTCATAGCGCGATTCTGACATCGAAACCATTAAATCTCGCCAATTTTAAACGTGCCTCTGTAGCTCTCACTATTTTATTTTAAGCGTACACAGCCACCAAATTGCCCCGATCTTACCACTTGGTATTGGCGTGGGGAGCTTCGTCTCATTCCACGCTACTAACTGAACGCGGTTCGCGTCTTTAAATGACGGGTTTCCCTAGCGGTCACATGGCATTTCACATCACGTGATCCACCCTGAATCACGGGTGCCATCTTTGAATAGGTACGAGCCCATCACCATGTTATTTGTTCATAATCACATCTGCTTTTTTTTTTAAAAACAAGAACCTTTCCAAATAAACGAACACGTCAAATTTCAATGTTGATGCTTCTACAGTTTTGTAATATAGCTATTCCAGTACATCTAGCCGCTTCAAAACTTACTACACTTTTTAAAAAAAGCCTCTATTACATACACACAATACCGCAGGAGTGGCCCAGTATCTTATACAGCACAGGCACATGTTGTGTCGCTCCACAGCAAAAGATCATGACACACCGGTAAGCTTTCGCAGTTCTTTATTTATTTATTAGGTATACAGATCGCATGTGCGATGACCTTCCTGCTGTCCCACTGCCCTCGTTGTGTGTCCTCCCGCCCCCGACCGGATGTGGTGTCCGATGACCTTCCTGGCCATCGCCCATCCCCAGGTCCTAGTGTCCACTTCCAGGACACTACATCTCCCGCCCTTTATCACAAAAAGGTGATGAAAAATACTAGCCAACTCTCAGACATGTGACATCTTGACGAGCTATAGTTATTCATAATGTAAGGTGATATGTATAGATGTGACATATGTAATGGTACCCAGAGAGATGTATCACATTTCTTCTATCAGTCTCTTTGGTCTCGTTATGTCTCTTCTCGGCCTTGTCTCCAGTTGTGGGTCTTCTTTTGGCCCTGTGTTGCCTGCTGGACCCATTCCATAGCGCTCCAGTTTCTTCGTCTCTTCGGTGCCTGATGCTTGCTCTTCGTCCATTTCTTCCTTTAGACCTTTAAAGTGTGAACTGTTTCTCGTTATTCGTTTGCTTTCCGATTCTGCTGTAATCATTGTTCCCTTTTTCTTCGTTATCGTCAATGGTTCTTGGGCGAACAGGCTGTCAGATTTCCGTTGCTGTTTCTGTTGCACTACTACAGTGTCTCCTTCTTGTAGATGTGACCTGGTGGCTTGTCGTTTGCTGTCCGCATATTCCTTCATTTTTCTCTTTGCCTCCTTGTCTTTGTCTGCTAGGTTCTCGTGCCCTGATGCTGTCTGTCCTTCTACTTGCGGCAGCCTCATTCTGCTTCTCCTCCCCAGTACCAGCTCCGCCGGGCATTTTCCTGTGGACCCATGTGGCGTGTTTCTGTAGTCTCTCAGCATTTGGCATAGCGCTTGGCCCAGCGATATCTGTGACAGTTTCGCTCTCTGAACCGCCTTCTTGATGTTTCCCATGAACCGTTCGACCATGCCATTTGCCTCTGGCCACAGTGGCGTTATCTTCCTGTGTTGTATTCCAAGTTAGGCCATGAACTTGCGGAATTCGTCTCCTGCGAACGGAGGACCATTGTCTGTCTTCAACGTTTCTGGTGAGCCCCACGCCTCAAATATATTGTCTATTATTGGTAGAGTAGCTGCTACTGACGTTGATGATACTGGCCTCACAATTGGGAATCTGGAGTACTCGTCCATTATCACCAGTAAGTAAGTTCCTGTGTCTAGCGGTCCGAAGAAGTCAGCTGCTAGTGTCGTCCATACAGTCCTTGGCAGCTCCGACATGTGCAGAGGTTCTTGTCATGCTGTCTGGCCTGTTGTTTGACAGAGGTGACAGGCTGCAATTGTGTTTTCTACTAGACTATCTAGTCCAGGGAACCACACCTTCTCTCTCAGCAGCTTCTTTGTTGCGACGATGCCCCTGTGCGATTCATGTGCGATGCTAACTACTTGGCGCCGTAGTGAACTTGGCATCACTATCCTGGTGCCTCGCATTATTATTCCGTTATTTGTCTCTGACAGTTCCCCGCTTATCTTCTGCAGTGCCAGCATCTCTTCCTTGTTTACTCCTTCTTTCCACGTGCAGTTGTTGTTGACATGTCTCCACCTTTGTTGGCTCATTGTTTCTCTGGCCACTTGGAGAGTGACATCTTCCTCAGTTCCTCTCTCTATCTCTGCTAATGTTATTGGTGCCGGTGTATTTTGTTTGAGCACGAAGTTTAGGTATTCCTCTGTCACTGAGGCCTTTTCCTCGGCATGTGGTAGTGGATGTCGCGACATGTAGTCCACCGGATTATGTTCTTTCCCTGGTTTGTGGACAATAGTGAAATCGTAGTCCATTAGTCTGATGCCCCAGCGCTCGATCCTTGGCGGCATCTTTGCTGCTGGGTTGCCATATATTGTTACCAGCGCTTGGTGGTCCGTAATGATGGTAAACCGCTTCCCGTACACGAACATGTGGTAGTGCTCACATGCCCATACCACCGCTAAGCTTTCTTTCTCTGGCTGTGAGTACGCCTTCTAGATGTCTGTCAGACTTTTGCTAGCGTAGGCAACAATTTTCCTTGGTGACTCTTTTCCTGGCAGGTGCTGTGCTAGTATCGCTCCTAGTCCTACTGGACTTGCATCAACCGTCAGTTTGGTGCAGAGCAGAGGGTCGAAGTATGCGAGGTGCTCCACAGTCATCACTGCATTCCTGATTTCCTCGAACGCTTCATTGCAGTCCAGGACACTACAGCACATTATCACGCTGCTGATAAAATTCCAAACAATTCACCCAACTAATCTTCACAGCGGGTCTAATCAGTTATAATCAGTTCTCATAATCTGCCAATGTCCATATCACTCGGAGGTTATAGCTAACATGAGAGACTAATCCAATTGTCCAGTTATATACACTGAACAACTTGCTGTACACAAAGTTTCTATCAGTTGCCTTTTGGTGTACTGTAGTCCTAAATTGGCCCTGCTCAGCAAAGATATCAAGATCCAAATATACAGCAGTCTGTTTGCTGTACGTCCAGGTAAATCTAAGACTGCCATCCAAGGTGTTTAACCGGTTCAGAAAAGCCATCAGAACATCCTCAATACCCGACCAAATGCACACAACATCGTCAATATACCGCTTCAAGAGGCGGATGTTCCTCTGGAAGGGATTGAGCAGATGGAAAATATGATGCTCTTTGAACTGGCCCACATAAATGCAGGCCAGGCTGGGCGCAAAAGTCACGCCCATCGAAGTACCTGAGACTTGTAAAAACAGGTCATTTTTATAGCAGAAATAGTTACTTGTAAGTGCAATTTCAATGCACTGTAACACAAAGGACTGTGCTGTGTCATAAAACCATTCTTGCTCCCCAAGTGCACGTGCTGCCGCCACCAGTGTGGCATCCTGGGGTATGCAAGTGTAGAATGACTCGATGTCAATAGTCACTAAAAATTCATGTTGTGTATCAAAACAAGTGTTCTCTAGTACATTAAGGATATCTCTGGTGTCCTGCACAAATGAGGTCTGTTTTATCTCCGATTCCCTGAGAAAAAAATCCGCAAATTGTGAAAGGGGTTCGAACACTGACTGAACACCCGAAACAATGGGACGCCCAGGAGGAGGTCATGTAGCCTTATGAATTTTTGGTAAAATATAAAAGGCCGGAGTCCTGGGTTTGGAATTTACAAGGAACTCTGCTTCTTTGACAGTAATCCATTTCTTTTCTTTGGCTACCGCTACCATGGATTGGATGATATCCAGTAATTCATTCACAGGATCACAAGCCAGAGGTAGGTAATTCTCATGTTTGCCAAGGAGCTTATGAACTTCATTTTCGTAATCCGCCGTATTCATAACAACTATTGCTCCCCCCTTGTCTGCTGATTTTATAGTGACAAGGGGGTTATCCTGGAGACTCCTAACCGCCCGCCAGTCATCTTTGCTCATGTTATTAAAAGTATGATTATGGACAGTATTTTCGAACGCATTCATTTCCTCGAGGACTTTATTCTCAAACACTGCAACCTCCGGGCCCACGCTGGAATTTGAAGGACAAAATTGAGAGGGACGACGCTGGTCAGTACAAAACACAGAAGCAGGGTCCTGAGTTTTGTTGGCAAAAATTTTTTACATTTTAATTTTCCTCATTGTTTCATGAAATTCGAAACGAAATTTGAACATATCATGTACAGGGGTGGGAACAAATCCCAAGCCTTTGTTCAACACTCGTGTTTCATTCTCCGACAGAGTATAATCGGATAGATTGACAATGCCGTTCATGGCTGGTTCCTTCCCCGGCTGCGAGTTATTCGAGGTGAGAAACCCTGCCATGTCTGATCCTGATTGGGTGGTATCTGTCCTCTGCCTCCTTGACCACCTCTGCCTCTGTGTCCTCTCTGATTCTGTCCTAAAAAAGAACGCAATAACGCCCCCAGATCTTCATTCGATTGTTCAGTTTGATTAAATCTGACCCTATTGGATTTGTCTACTTGTACTCCTGCCTCATCATCTTCACTGGATGTGTTGTCAAACGTCCAGTTGTAAGGTGTACGTCTAGTTGTATGTCTCCCTCCCCTAACAGGGCCACCCCGTTGTCTTGGTACAGTTCTCTGTTGATAATAACTGTCTTCAACATATGGGAATGCTCATTCATGGGTAAAACGTTCTAAATTGCGTTTTAGGCCTTTTATTTTTTGATTAATCATGTAATTTTTATAATCAGAAAGATCCTCCTGTATTCTGGATAACTGTTCCTTCGTGTCAGCAAGTGTGGTATCCCTTTTAATACTCTCCTCCAGATTAATGATTTCCTTGAGGAGGTCTTCACTAAGCCCCTTTGCAGTATTAATGATTAAAATCAACCATGACACACCACAGTCCTTTGTGTTACAGTGCATTGAAATTGCACTTACAAGGAACTATTTCTGCTATAAAAATGACCTGTTTTTACAAGTCTCAGGTACTTAGATGGGCGCGACTTTTGCGCCCAACCTGGCCTGCATTTATGTGGGCCAGTTCGAAGAATATCATATTTTCCATCTGCTCAATCCCTTCCAGAGGAACATCCTCCTCTGGAAGCGGTATATTGACGATGTTTTGTGCATTTGGTCAGGTACTGAGGATGTTCTGATGGCTTTTCTAAACCGGTTAAACACCTTGGATGGCAGTCTTAGATTTACCTGGACGTACAGCAAACAGACTGCTGTATATTTGGATCTTGATATCTTTGCTGAGCAGGGCCAACTTAGGACTACAGTACACCAAAAGGCAACTGATAGAAACTCCTTGTTGCATTTTAATTCATTCCATCCCCGGGCACTCAGGGATAATCTACCAGTAGGGCAGTTCCTCCGTTACCAGAGGAACTGTTCATCCACAGGGGATTTCTTGCAGCAGTCTGAAGTCCTCTGTGAGAAGCTTGTTCAGAGGCAATATCCGAGGCTAGTGGTGAAAAACGCAAGAAAAAGAGCGTTGAATACACCTCGCAGTACCTTATCGGAAAAGAACATCAGACCTAGGAGTGACTGTCTGCCAGTAGTCATGACATACTATCCTTTGGCCAGTAAATTACGTCAAGTGATGCGCAAACACTGGTCCTTACTGTCCACAGCTGACTTCAAGATGCCTCCCCCTAGATTTGCCTACAGGAGAGCATGCAATTTGAAGGATAAATTGGTACATTCACATTCTAAAATAGACACAGAAGTGTCAACTTTACCGGCGGGCCATTATCCGTGTGGATCGTGTTCCGTATGTGAATTGGCTTCTAAAACTAACAAAGTGACATTGATGGATGGAAAGGTTTGGCATCTCACTCAATTTACCAACTGCAATACAGCAAATGTAATTTGCCGCATTACGTGTCGGTGCGGATTACATTACATTGGACTAACATCTAGGAAAGTAAAGATTCGTATACAGGAACATCTCAGCACTATTAGATCAGGAAAGCTGACCACCAGACTAGTACAACATTTTATAAATGAGAGACATGAGGACAGATCTTTGACATGGACAATATTGGAGAAAGTAAGAGGTGATGTCTCCAATATGGACAGACTACTAGCTAGTAGGGAAGCCCGTTGGATTTTCCTAGAGAAAGCAGATCAAGTTGGGCTCAACGACTGCATTGAATGGAATTGAATCAGCTTATGAGACTGATCAGGATTTACCTGGGCGCAGGTGGATCTTCCTTTGTGTACAGCAAGTTGATAAGTGTATATAACTGGACAATTGGATTAGTCTCTCATGTGAGCTATAACCTCCGAGAGATGTGGACATTGGCAGATTATGAGAACTGATTATAACTGATTAGAATCGCTTTGAAGATTAGTTGGGTGAATTGTTTGGAATTTTATCAGCAGCGTGATAATGTGCCTGTGCTATATAAGATACTGGGCCACTCCTGCGGGATTGTGTGTATGTAATCGAGGCTTTTTTAAAAAGCGTAATAAGTTTTGAAGCGGCATGATGTACTGGAATAGCTATATTACAAAACTGTAGAAGCATCGCCATTGAAATTTGACGTGTTCGTTTATTTGGAAAGGTTAGTAGCGCGGAATGAGACGAAGCTCCCCACGCCAATACCAAATGGTAAGATTGGGGCAATTCGGTGGCTGTGTACGCTTAAAACAAAATAGTGAGAGCTACAGAAGCACGTTTAAAATTGGCGAGATTTGAGGGTTTCGATGTCAGAATCGTGCTATGAATTTCAGCAATCAAGCGTGATTAATGGAGATTGCCACATTGTTGGGATCCATCGGGGATGTACACACACACACAGAATAAGGTTCAGTATTTTAAGAACCCCTTGTAGAAGTGGTAATATTGCACTATACAACCACATTTAATTCAGGATATGATAATGAGATGGGGTTGATACATACGGCGGTAATGACTACTTTCCGGAGATGTATAAGGGTGATACACTACACGATAAGATCAACCATGTTATGTCACTATCTTTTATCTGTTTGTTTTATAGAACTATGACAACACAAGTGTCTTTTTAAGCTTCAATAGTTGTACTTAAAGCACTGAATTAACCTAGATGCCAAATGTCAATGTAAGGAAGAACGTTATTTAAAAGAACACCATTATCAACTATCAAATATACACCGCCAAGAAAAGATGAAACGATTGTCCCCAATTAAGTCAGAGACGTTGAACGCTGACTGGCTGGAGGAGATCCAGCTGCCTCAAGATGAATGGCGACAAAACAAGCGTCTGTTTGCTGCGCACCATCCGGCACCAGCCAGCCCTCCTGCACGTGCCCGTCGTCAGGCAACATCATCCCCTTTCCGCCTCACTTCCCCTCCCCTCTTGCAAAGAAGCCACACATACATTAACCAGTGTCACGAGAGTGGGTTAAGGGGGGACGAGTGATGTATTAAAGGGAGAGAAGCTGAAAATATTTGTGCTTTAGAATCTTGCTTTTCCTAAATCAGATATTTTTTCAGAATTGTCGTGCATGTGGAATACAGGCTTGCCAAGCCAGGGAATACTAAACACAGATGTGCCCAACAGACTGTAAATAAGCAGACAGTGCACTGCGTCCGTTTAAGGTACTCATTTGAGGTGCACCTACATTTAATAACTTGGAAACACACGACTTGGCAGGATGCAGCACACAATGTGCGCACTTGAGGCTAACTGGCCGGTTTGGACAGTGTCTGAAGGGAGACTGCCTGTGAGGCAGACTTCCAGTTTAAAGAGACGCGAGACCTGACTGGCAGCCTCTCACTAGCCTAACTTATATGAAATACTGGCTCTGGCATTCAAGAACGATCTTACAGAATGCTGCGCATGACGAGGAGCACTGGAGATGAATGTTTCTGTACATTTATTGTTTTTTGCACAATTTAATCCGGAGGTATGCCACTTTCGAGCTGTCAGCGGTTTATGAAAGCGTTCGAAATGGCCGCTGTTTCTGGTCCCATAAGCCTTCAATCAGCTTCCCACGTGGTCATCTCTTTTGGGGTTCGGACCATGGCTATGCAAGTTTACAGAATTGGCTTTTGGCAACAGGTGGGTGGTGGGAGTCAAGGGAGGATTCCACGTTCTATGAAGACTTTAAAATGACGTTTGTGTATCTCGAAGAGGCATCGTATATCATTAATTTGCTCGATAGACTTATAATAACAAGTAGAGTGCTTCATGTTACTGTTTTGTTGCTCCTAAGCGCTGTAAAATAGAGGTGTTAGTTTTACATAATTATTTTTACTAAACCATATCGTCCTCCAAATGATAAAAGGCTGTGTGCTTTACCAAATTCAAATTTAATTTTACTCACATGTTGAAGGCAGCGCCTGTTCCATCTAGGTGGTAACTATATGTGGGAGTTGATTTGTGCACCTCTTTATTTTGTGTTACCACCCATTTGTCTAAATCTGTTGCAATGGGGAGTCGTCATATATAGAGTTCTGGAACGGTAGCAAAGCCAGAAAATAGAAAAGACAGAGGCTGGTTTTGTAGGGTTTAGGCTTGAGATTTGGTAGGATTCCCGGAGTCTAGGGCTCAGGGCCCATTTGAGGTTGGTGCATATTGGAGTTGCTTGAAAAGGCACCATTTGCCCACTCTTTTTTTCAAAATGTTCCCTGAACCCCCCCCCCCCCGTAGGTGGTTCAGGCTCGCTCGCTAGCCACAGTGAAGTACGACAATTGTTTTACGCCTCACCACTTTCAAATGTCATCAGCCACCACTGGTGAGTTGGCATCAGGTTAGATTAAGTTCACGTCTCCGCCTCGCGTGCCTGTACCAGCCTTAATATTTACCTTGACCTGTGCTGGTGCCAAACCTGGGTAGGGTTCAGTGGGAACAGCCACGTGAGGGTGTTTCTGTGCATGGCCTCTTTATATCTTTGCACACCTTTGCAGAGTGAGTTACAAGGTTGGTAGAGTGCTTTAAAGTCAGGACAACACTCTCTGAGGGGAAGACTCATAACTGGGACCAATTTTGGCTCATAACTGAGACCAATTTCTGTTAAGAAACCATGGCTCCAAACAGATCATTGCAATTTGTGAAAATGGATCTAGATCTCATGCCTCCTGAATTACAGGTGAGTCGATGGTTGCTTCTGGACATTCAATTTCTTCGTAGAGGCCAGGTCAGTAGAGAATGTTGTCTCTAGAGCGGACAATATCCTTCCATGTTTTAGCTATAGATTTGCAAATTTCTGGTTCTAAAATTGAACTCTATATCCCCACTACAAATTCCCCCTACCACTGTCGCCTCTTTTTCTGAATGAGCTTGGATCACTTAGTAGTCTTTCTTTTTACGTAGCATCTTACATTTATACAAACCCTAGTGACCTGATCCACAAACTGCACTTTGTACTGCATTTTGTAGTACAATAAATGCAGTACAAATTGCAAACTCACAAAATACATGCAGAGTCTCTTATGCCTTCATATTACCTATACTTGTGGAGTTCTCTGCCTGTCTACAGAATCTCTGCACACATAAGTAAAGGTTCTATCAGAAAATGTAGGAGAGACACAAAGGAGGGGATTTAAAAAGGGGCAGACTTACTACAAAGGGGGATGGGATTAGGAAGTGGTTAGAGTGTGTCAGGGAGGGGTTTAGGGAGGGATGTCACCCACCCACACAAGAGTCAGACAGTTGCATTACTCTGGGGTGGAGACATGTAACTTACACTTTTGTGGTAAGTTTACATACAGAGCTTGGGAAAACTGAAAGCAGTAAACTTACTCCAAAGTGTAAGCTTATTCAAAAGTGCAAGTTACGTTTGTGAATCAGGCCCTATAAATTTAACAAGGTGACATCAAGGGCCAGCGCCTCCTCTCTATAAATTGTTCCAGTACCACCACCCCTGGCCTTCCTCTGCCCCAAGTACTGATCCTACTGTCTTTGATGTGGAAAATAACTAATACATTATGGACCTAACTTTCAAAATTAAATTGAGTCATAAAAGTATGTTTATGATTGAATTTATCTTTTGTATGCCTTCCAAAATATAATTGTATTTATGAATATGGACTTTGTCATGAGTGAAGAGAAATCTGAGCTTGCAAATCCCACTCAAGAACTGTGAAGTGGGCATGCCACGGAGTGTTTTGGTTTGTAACTTTGGGAAGGCTCACTAATGTATGTTTTCAATCTGGGATTTGCTACGGGACGGAGTACATTCCCTTTCATGATGGGTGGGGGAAGTGCCCACAGGGTGCAGGGAAATGGCGAGAGGCAAAAAGAGAAAGTGTGCACTTGCACGGAGGGATCCATCGTTCCTATGCAAAAGTATCTCGTATGGAGAACTCCATGTAGGTGGAATAGGAGCTCTTGGAATAGTCACATGACATTCCCAGACGTACTCCAAGAACATGGAAGGGAGAAAGAGGTTACGGATGCTGTGGACTCAGCCTCCTTAGCAAGTTGCGATAAAACAAAAGAAGTCCACCCTTCATTCAAGAAATATTTCACTCAGTGAACAAATATTATCCTTCCAGTGATTGCTACCAGTGTTCCCAAGGAAAAGATGTTGATTTCCCTAGCGAAAATGATACGTTTTTTAAAATAACCCCCACCCACCAAACAATCCTTTGGTGGCATGCTTCATCATCTGGTTCTTGCTGCCCTGCTGCAGGACGGGGCGTTATATGACCGACGGAGACGTGGGAGCACTTATCATGAAGTGATACTATGTGATGTTTGTGAGAGTAGAAGGGTCAGAAAGAAAGAATAGTGAGGTTAAAAAATACCTGGCTACATGGAACCTACACGTTATTAATTACTATAGCTGGCATCGTCAATAAAAGGGGGGGGGGGGATTTGGAGAACTATATACTATAATGAGTGAACTTCTCCCCGGTCTACATGTTGCATGCCTTGCCCTAGGATTTTCCTCAGGACCAGAAATAAATGATCCCTCTAACCACTCTTGTTTATCCTAATAGGTGTGCTTGAATAGTTTCAAGGTATAATGTGCCTTTAAGCATGCAGCAATATAATACCCATACGGTATGACTTTTCTATGTAATATGTTCGCAGCTTAACTAAGGCCTCATGAGCTATTCACGGGAGGGGAGAGGCGCTTGTAGCAAACAATCATCAAAGTTGCTCTCTCACCCACGACTTGCCAGCCCGTGGCTCCGACGAACATCTTAGTTAAGCTGCAAACATATTGCATAGAAAAGTCATACCGAATGGGTATTGTATTGTAAACGCATGCGGGGTTTGGACTGTGTGGTAAAGGCTGTTTCTCTAAATATCCAGATCCTCGCATCCTTCAGGATAAACATACTTACCTTAACATTTGAACATGCAGCACAGTATTTTATGGACACCTTTAACCAACTGAGGGACCCAGCCTGATATCATTACAAGACCGGCGGCTACCATATGCATTAATCCTTTAAATCCTACTCCATGCAGCACTTTAAACAACATTACATCATAAACAAAAACCAGTCTGGAAAAGAACATTCACAATGTACAAATGGTCCAGTCATGGATTCATCTTCCTCTTTTATATGTTGCCCCTCACTCAGATAAATAGCACTTTATTTACCTCCCTATTCATACCCTTATTGGATTTGTATAACTGTTTGATTGGTTTCCAATTTATGAAAACAACGCTTTTGTCCAACTCTAATCTTTCCTTTAATTTCTGGTAATTGGTGTTTTTCATAACTTTGTCCCGTTTGTCACCACTTTAGGTACTGTATCTCGTTATGTCGGCGTCTCAGGAATAGCCCCCCTTGCAGCATTTGCCCTCTTCTGGGCTGTGTGGCCGCTGTAGGCTTCTGGCGCACCCCTCCCACGCACCCCTTCAGCTCACTACTGCCTATACACATCATTTGAAGGTAGTTGGGGGTTCCAGCTGTGACCTCTAGCTTGCTCCCTCCCACTCCTAGCTTCTTTTGCAAACCTTGACCTCAAAGGGGGCAAACGTTTTGTCCTCTCTGAGGCCAGGGTTGCAAAATAAGTGAGTTTAGTAGCAGGGAGCAAGCTAGAGGTCACAGCTGCTACCACTGAGTACCTCCAGTTCCTCCCTATCAAATTACTGTGGAACTCACGGCCGATGGGCCTTTATTGCCTGCTGAAAAGTGTAGAGGGGAGAAACAATTCATTTAGACTGGATCACAAATTGTAAGAACTATGACTCTGAAGAATCAAAGACTCTGAATTCCAAGTTAGTGGGGTTTATTACAAAGCCAAAAACAACTGAATGTACAAGCACCTCATCATGAGGTTGTAGAAATACATGGGAACTAATGCAAATCCAAATCTACGGGCTAGCTTTATTCTTTGGATCATAAACAGAATGACAATCTCCAGAAGCAGAACACACGCAATTATTGCCCCCACATCAAGTTCGGTCTTCATCTGTGGAGAATGAATCAAAAGCTTTAGTCTACCCCTACACTACTACTATCATGACATCCCTAATTAGCATTTCCCAGGCAAGATCAGGAAAAAGGTATCAGCGCGTGAAGACTTCCTTAGAAGTACACTCACGTTGTATGGGTCAAGTAGCCAAAAGCTACAGAGCTTGTTCTAAGATGCTCCTTCTCTCTCGTTCGATATCTTCACCCCTTCTCTTAACTCCACCCCAGGACACTTCCCCTAATACAAAACACAAAAATGTAGAACACGCTCACAGAACACCTCATTCTGCTGGACACTTCCCATAGGCGATTTTCCACACGGTGTTGGTGCTCCCATCTCCTGGCTCGATGACTTTAATTCCCAGGCCTCCCTCAGTGAGAAAGAACACCAGCTCCCAATTATCAGTTCTCCTTGCTCATTTGTATCACATCCTCCCAAACTTAACTCTCCTAAACAAAAGACGTTATTCTAACTAACAAAGACGACTTTCTCCACCTGCAGCAGAAACAGGAGGACAGAATAAATTCAACATGCACATGAAATTTCTAACAACCCTCTTTCAGAGCCCCCAGGGAAATCCAATTCAGGCCTAAGGATTTCGGCCAACATAAGAGTGAAACACATAGGCCTTTCAAATACACATTAGTAAACATTTCATTTAGGCCTTTATACCTCATTACATTTCACAAGCACATCAGTGCATTTCTATTTCAATCAACGTATGAAATCCTACACGTTCAATGCAACTTAGTCACGTCTAAGTGCAAATTAAATATGGTGCTCATTTAAATCATAGGCGTCCCATCACATATAAGCAATTTTGTTAGGCAAATGACATCAAATACTATATATCACAATATTATAACATAATTGCTACGTTGTCGCTTTACATGGCACAACACCTTTACTACCATTTACACTTTCACATGTTATTACTGAACACCTTCTAATGGTCAAATGTTATTACAACATAAGAGTATGTATGCAAGTGCGGGCTATTCGAGATTATGATGCACCCCTACAATACTGAACACCATCGCGCTCCATCAGTCCCCCCTCTGATGACGAGTGTCATCACAACAAATCACAACCCCTTGGAGAAAGAACCGACCTAAACAGAAGTTGTAGCCTGTCTTCCCTGTCGGGACTTTTCTAGGCTTTTGAGATTCTCATAGTGACTGTCCTGCAGTCTCTCCATTCTCCTTTCTCGCTCTCTAAGGGATCTCTCAGCTTTTCCTGGCTTATGCCATTTGTAGATATTCACAAATCCCAACAATGTAATCACACACAAACCACAACTATGAAAATTGGCTTCATATATAACCAAGTATTCCCTTTCCAAGGTCTGCAAACCAACTTCCTACCTTTTGGAACCCTTCCCCAACCTTGTCCCAAACACCCTCTGTTGCTAAATCATGAATTTCACTCTGAATCTCAGTGATGTTACTTATATACTTCTTCAGATCTTTGCTGTTGTCAGGTGTATAAGTAGAGCACTGTTGAACCCTCAACATCTTACAGACTACACCTTCTTTCTCTAGCAAAACATCTAAAGCAAGACGATTTTACATCATTATAGCTCTTATCGACACCATCTCTCCATCTACAAGTAACAAAGACTGAGCCATATTTGTTGACAACTTGTCCACAATAGTCGACAACCTTCTAATTTTAACATCATTGAGAACCACTCCTAGACCTGGTATCATCGCTCCAAATACTTCTCCAACTATCTCTCCTGCACTTGTACCTCTTCTCTCTCTATGATGCATTCCAGCTTTCAAGGGTCCCAGATCTTCAACATGGTATATCTTGGGAAACACCACGGCTACATAACATGTACCATACCAATGCAACGGCAATTGCACATTGGCATTTTTCCCACACACTAAATACACATTTGGTACCACTTGCACTGTCTCCCGCAAAAACGTCTTCACAGTTGCTTCAATCGTAAAGATGTAATCACTTACACTCTGTCCCACATAGATATTATTATAATAGGTGTGTACTTGTCTAATGCAAAGCTTCCCTCTCTATTCGAAATCTAAAGCTATTGGACCAGAACTCCCTGTCTCCTTCTGAGCTAATTCCTCCTTGGTCCATGCAGTTTCCCCCTCACTACTCTTAGTCTTTACTGACGACTGTCTATGTCTATCTTCTACTTGATCTACAAATTTCTTCTCTGTGTCATTTAACATACATGTCAAATTGTGAAGAAGTGCATAAGCTGTATCTAAGGTAACAGTAGGTATGAAATACTTTCCCACTCTATCTTCTTGCTTGTAATAATCATACCTGTTCAGGTGCTTATAAGCTGGAACTTCTGAAAGCACCACGTCATAATTCGAGAAATAATATTCATAATGTCCCTTACCGTAAAACATACTAAGCAATAAACTACATGTAATACCATATCTCAAAGGAAGATGATGGTAACTAATTCCTTCCTCCACAGACGCAGGCAATTGCAGACACACATAGCAATCTCTCACATCCATCGTGTTCACATACTCATATAGCAGCTTGGCACAAGCGTTAAGCTTGTAATCACCTTTAGACAAATGTATGTGTAACATGCGACTAGTCTGATCTAGCATAGCCTTTTCAGCTCCTACGATACCCTCTTTTGTGCTAGACGTAACAGGTGTGGTTGTTCTCTTCACTTCCACCCCTTCAGCTTCTGCATCATGTGAAATTTTTACAGAGACAACAATAACTACCGCTATTACTATTATCACTCCTACTATGAGTGTACCTGTCACACACTTAGATCTATGATTCGAATCTCCAGACTCCATTTTCAATTATCTGTTGGCACAGCAAGAGGATTAGCACAAAGACTTTTTCTCTGCTCCTTATTGCTGTAATTCAGTTCAGTACACTTTTCTGAAGTTCTGGAAATATTTTTACATTTCATTCTTCTCTTTTTATTTACACAGTTCGAAAGACTTCCCTAGTCTTCTTTCTTCTTCTACGGAAGGTTCACTAAATGTATTCTTCTTCCACTCGGGCCTAAGTTATCTTCTTTCAAAGCAAGCTTATTTACAGTTCACAGTTCGATCAACTGTCTCTTATGAGCTGGGAACCAATTTCAATTATGACACGTTGCAAAATTTCAAGATGAACAGCTGCAATTTCCTGAGCTGGTGGAAAAGACAAGTCTTGGAGAATCAAAATTTGCACTTTTCTCAATTTTGGAGGTCTTGGTTCTGTCACTGTTCACACTCCCTCTATTTAAAGTCCAGGAACTATCAGCTCAATATCGATTTTCAATTCAGGAGGCCTGCTGACCACTTGTGAAGACCTCAGCCTCCTGGTCCCCACTGCTCCAGGCATCAGTAACCAGATAAGTCCACTCTGGGGGGGCGTATCTCTGACAAGGCACCCTCACTCTTCTTCACCATTTCAGACTCCCCTGTGTTTGTTCTGCGTCACTTAACTCCGATTCAGACATTTCAGATACAGGAGCAAGATCTCTTTCAGGTGCCAATCTCAGATTTAATCTCCTTTGCCTCCCAGGCCACATTTCCTCTGCAAGCTTTTCCCTTCTTCTCTGCACCCGACCACCTTGCACACCAGTTCATTCAGCTGAGTCTTACTCAATACCACTTGCAACGTTTCCGTCCCCCTAAGAGTCAATACCTGGGCCTTGTGTAGCGTGACCCCCTCAGCTTGCTCTAGGTGGCAACCAGCTTTGTCAGTAACCCTCACAGCTTGGCTTGTCCTCTCCTGTGCCTCGCAACCAAAGCTGGATTTTCTTCTTGGAGAGGAGCTGTTTCTTCCAAGGGTTCTGAAACTCTGCGGGTGTGGGAGGTGTGTATCCAGTTCAGCAAGCCTCCACACTTTCCAGCTGTATTTGTCACTAGGATCACTTGATATGGCCCCTTCCAGTGGACTTCAAGGCAACTTTTCATCACATGCTGTCGAATCGAGCACCCAGTCGCCCGGACACAAGTCTTGGCACAAATCCTTTGAGGTCGGGGCAGTCGCAGCTTCAACCTGATGAGACACAGAACGGACTACATCAGCCAGTCCTTTGCAATAATCAAGTATCAAATTGTCTGTGATGTTTATCAAAGCTGTAGACGACACTGCTGGCAAGCACATCGCCCTCCCCATTAAGTTCTCATGAGGCAAGAGACCAGTTGTCCTGTCGGGGATACTACGGATACTCATCAACACCAAAGGCAATATATCAGGCCATTTAAAAAACGTAGCTGAACACACTTTGCAATTCTCACCTTGAGAGTTCCATTAATTTGCTCCACAATTCCAGATACCTCGAGCCTGTAGCTACAACACAGTCTCTGATCAACTTGAAAAGCGGCACAAAGCATCCTCATGATCTCACTGTGGAAGTGCGTTCCTCTATCTGACTCCAATGAAGTTGGAAATCCGAAATGTGGGATAAGCTCCTTAGGCAATAACTTTGCTACTGTGAGACTATCACACCTTCTCGTCGGGTAAGCTTCCACCCACCGTGAGAAAACACACTTCACAACCAAAATGTACCTCAATCCATTGCACCTAGGCATCTCTACAAAGTCTACTGAAGTAAAGTTGGAGCCTATTAAAGGGTCACCCTAACCTCCCAATGTGACTCAATTCAACCACAGTCTTCTTTCATCTGTTGACACGTAACACATCTGTGACATACTGCTTCAGCAAACGCACAAAACCGTGGATTGAACCTCATCTGCCTGAACACTCGCACCATGGCATCCCTTCCAATATGAACTGCTCCATGAATCTGCCTTCCCATAGGACTCAGTAAGTCATCTGGCTGCACGGCTCAACCATCGGCTGAAACCCAAATACCATCATCTCTTTTCTCACAACCTGCTTTATTCCAAAACCTCAGGCGTGGACTCTTACTTGGTCGCTGCTGTGGAGCCTTTCATCCTCGAAGGAGCAGTGGGGATATCGGGACCCTTGTGATTTCCAACCAGATAAGGCTGACTCCTGAAGCTGGGACTGCGAGGCCCAGGGTGCTCTAGGACATCGCACCTGGCGCCTCTTCCCGGCTCCTCCCCTCATTATCTCCCCTTGATAACGCCTCACGGCCCCCGCTTCGCGGGAGCCGTTCGCAGGCGTGGACTCTTACTTGGTCGCTGCTGTGGAGCCTTTCATCCTCGGAGGAGCAGTGGGGATATCGGGACCCTTGTGATTTCCAACCAGATAAGGCTGACTCCTGAAGCTGGGACTGCGAGGCCCAGGGTGCTCTAGGACATCGCACCTGGCGCCTCTTCCCGGCTCCTCCTCCCCCTCCTACATATGACGCGCCCACCACCGCGTTAGCGGGACGCGTGCGGGTCGCAGTCCGGGGCAAAGCCCGGGCCAAGGGCGGGCCGTTTGAGACCGAGAGAGACCGGACCGGGCCACCCCCCTTACACCTGTGGACTAAACTGTATGTGCACTCTTGTTTGCCATTTTTATTTACTGCATCATACCTTGTTGGTTGGGTATAGTGACACATAGGTTGTTTGCTGCAATTGTGGGTGCGCAAATACTACACCTTTTGAAATCTAGTCTTGAGTGCAATGGCTACTAAAGAGGGCAGGAATCATGCTCACAATGTTAATCTCATGGGCACTTTAGATAATTTTATAGTAAGAGCGAACTCTGTGATTGACCAGGGCATTGTCCTTATGGAACGTAGAGTTTCGCAGGAGCTTGCCCTGGCTAGGCGTTCATCTCTGGGTCCTTTGGCAACCGCCCGTACCCCTAAAGCTCTAGAGGGCACACCTAACTGCATAGGTACCAAAATAACTACGTTGCCCCTTACCCAATTTATAGATGATACATCCCAAAGCGATCTCCTGAGTTGCGATGATTTGCCAACTTCCCCGAGAGTTACATCGCCCCCAGTTACGAGCCATGGACCGACTTTACGAAATAAAAAGGGTTAAATACTGGGGACAATACCCAAAACTAAGCCTAAAACTCCCAGTGCAACTAGTACTAAATCCGGGGGAGCTAAACTAGTAAAACGTCGAAAAAATTTGGCTCCTGAGGCCCCCACCTTGGCCGCTGAAGGCACCGGTACTTGTATCCTGCACTCAGAGACCACTCATCCAAAGTCCTCTGGGGTACCTTTGGACCAGATATACGCTCCGTTTACCACTTCGTCACAAGTTGATGGGGCCGTATCAACCTCGCAACTAGATACATTGTTGCGTATTCTTTTAGGACCCATGGAAAAAAGGTTAGACAGCATAATGACCCACCTCACAAAGCTCGAATTACAAATTAGGGGTATCTCTGGTAACGCTATAAATAAAGTACAACCTCATTGTTCCTGCAATTGTACCCCTAATGGTAGGACGGAGGGGGAAAAGATAGATGCTCCTTCTACCTGCTTAAACACTCAGCCATCCATCAACCCACAAGTTGTACCGCAGGAAGCCGCTGCTAACACACTTAATCTCCCTCCATCACAACATGAAGCCAGGCTTATTGATACCCAGCATTCAGCTCCCAGTATTCCAGGAATAGTCTTTCCGGCAAAAGATAGTGATAATGGAAGGCTGGAACGAAGGGGAGGTAAGGGAATGGCAATTAGGTCTCCCCCGAGACTTGATCTACCCCCGGAAGCAAGCCCTTATGTGGCTGTTCTCACAGGGGTACCTGAGATCAGTGAAGCTAGTAGTGAGGATTTTACTTCCCTCAAGAATAAGACAATACAATGGCTAAGTATCCATAGGCCCTTGCCCCCTCACGTTAGAAGTGAGATCATTATGGTCAGAAGGGTGGGCTGGGTAGGACGTACTCCTAAAACTCTAAATGGTGACTGCGTCATAGTCAACTTCAGGGATCCTAGGACAGTAGATTATATCTGTAAGTGGGGATTCCCCCGCTCCGATACAAAAATAGAAGTATGTCCACTTATTTCCTTCTACCCTAGCGAATCACTGACGCCACAGGAAAATGGCTGGACCCATGTACCTTATTCTCGTTGGGGAGGAGGTGGGAAGACAAGGCGAGAAGCCTATACTCTGACACGGCCCTATATTCCCTGTTCAAACAGGTTTAGCTACCTTGATCAGGTCGATTGACTGGCCAGGGCTACTAATGGAACCCAGGAGAATTTTGAAAGTGTGATCACTCCCCACGAGTTAAGAGAGGCAACAAGTGAAAGTAATATGTTCTCTCGTAAACGGGAGACTCCCTCCTACTCTGTAGGGATCAGCATTGGCTCCCCACTAGAGAAAATTGGCTGTACCACTAGTGAGCAGTACCTTCCAGTTAATTTAGATAGTATCAGTACTGCCCCATCCCACTCCACTGTAACACAACAACAGGGCTGTCCATCTCACCCATCTGATTCTTCACCCCCCCACCCCGAGCCATGCTGAGCATTTGATCATTACATCATGGAATGTGGCGGGTTTGAACAGTAAGATAGAGTGCCCAGAATGGGGCACTTTTGTTGATAACTCTGATGTGATCTTGTTCCAGGAAACCTGGGCTAGGGAGGAAGCACACAGAGTGGGGTTTGTGGCCTTTAATATCATGGCACGCTGGGGAGGCATTGGCCGCCCTTCCGGTGGCCTGACAACGTGGGTTGGCATACATTTGGGCTGCAAGGTGGAATCAATCCAGACCAACTCGGATGATATTCTGTGTGGCCTTATGACATGGCCTTCCTTTTTTAAATTAGCTTTAATCAATGTTTACTCCCGTCCTACTGTGCTGGCAAAGGAATCCAGTACTATCGGGGAATTGTCAGTTTTTCTCGACTCCTTAAATCGGGATATCCAGTATGTGATCACAGGTGATTTTAATTGTCATTTTGAGCCCCTGCAAGGGCTGAATGAGGGGGCATTGATGGAAGAGGATGAGTTCTGGGGAATCCCTCCTTGTAACTCTGCTCCCGCAAAGGCATGGTCACCATTGGCCATGCAGATTATGACTTTAACTCTCCATAACTCGATTAGAGCGGTAAACGGTAGGAAGCCCTCTGATATTCCCTCTAAGTGTACTTATAATAAAAAAGCTCATGAATCCCACCTAGACTATGTTATGGTCGAGACTAGGTTATGGCCAAAGATCTGGAGGTACTACTTAGAGCGGATAGTGATCACAATGCCCTGATGCTGAAGATGGAATCCCCCCTTATTCTAAAAAGCCATACAGAAGTGTGTGATGACCCTGGCCTTGTTATCTCCAACAACAGGAGGCGGGTCAAATGGGGGAACTTGCGAGAGAGGAGGGATGCACTTTCTAATTTATATACACTTATTCTTCCCCTCCTCACCATGGCAAGTGCCATTTGGGCTCAAGGTCCGCACATAGGTGCACCTGTGAATCTGCTTACTCTACACCAGGATCTTGTGGACACTCTAGGTGGTATTTGTAATCCAATTGCTCCATCTAATAAGACTAGGGTGCTCCGCCCCTCCTCCTGGTACAACGGTGCTTGTAGGAGGTCAAAAACTGACCTGATAACTGCCATTAAAGATGGCACTGACAGGTCAACCATACGTGCTCTCAGGTACTCCTACAAAGAAGTAATGAAACAGGCAAAAATAGCCTGGGATTGGGAGAGATGGCAGGATTTAGCCTCCGCACTTGCTAAAAAGGAATCGCGGAGATTTTGGGCCATCGTGAACACAGGGTGTGCCGAACCGCACAATGCAATTGAAGTAAATTTAGACGCGGGGGTCTGGGAATCCCATTTTAAATCCCTCTATGCAGTAACCTCTGAATTAGATCGTTTGCCCTTGCACACACCTATATCTGGGGACGCTGAGGTTTTGGAATTTTCCATTGACGATGTTAACATTGCCCTGGGAAAATTGATGAGTGGTAAAGCACCAGGCATTGACAAACTCCCTGGAGATATGTTTAAAGAACAACCAAAGATCTGGGCGCCGTATTTGTGTGCCCTATTTAACACCATATTGCGTGGTGCACAAGTTCCGGGCACGTGGTTGGGAGCAGAGATTGTACCAATTTTTAAAAAGGGCTCCCCTTTGCTCCCAGCAAACTACCGGCCCATCAGCCTCATTGATGTCCCCCAAAAAATATTTGCACGTCTTATTTTAGATCGACTGCAGGAGTGGATCAATGAGAATGAAATTCTTTCCCCCTACCAAGCCGGTTTCAGGAGCAAAACATCCACCATGGATCAGATCTTCCGTTTAGTTATGCTGTATTGGAAGACTGTGATAATAGAGGGTGGCAGCATCTACATGGTGTTTGTAGACCTCCGTTCAGCTTTTGATACTGTGCCCAGGGGGAAACTTTGGGTTGTTCTTTGGGATTTGGGCGTCCCTAGCACACTTTTGGGGATATTAGTGAGGTTGCACACACAGAACTTTGCACAGGTTAGGTGTGCGAGAGGAGGAGTATTGTCTGCTAGGTTCCCGGTAAACAAGGGTGTTAGGCAAGGGTGCGTCCTTGCCCCTACCCTGTTCTGTTTATATGTAAATGGGATGATATCTCACTTGGACGCAGTGCCAAACAATGATGCACCTAGGCTGGCAGGTAAGAAAGTCGCGGCTATAATGTTTGCCGACGACACTCTCTTACTATCCAAGTCACCCATGGGGATACAGCGCATATTGAACGGCTTTAACAACTTTTGCTGTGAACACGGTTTAAAGATCAACGTAGAGAAAACCAAATTTATGATATTTAATCCCTCATCGCACACCAGACCTCCTCCTATCCTGGATTCAGTTTCACTAGAGAGAGTCCAGACATTTCAATACCTAGGTGTGACACTAAGCGAAAATCTTTCCTGGGGTCCTCACCTTGCTAAATCTGAACTTAAATTGACCCAAATAGCGGGGGGAATTTTAAAAATGACCAATGCCTCAACATTTAGGCCCATAAGTCCAGGGCTTGAGATATATAAATCTAGGGCAAGAGCAGCGGCCCTGTATGGTGGGGAATTATGGGGGCACGCTGCCAGACCCGAAATTACTAAAGTAGAGAATAGATTTTTGTGGCAGTTGCTGTTGCTCCCCCAAAGCACACCCCTTTTACCGTTAAGGCTCGACTTGGGCTTATTCCCCATCCAGGAGGAAATGTCTATTAAACCACCAAGGCTACCAGTAAGGATATCAGGCTATGTGTAGACCTCAGGGACCTTAACCAGAACATATGGGTAGACAGGCACCCTCTCCCACGAATTCATGAGGTGCTTACCCTCATTAATGGTGCGAGTTGTTTCAGCGTTCTCGACCTATCCTCTGCCTATCACCAGGTGGAGCTTCATCCCAACTCACGCCATCTCACCTCCTTTGTTACACCCCTGGGAGCATTCCAATTCCTTCGCATGCCTTTCGGGTTGGCTTCCGCTGCGGCTGCCTTCCAGAGGATCATGCAGCACGTCTTGAAAGACCTTCCCAGAACTCTCTGTTTCCAAGACGATATACTAATCTACGGGAAGGACTTGACTGAGCATAATGCCACTCTCAGGATGGTCTTGACCAACTTGGAAAAAGCTGGCCTCACGCTAAAAAAAGAGAAATGTCGTATTGGAGTGGGATCGGTTGAGTACCTGGGGCACACCATCTCTCAAGATGGTATCAAACCTAAAGTAGACCTAGTTAAGGCGATTCGGGACACTGTGGCCCCTAAGGGTGTTCAAGACCTCAAATCATTTTTGGGCCTTTCCGAATATTATTCCAAATTTGTGCGGAACTATTCCTCCATTGTGGAACCCTTACGCAATTTACTCAAATCCAGAACTGCATTTGTGTGGTCAGATGCCTGTCAGAAGGCCTTTGAATTGGTCAAAGAAAGCATAATTTCTGCCCCATCGCTGGGGAGGTTTGACCCTAACAAAACCACAGTCCTTTGCACGGATGCAAGCAATAAAGGGTTGGGGGCCAGTCTCACCCAAATGGGGGAGGGTAAGGAACACATTGTGGCTTTCGCATCTCGTGCTCTAAAGGGTGCTGAAATCAACTACTCGGTGGTGGAGAAAGAAGCATTAGCTTGTTTCTGGGCGATCAAACACTTCCGCTTCTTTCTGTGGGGCATTCCTTTTACTGTGAAGACTGACCACAAACCACTGATGTTTGCCTTCACCACCAAAGGAGCCAACAAAACCACCCCCAGAATTGCTAGATGGATTTTGGGATTGGAAGGCTACAATTTTTGTGTGAAGTACATGCCAGGTTATCAAAACACGGTTGCTGACTTTTTGTCGCGGTCTCCATCAGAGGGAGATAGTGATCCTGTTAGTTGTGAATGTGATGATGTGATACTGCAACTTACCTGCTTAAAAAAGGAAGAATGGATTCACAGTATGCAAACTGATGCGGAAATGTGTTCGATCAAAGATTTCATCAAAAATGGTTGGCCTGAAAACAAGAATGACATTCCTACCAATTTAGGTAAATTCTGGGATGTCAGAGTAGAACTTAATATACAAGGAAATGTGATTTGCAGAGGGGAGAAAGTCATTCCACCAGAGAACTTGAGAGAGAAGATTGTGGGACTAGCACACGTAGGACACTTAGGGCGAAGTCTAACCAAGAATAAAATCAGACTGGAATATTGGTGGCCAGGTATGGACGCCATGACGGAACAAGTGGTGAGAAATTGTATAGACTGTAGCCGTAGTGACAAAACTCACCAGACCCGCAAGCCCCCCCTTTCTCCCGTCGAAGTGCCTGATCGACCATGGTCAAAGTTAGCCTTGGACATCATTGGTCCTCTCAACTTAAAAACATTGAAGGAACGCTTCATCTTGGTGCTGGTGGACTATCACTCACGGTGGTTGGTCTACAAATGCGTCCATCAAATCGACACGAGAGTCCTCATACAATTCTTAGAAAGTGTGTTCTTTGAGGAGGGGTTACCAGACACCCTCATAACAGACAATGGAGTACAGTTCACTTCGGACAATATGAAAGAGTTTCTGTATCACAGGGGCATTACTCACCACAAATCTGCATTGTACTGTCCCCGTGCTAATGGTTTAGTGGAAAGGATCAACCGGTTGTTCAAAGAGTGTTTGCAGAGGGCAGAAGTAATGGGGACACCAGCTAATTCAGCGTTAGTGGAAACGGTATGGGCCTATCGCACCTCTCCAAATTGTGTCACGGGGGTTTCCCCGTTCACCTCTCTCAAAGGAAGGATCCCGAAGACGAAACTTACTCCACCTGTAGGGTCAAGAAAGGACACTTGTGTAGTAAACAGAGGTGAAATCTCAAGAAAAGTGGAAGAACACCAAACCAAATACAAAGCCAGATACGACCAGACCAAACATGTGAAAAAACAAATGTTCAAAGAGGGAGATTGGGTCCGGGTGGATTTACCTAAAGCACGCAGGAAAGAAGCGTCAAGATTTTCGGATCCATGCAAAATATCTAGTGTAGGAAAGAATGTAGTCCATCTCGACAATGGCCAAACATGGAGCATGGACAGAATCATCCCTCATGGACAAAGGGGTGTCTTCGACAACGGTAGTAACCCAGAGACAGAGTCTCAAACACTTAATCCCAGAAGATCTCTGAGAACAAGGAGCTCACCTATCTGGACAAGAGACTACTGTGTTAAGTGAGAGATAATGTTATTTTTTCCTCTTTGTCCCCTTGCAGGCCTTGTTGGTTAACAGCTCACATGGTTCTTGCAGTGACCTTGTCGCTGCCCGTTTGATACTGCCTTCACCTTGTAGGCTCCTTGTCCTCTCCTTCTTCCTCTCTCCGCCTTCGCCCCGTTCTTCCCTGCCCTCCATATCTCTCTCTCTCTTTCTCTCTCTCTCTCTCTCTCTTTCTCCCTATGCAGGGAGGTGTGTTGTAATCCTCCCACTTGGTACGTTCCTTTCCCCCCTCCTCCTCTCCTCCTATTAGTTCCACCCTTTCCCTGTCACGAACATTCCAATGCACCCTTCTCGAGTTATGCTGGAACCTGTGGTGGTGTATGACCAATAAAGAAGAGTTCCTCCCTACCTGCCTTTTGGACTTCTTTATAACAAACCCCTTAGGTTTTGGAGGAGGTTATGGGCAACCCCTGAACTTTTACAGTACAGAATCGAACTACAGGAAATATTGAGCCTAAGTAAGGCAGTGCATATCCCCTGGCTTATATATGTCAAACAAGAACTATTGACAATGGGCCTTGTAGATATGTGGCAAAAACCGGCAATTGCCTGTAGAGAGATTTCAGGGAAATTACTTACTGAGTGCTATAGAACACGATGTTGCAGTGTATGGCTGCACGATTCACAGCTTGGCACTCTGGTAAAATCATTCCTTGAGATAAAAACTGTATACTCTTTTGAAGACTATATGAATGTGATTTATCCTGTATTGGCTAGGAAGCTCTACATCCAATGGAGGTTTGGCTCCCTCCCATTGGCGAGCCTTACTAGTAAATGGTCTAGGTTTGGGGATTCCCACTGTCCAGGTTGTGGTGCTGACAAAGAGAATGATTGTCATATTTTATTCTTCTGCCCTTTGTACAGCAGAGCCCGGAAGCACTGGATAGTACCAATTTGTAGAAATCTGGGCTTCCGGAATTGTGCAGATGCACTTAGAATCTTTAAATCTGACACTGCAGGTCATATTGTGTTTGCCCTCTCTAAGAATCTTCACGCTTTCTAGATTAAAAGGAGTTTTATAATTTTAAATAGTGCTTAGAAACATTGGTTTTTATTAGATACTGAAACTATTGTTACTGTTCTTATGCTGTAATGTTTTTATGTAATTATGGATTTATATGCAGCTTTTATGGCCGAAATATTGCCGAAATAAAGAACTATTGAATTAAATTGAAAACCTCAGAAACTGCTCTGCACTCAAATGCTATGATAAGTTACTAATTGGTGTAGATCAGTGTCCAAAGTCAAACTCAAAATTTCAGAATGTGCAGTACTCCGTGTAAATATCAGCAATTAAATACAGAAAACATTAATATTGCGTCTCCCAAATAAATGACGTTGGCAGTCGTGTTTCTGAAAAATTGTGCTCCTTTTATTCTTTATTCAAATTTCCTTTCATAAAACACAGCACAGAATTGATAGTCGATGTGGCTCGTTTCGTCACACACCGGACTTCTTCAAGGCTAAAAATACATACAAAACAAATTTTAATATACAGACTATACACATTAAAAATTATATATTTACAATATATTACAAAACACATTAAACCAGACTTTCTATATAACAATGAGTTTGCAGTGATTTACACACTTAATTTAAAAAATGTTGCTTTTCACCTATAAATCGATTCACGGGAGACAGCTTAATACTATATCATACATCCAACGTGAATTGATGATTTTCACAGGGAGATAGAAACAGTGATGTAAAACAATGTTCAAATAATGCAGTATTCTAATCTGTATGCAAATATTACATTATGTTCCTATTCAAATCATGAAAGATAGGCCTTCATTTAGTGTAAGCTTGGAAAATAATTGTTTTCATAAGAAATATCAAATCCCTAATTAAACTTACTTACTGGCTTGACCTGAATCTTAAACGGTTCAACCCCTTTGAACAACTTATCTCTTCCCCTGTGAAATCCCATACATCCAAAGAGACGGAATCCCTCAAGTCAAGTGGTAAATCCTCAACCATTAACACAGGAAACATCTCTATGCAGAGATTCTGATTTGCCAGTTTGAATGCAATGTCATCATCATTAGTCTGCAACTCTAGTCCTTTGGGTGTGCAATAGATGGTGCAGTTCAATTTACACAACAGATCACGACCCAGCAAACAGGCTGGACTTGAATCGCACACCACAAATGGGTGTTGATAGTGGAATGTTCCTATTCTCACAGGTATTTCATCTGTCAATGGATTGGACATTCTCTTATTTGCAACTCCTACAACTTGGGTCGATTGTCCCGAGAGGGGTAGGTTTGGGACTACTGCTAATCTCACGTTAGAATGTGTCGCACCAGTATCAGACAGAAAGGTAATAGGGTGACCATCATCATCTGCCTCTACATACAGTCCTCTTTGGTCTACCTCCAAGACTTTCTCCCCCCTCAGGCACTGTCATTGTAATGGGTCTGGGTCGAACTCATCGAAAGTCTCAATGAATGGCATCTGCTGGTACGCTCTGCTAGCTTGTGGAATTTTCGATGGTTGGGAAACTTGCACTTGTGGTCCTAAGCTTCCCCCTTTCTACAGACCTGGGTCTTACTGTGGTACTTACCGTCTATGGTACCTATACTATCTTCTCATCTTGGACCTGACTAGCGGGATTCAACCTGCACTCGCGCTTCCAATGCCCGTTTTTTTTTACAATAATGACGTACAGTAGTCTTCTTCAGAATACCAACGTCTACTCCTGTCTTTGGGTCTACAGGTTTCCCACTCCCTTGGCCTGGTGAGTTTTGGGCTCCCCTTTGACCGTTCCCCTGTCTTCGATCAAGTGTTTCTACACTTGGCCGAGCCTAATCTATCCTTTCTGTGTTTCTCATTTGGACTAGCATCAACTTATCCTTGAGTTTCTTATGCTTCAAGTCTACTTCATCACTGCCGTACCTAGCGTATCATAGGATTTCATCCAAGGACTTGTTTTGCCAACAGATCAGATGCTGTTGGATCATGAAGCTAATCTCTGGTCTTAACCCTAAAACAAACTTGGAGATGAACTGTCCCATTTCCTTGGAATCTAAGGTATCTAATCCACTGTACAGCTTAAAGGCTTGCAAGAGCCTCGCATAGTAAGCATGAAGTGACTCTTTGGGTTCTTGGGTAGTCCGATCTATCTTCACCCAATCAATATCTTGAGGCAAAATCTTTGACTGTAACCATGTGATTACCTGCTCAAACATTTTCATAACCACAGGTGAAGGACCATGGGTAATAGGATCTAGTTCTGATGTTGGCCATATGACAGCGATCTTACAAGTTGACCACAAATCGCTCGGCACTACCATGTCAAACAATGTATTTAAATCAATCCACAAAACCTTTGAGATTTTAACAAAGCGATCAACTTGCTTGTACCATTCAACAGGTTTTTCCCTCAGCTGAGGAAAATCATTTGTGAATGCTGCTAAATCATCCCTGCTCCCAGGAAAGTGCACATATGCTCCACTTGTTACCTCTCGCAATGGGTAAGCCTCTACTCCTGCTGTTCCTCCTCATAGAGGCTGCATATCACCTGTACCTTTTTTGACACTTTTTTTCTTAGACTACCCTCTCTTCCCACTTGTCAAGCATGCTCCATGCACGTATCCCTACAACCAGTTCTCGAATGTGTAGTTTCAGTCCTATGACTCTCTTCTCTTCCAATTCTTGATCACTAAAATTTAGTCGGTGACTTCCCTGAAACATCTTCGTTTTGGATAGATCTACATTGTATCTTTGTACTAGTTCAGACAGTTTCTTAAGAGCTTTCCTTGCCTTACGGGTCGCGTCCTTTGCCACAAACAGCTCATCCTATTCATAAAGTTCCATTCTTTCCAAATGCTAATTTTGGCTTATAATTTAATCCGCTTCTGCCTGCAACCTCACCACATCTAGATCCTTGGCTCTCATAGCAGCTTTAATTGTTCCCTGACTTGATGTACTGCTTTACTCTCCACTTTCACTGCTCTAGTTTCCTTGGTGACACCCTTCAACTATGGACCGTGAGACACCTTGATTTCCCGAAATTCCTTGATCCATCCCTCCTTCTACTATTTTCCACATGGGACTTCTAACTGGGGGTCCCCACATCCTCAAATCAGAACGTGAGTCTGCTAACAACACTGATCTTCCTGCTCTAGACTCAGTATGCCCTCTAGAAGAGTCTGCAGTAGCTGGCAATGGAGTACTAGCCTGTAAATGTCGCAAAGGAGGACCAGTTCCACTCACTGTACCATTTCCTCCAGCACTAACACTGTCCCCTGCTGCTGGTAACTATTGACTATTGTTCCCTGCTTGACCTGGACACTATGGGACCTATGGTGACCGGCACCGTATGGGCATCCGGTAACCATGTAACAGCATTAGCTTCACTCCACATTAGTCTCTGTATCTCTCAATTGCTGTATTCCTATTCCCTCCGTTCCTGTTTAAATCTTCCCCACAACTCTTGCACTAGGACTTTTCTGCGATTCACCTGTCCCTTCTGTAAGTGCTTGTCTTCCCTCCTCCGACGTTGGATTTCACGGAGGCGGGGGCTCTGCTAACATCCTTTCCAACAAGCTGTCATCCATGTCACTATCATCCTCTTGTTCCTTCCTCTTTTGGGCATCGCCTACTTTCACTAACATCTGGAATAATCTTTACCCCTTAATAGTCTCTACTCTCCACCTTTTTGCCTATGCATCCCATCACTCATCTTGAAACGCCCTTATCAACTTTTTCACTCTTTTCTGACTTGGGTCTCTTTTCGTCGCATGTTCTGCTCTTATCTATGCATCTTAAGCCTCAAACTGTGTTAGTCTGGGTGGAGGCCGCAAAGAAGCCATCTTTGCCCTCAACTGGTACAAGTGATCCAATTAAAATGACCCATAACATGGAAAAGCCAAATCTCCCTCCTTTTCAGTAGCCGTGTGCCAATTTTGAAGCCAAACTATGGTATGGAGTTCTACGTTCGTGGCCATATAATGTGCTGGTGTATCCTTCGGTGGTGCTTCCTTCCCCACTCGAGCTACTACTCCTCTATCTCCCCTACAAAGGTCACGTAACACCCTAAAGCATCGCATGTTTAAACCCAACTCCTTTCCATCACAAGTTGTTGTTGTTCTTACTTCCTGATGACAACCCACCAATCGCAGTGCGGCCTTACAACAACCGGCCTATCGCAGAGTGGCACACTGACGTCACTCTTCCTCCTCACTCACTGTCCACCAAACGAGCATACAGTCACATACCCGACTGTCTGTCCACAAAATGACCGGACAATCTCACAAGTAATTGTTTGCCTCACAACTGGCAACCGTCTGTCCGTGAAACGACCAGACGTCAACTCAACCGCCTGCCCACGAATGGCCGGACAGTCATATAACTAATCGATAGGATCCACTCGCTCAAGATCACTCACACACAGTGACCCATGACCTGCGTTTGCCACTCGAATCGCTGTGGTCCGCCCTTGTGCACTAGCTTCCCACATGACTCTCTCAAGCTCTCTCACTCTCTTTCCCTATCTCCCAGTGGGTTTTGTCGGTGAAGCCTCATGACTCCCATTATTACTGGTCAGTGATTACTGGTCAGACAACTACAGCTCCAATGTCTTCTACACCACAAATCTATCCCGGAATCTTAGGCTATTCGTCGAGCCTGACATCAAAACAAAACAAAGCGTTCGGCCCAAAACCACAATCACTCGACTCTCAACCTAACTACGCCAGACATCACACAATCAAATCATCACTGCAATCTAACATACATTCCTATTCATACTCACTCCACCGTGAACTGCTGTCTCTGCCACACTGTCACTCTCCATCGGTCTCTGCCAAAGTCTGTCGTCCTCCGCCTTCAATCCTCTGACCTTTCGTCCTTTGGGCCTTTTGGGGCTCTATGACTAGCTTTCCATAACATTCCTATCTTCTCCCCTCACTGCAGAGGCAACCGTCACTCTGCTGCCAACTGATGGGGCTGAGTTACTCCCTGCCAAATTACTGTGGAACTCATGGCCGATGGACCTTAATTGCCTGCAGAGAAGTGTAGAGGGGAGAAACAATTCATTTAGACGGGATCACAAATTGTAAGAACTATAACTCTGAAGAATCACAGACTCCGAATTCCAAGTTAGTGGGGTTTATTACAAAGCCAAAGACAACTGAATGTACAAGCACCTCATCACGAGGCTGTAGAAATACATGGGAACTAATACAAATCCAAATCTACGAGCTAGCTTTATTCGGTGGATCATAAACAGAATGACAATCTCCAGAAGCAGAACACAGGCAATTATTGCCCCTACGTCAAGCTTGGTCTTCATCCGTGGAGAATGAATTAAAAGCATTAGTCTGTCCCTACACTACCACTATCGTGACATCTCTACTTAGCATCTCCAAGGCCAGATCAGGAAAAAGGTGTCAGCGCGTGGAGACTTCCTAAGAAGTACACTCACGTTGTTTGGGTCAAGTAGCCAAAAGCTACAGAGCTTGTTCTAAGATGCTCCTTCTCGCTCCTTAGATCTCCTCACCCCTTCTCCTGACTCCACCCTAGGACACTTTCCCTAATACAAAACACAAAAACATAGAACACGCCCACAAATCACCTCATTCCGCTGGACACTTCCCATAGGTGATTTTCCACGCGGTGTTGATGCTCCCAGCTCCTGGCTCGATGACCTTGATTCTCAGGCCTCCCTCAGTGAGAAAGAACACCAGATCCCAATTATCAGTTCTCCTTACTCATTTGTATCCCATCCTCCCAAACCTAACTCTCCTAAACAAAAGACGTTATTCTAACTGACAAAGACGACTTTCGCCACCTGCAACAGAAACGTGAGAACAGAACAAATTCAACATGCACATGAAATTTCTGATGACCCTCTTTCAGAGACCCCAGGTAAATACAATTCAGGCCTACAGAAATCGGCCAACATAAGAATGAAACACATAGTCCTTTCTAATATACATAAGTAAACATTTCATGTAGGCCTTTATACCTCATTGCATTGCAGAAGCACATCAATTAATTTCTATTGCAATCAACTTATTAACTCATACACGTTAAGCAAATTAGTCACGTCAATGCGCAACTTAAATATGGTGTATGTTTAAATCATAGGCATCCCATCACATACAAGCAATTTTGTTAGGCAAATGACATCAAATACTATGGATTACAATATTGTAACATGAATGCTACATTGTCTCTTTACATGGCATGACACTTTTCCTGCCATTTACACTTTCACATCTTATTACCGAATACCTTCTGATGGTCAAATCTTATTACAACATAAGAGTATATATGCGGGTGCGGGATATTTGTGATTATGATGCACCCCTACAATTACCGAACACCATCGTGCTCCATCACTACTGACACTGCAAACTGCTTCTACAGGCAGTCGGGCAGACTTGGGGCATTCAGTTTTCTTCCCCATTACCACTGAAGCCTGCTGGACGCGTCTTGGACTCCGACGCAATAGGCAGAGCTTGGCGATCAAAGGAATGCGTTGGTTAATGGCACGAAGCTGACCCAACACAAGATTTGACCGTCATCTTGCTTCGGGCATAGTCCCATTATAATGCATTGGTTTCAAACTACAGTGTTTGAGATCTGTAACGTGTCGCTTTCACAGTTACAGTATCTCTTTTGAACAGCTGAGCGGCTGGTTACACTTTGAGCAGAGATTTGTTTATTTAATTTCTCCCTAATTTCTAAAAAACATAAAAGGTTGGATACTCTTGTTATCTTGAGAATAGACTGATATCTTAGTCCTCTTTATTGAGGCTATCTGCCTCTGATTACCAATATGTCAGACAAAGACAGAGAATCTCCTGAGATCCCTGAAGGAAAAATTATTAAGGAGATTATTAAAGAGCTGATTCAGCATGAGATGCAGAGCAGTGTGCAAGAGACCATTGATACGGCCATGCAAAGGAAAAAGTAATAGGGTCACTTTCAGAGGGTGACTCTGATAATGGAGATAAGAGAGGCAAGAAAAAAATAAAGACAAAGCCTGTTGGGAAACGACACATTCTCTTGAAAAGAGTGGGAGGTCCTGAAAAGGAAATGGTGCCCTATGCGGCATATTACCTAAGAAGAGAGGTGTCCTATGCAGCATGCAAGAAATGGGTGTGTGTCCTGAGGGGCACACAAGAGTTGGATACTCAAGATATTGGGTTTGGAGGGGATGAATATCAGAGAGATGATGAGGAACCATATGAAGAATACATACTTGACCTCAAACAGGAGGATGATGGGGTTGATGACCTCTTTGTTGAGGAAATTTTTCCTTTTGCCTCCAAGCATAGTGTTAAGAACCCCTTGGGGGAAGAAATGTTCTCACCCTATAATATTAAACACCCTGGAAGTGCAGAATGGTGGCCCTTAGACCATGTGGGCAATTTTATCAAGAGGTGGATTAGGAATCCACTGGGGAAGGAGGTGAAGAATGTGTTTAAAGCCAAATGTTCTAGACCAGTCATTCATAATAAAGTCTGCCTCGCCAGAATCTAGATCCTGAACCAATCACCTTTCTATTCAAGATGGGCAGGGATCCCAGGAAGGGACTGGAAAGATCCATTAAAGAATACCCTGACAGGCTCCTGGATGTAGTTGGACTGCTTGTAAGAATCAAGATATGACCAAAGAGACACACATTAAGGGTCTTCCTTTGGACCTAGAGTGCTATGGTCCTTCTTGGCAACACTAACGCAGGACTTAATGCTGGAAGATGCATGGCAGTCCTGATGATGATAAATCTCAAACTAGGAGATTTAGATGGCAAAGAAGTCACGGGGGAATCCGAGGGGCCTGTTATTCAGAGAAGACATGGTCAAAAGCCTGGGTAAACAGGTGGCTACCATTACAGTCTTCGACAAAGCTCAGAACAATATTTACAGTCTTTAGTGGAGGTGTTTTTGGCCGGGCTGGCAGAAGGGGACTTTCTGCCAGCCGCAGTTTCCAGAGGTCCCAATTCTCTAGCTTAAAGCACAAAGGCTATGATAGAGGCTATCAAGCTGGTGCGGCCCCTTCCCTCCTACCCTCAAAGTTTCTGTTATCAATTAGCAAAAGGGAGTAAGCCCTGAGGCCATGGAACCTTCGTGTACTAGGGTGAGTAGAGCTACTTTTAATTCTTCTTTCCAGGAAAGAGTAGGTGGTCATCTAAATCATTTTACTTACATGTGGAACACTATTACTCAAGACCCATTGGTTTTAGAAAATGTCCAGGGTTTCAGAATAGTTTTCACAGAAACCCACTTTCAATATGCCCCTCCAAGAGAGTTGGTTTAGAATTAAGACCAGCTGAAGGTAGTAGACGAAGAGGTAAAATCTATGTTGATGAAAGGGGCTGTTGTAGAGGTGAGAAAAGAAGACAGAGTTTTTGTAAGTATTCTCTTCCTGGTGGAAAAAAAGGACAAGGGGTGTAGACTAGTTATAGACTTAAGGGATTTAAACAGATTCCTGAAGTACAGACATTTCAAGATCTCCTATGAGACATGTTGCTGAAGAATGACTGGTTGGTAAAGTTGGATTTGAAGGATGCTTACTTTACAATCCCCATGGTCAAGGACAGCCAGCCTGACTTTCAATTCACCTGGCGGAATCGACTTTACCAATTTTGTTCCCTTCCATTTGGCCTATCTGCAGCACCATGGTGCTTTACTGAAGTGATGAGGGCAGTGGCTTTCTACCTGAAAGAGAGGTATATTTGTATGATCATTTATCTAGATGACATTCTGATTATATCCCAATGTCAGACTCAAATCCTCAAAGATTTAAATATGGTCGAATTTCTACGGGAATGGCTGGGGTTTATTGTGGACAAGGAGGAATCCACTCTTATCCATTCACACTCTATAGCGTTTTTAGGCTTCATGATAGAAATAGTCAACATGATTTTACTATTGCCCACAAAGAATAAAGAAAGTGACCAAGATAAGGAAAAAAGTATGCAATGCAATGTACTCAAAAAGGAGTTTACTACTCTATGGGAGCTAACAAGACTAATAGGTCTCTTATCCCCTTCAATTCTGGCGATATTCCCTGGTCCATTACACTAGCATGCATTACAAAGAGTAAAGGCAAGAGCGCTTTGGGCAAATTATGATATGGAGGAAAGAAGCCGTAAATCAAAGGCAAAGATGGAATCGGTTTGATGGTTAGAGAATTTAGATGGCTGGAATGGGCATGTACTTTTTGGATGTTCACCGGACTTCATTTTGGAGTTGGATGCATGTCTAACTGCCTGGGGTGCATGCTTGAGTGTACAGGAGACTGTTGGATTGTGGTCAAACACAGAGAGATTGCATCACCTAAATTATTTGGAATTGAGAGCAGTTCTTTAGGTTCTCATGAGTTTCATACATTGTTTGCAAGGCAGACCAGTATTGCTGAAAATGGACAATGCTTCTGCGGTGGCCTATATTAATCGCTTAGGAGGCACAAGATCCCTTGGTCTGTCAGATTTAGCCAAGGAGCTCTGGTTGTTTTGTTTAGAACAGTAAATCAGTTTGAGGGCAGAGTATGTGCTTGAGAAGACAATTGTAACTGCAGACTGGAATTCAAGATTCTTAAGAGATTACAGCAATTGGAAAGTGAACCAGAAGTGTTTCAGGAAAATAGATACGTTTTGGGGTCCTCTGGAAATAGACTTCTTTTGCAAGCAGACTGACCTTTGAACTGGAGAAGTATTACAGTTGGATGTCGGATCCGGAGGCTCTAGCTGTAGATCCATTCCTACTGAGCTGGAGGGTGGCGAACACTTCTGCGTTTCTACCCTTCACCACGAGTCAGAGGTCCTGCAGAAAGTGAGATGAGAGAAGTGTACTCTTGTACTGCTAACTCCATTCTGGGTATCACAAGTGTTGTTTCCATTGCTTTTGGAACTCATTCAAGGTTGCGAGATGGGTGAAATGTACAATGCACCAAGCTTGTGTCGAGTTGAAGAAATTTCATGCCGAATCTATGAGAGGTTGTAGGAAGCTGGCTCTTTAAGTGATATATCATAAATCTGAAATATCGTGTAAAGAGTGTTCCCTTATGAGTGGACAGGGGCTTTCTATACAATCCCAAAGTTCTCTATTGGGGGTAGTGTGGTTGAGCAGCCTTGGGAGTGCAAGTCATCTGAAAATACACACAATGACCATTAAATGAAACACACGACTCAAGAAGGAGATCCACACCAATTTATAAAAAGCATTTGCAATGCAATTGGTCTCGCATTACAGAAAGTTTGAGCTATTGGCGTTGCATTATTATTTACTTTCAGTAATGCGAGACCTATTGGAGAAGTGTGGCTCAATGGTTAGAGCGGCAGACCCTGATGCAGAGGTCTGGCCTGGGACCAGGGTTCAATTCCCGCCTCGGCGGGTCTTGGGCTCAATTTCCTCGGACGTGTTAATTCTCGCCTCGGTGCCTGTTCTAATCATGGTTCCCACTCTGCAACTCTGGGCAATAGCGTGCTTAATCTCCACAACAGCACCAACAGCGCTGGGATGCCTGGCTTCACCTTGGGGGTGCCCAGGAGTGGACATTTCACAGGGAAAAGCCAGGAAGGGTTCCCAGCGGTATGAGTACAGCGCCAGGAAACCCCAGGGTAGCAGTGCGCTATACAAGTACAACACATTTATTGCATTGCAAATTCTTGTTTCATTTGTCAGTTGCCACCGGGGACACCTGGTTTAAGTTTACTCCAGTCATTGGTATTAGACTGATCTTTAATAACTAATGCTTGGTCTTTGAATCTTTTGCCCAAGGACTAGATCCAGCAGATAACTGACAAATATAATCGGAATGTTTAATTAACCTTTCATCGGCATGGGAGCAACAGTTTGGAATTGTTTGCCTTTTCTACTGAGTATGAAGGATTGTTTGATATAAAAAACATCTTAATGCAGCTCTGTTTAATGAGTTAAATTAACTATTTTTATAAATGATTCTCCTTCCCCATAGTTTTGTGTTTTGTGTTTTCTGGTTTTGTTTTTTTAGTATTGTTTTTTAAATGAATTGTGTAGTGCTACAATGTCCCATCTCCTGGTAGCACTTACAGGCCCTTTAACTAATATGCAAATAAATAAATGTACAGTCCAAAATTGTCTGTTCCCAGCTTTATTTGAAGTAGAATTGTGGGAGAGTTAGCAATGTTCAAATTGCTCATTTTTGATAGGGTATGGCGCTCCTTCGTGCAGCGTTGCTAAGTGCATGGCATAAACTGTGCATGGTTTAAAACATAATATAAATAATAAATGCCCTATTGCTTGGTACAACATTCCATGTTTTGTCATTGTTGGGAAAGACTGTACTTTGGATTAACAACTATGAAAGTCAGACTGCAGGACTCGCTATCAAATAGTTGCAATCCTATGCAATATAACATTTATTGCACCCTTGACCACCAGATCGAGTGGATGGTCATCATTTGCTCTTTTGCTGTGTTAACTAAAAATATTGCATGGGGAGTGTAAAATATAGATTCAGTATTTGGAATAATGCCGTTGACATACTAATGACCAGCACATTTATTCTGCAACTTTCTAGACTTTGCTGCATTTTTTTTATGTGGACCTGGCGTTTGTTGTTATTTCACACACCATAACTATATTATGTGCCTTTGCAAGGTGCACAGGCACTGAAATTCTTTCACTTGTCACAGGACCTGGAAGAGTTATCATAAATTGAGCTGCCATCAGTTAAATGGATTAAGAGCCATATTCATTTGTTTTTGTATTTTATGAAAATATATCTATCAAACTGGTTTACTGTAAGTAACTCGTAAAACCATGCTATGCCCGGTATGTCTGCCTGTGAGCGATGCTAGTTTGATAGAAGCGTGTAGATGCCTTTTAGCTGACTGCATCGTGTAGTTCCTCTAAACCCTAAATAGGATCTGCGCATTTAGACAACATACACTGTAGGATTGGTGTCAGACTGAATCTAGACACCGCAACTGGTATTTTGACCTGTAAACCAGCTAACTCACAGTGCCACTAGAAACCCCTCTTACCAAGGAAAGAATAGTTCTTGGCAACTATCGAACATGACAACCCCGATCCCTCTGGACCGTGGAAACTGTACTACTTTTCACTCAGTCACTCGTGCTCACTTAATCTCAGAGAGATTAACAGAATAAACGGTATGGACGTTTTTCAATAAGCATTTATTGAACAGTCGTTATTCTAATGCAAAATTGGTGTGCTGAAACAACCACTAGACAGAAACAGATATAAATGATTAGAAGCACTAAGAAAGTAAAAGGATGGTAGATTTCTACTGTTTTGCTGTAACCATGAATACAGGCAAGTATATAAAATACATGACAATAAAATGCGTACTCCTACGATGCTACCCTAACTAGATGTACCTAAATGTGCCTAGCATGTATGTAGGTGTGAAGCCAAGAATCCCTCTAGGATAAAGTCAACCCCATTAACTGGAGTGAGAAACATTGGGACCCCATCTTGGTCTGGAGTTGGACACCCCGCAAGGGATTTTAGACCACTGTGAGCTGGAGTATCTGCATGCAGGAGCCTCAGCGTCTCGGGTCAGTGTGTCGGCAGGGAAATCCTGATCTCCTCTGTTTGTCTCAGCAAGATGTGATGTTTACATACCCAAAGGTCTCCCCAGGGGTTCTACCTTGCTGTGCCACTTGTCGGATTTAGGATGACGTCAGGAATTATCTGTATACATAGTTATTATACAGGAGATGGTAGTTCTGCTGAGTTTCCAAGAATCCTCATGCATAATGCATGAGGCTTTTACCAGGGAAAATCCCGCATTCTGTGTGCATTGTCGTATCTAGGTGAAAAGGTCAGTCCCCAAAAGCTGTTATGTGTGTAATGTAGGGGAGAGTATAGGTGAAAGGTTACGATGTTACCTGAGCCTATATTGGTGTACCTATATAGAATATAACAACTGGGGATACAATAAGTTATTTAAAGGTTTTTTCATCTGAAAAAGGTTATTTAAAGACATGCATATAACAACATATATTTTTCGTAAGCTCTGAGCTTTCTTTGTTATGCCCAACAGCACTTCGGGCTCACTCTGTGTGAAGGTTCACTTCACATAACATCATTTCATTGCATTAGTTTTGAATTATTGGTGCTTGCGCAGTTCGTGTGACAGACTTACATATAGATACAAAAGACCAATAGGTCATGGCATGTAGATTTGCTCTACAACTGGTTGGGAGAGAGGTGCGCAAGTGCTATGGCTAAAGCAGAGAAATTTACCTTTTTTACATCATCAGTACAATTTTTGCAGTTTCATTGGTAACTGACAGGCAATGAGTGTCAAAACCAACGGTTTGTTCGCGCAGAGAGGCAGAGAACGCAAAACAACAAACAAAGAAGGAATGTGCTCCTGAAATGCATGGAACGTTCTGCAGCATAGACACGTTTTTACATTTGCAGGTATTCTACCTATCGTAACTGCAACCGGAGGAAGTTCCTCTTGAAAAGTTACGAGGGAGGTAGAGGCACTGTAAATCTGAAACTAGAGACGCCACACCAAGTTATGGAACAATTTTGGTGATGCCTACTGACAGGATAAACATGTCCTACGCGGGAAGTGGGAAAAGGTAAAATTTAATTTGTACCACAACAAGTTTGATTTCGATGCAGGGCTTTAACGCGCCAGCCCCTCCTACAGTGGTCACTGATTGAAGCAGAAAGAAGGCTCCCCACTGGTGCTCAGAGAGAATGAGGGTACTCCTGTTCTTCAGTGTGCTCGCAGGGAAGAAATAAGGGCTCCGAGGCTGCTCCTCATCCCTAGGCTCCAAGCCTATCATTCAGAAATGTTTGCTGCAGGCAGCCTGAAGGGCATTAGGCACCATTGTTAAATGTGTCTGCCCGTGTTGTAAAAGTAAAAGGGGAGGCCGTGCTGCAATATTTAGCGCGGCGCCTGGGGGAGGGGCTGGGGGCAGCAAGGGGCATTTTTACAAGGAAAAACATTCAAAAAATTGTTTCTCTAGTAAAGCTAAAGCGCAGAATGGGGCGGTAGTAAAAAAATAAATTGTTAAATGTGTCTACCCGTGTTGGAAAAGTAAAAGCGTGCGCCACGCTGCAACATTAAGTGCGGCATTGGCGACAAAGGGCGCTTTTACAAGGAAAACTATAAAAACATTTGTTTCTGTAGTATAGCTAAAGCACAGAATGGGGGCTAGTATGAAAAATAAAATAAACAAATAGTCCCTAAAAAAAGATACAAAGCTACAGTGTAAGGAAACTGTAGTTGGCTGGTGCTCCTCGCTTACAAACGTAAGTGATGTATCGGGAGCACCGGCCAAAAGGGAGCCAGGAAACAAGAGCAATAGGGTTTCTAACCAATGGCAAGCAGCAGCTGTAATTACTCTCCGTAGAGTGATTACAGCAGGTCTTGCAGACAGTGCATGCGCGGTGATGCTCGACCTAAAAATAGCATGTACCTTTATATATTTTTAGGCATCAGAGAAAAATCGTTCAGGTAAGTATGTTTTTAAATATTAATTATTTTCACTTTAAAAAGTGGACACTGCAATTTCCGATTTCTGCAATGTTATTCTATGGAAGGAAAAGAAAGTTCTGCAAACAGGGACAGTACAGAAACTTATGGGACCAATCTCCAGAAGTTAAAGTGAGTGGTGGACAAAGTCCAAAGCAGCATCAACAGTGCACCACCAATGGCATGGGGCCGCCAGATGCAGGGTGCAAAACAGTGTCGGGAGCCCAATAGGCTTCTGTGGAGAACGGTTACTGCGAAAAGAGGCTGCCGGTGTCATGATCCCACTACGGGCTCTGCAACATCCGGCCAATCTTAGTATTTGTAAGGGTCCTTTTAGACCCAAGACATTTAATGCCCGGTAAAAAACCCACCCCTGTCCCGTGCAACCAGTACTGCCAAGTGATATGTGTGGTATATAATTATTTATATGATGTGAAAGTTACTGTGCATTGAAAATGACCTGTATGTGAAAGTTACTGTGCACTAAGACTGATTTGATCACGTTTTCAAGTTATGTCTCTCGGACTGTGTTAACAACGAAGGCTAAAACAGAAACGAGCTTACTGAGCTCGGACTCCCACTGTCTCGTGCTCTGTATTTGCTGTGGGAAATAATGTAGAAACAAGCACACGGAGCTCTGACTCCGTTTGCATCGTGCTCTGTGTTTTCTGCGAGGAATGACTTAATGTGGCACGTACATCCATACGTGGTGGCCATCTTGGGTGTGGCATGTGTATTTAGTGCCACACCCACTTCCAGAAGGTGCTTAGCCTTCCGGATTTTCGACAGTTTCCAACCAATCTCGAGGGACGCTTACCTGTCTGTCGATGCAGTGTTCCTTCTTCAGGTTCCTGATCAACCGAGCAACGCATCGTCGTCCTGGACACTGGTACCTGTGGATACAAAAGAAAAAGCTACGTCTATTGTAAGAAAAAGGAGCCCATCGCAAGTAAGATCTTCTAGCTTATAAACAGTTTGGAACAATCTGCTAAATTTTTGGAACTCTTAGGTGCAAGAGAATGCTACCTGAAGACACTTCATAATTTGTTTTGCTGTTAGAATTGGACATTAATTTTATGCACTTTGTTATGGTGAATATTTGTGTTTAAGCAGAATTTTGTTTTTTAGTTCAAGCTTGTAAGTAGTCATCACTGGGGCAGTTAGATAGTGTGAGTATTTATTATAATTGTGTATGATTGTGTGTGAGTTTATTTACAGAACTAACATTTACAGAATTGAACAACATATTAAGACTGTGTTACTATTTTTGCATCATAGTATAACTCCATCCAGTTCAGCAAGTTTAGTGATGAGAACCACGCCATCTTCCTAACAAGCCCCATCATTTGAATCCACTGTTACAAGCTCTAAGGATGCTTACCCGCTATGCCTTTGAATCGCAGGTAGGAATAAAAAAAAAAAAGAATAGGCATTCAATTTATTGTTGAGGAGAAAAAGGCAGAAGAAAGTAAAAGCGTCACAAAGTGTTCTTGTTGCCTCACAGGTCAAAAACAAGAATCTTTCAAGCGTCCATCATCCAACTCTCCTCCTTGAACCCTACTAGTGTTCCCAGTGATATACACACAAACACAGGTCATAAGGTAGGGTACTGAGAAGTTTGGTCCATAACGTCTCTGCGAAATCCAACTTTTCAGACGTAAGGTAAGAACGCATTGTTATTTTGGCAGCAGGCTCTGGCTAGAAGGCCAGTCAGGCTGAACCATAAAAGGGGCTGAGGCCTCACAATGCTCAGGGACGTAGGGACGCCTTGCTCCTCTTGTCCACAGCACAGGGGTGACTGGTGCAGAGGTGTTGTTAGGCGTTGTGCTTTCTTACCAGGAAAGTAGCAATGGGAGGGGCCTGCACGCAGAGGCTGCAGGCGACATCTGGAAGTCCAGGAAGGGTGAAACCATAATAGACTCAGGATCTTGAGGGCTGAGGATCCATTTTTGGCACTGGTGGCCAACTTCAACTCGTGCCGGAGGCAACATGTGCTGTGGTTGCTTCAGGTGTCGGATTTAATGGTTCTGGAGTCCTCAGAGGCCCTTCTTGTTACATGTGAGTCCAGCCAGTCACCTAAAACCCAGGTCCGTCTGCAGGGACGATGACAGTTCCTCAACCCCCCCCTGAACACCTCTCAGTGCTGCTGACCAAAAACAGAAGCTCTGGCAGGTGCCCGAAGAGGGAAGGGGATTTGGGATGAGAGACAAAAAAGAGAGACAGCTACTCTTCACGCTTTGCCAAGAAGAGAGTGTGTGCCGTCTGGGCCAGCCAGGTTCTGGAATTTGACACGACGAACCACTCGTAACTTTCCCTAAAATATACAGAGGTAGATAAGCACAGAATGCCCCTAAAAACTCTTTAGACTACTAGCAATACCAACATTACGTCTTCTACTACTTCTGATTACCTTTTAGGTGTGATGGCGCTTCAAACAGTTTGTCTCTCAATAAGCATTTAAGAAATGTATTTACAGATTTCTATGAACATAAAACAGGAATTTGTATTAGGCTGTGTATTCAATGTTATGAATTCACGTAGTATATTTGTTCATTTTTAATACCTTATGATCTCATCTGATTCTGCATAAGACTTTTCCAAAGACGTTTCCAAATTTGTTTCCAGAGTTCAATCCAAGCCTGTTTTAAAACTCACTAGGCAACTGTGCCTTAAAATGCTGCCCAAAATATCCAGCAACTTTAATAAAGGTGCACTAAAACGCAACTGCGCACAACAATATCAGAAAAGGCGTACTTTACATGTAGTCCTTGGCACTTTACAATGTTAACAAATGTCCCCTTACAACTGCCAAAGAAGGGCACAACCAAAATCAGTCAATTTCAAAATACAAGGAGAGTTGTTTTCCAAACACAATCAGAAAACATGTGCATCAAGCATCAGAAAGCTTCAAAAACACCAGGAAGAATTGTTGCCAATTTTACAATCAAACACATGTGCAACAATATCGGGCAGTTTTCCAAATTGCATTCAAAAAGCAATACCATTAATTTAAAAGCCAAGTTCTTCACTTAAATAGCACTAATGATCATTTACAATAACAACAAAAAACAGTACAGCTTCAATTGAACACTTAGCTCTTGATCATTTACAATAACAACAAGAAATGTAAAGCTTTAATTGAACACTTAGCTCTGAAGCACTTTTAAAATGAGTCCAGAAATGTTCTTATCTCAGTCCTGAGCGGTCTCAAAGACAGGGAGAATTTCTGCTGGCAGAGGGCACAAGGCGAAATCCTTCCCTTCAGCTGAGGCTCCAATTACGTGAGGCTCCAGGGAATGCCTGTGGCAGGAAACAGAAAGCCAAGCAACAGGTGTCTGCAGATCGAGGCTATTTTAGCCAAGATACTGGGCGTTGCCGGGCGTGTTCAATCCATGTGCTCAGTACCTTTACAGCTCACGTGTTAAACCCACTGCAAGCAGCTGCACCTGTGCCCCCTGATCCTCAGATATCTAACAAGCATTGGCCAGGTCCATACAAAAAGAATAAACATTGGCAAAAGCAAATACATTGAAGAAAAAACAAACATTGGTCAAAGTACTTATTGAAGGAACACTGCAATATGATTGATATTCCCACCATATGGGTGTTGACAAACAATGCAGGGGACTCTGTGGATGGAGTGATGGGGCTTCCTGACAGTCCTCCCTCTCAAAAGTCCTGGTAGTGGTCGTGGCTTCGAGCGATTTTGTTGGTAGAATTGTCACACTAATCGAGTAGCATGAACAGAAGAGGGGGGTTCTCTTGAATTGTCTTCTGTACTGTACCCTTCTCTATGCCAATAAATAATGCAACACTCCCCAAATTCTCTTAGAATCCAAAACCTTGGCTACTTCAAACTCCCATTCTCCATGGACCTTCACTGGGGGTGGGGGTGGTCCTGTCCGAGTAGAGGGAGAGTAGGGCCGTAGCAGAGAAATGTGAAAAACCGGGTGAATCCGATAATCCGATGGGAGCTCTAATCTTACTGTCACCGGATTGATCATTTTGGTAATGGTATAGGTTCCCAGATACTTTGGGTTTAATTTACGAGATCCGTAAATGTTCAAATTTTTTGTAGAAAGCCATACTTGGTCTCCTATTGCATATTGTGGGACTGGCAGTCTATGTTTATCCGCTTGTTTTTTAACTTGTTTTTGGTATGACTCTAAGTGTTTTTTAACTTGTGTCTGGATTTGTGTTCATGGCCTGGCGGGACCTGACTAACAACAAATGGCTGCAATACTGGGAGCATTCTGGGGTGGTAACCGAATACACAAAAAAAAGGTGAGACTCCATTAGCTGCATTGGCTGAATTATTATACACAAATTCCGCCAGTGGTAACGCCTTTTCCCATTCACTGGTCAGGGTAACAAGAAAACAATGCAATGATTGTTCCAAGGTCTGGTTAAGGCGTTCTGTCTGTCCATCCGCTTGAGGATGGTAGGCGGAGGACAGACAAACATCAATTTTCATAGAGGAACAAAAATTTGGCCAAAACCTAGACACAAACTGTGAATCTCTGTCGGACACAATTGCTGTTGGTAAGCCATGTAATGTGACCACATGTTGTATAAACAGGTCTGTTAATTCTTTTGCCGGCGGCATGTGCATTAAAGGAACAAAGTGTGCCATTTTTGTTAAATAATCTACCACCACCCATATAATGGACAACACTTTGATGTGGTTAAACCGGTGATAAAATTCATACTAATTGTATGCCAAGGTGCAGGTGGGATGGGCATTGATTGGAGTAGTCCAGCAGGAGCAACATGAAGGGGTTTGGATCGTGCACAGGTTGGACCGGTTTTGACGTAGCTTTCAACATCGGATGCGAGGGTGGGCTAACAGAAATCTCTCTGGCATAATTCCACCGTTTTCTTTACCCCTGGATGACCAGCAAATGCTGAGTCATGATGCCAATTCAGAACAGCATCACACAACTCCTGCGTGGGAATGTACAACTGGTGATCATGATACCAGAGGTCTCCCTTTTTAAAAGTATGAGGAGGGGTGAACTCTTTTTGTTGTGCTACTTGGACCTGCGCTATAAAATCATTGGGGGAACACAATGCAATGATCTTATGTTCCGGGATAATAGCAGTAGGTGTGTCAGTACCCTTGTCCGGAGCTGGAAAATTTAATTGTGACAGTTTGTCAGCCTTCTGCTGTTCTTTTCCAGGCCTGTATGTAATTACAAAATCAAATTCGTTGAAAAACAAAAGCCAACGTAGTTGTCGTGGAGTTAGCGCTTTGACATTCTGATAAAATTGCAAATTACGGTGATCTGAGTAAATTGTTATTGTGTGACGGGCTCCTAGCATATGGTGGCACCACTCATGAAAGGCAAGTTTGATGGCTAAGAGTTCTCGTTCTGCCACTGTATAATTTTGTTCAGCAGGCAAGAGTTTTTTTCGAAAAATAGGCCACTGGATGTAGATGTCCTGATGTTGTGTCTCTCTGGGACAAAATACCTCCAACAGCAACCTGAGATGTGTCGGCCTCCACATAGAAGGTTTGTGAAGGATCTGGGTGATGTAACAGTGGGGCTTCGGTAAAGGCTTGCTTGAGTTTCTGGAATAATTCTTCTGCTGCTGAGGACTAATGAAAAGTAACCCCCTTCTTGAGAAGGTGAGTGATGGGTGACACAACGGAGAACTGAGGGATAAACCGACGATTAAAATTGTCGAAACCCAAAAACCTCTGAATATCCTTTAAGGAGCTGGGTGTTTCCCATTTCAATATGGCCTGAACCTTGGAATCATCCATAGCTATACCGTTGGGAGATATTACGTAACCCAAAAACTCAATGCGGGTAGCATGGAAGACGCATTGCTTTAACTTAATAAATAGTTGATGCTCTTGTAGCCATTGTAAAACAGTGCGGACATGCCCAATATTTTCTTTGGTTGTTGATGAAAAGATCAGGATATCTTCTATGTAAACTATTACAAAGACGTCCAGGAAATCCTGCAGCACATCATTGATGAAAAATTTAAATGCTGCAGGAGCATTACACAAACCGAAAGGCATCACTGTATATTCAAAAAGACCGAATTTAGCCGTACCTGATCTAATAATACCAGTATTAATGGGAGTGGGTAGCGTTTTTTTACCGTCACCTTGTTTAAGGCACGATAGTCTATGCAGGATCGAAGTTCTTTATTCTTTTTAGGGACAAAGAAGAGTGGCAAACTAACGGGGATGTAGAATGTCTATAAATCCCCTTTAGTAATAAGTCGTCCAAGTATTCACACAAATATTGGGGCTCAGGCTCAGACAAGGCATACACACGACTGCACGGTAGAGAGGCTCCGGGGAGCAAATCAACACGCCAGTCGTACGACCGGTGGGGTGGTAACTGGGTTGTCTGTTCTTCAGAGAACCCATCATTAAAGCCACTGTATTGTTTTGGTAAGGTGATTTCTGATTCCTCCGCTTGAATCAAAGCTGAGTTGTCAACCATGGAGGCATAGTGCAAGGGCGTTAGAGGATGTTGATCAGTGGAATAGCATGCCTGCCAACAATGCGTGGAATCCATGGTCACTGTGCGTTTGCACCAATCAATTTTAGGATTGTGTAATTGGAGCCATGGTATACCCAATAGGGCTCTAAACACAGGGGTGTCAATAAGATCAAAATGGATCTGTTCGGTGTGTCCATCAGCACAGATCATGGTTACTGGGGAGGTCTGAAACAGTATTAAACCAGAAGATAATTCTGAGCCGTCTACGGCACGCACAGGCTCAGGAACCTTTTTCTTGACAGTTGGAATGTTTAAGGTTTTGGCTAAGCCTATGTCCAGAAAATTTCCGGTAGCTCCAGAATCCGACAATATGAGAATAACTTTTCTGGTCTGGGTAGAAAAGAGCAAGGTAACTATTAAGGTTACATGATGAGGTGCAGCAGTCATAGCGTTTCCTAAATGATGGCAAGCGGCCAATTTATTGTTTGTGCTCGATAAGGGGGCCTCAATCCTTATCGGGCCTGGAAGTTTTCCGACTGCTTAGTTTCAACGATGGGAAGAGGTGTGTCAATAACAGCAACTGCCTTTTTGGGGGCAGTTTTACTCAAACAATCCCGGGCGAAATGCCTAAACTTCCCGCAATATAAACAAAGATTAAGGCGACGTCTCCTATCCTTTTCCTCCTTGGACAAAGGTCCCCTAAGTCCCCCAATCTGCATGGGCTCCGTATGATCGGCTGAAGTATTGGCATTGGATGTGTCTTTTTTCTCATGTTTAACTACAACGACTCTGGGCATGTCACCACAAGTCTTTTCACTCTTCCTTTCTCCCAGACGATGATCCAACCGGACTACTAAGTCAATAAATTCAACACAATCAGATGGCAAGTCAACAATTTGCGCCAAAACATCTTTTAAGTCATCTCGAAGGCCACGATAGAAAAGTGATGTTCTTGCTCATCTGGCCATTGTGTCTCAGCAATTAGCCTATTAAAGGACGTGATATAAGACAATAAATCCTTATTGCCCTGACGCAGGTTCAGCAGCTCATTGTCGCTTGCCTGTTTAAACTGGTGCCTTGCAAAAAGCTTTTGCATTGTTTCCTTAAAACAGCGAAAGTTATGCAAAAACGGGTCATCCCTTTCTACGAATGGTATTGACCACGTGGCCGCCATACCACCTAGATAGGATAGGACAAACGCCACTTTTGAGGCGTCATCAGGAAATGCTGCAGGTTTACAGAGGAAATGTGACTTGCATTGATTCATAAAAATGCTGAACTTTGTCTGGTCTCCAAAGAACCGTTCAGGGGGAGCCAATGGAACTGGAGTAGGAGTGGTGACATTGACATTTAGAGGTCGGGCCACCCCTGCTCCCTCTGTAGCCAATGGGGTGAGCGTAAAGCGCTGAGGTTAAACCACTGGTTTGGTTTTGACCGGGGTGTTATCCCAAGGGTTTTCTTGTGGCTTATATTGTTGCAACTCGCAATGTAGCGTATGGTTTTCTTGTTTTAATGCAGTGACTTCCTGCTGTAAACTTAACACTATTCTAGATAAGTCTTGTACTGTCATGGAGTTTTCTTCTGTGGTGATGTCCATCATCCAGGCAGACTTAGTTTTTGTGGCTTGGCTTTATTTTACAAGTGTGTCCCGCCACTCACCTGAAAACCAGGTCCGTCTGCAGGGATGATGACAGTTCCTCAACTCCCCCTGAACACGTCTCAGTGCTGCTGACCAAAAACAGAAGCCCTGGCAGGTGCCCAAAGAGGGAAGGGGATTTGGGATGAGAGACAAAGAGAGACTGCTACTCTTCACGCTTTGGCAAGAAGGGGGTGTGTGCCGTCTGGGCCAGCCAGGTTCTGGAATTTAACACGGCGAACCACTCGTAACTTTTCCTAAAATATACAGAGGTAGATAAGCACAGAATGCCCCTAAAAACTCTTTAGACTACTAGCAATATGAGAAGGTGGCCTGGTATATGCTCTCTACTAGTTCTAGTGGGCACCTTGTATCAGTCCAAACAACCCCTTTTGGTGATAGGTTAAAGACAACCTTTATTGAAAGCTATCGTAGTGGTAGCTATGGAGAGCAGCCTTCAGGCTGAGTCTTGAAGGAATGTAATGCAGCTTGTTTTACCAGTCTATAATCTCTTCAATGATCAAATGAAAAGACAACCACACCAGGTATATATTCAAAATATATGTATTTAAGATAAAACACACCCCTCTAGTCTCTTTATGAGACTGGAGTTCGAAGTACTTTGTTTACAAGATAGTAATCACCAGTAATAGCACAAATACACATTTGGGCCCTAGGGGCGTACCAAACCATATACTTAAAAAGTGGTATAAGTACCACAACTCAACTAGACACAAGGCCTAGAGCCTGTAGAACCACTGGGACCCCAAGGAACCACCCAAAGTAGTGACACAGGGGACCCACGGGGACTGTATGCAGTGTGTAAACACAACCGCAGGTTCCCGTTATCTTCTATGGGCAAAGTCGCGGTTGGAATTTTAAAGATTAGGGACACTTCTAATCGAGTCAGGACCAAACCCTTTTGGACTTAAGCAGTTCTAGGGCTAGCACCCATGAGAGCACTGGAGTACTCAAGTTACCTCACCCAGGGAAGCCAGGTGCATAGGTGTCTTTTGGTGTCGGGTTGCGTCGTCGATTTCAATGGAAGCCTGCAAGAAACTGCTGCTGCCGTGAAGAGGAGAAGTGTAAGGAGAGATCCAAGCCTGGATCTAGGATATAAGGAACCTGAAAGCAGAGGGGACAGAGTCTGGGTCACTTACCAGTGACCTAGGGCAGGATGGACCAATGCCCACAGATGGCGGGTGCTTCAGGTGAGTTGACGGGTGTCTTGACTCTTCAGCCACGAGATCCAGGAGACTTCGACGAAATCCACAAGCCGGATTCGAGCTGTCCCACAAAGTCTGTCGAGTGCTGCGGTGTCGGCAACCAGATTGGACACAACAAGCCTTGGCAACTTTTCCTAAAATATACAGAGGTAGATAAGCACAGAATGCCCCTAAACACTCTTTAGACTACTAGCAATATGAGAAGGTGGCCTGATATATGCTCTCTACTAGTTCTAGTGGGCACCTTGTATCAGTCCAAACAACCCCTTTTGGTGATAGGTTAAAGACAACCTTTATTGAAAGCTATCGTAGTGGTAGCTATGGAGAGCAGCCTTCAGGCTGAGTCTTGAAGGAATGTAAAGCAGCTTGTTTTACCAGTCTATAATCTCTTCAATGATCAAATGAAAAGACAACCACACCAGGTATATATTCAAAATATATGTATTTAAGATAAAACACACCCCTCTAGTCTCTTTATGAGACTGGAGTTCGAAGTACTTTGTTTACAAGATAGTAATCACCAGTAATAGCACAAATACACATTTGGGCCCTAGGGGCGTACCAAACCATATACTTAAAAAGTGGTATAAGTACCACAACTCAACTAGACACAAGGCCTAGAGCCTGTAGAACTGCTGGGACCCCAAGGAACCACCCAAAGTAGTGACACAGGAGACCCACGGGGACTGTATGCAGTGTGTAAACACAACCGCAGGTTCCCGTTATCTTCTATGGGCAAAGTCGCGGTTGGAATTTTAAAGATTAGGGACACTTCTAATCGAGTCAGGACCAAACCCTTTTGGACTTAAGCAGTTCTAGGGCTAGCACCCATGAGAGCACCGGAGTACTCAAGTTACCTCACCCAGGGAAGCCAGGTGCATAGGTGTCTTTTGGTGTCGGGTCGCGTCGTCGATTTCAATTGAAGCCTGCAAGAAACTGCTGCTGCCGTGAAGAGGAGAAGTGTAAGGAGAGATCCAAGCCTGGATCTAGGATATAAGGAACCTGAAAGCAGAGGGGACAGAGTCTGGGTCACTTACCAGTGACCTAGGGCAGGATGGACCAATGCCCACAGATGGCGGGTGCTTCAGGTGAGTTGACGGGTGTCTTGACTCTTCAGCCACGAGATCCAGGAGACTTCGACGAAATCCACAAGCCGGATTCGAGCTGTCCCACAAAGTCTGTCGAGTGCTGCGGTGTCGGCAACCAGATTGGACACAACAAGCCTTGGCAACGGCAAGTCACTGGAAATCAGAGAATGGACTGCGGTGCAGACCAGCAATGTCTGATAGACTCACCCAGTGAAGGTATGTAAGGGCACATCTGGAGCAACCAGGAAAGCCCAAGCAGAAAAGGAGTTGCCTTCGTGGGGACCTGCTAGCCAACGGGCTAGTGATCGCAAAGGAGCCTCAAGCGGTCGCACTTGGAGCTGGCCCACGGGTCACTCGTGGAGTGAAGGCCAACAATTTTCGGTGCTGGAGGTGCTCAAGATAGGGGCTATTGGGAGTCCAAAGCACAACTTCGAGGAGGACCAGGAAGATAGTGTTGCTGCAAAAGTTCACGGTGTCTAGGGGTCACGGTTCCACATCACCCATGATAGCCATGGGCCTCAGCTTTGCTGTGAACTCAGGGTAGCTTCGGGGAAGTCTGGAAATCTACCTCTGGGGATGCAGAGACTTCAGCGTCCGGCGGGAGCTTCAGAATTGCAGACCAATCAGTTGCTTCTTTGGTGCCTGCCAAGCAGGGGAGTCACTCCTTGACCCCAAGGGAGATTTCTTCAGTCTTCTAGTCAGGATAGAAAGTCGAAGGTTCAGGATATATGTTGCAGAGTTTCGTCCAGGGTAATTTAAAGTCCTAGGGACTGGATTCCTATACTTATAGCAAGTTTAGGGGATGGACTCAACCTAAGGCCCCACCTATGGGTGGGCCAGGAAAGAGGGGTGGTTACACCCATTTCCTTTGTCCAGTTACATGCCAGAGCAGGGGCAGGTAGCCCCTGCAACCGGTTTGAACTGGAGTATGCACAGGGACACCAAGTGTGCCTCCAGTGCAGGACTTCAAAGCACCAGAGAGTGCTCCCGCCCAGCCCCAATACACATCAGCCTGTCTGGGGAGGTGGTTACACCTCCCTTCTACATGAAACCTATTGTCCAGGCCTCCCCTGCCGGAGTTTCGGTCAGCAGCAGGAGGCCAGACCCGTGTCTGTGGCAGCGGCATACATTTTGTGATGCCAGGGTTCAGGAAAGTCGTACCGGGTTTAGCCAGCGTGAACATGCCTCTCCCTCTAGAAGGGTGGAATGCTACCCCCGCCGCCAGAATTGGTGGGGGGGGGTAGTATTCCAAAGCGTTTGACACCAAACACGACATGTTTTGATGCAGCCATTCCAAAGTTAGCATTTACAGCGCGGTTATAATGCATTTAAGAGTATATGGTATGGCTGTATCACAGAACAGACAGCTATAAGGAAGTATTTACGAAAGCTGCAGAGGGGCTCAGCTCATGCTTGAGCACCCTCTCACATAAAACCAAGCACTCTGTCTTCAGGATTGTCAAGGCCTGCCATATGAGTGGCTTATAGGTTTATATGTGTCTGTATAGGGTAGTGATGTAGGTAGCCTATACCACAGTAAGGGTTGCAAGCACACCCTTACCCAGGCTGCAGTAGCAGACCTGTGGTGCCATTTTGTAGTGCTTCCCAGGGGTGGCATAATACATGCTGCAGCCCCTGGTAGGCCTCTGAGGTACCTATGCCCTAGGTGCATAGTATACCATATACTAGGGGCTTATAAGGCACTCCAGAATCCAATTAGATATGTACCTAATGTACATGGAAACCACTTTAGAGAGGAAGCAGCTAGGCTGTGGTCCTGATTAGCAGGGCCACAGCCAGACTAAGGTCGAAAAGCAGTGAAACACCAGCAAAAAGTGGGGGTACCCATGTGAAGCAGATCCTACTCTCCTACAAGCAATACCAACATTAAGTCTTCTACTACTTCTGATTACCTTTTAGGCGTGATGGCGCTTCAAACAGTTTGTCTCTCAATAAGCATTTAAGAAATGTATTTACAGGTTTCTATGAACATAAACAGGAATTTGTATTAGACTGTATATTCAATGTTATGAATTCACGTAGTATATTGGTTCTTTTGTAATACCTTATGATCTCACCTGATTGTGCATAAGACTTTTCCAAAGACGTTTCCAAATATATTTCCAGAGTTCAATCCAAGCCTGTTTTAAAACACACTAAGCAATTGTGCCTTAAAATGCTGCCCAAAATATCCAGCAACTTTAAGAATGGCGCACTAAAACGTGATTGCGCACAACAATATCAGAAAAGGCGCATTTTACATATAGTCCTTGGTGCTTTACAATCTTAACAAATGCCCCCTTACTACTGCCAAAGAAGTGCACAACCAAAATCAGTCAATTTGAAAATACAGGGAGAGTTGTTGTCCAAACACAACCAGAAAACATGTGCATCAAGCATCAGAAAGCTTCAAAAACACCAGGAAGAATTGTTGCCAATTTTACAATCAAACACATGTGCAACAATATCGGGCAGTTTTCCAAATTGCATTCAAAAAGCAAAACCATTAATTTAAAAGCCTAGTTCTTCACTTAAATAGCACTAATGATCATTTACAATAACAACAAAAAATGTAAAGCTTCGATTGAACACTTAGCTCTTGATAATTTACAATAACAACAAGAAATGTAAAGCTTCAATTGAACACTTAGCTCTGAAGTGCTTTTAAAATGAGTCCAGAAATGTTCTCATCTCAGTCCTCAGCTGGCTCAAAGACAGGGAGAATATCTGCTGGCAGAGGTCACAAGGTAAAATCCTTCTCTTCAGCTGAGGCTCCGATGACGCAAGCAGCAGGAAACAGAAAGCCAAGCAAAAGGTGTCTGCAGATGTATAGATCCTGAGCGTTGCAGGAAACAGAAAGCCAAGCAACAGGTGTCTGCAGATCTATAGATCCTGGGTGTTGCCAGGCATGTTCAATCCATGTGCTCAGTACAGTTACAGCTCATGTGTTAAACCCACTGCAAGCAGTTGCACCTGTGCCCCCTGATCCTCAGATATCTAATCTAATAAAAAGAATTGGCAAGGTCTATACAAAAAGAATAATCATTAGCAAAAGCAAATACATTAAAGAAAAAACAAACATTGGTCAAAGTACTTATTGTAGGAACACTGCAATATGATTGATATTCCCACCATATGGGTGTTGACAAACAATGCAGGGGACGCTGTGGATGGCGTGACGGGGGTTCCGGACACTTCTTTGGAGTCTCTGCAGGATGCAGGGAACCGTTTTGCTGTTCTTCCGAAGGTCTTGGTTCTTGGGTGAAGTGCTGGTAGGTAGGTCTCCCGGACTTTGGGGACTCAGCGGCTGCAGGACTAGTCGACTTTTGGTGCAATGGGAGAAAGTAGCAGGCAGGCTGGCAGGGTTGGCTCCAAGTCAGTTGCTGGATCTTCTGTTCTTGCAGGGATGCAACTCTTTTTCAGGTCGCCAGGATCCGTCTCCCTGGTGCCAGATACTCCCCTTAATACTCAATTTAGGGGTGCCAGGGGAGTGTAGTGTAGTAGCCAATGACTACTACAATACACCATCTATATGACTACACCCCCTATATGACCACTTCCTGTGGGAAGTAGGCATAACCCTGTACCAGAATTCCTAAGTATGACATCACAAAGATGGCTACTTTTGAAAAGTTGTCTCCATCTCAGTTTAGTCCAGCTTAGGGGTGGTACTAGACTGGTGGTGGCATGTCTTCCTGACTAGCTAATTTTCCCGCCTGTCCAGCTGCCAAAGGGGTCTGGACAAAAGGGGGTCAAATTCCTCTTCTTTGACAGGAGTCAGATTCACATTCCAAAGGCGACACCTCTTTGAATCTTGCCACTCCAAGGAGGTTAATCGGCAGGTCAACCTATGGGAGGTAGTGTTACACCCTCTTCATGGACAGGCTTTTGTTCTGGGCCTCCTGAGAGTAAAAGGCTCTCATGAACAGTGCCTTGGGCAGCAGGCTGGCAGAGACCACTAGGGAGCACACCTGAGGCTTGTAGGTTTTCAGGGGGCACCTCTAAGGTGCCCTCTGGGTGCATATATGGATAAGTCCAACACTGGAATCACTGTGGGTTTATCAATACAACATGTCTGATACCACCCATCCCTATCTTCAGTGAAGCCATCCTTTAGCTGGGGAACTCGTTTTCACCAGTGTCCATCAGGTGTCTTAAAATGGCTTACCCGGTCACTTGCACTGGCAGCAATGGAACTGACCTGCACAAGGGCAAATCTGCTCATGCATGTATGTCCTCACCTGTAGTATTAAACACCCTGCCTTGGGGCTGTCAGGCCTGCTGTAGGGGTGACTCACAAGTATCACATGCAGTGGTAGGTGACATGGCACACAGGGATGTGTGTTTTCACTTTGCACCAAAACACAGCCTGCAATGACAGCCTTGCATGTGCTTGGTGAGGGGTACTCTAGGGTTGCACAATTCATGTGGCAGCCCTTGGGGGACTCTGATTTAGTATCTCAGGCCATAAGTATTAGAATATCAACTGCTAGGTACTTACGGTGATAGATAAAGATTTTGCCAATTGGGCAAATAATTGCACAGATTTGGGAAAGGGCTTTGGTACTGGGGACCTGGGTTAGCAGGAACCCAGTGCACTTTGTCAAAATTATATCATTTACCAGGCAAAATGTGGGGGTGGCCATGTCAAAAAGGGGCATTTTCCTACTTGAGTGCTACGGCTAGATAAGCCTTTTGAAAAGGCGGGAGATGGAAAGATATTGCGAGAGCAACTTATTGGTCAAATGCTTCTATGTTTGCTAAACATTATTGTAAACCAATTGAACACATGTCAGATGTGGTATTAGAGGGCTAACAACAAGCATAATGGTAGTCTCCAGTCTTGTAATGAAATATTGATTCTCCAAATTTAGTGCCAAGAGAATCTAAATTTCATTTAAGGCACAGAGGCTAATATTATCCCACCTTCCCAGCCTTGATTTATGGGAATGTTATTTTGGATATGAAGAAAAGACTATCTGAATAATTGAATGTTGATGTATAGAGGTTGTCTTTTTTTGCTCTTTAGCCTTTAGCATTTTCTTGAATTGAGTCTTTAACAAACAAAGTTGTTTTAGGCAGCTATTACGCAAGAGTTCAGCTTCTGAAAGGAAGTATGTGTTTGTGTTTTTTAAGACCACGTTCAACAAAAAAGAAGAGAACAAGTTTTGTTCTTTAACATAGGAAGATGATACTGTGTGTGGACTATTTATATATTGTGAATACTCTATCCTAGATTGTTTTTTTGTTTATGATGTAATGCTCTTTAAAGTGCTGTGTGGAGTAGCATTAAAAGGATTAATGCAGGGGCGTGGCTTGGACGGCAGTCGGGATGGCCGCCTGATTCCGACGCTCCGTTGGTCCGGGGGAAGATGCAGCCCTTCCCGTATCCTGTGGGGACTGTTTGTGGCTCAGGTTGAGCTTATCCTGCCGCGCATGATGCCGGGCACAAGAGGAGCCCTTTGACGACACCCGCGGTCCCTGCATTGGCGAGTTGTGGATCATCCTGCCTCGCGGGGAGATCCGAGAAGAAGCAGTCAAGATGGCGCCTCCCCGCTGAACCGAGTGAAATCTCCTCGATCATAGTCTCCGGGCCTGCCGCAAGTACCCTGCTTGTATATTTGACTGTTTGGCTGTGTGCTCTCAATGCTGGTGCCTTGCTGGCACGATTTTATAGACGCCTTTGTCTCTACGGCGGATCGTCTCTGGTCGACATGCCTGACCTTAAAATGGCGGCGGTTGTGACGACGAGACGGAGCGATCCCAATAATCACAGGCAGTCCTAGCATGGGTTTTACCACCTACTGACAAAACCTGCCATAGAGTGGGTTACTCACAGAATAACCAGTGTTACCCCGGTGCCATTTTACCCCAGACCACGATCGATGCCTGTCTGTCCAGTTTTGCTTTCAGACAGCAGTGCACAACAACGGAAGTAGACTCCAACTGCCCCCAAGCCTGGATGCATGAGCTGAGAAACGCTCTTGGGCTGGAGACTGGGGGAATGTAGGATCTGTGAGTCGGCCTTTGCAGCGCTGGGTCCCGTGTCCATTGCGCGCAGGGGGAGACTCAATCACACTGCTTCGGAGGATAGGATTGGGTCACCGGTCTGGGTGCGACTTTGTCCCTGTTGCTAAGGGTAGTTGGCCATTTCATTCAGGCTCCTGCTGCCTCAGAGGCTTCGTCATACGGCCTTCTGGTAGCTTACCCTCCAACACTCCTGTCTTTGGTTGATCGTCTGCAGAGTGGTGGTCATTTGGTCTGCAGGTTTCACGGATTACAGGCGTTTTCCTCAAAATCAGACTTTCTACTCTTCAGTGCTCGACGCTGTCGGAAGTCGATAGTCACCTTTGTCAAAATAGCCAACACTGTCAACATTGTTATATTGCAGACCGGGTTCACAAGCCAGCTGTACAGTTTCTCCTCCACTTGTTGCCACGGCATCCAGAATGGCTGATCGCGAATCTAAACTGATGCATAAGAGAAACAAAGGTGAACCCTCTCAGTCAGACTCTCCTGTCAAAATGAAACCAGATATTAATAGCACCTTGGAATTAATTCTGAAAAAGCTGGCCGACGTCCATGACTTAGCCAAGTCGACCAAACAAACTACTGACACTATACAACTGGAGATAACAGCCATCAGAGCAGACATGAATGCAGTAAATAATAGACTCTCCGCTGCTGAACAGAGAATTAGTGATGTCGAGGACATTGTTTCCAAATCAAGTAAAGAGATGAAAGCCTTCTCGAACACATCTTCCATGCTCCTGAGACAGACGGCCGAGTTGGAGGATCGCAATCGTAGGGGCAATATTCGAATTCTTGGGATTCCGGAGGGTTCAGAGGATCCTCTGGGCTCCTGTTTAGCCTTTCTGGAAGACTGGATTCCTCAGTTCACAGGCATATCGTTCGACCAGCCCTTTGAATTGGACAGAGCACACAGAATCCCTGCATTCAAGTCTTCCTCTAGGCAGGGTGTCCGCCCAATCATTTGTAAACCTCTCCGTTTCCGCCACGTAGAAGCTTTGCTTGCCCATGCCAGGAAAAATCACAACCTAAGCTGGAAGGGTAACAAAATCATCTTCACCCAGGACTTTTCGAAACCTACTGTAGACACTCGTAGGGGGTTCCTAAGCTTGAGAGACAAACTAAAATCCAGAGGCATTCTGTTCTCCTTTGTAGGCCCAGCTAGGTTCAAGATCACCGAGGGGGGGAGACACCTCTTTTTCACGGACCCTGGTGCTCTGGCCTCCTACTTGGAAGGCCCTCCTACTCAGGACATGGACTCGTCGCAACTTATGGCCAGCAAGAGGAAATCCTCACCGGGCCCGGCGTGACGCATGTACTGTCTCCTCTGTTCCTATTGCTTGATCTAGACGGTCCGAAGGGATATATTGGCTCTTTTGGTATTTGTGTCCTATGGGTGGTATGGATCTTTCTTTGTGGGATTTGCCATGCTGATATGTCAATAGTTACTTGTTCTTGAGCTGCATTCTCACCAACGACTCATTGAAAGTGGGATACTGGGAAGGTATGTTTATGTTTATGTTTATGTCTTGTACATATTTTGACATGTTGTTTCCCCTGGGGGGCGGGTGGACGTTTCTGTCGTCGCACCTCTCACATGCTAGGTTTTGAGGGTGGGGTGGGGTGGGTGGGTGTGGGGGGGAATGGGGTTGAGAGCGCCCATGTTTATACGACCATTTTGTTGGTCTCCACAGTTGCTTCCTCAATTGCTCTCCTTCTACTTTTCTCTTGTTTTCTTCTCTCTTCCCTTTTCTTTTTCCGCCTGTCTCCTCTTTCTGCCTGGCGCCTCCTACTCTATAATTATGACAAGTGGCCTATGTACCGGGCGCTTTGCCCGGGTTGGGGATGTCCGTTCTACAGATGTGGAATACAGTCATGGTTGTATGTTTATATTGGCGTCTACATTGGGCCGGCGCTGGTGTCATTAGTACTTTCACATTTGTTCTTATGTTACGATCCATATTTGTTGAATTCACCATGTAGACACATTACTCATGACCAATAACAGGCAGGGGATCCTTCTGAATGATCTGAAGATAGCTTCCCTGAATGTCAAGGGCCTTAACCACCCGGTGAAGAGACGTAAGGTTCTGGAGTACTTAGCCAAAACCAAAAGTGATATAGTTCTCCTACAGGAGACTAAGCTCTCCGAGGTAGACAATAATCTGGTAAAGGGCAGCTGGATTTCGCAAATGGCATGCTCATCGGCAATTAAGAAAAAGCGAGGGGTTTTAACCTTAATCTCGAGATCTGCTAACATCACGCTAGAATCCTCCCAACACGATGATGAGGGCCGTTTCCTGCTTACTCACTTGAGAAGGGGCGAAGACTTATTCCACGTGATCAATATTTACGGGCCCAACACAGATGATCCCACCTTTTGGTCAGGTGTCTCCAACACGCTAGATGGTCTCCCTCGAGAAGATCTGATAATAATGGCAGGCGATTTCAACCTTCCCCTGGACCCGATAATTGACAGACGGTCCACTTGCCAATATCACCCCACAAGCGCGCATGCTGAGCTCACCTCTATTTGTTCAAAATTTAACCTTAAAGATCCCTGGAGACTCCAACACCCAGATTCAAGGGATTATACTTTCTATTCGCCCCCCCACAACTCTTATTCTAGGATCGACTATATCCTTATCTCCGGTGCATACACCAGCCTTATTGAGTCCTCTAATATTGCTCCACGATTGATTTCCGACCACTCATGCATCTCTCTGACCCTGACAGGTAGCCACAGAGAACAATCCCCCAAACGGTGGCGGTTTAACAATGATGTCCTATCGGACCCTGAAGATAAAAAAAGGATTACGGAGGCCATCTCAGAATATCTGGAACACAATAAGGTATCTGACACTAATATAAACACACACTGGGATGCTCTTAAGGCAACTATACGGGGTACAATCATAGCGATAAAAACTAAAATAAATAAACGATTGAACCAGGGACTCCTTCAATTGGAAAGGGAAATTAGAGACTTGGAGTCCGCACATATTGCCTCCTTGAATGACTCCAATCTACTCTTGACCTTGACACAGAAGAAGTATGAGTACAATAAGATACTGAGTGAACGGGCGGGGGTGTGGATTAATAAATTTAAAGCACTGAATCTCTGCGAGGCCAACAGGGCGGGGAAACTCTTGGCTTCATACCTCAAGCATAGACAAAATCAACACGTAATCTCTTCCATCAAGGACGCTAATAACCGGACCCACACATCTCACAAGGCCATTCTTGACACTTTCAAACAATTCTATCAGGACCTATACTCAAATAACCAGATTTTCGACACTGAGAAGTGCTCTGCCTTTCTCCGTGATCTTAATCTGCCATGCCTTTCAGACGATGACTCTGCCATGCTAGCAATGAAAATCAGTAGTTCGGAACTGGATAAGACGGTCAGGTCTTTGAAGGAAAATAAAGCCCCAGGGCCGGATGGCTTTACGGCATCCTTTTATAAGTCGTTCTTAACCCAGCTAGGTCCTGTGATGTTGCAGGTTTTTAATCATATGGCCGACTCTGGACAAACACCCGATTCCATGACTGAAGCAAACATTGTAGTTATCCCCAAGGAGGGGAAGGACCCTGTTCTTCCAAAAAACTATAGGCCAATCTCGCTTATAAATGTTGACTGCAAAATCTATGCCAAAATTCTCGCAGTCAGACTCAATTCGGTCCTCCACAAATTGATAAGTAACTCCCAGGTGGGGTTCCTCCGTAACCGTTTATCTAATGACAACACACGACTGTTATGCCACGTACTGGAAAATGCTGCAACCAAAACTGAGCCCTCGATTGCTATCACATTAGACGCCGAGAAGGCCTTCGACAGAGTTTCCTGGCCATTCTTGGAGCGCTGTCTGCATTCTTTTAAGCTGGGTAACGACTTTATTAGAATGGCTATGTCTCTCTACCTGAAGCCGACTGGGCGTATAGCTGTCAATGGGGCTCTCTCGGAACCCTTTCCCCTATATCAGGGTACCAGACAGGGATGCCCTCTGTCCCCATCACTTTTCCTCCTAGCGTTAGAACCCCTCCTTCAGGCTATCAAACTAAATAGGGATATTGCGGGTGTGGATATCAATGGCATCCGGGTTAAACTGGCTGCGTACGCGGACGACATCTTGATTGTTACAGAGCGTCCGGACTCCTCCATTACTGCTCTAATGGAGACGATTGCAGAGTACTCTCTGCACTCTGGTTACAAACTTAACAGAGATAAATCGGAGGTTAAACCACTGAACATTTTTTGTACTAGTAACATACTGGGGGACTCTGGGTTAGCTTGGCAACCGAGTTTCATCAAATACCTGGGGATTGAATTTGGTAATAACGTTTTGGAAACCCTGTATCAGAATGAGAAGGTACTCTTGCAGAAAATTAAAACACTCCTGGAAACCTGGTCCCCTAAATTCATCACATGGTGGGGAAGAATTGAGACTATTAAGATGATGGTCACACCTTTAGTCAATTATCTCATTAGTATGTTACCACTGTTACTTACCGACTCCTTTCACCATAAACTAGATGCTCTCCTGACGTCCTTTCTATGGCGTGGTAAAAAAGCCAGGATCGGCATCCGTAAACTGAGGCTTGACAAGTCTATGGGCGGTGTGAACCTTGCAGACTTTCGCTTATACCAATATGCTTTCCTGGCGAGACAGGGTTTGCTCTGGGTCTCTCCTCCTGCTCACTATACGCCGGTGTGGCTAGAGGTAGAAAGGGCTCTCTTACAGAACATACGTCCTCTGTCGGTTCTCACGGCCAACCGCCTCACTGCCACCCATTCCAGATCCATCTTTAGGAATACTAAACTGGCTCTCTTAAAAGTGGACAGGTTCTTGGAGGTTGGTATGAGGGGATCCGATATGGAGTCACTCTGGCTTAACTCCAAGTTCCTTTATAATGGCGAACCTTTACTCCTTGATTCCTGGTGCAGAGGAGGTATCTTTTTTCCAAACCAATTGATGGGGGGCACATATCCTCTAACGTTCAGGGAGCTCCAAACCCGCTTCCACTTGGCTGATATCGAATTTTATAATTTCCTGAAAGTAAAGACTGCCATTGCGAAATCCAGAATGTCTCCCAGAGCCCCTTCGCTTCCCAACTTTGTAGCAAAAATTAATAGGCTTGGTCACCATGTCTCCCAAATCTACCGACTCCTGCGTCCCAAATCATCCAATATCAACTCTAAGGTGGTAAGCTACTGGAACGAGCTGTCCAATACTCAGTTATCTGACGCTGCCTGGCCCCAGATATGGAGATCAGTCACACGTAATAAGATTTCCCCGGTCCTCTCCCAAACGAAATTTTGGTTATTACACAAGGCCTTTTGGACACCAGCCAGGCTATTTTCCGTGGGGATCCGGGACGATGATATATGTTGGAACTGTAAGCAAGACAAAGGGGATTTGGCTCACCTTATTCTACTCTGTCCTATTGTGAAACCCTTCTGGGATAAAGTTTATCTGTTTCTGTATGCATTATTTAACTGTCCTCTTCCTAGGTCCTTGTCATCCGTAGTAACTGCTTTTTTACAGGAGGACTTGCGCTCAGAGGGGGATCGTGACCTCCTTGATCTACTGTTGATTTCTGCAGTTAAAATGATACTCACCAACTGGAAGGACACTAGCAAGGTCTCGTATAAGTGCTGGATGAACTGGGTCATTCATCTCAGGGGAGCAGATAATATTGTCCTACAACAGTCACCCTGGAAATCACCCACGAGGAACATTTGGTCTACCCTGGATAACTACTTTGCTTCCCATAAGCCGCCATGACTTTATTTTCTAACAGAAAAGTCGCAAATTGTCATCGCACCAAGATTACTATTAAGATGGTTACTTGTTGTTGCATCACGGTATTTTATTGTGTAGCTAGAGGCGCTGGACATCTCTTCTGTTCTTCTCTTCTCTCCTTTCTCTCTCCTTCTTTTCCTTTCCTCCCCCTCTCCGGGAGTTGGAGCCTCGGGAGGGCATCTTTGTTATGTTGATCATCTAATTGGATAAATATCTGTTGATCCGGTGAAACACAGTCATGGGTTTTGGGGGCCCGCGAACTGAGCCCAACTCCTGTACTGCTTCTATGTTTTTGTTTCATAAAACTTTTCAATAAAGATATTTTGAAATTAAAAAAAAAAAAGGATTAATGCATAATCTTAGCCTCTCTGTTTAATGAAAATCAGATTCTCTTGGCACTACATTTGGAGAATTGCTATTCTTTATAATACTATGCATTGAACAGAGAGTTGTGCTGTATGACATCACAACAGCAGCCAATTTATATCTTCTTTCTAAACCCCGTAGTTCTGGACTCTCACCCCAAGGGATTTAGTTGAGGCCTCGCTCGGCCTCTACAGTGTCTCTCAAAGTAACATAAACAGATGTTTAGTTTTATCAATGAGGTCAAAATTGATCTTCTGTAAATGAGCCTATAGTTTCTATTGCTGAGTGACAGTCACACAGTAAGGTTTTATTTTTCCATACATACTCCATTGTGACCCGAAGTTATTGTTTTTCCCTCTCCTGATTTACTTCTATCTTACTGCGTGACTTCATCATAAATTGTCACCTTTCTTAAAATCGCACTTACTGATTGCTTTCTCTTTTGTTATTGCACAATTGGTTATTTAGTCTCTATAAATGCTTACAACTCCCCTCTGCCCCTTCACTATGAATATTAGCATATATGGCACTAACCATACAGTGCTTTTTCCAAATAGCATACATATGTAGAAAATTAATCATGCAGGTTGAAGAACGCATGGTTAAAGTGACATAAGCTCTAGTCCACTATAACCCCCCAAACTGTGTGGGAACCCTGTAGATCTATTTGCCTGTAGGTAAGGCCACTGGAATCTTTTCATTGTGTGGCTGTGATGTTTTCTGTATATTTATGGATTTTATGCATTTGCCATTTAATTTATCTGCTGCAGAATTTGCAGATTTAAAACAAATGTTTGTAGCTCAAATGGATCAACAGGCGCTAAAAATGGGGTTACGTGTGTTGCTGTGCAATGGAATGTCCGTAACAAATGTTAACTGCTTACTTTCCAGTTTCATATGGCTGTATCCGGGCATTAAACTTGTACTAATAAGGAGAAGGCCTTGCCCAGACAGCGCTAACCTCTGTAAAAATGTCAAAATAATGAAAAAGTACTAACATAAATTATGTGGCATTAGTAATTGTCCATTTCCTGTACATAATTTAGTTGTCTGCTGCATAATTTGGTCCTCCTAGTTGCATAATTCCAGTGGCCCTGCCTATAGTTACTGATCTTTCTATATATATTTGGCAGATGTAGAACAAATGTATGGTCAGGTGCTTACTATACCACCTCCTAATGACCATAAAGTGTATTTAATTTAATAGTAGAATTCTATGTAGAATTAATTGCACTAAGAGGACTCTTGTACAGGGAGATATCCAGCACTACTTTTCTTGGATCTGGGGTGCTGCAGTGGTGGCTTCTCTGCAATGGCGTAGGAGCGACGCGCCACTGGCTCACAGCCAGAAGTGGAAAAATAAAACAATATTTTATTATCGTTTTATTTTTCAGCTGCTGGCTGAGCCAGCATGTGTGTGTGGGGGGGGGGGCAGGCCGAACCATGGGCGGGAGGAGGAATGAATTGTTGTGTGCGCTTATAAGTGTGCATGTCTGTTTGACAGGCCAAACAGACTTGCGCAGTTTGGTTTCTCTAACCAGCTGTATTCCACCTTCTGGTTGGAGAAACAGCACAGATTCCCTGTACCTGATTGAACATTGAACCAGCCCACTCAGGCCAATCCCTGCGCTGCTCTCATGCTATTCAAAATAGCATGAGAACAGTGCGGGTATTGCACAGGGAGTCTCTGATGCTGTCCCAATGTCTGCTGTGACCAGTAAGCAGTAAAACACCGAGGCGTGAGGCAGGCGGCAACTTCAGGTAAGTCTTATGTTTTCATTATTACCGTGCTCCCCCTCCTACACACCCCGCCTCACCACTTTTTGTTTGTGTCGGCTGCCACTGGGGTACTGTATGGTGAGTAGGTTACAATAAGCCAGTATGGGACTTCTAGAAGTTTGATGGACAATGAACAGCTTGATGAGATCTGGGCAAGGGCATTTAGGAGCTGTGTGGACAAGCATAGGGTTTAAAATTGTGATCTTTACTGTATCAGGAGTCGGTACAGGTGCTTTCATAGGTCAGTGTATTGTAGTGTTGACGTTTCAGAACAAATCAAAAACAATCAGCATCGTTGACCGCTCTGTAGTTTAATGTGTGGTTTCTTAGATTTGTGCATAAATAACATGAAAGTTGTTGAGAAAGCCCATGGTCACTGCAAGGACTAATGTCATGTTTTGATGGAAATCTCTTTTAGCGGAAGAGTTTCTTCGGTTTTGCCTGAAACAGTGCACAAGCGTTGTCAGTGGAGTCTTTCTTTACCAAAAAAACCCAACTTAAAACGGGTTTAAAAACTGGCAATTACTGAACATTACTTGTCTTTGACGTCACTGTTCTTACCTTGCCTCTTATTGGTCAATGCTTCCTGCTGGCCTCCAACTGTAATGATGCTTGACATCAGGTTACTTGAAAAAAGTTTATTGTAGAATAACAGAACAGGTGAGAGTCAGGCAGCACGGCTTCCAGTCCACGGAGCAAACAGCAACTGACCCTGGACTGGAATGGCGTGTAAAAATGCAACAAGCATTCCATGCCTCGCTCCTGGAACATAATATACATCATAGTAATACACAACACATCCCCCCCTTTTGCACGAATATAACAACAATTTCAGATAAACAAAAAGAAATTGAATTAAAATATTTCAAAACAAAACCAGAACAAAGTGCAACAAGGAAAAAACTAAAGTAAGAAACTATAACCACATAACAAACTCCTTAAGCCACCCCGGAAGGACTCTCTTCCTTCTTCCTTCTTCGACTAACACTAACACTGACACCCTCAGCTACCACAACAGAATCAATGGCAGCTGAAGACACCTCATTCATTCCAGAAACTGCCCCATCTAAATCATCCGCAGTCCCCAATGGCACTTCTATTGCCACGTTCCTGGATTGAGCTTTAAAACTATTCTGGACGTCCATCTCACCCTTCTCTACAGCACTCTTCACCACTTCCCTTTCCAAACCCACATCAGAAGATTCTCCGGATCGCATGGTTTCCGTGTCAAGGAAATCTTCCATCCATTCAGTATCCTTTACATCGTCAGCAGTCAGCACACCTCAATACTTCTTGTAAAACATTTCAATTTTTCCCAGAACACAAAGCAATACTTTTTAAATTCCACTCTCTATCATCATCCAAACGCACTGCATTGCACAAAAGCTCCACAACCTCTTGTGGTGGTCCAAACCGACTTTCGCCCTTAGAAATTTTACCAGGTCTCTTCACACAAAACAAATCACCAACCTTGAGTTGTACTTCTTTCACACCATGAGTCATGTCATAATAGGATTTACTCTTATCATGCACCTGAACCAATCTGTCTCTGACCTCCGTTGCTGACCATTGTTGAAACGTGCCTTCAAAAAGCCAAGCAGGAGAAAATTTACACCTTGATTTTCTGCCTCTCATGATAATGAAAGGAGATAAACCAGTAGCATAGAGTAGTGATTCTATAAGCCCAAACAGCCTTCTGCAATTCAAGCTTCCAATCCTTTTTCCTGCACATAGCAGCTTGGATGACCCCCTACAACACACGGTTGATGCGCTCAACAGTGACATTATCACTCTTGTTGTAAAGAGCAGTAGTTTTATGCTTCATGCCTACTCTATCAAAATACTCCTTGGCACTCTTGGATGTAAACTGCACTCCATTGTCACTTAAAACACTTGCCGGTAAGCCTTCCATCATGAGCAATTTATCAAGGAATTTTAAGACAGTATCAGTGTCTACTCTTTCAACACTTTTTACTGCTGGCCATTCAGAAAATAAATCAATGGCAATCAAAACATATTCCTTAGACTCTACCACAGGACCAAAAATGTCCACAGCGACAACTTCCCATGGTAAATTAGGAATTAAACCCTCGCTCATTGGGGGTTTTAAAACACTTATTAGCAGATGAAAAAATCTCACAATCTCTCACAAATCTCTCTACAGTCTTATCAACTCCTGGCCACCAAAATATACCTTTAACAATGATGTTGGTTCTTACAATCCCAAAATGACCCTCATGACATAAATGTAACACCTTGTTTCTTGAACTCTCCGGAGGAATGACTGTCACCACTCACAACTAAATGCTTATTCACTGACAGTTCGGTTCTAACCTCCCAAAAAGGTCTCAAGGCATCAGTTATGTTATTCTTCTTGGGCCGACCTTTGCACAAACACACCTGAACCAGTTGTAACTTATTGTCTTTACCTTGCTCCTCCATCCACTCAGTTTTCTCAATGGCTGGTATACCAGCATCTTGAAGGAATGCAATGTTGAAATCTCCCCATGGTCGTCTATACATTCTTCCATAGGAACAGGCAATCTTGAGAGACAATCTGCAATTGCATTTTCCCTGCCTGGTACATAAACCAAGTTGTAGACAAGTTCCTTCATTCGCATGGAAATTCTAGCTAATCTGGCTGACGCTGTAACACTTCCCTCCGTTGTGAGAATTTTTACTAAAGGGCGATGATCTGTGCAAATCACAATTGGTTTCCACCAAACAAATACATGAAAATGCTCCAGAACCCAAGCGCAAGCCAAAGCCTCTCTTTCAATGATCGGATATGGGGATAGTGATCTGGAAGCAAACAAAATTATTTTTTCACGATCATTCACACACTTGTGCGACAATACAGCTCCTAAACCTTTGTCACTTGCGTCGGTTGTCAAAATGCATTCCAAATTGGGATCAAAACTACTTAAGGCAATAACATTTTGCATGTCATTTTTCACTCGACTTAACTCTGCATCAGACTCACTGGTCCATTCGAATTTTGTGTTTTTTTTTCAATAAGGAACGAATGTTGAATACTTTACTGGCAACGTTTTGGATGAATTTTGCACAATACTCAGCCATGCCTAAAATGATCTCACCTCCCCCTTGCTAGTAGGAGCAGGCAAATCATCAATGGCATTGACTAAAGATGGTTTAGGTTTAATACCGTCTTTACAAATAACATGTCTTAAATAGGTTACGCTCCTCTGTGCAAACTTGCATTTACTGATTTCAACAGATAACTCAACACTTTGTAACACACTGAAAACCTCTTTAAGTTTGCAATCATGTTCCTCTTTGCACTTAGCAGATACTAAAATGTCGTCCTGGAAAAATTTGACTCCATTCATTTTCCCAAATAACTTGTGCATCAAACGCTTAAATAAAGCAACTGCCGAAGCAAGGCCAAAAGGCATGTATTTGAATTGATAACAACCTTTAGGTGTTATAAAAGCGGTGAGCTTCCTTGATTAAGGCGATAAAACCGCTTGATGGTATGCCGCTGATGGATCAATGGTGGAAAACCAACTAGTACCCTTGAGCGATAACGCCATCTCATTGATCTTAGGCAGCGGAAACCTATCGATGTCAATGTTATTATTAAGGTGGCGCAAATCAATGCATAAACGTATCTTACCATTCCCCTTGCTCGCTACCACCACCGGAGAAATCCACCCTGAACTTTCCACCTCTTCAAACACATTCCTCTCAAGTAAACCATCTAGCTCTTTTGCAACTTCATCCCTTATAAATATAGGCATTGGCCTCACCTTATGTATCTTAGACACAGCATTTTTTTTAAGCACAATGGTGTGCTCAAAACCTTTAAGTGCTCCCGATTCCTTATTAAAAACTTTATGAAACATCCTACTCATTTCATCTTGTAACTTACCAGAATCATCCATGATGAGTACCTTCTCTTCACTATTCAGGTCTAGGATAATGTGCAAATTCTTTTGGTCCATCCAACCTAAGACAGAAGAACCAAATTCAGCCACGTAAAGTTTCCCTCTAGCTGACCTACCTTAGAACAAAAATGTCAACCATCTGAACCCCAGCATATTAATTCTTTCACATGTGAAACTCAGCGGATTGACATCAGTAGGAATTAATTGTTGGCCTATTTTTTTAACAAACCTCTCCTTCCAAATCTCTTCATTAATTATAGTATAAGGTGAGCCTGAGTCAGCGAACATCTTGACAAGTACACCTCCAATGGATATATCAAACACAGGTTTATCCTTCCCTGAACTGTCTATAATGTTAATCACTAACAGGCACATGCATCAATCTAGTATTTTGCGAGTCCTTGATTGCGAATATTAAGGATTCGCAATTAAGGACTGGCAAAATCCTATGCATGTAGGAATCGCTATAATAATAGCGATTCCTACACATTCCTTATTTGCGACTCGCAAATTACGACTCGCAAATAAGGAATGGCTTTCCATTCATTCCTATGGGCCAACAGGGAATGGGAAATTGCCAGTGCAATTTGCGAATACCAATAGGCATGAAATTTCAAGGGTGCAAGGGTGTCAGAAGCACACCCTGTTGCACCCCTGAAATTGATCCATGCACATATGTTGCGCACACACATGTCCCAAGGACATGTGTGTGTGTAACCTACAACTTTGAAAAATGCACTTTAGTGCATTTTTCAAAGTTTTCGCTATTTACCATGTGGTATGAATCCAAGGTAAATAGCAGACCCAAATAGCGAAATCGCTCTTTTTTAAGGGCATCTTGCATTCCATTTAAGGAATCGCAATTTGCGATTCCTTATATGCAATCGCAATTTAAGAAATCGCAAAAAAATTGCGATTTCTTAAATTAAGAGTTGCAAGTTGTGTCATGCATCGCAAAGGCTATTTTTGCGATCGCAAACGGACGATTTTTGCGAATCGCACCATTTGTGATCGCAAAAAGCTTTGATGCATGTGCCAGAAAGTTACCTTGTAAATTTTTAACACACTCTCAATCATTATTCTCCTTCTCTACTTCAAGATCAGTAGGAGTTTCATCCTCATGTACATATTTTATATTGCCTTTTCTTCTCCTACACATTTTACTGAAATGGCCTATTAAACCACAAATGCCACATCTTTTTTTTGCAGCAGGGCAGTTCCTGCTGAACGGCAAGTGTTCTGTGCTTCCACAACGATAACATCGCCTATCCTCCGGTTCTTTTTCTCTCCAAACGTTCCTCTGAGTTTGGTTAAGGGTCTTGCCCATGTTCTGTTGCTGTTGTCCTTGGTTCATATTTTGGACTTTAAGAACCGCTCCTGTATGTATCCTTGTCAGAATCCTTAAGTTGTGTTGCACATCTTCCAGATATTTCAGCCTTCCTTACAATGGAAAGTATATCCTCTAAAGGTGCGTCACCATTGATCCATAAACGCTCTTGGATTGCAGAGTTACTACAGTGCATGACTAATTGATCTCTTAGAAACTCATCATGTAAATTCCCAAACCTGCAGTCAATAGCAAGTGTCTTCAATTCATCGATATAGTCATCTACTAGTTCCCCTTAGTTCTGTAAAAATTTGTAGCGAACAACACTCATGCAAACTTTAGGTGCAAAGTACTTATCTAAATCCTTCAAAGCGGGCTCAAAATCATAAACTTCTGCATTCGCCACTATCTAGGGCATACAATTCTAAGTTTTTAGCCCAACATGCCCAAAGGAATGTAAAATAATTCTCTTCTTTTGATCTGCCTTCATTTTACCTGCCTCATCTACAGCTTTAATGTAGTTTACAAATTAATCTTTCCATTCCAGCCATTCCATGGTTGAACGCGGTCCTGTTGACCAAAAGGAATGACGAGAGCTTATTGCAGAATTTTGTTGAGCCATTATGAGTGCCTTCGCTGTCGCCATAGCCGTATTTTCTTTAGCGGGGTAAGCTTCAATCCATTTACTGAATGCACAAATCACTACAAGCACATACTTCAAATTGTTGACTCGTTCCATTTCGATGAAATCCATCTGGAAATCCTCGAAAGGGAAGGAAGGCGGTGCAAAGTTTCCAGAGGGTGCAGAAGTAACTTTCCCAGGATTATGTGTCATACAAATCATACAGTGTTTCACTAAATGAGTGGCTCCCTTGAAAATATTGTTCTGCCACACTGGGTCCAACACCTTACAAATTCCCTTGGCGCTAATGTGGGCTGGGCCATGGGCCATGGTAACCACAGGTAGTACATAGGCATTAGGTAACATCCATCGCTGTTTCTCGACTTGTCAGTCCAACACCCATCCTCATCCAGATGCCATGTACTCTCCTGCCATATTGCCAATTCATCTAGGGGCGCCTCGCTTTGTATCGCCTTGACATTTTCTACTGTGTCATCGAACATTCCACTGTCTGGGACCCACCTAGCAGGACCTACCACAAACATCTTTTTCATCTTTGATCTAGCAGTCTCTTTAGCTGTTTGATCTGCAAACGCATTTTCTCTCCCAATATCATCTGTTATTGCTTTGTGGGCACTACATTTTATTATTGCTAACTTATCGGGAAGTCTTAGAGCTGACAAGAGTCTATGTATCAATTAGGGGTGGGCAGAAAACTCCGCTCCGGAGCGGAGCGGATTGAGCCAGCCACCCCCGCTCCCCGGCCCGGTACCTGCTTCTGAAAGCAGCCAGGCAAGGGAAAGCCTCCCCAGGCCCCGGAGGACCACCGTCCCCAGTGCCTGGACCCTCGGCTGGCTTGCAGGACGAGGGTTCCGGCACCCTAGGTTCCACCAGACGGACCATGAGCCCCAGGCCCGGTCCCAGCTTCTGAACCCTAGCCAGGCCGGGGAGAGCCTCCCCGGGCCCCAGTGGACCTACTTCCCCAGCACCCGGACCCTCAGCTGGCTTGAAGGATGGGGGGCTCCCGCTCCCTGGGACCCTGGGACTGAGCACGAGCCTCGGGCCCGGTCCCAGCTTCTGAACCCTAGCCAGGCTGGGGAGAGCCTCCCCGGGCCCCGGTGGACCCCCGTCCCCAGTGCCCAGACCCTTGACTGGCTTGCAGGATGGGGGCTCCCGCACCCTGGGATGGAGCACGAGCCCCGGGCCTGGTCCCAGCTTCTGAACCCTAGCCTGGCCGGGGAGAGCCTCCCTGGGCCCCAGTGGACACCCGTCCCCAGCGCCCAGACCCTCGGCTGGCGTGCAGGATGGGGGCTCCCGCAATCTGGGCCCCTGGGATGGAGCACGAGCCCCAGGCCCGGTCCAAGCTTCCAAACCTTAGCCAGGCCGGGGAGAGCCTCCCCGGGCCCCAGTGGACCCCTGTCCCCAGCGCTCGGACCCTCGGCTGGCTTGCAGGATGGGGGGCTCCCACACCCTGGGACCCTGGGATGAAGCACGAGCCCCGGGCCTGGTCCCAGCTTCCAAACCCTTGCCAGGTCGGGGAGAGCCTCCCCAGGCCCGATAAATGCCTGGACCCTTGGCTGACTTGTAGGACAGGGGGCTCCCACAGCCGGGGCCCGCCCAACGGAGCTCACGCCCCAGACTCGGGCCCAGCTTCCAAACCCTAGCCAGACTGGGGAGAGCCTCTCCGGTGGACCCCCGTCCCCAGCACCCGGCTGGCTTGCAGGACAGGGGGTTTCCGCACCCTAGAACCCTGGGATGGAGCACGAGCCCCGGGCCTGGTCCCAGCTTCTAAACCCTTGTCAGGCCCGGGAGAGACTCCCCAGGCCCCGAAGAACGTCCAGACCCTCGGCTGGCTTGCAGAAGAGGGGCTTCCGCAGCCCGGGGCC